>NC_055987.1:187505757-188185757 GCF_018446385.1 Zingiber officinale | reverse complement strand
TTATGGTACAAAGTAATAGGTACACCATCACCAAACGTGCCGGGAACATAATTTGGATGCAATATTGATTAAAATTTCTAATTTTGTATATTTTCGTGTTTTTATTGTATTATTACATGTACTCTTCATTTGAAAAAAAAATATTTGTTCCTAAGTTATGAATGTGTGCATTATTAATTGTTAGTATTTTTGTTAGTTTTAAATATATAATTTTTATTTTGATCCATATTTTTATATTTTTTATTATAAACATATAAAAAATTATTCAAAAAAATAGAACTGATAAAAAATTAATAAAAAAATTTATTTAAAAAAATAAAATCAATAAAAAAAATAAAACTTAAAAAAATAATAAATTGAAAAAAATACAAGTATTATGAAAAAATAATAAATAAAATTAATTAAAAAATAAAGCTACATAAAATTTATATAAAATTTTAAAATAAAGTATTGATAAAAAATAATAAATAAAATTAATTAAATAATAAAACTAAATAAAAGTTATATAAAATTATAAAAATAAAGTATTGATTAAAAAATAATAAATAAAATTGATTAAAAAATTAAATAAAAATTTAATAAAATTGGAAAAAATATCGTATTGATAAAAAAATAAATAAATTGAATTAATTAAAAAAATAAAATTAAATAAAAACTAAATAAAATAAAAAATATATCAATATGAGAGCTATATTTAAATAAAATTAATTAAAAATAAAATTAAATGGAAAATAAATAAAATTTAAAAAATAAAAAGAAGAGGACAGATTCGTCATTTTAAAGGGAGAGAGAGAGAGAGAGAGAGGAGGTGGGAGGGGCCCTTATTATATATAAACCATCTAGATTCACGGAACATTGGCCGGGCAAGCTGTTAGACTGGCTGTGGAAATGGATGCGAGGAGAGGGCTTCCTTCGTTCTTGCCGGCGCACGAAGAGGAAGACGGCAGGGAGAACATAGTCTCTGACATCACTCAGGTGTTTCTCTTTCTCGATCTACTCTCGATCTTCTTTACTTACTCCGATTCCCCATTTTTGATCACTTTGTCTTTATCAGAGCATCTCCAATGGAGAGGAGGTTCTTTGGATTTTTTGTGGCATCCATCGAAAAATGGAAAAAAAAAGAAAAAAAAGAGAGACTTTAGAAGCTGGTTCGATTCTTAATTTTCGATGACACATAGGAAAGATTCAAAATTAAAAGAGCTCACAATAGTCTCCGTTGAAGATGCTTCCGACTAGTTTCTTCTCTTTCTTGTCCCTGTTTTAAATCGTGTGTTTATTGTCTGTTTTCCTATCTGCGGATTCTTTTTGTTTCCTAAAGTCGGTAGATTTACGACAGTTCAGTCAATCGAGGTTCTCTACAATTGAATGAATGCCTTCTCGGGAATATACTTGTTAGTGACAAATTTCTATAATTGAGGTTCTCGATACTTGTAACCCTAGGTTGTGGAATTTGCTGCTTGTGACTTCAAGCTGCTCTTTGTTATGAAACTGAACACTAATCAGTAAAAACTATGGTTTTGTTCTGGAAAAGATTTCCCTTTCTTCAGAATTTTTCACCCCACAGCACGGGAATTTCAAGTTGGAGGTCAAGAAGTCGCCACTTGTCTGCTAATACTCTAATAGGAATATCAGCTACGTAGTGGTTTCCTGATATTTTATTTGTGAACTTTGCATGAGTTCAACTTAAAACCAGAGTATAATAATTTTGTTGTGACCGGTCGGACGATGACAGGAGTGATCATCAAGGCAGTAAGTTCAGATAAGGTGCAGTTGTGGATCCTAGTAGGCTTCTAGGAAAATATTCAATTTGCTAAAAGAAGATGACTTTCCTAGTTAGGTCGAGTGCAAAGGTATACAACTATAACCCTAGTGACATATACGTTCATCTTGATCGAACAACTAATGACAAAGTTGGTTCATACTCCCAAAGGGCCAACGGAGTTGTATTGTGACAATCAAGTTGTAATGCATATGACTGTTTATGCAATATTTCAAGAAAAGATAGATACATAGAGGTTGATTGTTATTTCATTAGATAAAAGGTGTAATCATATTAAATTCCCGACTAAGCAGTCGACTCTAGTGATCAATTAGCAAATTTGCTAACCAAGGATTCTAGAATTGAATATATCTGTAAAAATAAGATTCTCATAATATTTTCGAATCAAGTTGATCTTGAATTAAGTGTTAGAGACCTAATTATAAATACTACATACTCTAGAGTCTAAAATAATAAATATAAGTCCCGGGCTACATTGCAGCAGAAGAGCGACAATTTGTCACTCAGGCATCCGCGGTTCGATCCCTAGCTACATCGCATTTGCAGGGATTTTTCCTTCAAATGGAGTGCGTAACCACGGGATGCTGGGCTTCTGGGTTGTCCACCGTAAGCGCTTCCCGATTTACCCTGGTAGCTAGTTCAAAACTTTCGTGGGGCCGAGCCGGTTGCCTCAGGTTCGGTGTTACCTGGTTCAATATTTTTTTTAAAAAAATAATAAATATAAGATTAGTTAGAGGGGGAACTATCTAGTGGAAGGTAAGAAAGACCTGATAATTTCCAAGTTACTCCTAACAATTTTCATTGTAATGCACTAAACGGGTGGTTTGAATAACATCAACTCATTCATTGTGGCAAAAGGCAAATACGCTCGCCCCCAGTGCCCCCGCCAACCCGTCCCAGGACCAACACGGAGGAGGTAAATCACGGGCGGCTACTAGCCTTTGGAATAGTGACTAGCACATAAGGGAGGTATTTACCTCGGCTTTGCCGAGATTCGAATCCCAGACCTCATTGTGGCAACACTTCATGCGCTAGCCACTAGACCCATCCGAGGGGACAACATCAACTCATTCATAAGAATACACATGGTAGCTTGCATCTTAAATGACTATGACAATTTGTTTTCTCCTGGAATTTTGAGAATTCAATGCTGAAAGAGAACAAATTTTTCATGATCGCTTTACTCATGTTCTCTTACTGTTGATTCATTAATTGTAAATATACAAAAAAAAAAAAAAAAAAAAAGAACATTCCAAAAAGTATATGTTTTGTTTATATCTAACTTGAAATGAGAATGATCCCACAAAGATAAATGTCTATCTTCTCAATAGAAAAGGAAGACAAATATCCATCTATTAGTTACATGTTATATTATTGTACATCTACTTAATAGTATCTTTGTTCTTAAAGTTCTCTTGTTTTGTTTTGTTTTCCAAGTAATTTAAGGTTGCCTCTGTTCTGGATAGACTGTCATACTTTTCTCTGAGGTTCATGAAATTTCATTAGTCTCATTCTATGCATTTATATTTCTAAAAGGATTAGCCAACATGCCTTGGTAATTATTATTCAAGTTGGCAAGAAAATAAATCATGTGTCAATTCATTCAGCTCATAGGTTGGACACCACTTATCGAACTAAAACGGATTGTCGCCAAAGAGGGACTAAATGTTCGGTTGATTGGGAAGATGGAAACATATCAACCCCTCTCATCTGTAAAAGACCGTAGTGCTCTCAGGTTGTTTGTCACCAACAAATCTTATTCATTTCTATGTACAGATTCTGCCAATTTGCAAGAACATAATCTTATGCTTGATTGATTATTGTCTAAGAGGAATGATGCTATTTTCAAATTCTCAGCGTAGCCTTTTCTCCTTGCTAAATGGTTATTTTTTATAGGTTATATGGATATCGTGTATTTCTTTTTAGCTTGCTTGTTATTTTTACACATGATTTAAAGTTGCTTACCCGGAAATTGCCTTACCACGTAGGAATAGCTACAAAACCAACAATTCAAGTGGACCCTCAACAGCCCTATTGGTCATGTAAAAACTCCTAGAAACAGTCATATCCGACACACACTATTCCCAACCAAATAAAAGAATATGGTAATTTGAAGCAGCAAATCTTGCATGTCAATTCTCCAGTTTGTAAAACCTAATGTGTATGTTTGAATTTCTGATACATTAGACAAAATGTCACACAGATTTCTTCTTAAAATCATGAATTGGAATTCAGACTCAAACAGTTTTTGCTTGAATTTTGAAGTCACTGAATTATGAACTGGATAGGAATATTGGCTTTTTAATCCCATGAGGAGCTGTTGTACTTGTATTTCCAGATTCCCTTCTCACAGTTGCATACCTTTGTGTCCATGGTGAACTAATTAATCAATACTTCCAAAATACAGCATTAAGTGTGATTTTGTAAATATCATGATAGGACTCCCATTTCTTATTTCTCCGAGAAAGCAATTATTTTACTTCAAATTCTTATATCATTCATTGAAATTCTTTTCCTTTTGGGAATTGGTTCCAAACTAGTGGTTATTTAACAGCCTGCATCTTCAAGGTCTTGTTAATTAAGCTAACAAGGATATTCTTGTTAATTAAGCTGATAAGATTTTTATGGTTCCTATATTACACTTGAGTATTCTTCTTATTTAAAAGTTATCATTTTTCAAATTGTTTCCTCATTGTCTGTATGCATTCTCTAGAATGATAGAAGATGCGGAGGAAAAGGGCCTTCTAACTCCAGGTGTTAGTACATTATTGGCGGCTACAAGTGGAAATCTTGGAATTGGTTTGATGTGCACAGCTATCGGAAAAGGTTACAAATTCATTGCAGTGGTGCCAGCCAAATACTCATTGGAGAAACTAATTCTATTGAGATATTTGGGAGCTGAAATATCACTGACTGGTAATCGCTTTTTGCCTTATTTTAATTAGTAACAATTACTCTTATTGCAATTCCACTTTTATATAATTTTATCTTGCGGGATGTTATTTTCTAGCACTATGAACTGTGAATGATTTTCCTTGCTCAATATCATTATTTGTCATGACCTAGGAAGTTGGTCAAAACGATACCTAACGATAGACTAAAAAATTTGTCTGGTCATGAAATTCATTTCAAGGCTCCAAAACTGACATACAATTTTCAAACCATGCATGTAAATTTTTTAGTAAGCTTCTGATAGTCAAGCCTCAGATATTTTGTGTTGCAATATAAGATGAGAACATCTAGTGAAGAGTTTCTCATAGTTTTAGGAACTAATCAGGGTTCTATCTTCTTAACTGCTAAGACATATTTTTCAAATGCTTTCTATTGCTTCAAAAATTTTATCACTCACCATCATAGCATAAATATTGTCGATTATGTTCTACGCACATAGCTTGATTGTTTTAAATGTCTGCTTTCCTTTCAGATCCTGAATTAGGCATTCAGGGAATGATTGATCGTGTGGACAAACTAAAGGAAAGCATTCCTGATGTCTATGAAATCGATCAGTTTACAAACCTGGCAAATCCTGAAGCTCACTTCAGGGGCACTGGTATGACTTTCTGGACAATACTTGCACACGTCTGGTTTCTGTGCGCTCAAATTTTCTAACAAAGAGCCTGAGATATGAGATATCTACTGCCTTTTTGTCATTTAAAGTATCTCTTGAAATAGATTAGCTGATGAAGGCCCAAATCTTCCTAGAACCTTAACAATATACTTTCACCTTTACCATGATACCTTTTTCAGAGTTTTTATACAATAATCTTTCCTGAATTGCTTTGCTAACAGTAGATCACCTTACAGTATTTTTTATCATTGCATCAGTCTTTTGTTTCACATTTCAAGATCTTATTGGTTTCAAAAACTATTTTTCTTTTATATGAAAACTAAAAGGCTGAAACTGAGTGAAAAACAAGTCCCAACCAAACAGGACGATAAATTTTCCTCATGTGTGTCTCTTATTTCATATTTTGATAGAATCTCTTTGTTCTCAACTTCCAGGACCTGAACTATGGAAAGATACAGCAGGCAAGGTAGATATTTTTGTAGCAGCTCCAGGCTCAGGAGGCACCCTAACTGGCACTGCAAGGTATCTCAAGATGAAAAACCCAAATGTGAAAATAGTTTGTGTTGAGCCTATGGAGAGTGCAGTTGTTTCAGGTACATCTATGTTACATGGGATCAGCATCCAAGAAGATTGACATCATATTCTTGTTTATCCACCTTTAACTCCCTGAAAATTTGGAGTTATGCATACTGACTATGATTTGTTTTCCGAGCAAGGTGGTGAACCTGGTAAACATTATATTCAGGGGGTAGGACCAGGCGTTATTCCAGAAAATCTGGATACGACTTGCATCGACGAGGTCGTCACAGTGTCCAGCGAGGAGGCAATGACCCAAGCGAGAAGATTGGCAACTGACGAAGGGTTGCTTGTTGGTATTTCTTCAGGTGCCAATTTAGCTGCATGCCTAAAGGCGAGTACTGTTGTTGTTTTTTGGCATGAACTTTTTTGTCTGTTTCTTTGATTTTCTAGTTGCTCATTATTGTGATTGTTAGTGCAGATTGCAAGCAAGCAAGAAAATGAAGGGAAGATGATCGTCACAATTTTCCCGAGTGGTGGGGAAAGATATTTGAGCAGCAAATTGTTTGAGAGCGTAAGGGAGGAATGCATGAATATGACCTTTTAAGAGAAAATGAATCATTCCCACGTCAATAAGGATATCTTTACGTTCCACGTCAGTTGTTCCTGGAAGCATGCATGGTAGAACTAAACTACTAGAATCGTGTAATAATGCTTAATAAGTCTCGAATGACAATTTGTATAACAATTTATTAAACTCTTTATAAGAATTTGATTAAGTATCTCGTTTCATTTGATGACTTAAGACTAGTTCTTTCTTAAAATTACTTGTTCTATCTGTCTAATAGACCCAGTCTCACTCTTGCAGAAGGCCTTATTTGGTTGGATTTTTTTTTTAAAAAAAGAATGGATTTAATCAACTGAAGCGAATATTTAAAATTTATTTTTGAATGTATTTCAATTTATGCGGGGATCATTTTAAAGGTCACCAGACTTACCACGAATGCCCGACGTGGCGCCAAATCACGGAGCAGAGTGAAACCGACGGCGACGGGGCGCCCTGTCCTGGATCCGCGCCGTCCGTTCGCCGCATACTTCGCCCACGTCGCCGCCTCACGGGACGGCGGGACGTGGCCGTTCTGTTTCGTGATCGAATCGCGTCGGCCCTCGAGCCGAAATCTCTCGGGACGCCACGCAGCTGCCACCGTCTCCGACACTAATTGCCACTAGGCCGTAGCTACGTTGCAGGCCTACGACTCCCCCCGCTACAAACACAAACCCCTACAAAACTCTTCCAAGATCAGATTTTGGTGATAAAGCTCCGATCCAAATCCGCCACTGCCGTGATGTTGCGGAACCCGGCGAAAGACGTTCCGCCGCCGGTTACAGAGCCAGAGGAGAACCTGCGGTGCCCGCGGTGCGAGTCCACGGACACCAAGTTCTGCTACTACAACAACTACAACCTCTCGCAGCCGCGCCACTTCTGCAAGAGCTGCCAGCGCTACTGGACCAAAGGCGGCGTCCTCCGCAACGTCCCCGTCGGAGGCGGCACTCGCAAGAACGCCAAACGCCCCACCGCCTCCTTCTCTCCCTCCGCCCATGTTCCCGGCTCCAAGCGCCGCCACCTAGCGAAGCCCGAACCGGTCTGCATCCTCTACCCGTCGCTCGACGTCGACCCGCGACTCATTGGTAGTACTGCAAGCTTCAGCTCGCTGCTCGGCGTCCCAAACTACGCGAGCACCTCCACGATTGGTGCTCATGGACTGGAGTTACAGAGTCCAAATGGCAGCGCCGGCTTCGAGAGCTGGGCAGCGCCGGCGACGCTGTCAAACTACTTTTCTGAGTTCTGGGATGGAGCATGGCCTAATGCCTCCATCTACTACAATCCTAGTTCCAGTTTGCAGTGAGCTAACGGCTTCAAGTTGAGCACAGAAAGATGAAGGTTCGATCCAGATTTTTGGCCACTGATTACTAAACTGTTTCTTGTATTGAGAATCTGGCGATGTGGAGCTGGAAATAACTTGTAGGCGGCCTTATTGTTTGTTTCTGAGCTCCAGGTCTCATGTTTAACTATAAGTTAGTGGATGAGCTTGGAGGTTTTAGTGATTAAGGCTGACTTGTGCATACTTTAATGCTATCGTAGTTTACAGCTACCAGATTGTATGATTCTATTCTGACGAACTTGGAAATCTTGTGCTTTCGTGAGATGGTCAAAAGGTAGATTTCATCCCATTTTCCACTATGAATAAGCCAACCCAATTGAAAACAGCCCAGTCGATCATAAACGAAGCCCAACCCTACTGACTAAACGACAACGTTCGACACATTGAGGAGCAGCGAATTGTAGAAAGCACAATCTCAGAACAACAATAGGAGTCGCTCAGCTAGGTTTTGTTTTTCAAGCCATTCAACATCATGAGTCTACGGTCATCTCCTTTCCTTTCTGTTCCTTTTTCCAGTTTAGTAATTGGGTTTTATTTTGCAACCCTTTTCTCAGTTACAGTCGCCACCGTAAATTTTAAAATTTTCCATTGTTTTTTCTTTCAATTTACATTCTTCCCAGACATAAGTAGACAATGCCGACTGCATTTACATTTTCAATTTGCATATTTGTTCCTTTTTAAGTTTTATTTTTTTATTTCATTATTTCAAGTTTCAGCACTAGGTTTTACGAGTAGGTAGTCAGCTTCTTTTATTTGTAAGTGGCAAATTATATGTAATTTTAGATTTTTAGTTATGATTTTATTTTAAATTATTTGAATTTTTTAAATTATCTGAAAATTATGACTAATATTTGGGAATGTCATGATATTATAAATTAATTTATTATTATGTTTGAGTTTGTTATAAAATGAATAAAATAAATTGATTTATTATTATGTTTGAATTTGCTATAAAATGAATAATATAATTAAGTTTATTATAATTGATTGGTAGTCATTTTTTATTTAAAGGTTATAAATAATTAATTTGTATTAGAGAAAAATCCCCAATCATAACTTGAATTTTGCATGCAATCCCCACTCATAAAAAACTTTGTTTATGCAAAGTTTTATTTGCTTCAACCACCTCATACAAATATTATGACCTAATTGCCCCTCAGATTTTTTAGGTACAAAAGGTCAAAAAAATGAATATAATTCATCTTAAATTCGGTACTTTACATTAGAATCGACTATATTTTCGATTAAATTGAGTATATTTTTTTTCTATTTTAATATAATTTCTATCCAATTAAGTATCATTTAAATAAAATCTAGTATATTTTCTATCCAATTGAGTATCATTTTAAAAAAATCTAGTATATTCGAGTATATTTTTTATTAAAATTGCTCTTCATATTTTTTTAGATATAAATAGTCTAAAAATGAGTATAATTCCTATTAAATTCAGCATTTTACACTAGAATCGAGTATATTTTCTATTAAATTGAGTATGACTTTTTTCCTATTTAATATAATTCCTCCTAAATTCAGTACCATTTGAAAAAAATCTAGTATATTTTTTATCCAATTGAGTATCATTTAAAGAAAATCTAGTATATTTTCCATCCAATTGAGTACCATTTAAAGAAAATCTAGTATATTTTCCATTCAATTGAGGTGGAAAAAGAATCGTACTCAATTTGATAAAAAATATACTAGATTATAGTTTAATGTACTGAATTTAAGAGAATTTATACTCATTTTTAGATTTTTTATACTTAAAATATCAGGGGCAATTAGGTAAGTATATTAGACTAGGGAGTGAAAACAAAGAATTTTATCAATGGGAAGTGCATGCAAAGTTGTGTTTGCCAATGGGGACTGCATGCAAATTTTTCCTTTTATCTTTATATATAAATGGAGCACCAACAACCTTCAAATAAAAAATCAAAAATATTACTATTATTTTTTAGGAAGAGAAATGATCAATCTAAATCTGATAATTAATCGTAATGTGATATACCTTTGAGACCAATAGTTGGATCCTTTACTTCTGATTTACAACCTCCTTATGTATCTAGGCCAATAGAATAAAGAGAGGAAGAATTTGATATTTCTTCTATTGAACGAGATTCAAAATTACGAAAATAAATTTGTGAATACTCTGATAATGAGCATGATAAGATTATAAGAGCATATATCAAATATGATCTTATCAACTCAAAATTGCTGAGTATCCAAGAATAAAAATTAGAAAGCAAAATTGTTGATTTCAATATGTTTAGTTCAAACAATTTCTTTAGTTAAAATATTCACCTTTAAAGGACAAAACATTATTTTCCATGCTTTCTTTTTTAGAATACAAGTAATTGCTCGTTCTACACTTATTTCTGAAGGATTTAACAGTTAGAAGAGAACTAATGATGAAGAAAAATATGCATCTTATTCATGTTGGTTCATTGTCTTCATCACACAATAGATGTGAAATATGTTTTAGTTATGATGAAACCAAAGTAAAATATTGACAAAGTGATGAATGCTTAATCAATGAAAGAAATTGAACAGAAAGGTTGCGTCTAAAGGCAACGATTGAAGATTTATTATGGTTTGCAACTCAAGGAGGCCATGATGATAAAAATTTTATTGAATTGTTGAAATTTCAAACATATTTAAATGATGAAATTGTAAAAGTTGTGTTACATAATGCTTAGTAAAATGTTAAATATACTTCTCCGCAAATTTAAAAGAAAATATTACATATTCTTGCTAATAAAATGAGAACAATGATTTGAGGTGAATTGAGAGATGCCAAGTTTTATATTCTTGTTGATGAAACTTAAGATGAATCTAAAAAGGAGTAATTGGGTTAAAAATTGTAATAATTTTGATATTTTGGTGGAACGTTTCTTTGAGATTTTGAGTGTTGAGGACACAACATCAGCAAGCCTTAAGAAACTGATTTCTAGCATCTTTGTTCAGCACAATATTCAAATCCACAACATGAGGGGACAACGATACGATAGTGCTAGTAATATGCATGGTGATTGGAATGAGCTTCAAGCATTATTTCTTAGAGATTGTCCATATGCCTATTATGTACATTGTTTTGCTCATCGTTTACCATTAACATTGATTGCAGTTGCTCAGGATGTGCCTTCTATGTAACAATTCTTTTCTTATTTAACTTCCATTGTCAACTTCGTCATCTTGTCTCCTAAACGTCTTAGTGATTAACAATTTTCTTAACAAGAAAAAATTGCATATATGTTGGCTATTGGTAAACGTGAGTATGGTAAGGGACTAATCAAATTGGTACATTGTATAGACCTTTGCTACTCGTTTGAGCTCTCATTATGATTACGTTGGAAACTTGATAGACATGTATATAGCAACTTACAAGATCCTTGGAAATCTCAGTGAAAATGGACCAAATGGTGCAATACATGGGGAAGCTAGTGATTTATGTAACATAATTATGAGTTTTGAATTTGTATTGTTTTTATGGAAAAAATCTAAAAACCACCTACACTCATTGTCAAGATCTATAAAATAAATTACAAGACATTCTAAATGCTTTAAAATTTGTGTCAATCACAAGTCATCCTTCTAAAATTTAGAGAAGATGGTTGGGATGATTATTTTTTTTAAAAAAAGCAAAGGCTTTTTTTGAACGACATAATATTGAGATGTTTGATATGAGTCGTTATAAAGTTAGTCGTTATTGTCAACAACGAGATCATGTCACAGTTGAGCATCATTATCACAATGATATTTTTAATGCTGCAATAGATTTTCAAGTGATTGAACTAAATTGTAGATTCAGCAAGGCAATAATGGAACTACTCTTTGTTCAACTTTGGATCCTACTGATTCATTTAAAAAAATTTAATGTGAGCGACATTTGTGAACTTGCATCAAAATTTTATCTTGTAGATTTCACTCAATAAGAAATTCATGCTTTGAAAGCTGAATTGGAACACTATCAATTTGACATAGTTTGCGACCCAAAGTTTCAACAAATTTCTACTGTTTCTACATTATATAAAGAAATGATTGTGACAAAAAAAGCTGAGAGTTATGTTATGATTTAGAGATTGATTCATTTTGTATTGACTCTTCCTGTATCAAATGCAATGACAGAGAGAGCCTTTTCAGCCATGAAATTTCTCAAAATGACACATCGCAACAAGATGGATGATGATTTACTGTCTAATTGCATGATTCTCTACATAGAACGACATTTGTCTTGTACTCTAAAATCTCATCGAGCACAACTTAAATAGATATTGAAATAATTTGTATGAAATTTGAACTATGTATATTAGATGCTTGATAAATGTTCATTATACATGTAAATATTATTATTTCGGTAATTTAGCCCATGATAGTTGAAGATCTTGGCTACACCATTACCTATGATTGAAGAGCAAAGGACTTGTAAAAACAGTCGATGCTTTAAAATGGATTATTACTAATGTATTTTTGAAATCTTGTCCTTTCATGAGATGGTCAAATGGTAGATTTTATCCTATTTTCCCCTACGATTGAAGACCAAAGAACTTGTAAAAAACAGTTGATGCTTTAAGACGGATGATTACTAAAGTATTTTTGTTAAAAACACCTGCAAAGGTATCCCAATGCATACATTGCTCTAGTGGAAAAACATAAAAATGAATATTAAAAGTTTAATATAATCATATTTTATTAGTGGAAATGGCATATATATGAGTTTTTCTTTTTGAGTCCGAAGGACTGGACTTGTAATCTCATCTAATAATTTTTTATAAGTGCACAACTATTAAAGTGCGTTTGTAAAAACATTTGATCACTTTATAACAATCACTCATGATTAACAAAATATAATATTCTATTTCACAAATTTGTAGGTTCATTGTTTCACCAAAAAAAAAACAAATCACTCTATTAAAAAAAAAACTCCTAATCAAAATGACAATATCTTCCTCGAGCACAGGTTCATTGCGCAAGGGTAAATTTGTCTCTATCTTCTTGTAGAGCCGGCGATACTATATCGCTTAGGGTGAGTGATATCACCTTTTGCTCCAAACATACAATAATAGGATTTTTGAGTCATGCAGTCTCCTAAGTACCAACAATTCGATTCTTAGCTACGGCGCACTTCGAGATATTTTTCTCCAGTGGGATGATAAATTTGGAATGTTAGACTGTTAGGTCACCCATTACAAATACTTTCGGATTTACTTTGATGTCTAATGAAAAATATCCATGAAACTGAATTGGTCATTCTCAGGATTAATAGGCCCAAAGGACTGAGTGTTAGCTAAAAAAAACATGCAGTAATAGGAAGTCCTTGGAGCATAGGAAACATTTAAGCATCACACACAGTCACACGCACTCATCTCATCATCTAACTCGCAACTATCACTGCCATTTCAGTTGTCAGTATTACCCATTACCTCCACCATCATTATTACCATTATATAATATTATCGATAGGTAAAATGTTGATTTCACTGTCATTGATTAGCTAACCACTTATACTAAAACTCAAATTGTTGGGAAAGGGACGCAATTATATATTTTACATTCTTGATATCCTCCCTTCATGTGTGGTTGAATATTCCCAACTTAATTAGTTCAAACCTAACATATGGATTCATGAGATAATATCATTACCACGGGCGGGATTTGAATAGGAACCTCCTACCCTTATACTTTGTCAAGATTGATTGGCTAACCACTTTTATCAAAAGCAAGAGCTATTAGAAAATGAACCCATTTCTATATTTATATTCTTAAATTCACCATCTCTAGTCTCAACAATTAGTTTAGTTACAACCACTGGCCGCGGTAACAACTATTATAATCACCATTATTGTAATTACAATTGACACTAGGTAAATCAACAATAATATCACCAGTAGTTCCAAAGACTCAACTATTAGCTTTGACTATATTGATTGTATCCCACCATTAACCTCTATGGAAGGCAATTGTTGTATATCACATCCTTTTAAATTTAGAGACTCTCCAAGAGTGGACCAAGGACTGCATAAATCTTATAAATGATTGAATTATAGAATACAAATTTAAATGTATATTAACCGTGGTCTTAAATACATTTGACAGTGTGTAAAGAAACCTAGTAGATCAAAAATGTAAGGAAATACTAAAGGTAATTGGTGTTAGGTTTGTATAGCACATACAGTCAAAATAAATGAGGAAGAAAGTGACACAAAAATTAAGGCCCTAGTAGTTGAAAATAAATGATGAAGAAATGTAGTAGTTCACCTCTAAGGCCCTCAATGTTGCTATTGTTGATTGAAGAAAGTGCCAAATGCAACAACCTGCAATTAAGACGAAAAAAAACTATGTTTTAAGCTAGTACAGAAATTAGCAGTGCAAAAAATTTGATGGAAGCAAGAACTTATTCAATTTTTTCAGAGCATGCCTGAAATAAAAGGAATCACGAATTGGAATTTGAATTCTACAGTTACAGATGTATTTCATTTTGGCAGATAACCATTACATGATGGGAATTCCATATTCCAAAAGATCGAAAGGTACTGAACTTCACAATTTCAATCGCATTGGCTTCCAAAACCAATGCATTTATCCTCAATTTAAATAACGCGAGCAAGCAAGAGAAAAAAAAATCAGGGACAATTTTGGTCAATATGGAAATTTTTTCTGATGAAATGAGAATTGTTTGCCTCGGATCAAACAATCTCCGTTGTACAAAATATATGAAGCTAGAAGCACTTAAACTGGAAAAAAAAAAAATCAAACCCAAGGCTCTGGAAGAAGAGGATGTGAATTTCTGGTGGCCTGACGTGATCCATGGCTGTTCCGGATTTGAGTAGACCAGCGGAGCAGGCGGCGCTGGAGCGCCGGGTGAGGAGGAGCCCGGCGGCGGGCGTCAGAGGACAGAGGGTTCCTCGCGATCATGGTGAAAGAACACAAAGTTGGGCCGGGCTTCGGAAAGTGATGCAAAGTTCCCTTCTTGAGTTACCATTGGATCGGACCGCACACAATCCGTCCATTAATTCCAAAATAAAAAACAGTGTTTTTTGGCCAACTAATAAGGTGCGTTTGGTTTAATGTTTTCTATTTTTATTTTCTAAAAAATATATGTTTTTTAGAAAATAGAAAATGAATTTTAAACCTTCTTTATTTTTTCAAACAAATTTATCTAATTTTTTAGAAAATAGACAGAAAAAAATAAACCAAACACTATTTTTTAAAAATACTTATTTTTCAAAAAATGGAAATAAAAAATGCACAATTAAGCGCACCCTAAGTTTCTTGCTAGACTGATATATATTTTTTAAAATAAATACATTTTCTGATTTATTCACATTTTAAAAATTATTTCTCTTAAGATATATTTTATCAAATTAATATTTAAGAGTATCAATTTTAAATTAGAAGAAATAGATAAACAATAAGACTTGATTTTATATAATTATGAACTCTTTAAGTTCATTAGTTTTTAATCGAAACCAACCAACTGATAAATCTAAAGAGCTCAGAATAATATGAAATCAAGTCTTATATACTTGTCTAGTTCTTCCAATAATATCTATACCCTTAAACATAAATTTAACATAATATATTAAGAAAAATATTTTTTTAAATAGGAATGTCTTTAAAAAAATCTATTTATTAAAAAGTTTATATTAGTAGACTATAAAAGTACATGATTTAATTATTTTAAAAGTTAAATACATATTGGTTTCTTCAAGATGACAAAAAGGTGAATACGCTCGTCCCCAGCGTCCCCGTCAACTCGTCCCAGGACCAACACGAAAAAAGTAAATCACGAACGACTACTAATATTTGGAATAATGACTAGCACATATTGATTTCTTCAAGCAACTTAGCTAGGGCTGCTAGGCACAAACATGAATAAAAAACAATCCAATTTAATTAAAGGGAAGAAAATAAACGGGCGGAGCTTTAAATATGGCACATGATAAAAAAATAATAATAACTTAATATGATTTAATGGTCAAACTTGTGAAATACAAGTCTCAACGTATTAATGATTTGATGTTGTTCTAAATCAAAATCATGAATTACGCTGATGTGATATATACTTTCATTAGGACCCACGAAAGGTCATTAATGTATTTTCAAAGAAAAAAAACACCATGATAATCTTATAAGAGCCTAAATCATGAACTCCGCATTAACGCATCCATCGGTGGCCTCATGCATGCCAATTGCCAAGCGTATACATTTATATAAAGCACACATGTGATAGTAGAAAATGAATATATTTAACTTGCAAGTGACCGATTTTCTTGAGGTCATACTTTTTAAAAATATCATTTAAGATTTTTTTAGGAGGACAAGAAACTTTTATTGAATCAACAGAGTATAGATAGAAATATGAATCACTATAAACCCTAACAAAAGCTATGCACATAAAATGTTAATTCTTTTTTCCTTTTAAATAACAGTGTTTTTCATAAATATTGGAACTGATAGGGAGCTGCTTGTTATTGAAGCTTGCATGTGATGTATATCATATTGAATTCGGGCCCCATCCACCCTCTCTCCTACTGCTCGCTCATACGTGACTTGAGAACGAAGCAACCCCCTGCCGCTGCCTGTGCCTGCCGCCTGCTGTGCATCCCTCAGCCGGACCTCTTTTTCTCTGCACTCATCCTTCCTCATGCCCTAAACGATCATCATCATGTCACCCCATCTCGCTGCCCACCATGTGAGCCCTCTTCTCTCTTTCTTTCTCCGATATGTCTGCTTAATTAATTTATAATTTACGGAATCATTCGATGGGAAATTAAGTCGAGTCTCTGATCGATTAGTTCCACTCCACTGTCCGGAGGTTCTTTTGGAATACATGGATATGGTAGCCGTTCAGTTCCTGCTTTTGCTTTACTAGAGACACGCTGCCTGCCCTCTTTAACGCCTAGAAGCAAACTTGATGTATAGATATATATATATCTACCCGGCCTACATATAAGTCATTAAAGGTGTTTTTGTTTGTCCATGTTGTTTGTTTTTCACAACCTTTTCCTTTTGCTAGACATGGCCGGCCTTCAGTTAAAGTAGCTAGCTTGCTAGCTAGCTAGAGCTACCTGCAGCTAGATGACTGATCGATCTCATTAATTTCTAAAGAGGAGATCGATCGATCCCTGGACTCGGGGGCCATGAAGCTGCAGCAGGCATGGAGATGACGATGATGAGTCAAATAATAGGTTCCAGAAGCAGTAGCAGCTCCATTAATCTCATCGACGCGAATTCGAAGCTGGAAGAGCACCAGATCTCCGCTGCCGCCGGCCGGCACTGCCCGAGCTGTGGCTACAAACTAGATTTCAAGCCGGTAATTAATTAATTAATTAATTAACTGAGCTAGAATTGAATTAACTCGTTTTAATTTACTTATTCGATCGATATATCTTCACTCAGTCTGGTCGGTGTGTGTATGCATGATTATATTAATTCATTAGGACTGGGTCGGACTGCCGGCCGGCGTGAAGTTTGATCCCACCGACCAGGAGCTGATCGAGCACCTGGAGGCCAAAGTGAGAGCTGAAGGAACGACGTCGCACCCCCTGATCGACGAGTTCATTCCGACCATCGACGGCGAAGACGGCATCTGCTACACCCATCCGGAGAAGCTTCCAGGTTCATATTATATAATTTGCGATCGATTCGTAGTACTCTGAGTTGCCAATTATGAGTATATGCCATCAGGTGTGACGAAGGATGGGCTGAGCAAGCACTTCTTCCACCGGCCGTCGAAGGCGTACACCACGGGGACGAGGAAGAGGAGGAAGATCATCATCCAGGGGGAGTGCGAGAGGGGGGAGACGAGGTGGCACAAGACCGGGAAGACGAGGCCGGTGGTGGTGAACGGGAGCCACAGGGGGTGCAAGAAGATACTGGTGCTGTACACCAACTTCGGTAAGAACCGGAAGCCGGAGAAGACCAACTGGGTGATGCACCAGTACCACCTCGGGGAGCTGGAGGAGGAGAAGGAAGGGGAGCTGGTGGTGTGCAAGATATTCTACCAGACGCAGCCTCGGCAGTGCGTGCCGCATCACCACCACATGATTCTCGAGGCTCAACGACAGCAGCAACAGCAGCAGCAGCAGCATCAAGGTCCGGGCATGGCCTTGCACATCAATACCCCAACAAACCCTATCTCTGCCTTTGTGTCTTCTTCCCCGGCCATAATTCAGCAGAGGCCGGCCCTCATGCTCGACGACCCATTTCAGGTCTCCGGAATGCTTCTGCGAACTCAGGTCAATGTACGTATGCTCTGTATTGAGCAAATTAAATTTAGCTATGAATTCATTCTGTTTTTTTAATGGCAAACGATGACGGCGGCAACAGGAACAGCAGAAGCTGCTGCATCCATCCACTTCAGGTTTGGAAGAGATGATAATGGGTTGCACTCCAACAGCTACCAAAGGAATAAGTGTAAGAACCCTAATCAAATATTATATGCATTCATTGATCATTTAAATCATATGTATTTTAGCTTAAGCCAATTTCTTCTGATGAAAGATAGTAATCAAAATGTTCAATCAATACATAAATTACATTATTTCCAATAGTGTTTATATATCTAGATCATCAACCATAATATATATAGCAACGCCAAGAGTTTCTTTGTGGCTTTTATTTTATTCCAAACTCCTTCAAATGATATCAATATTATACCATTGACCACCTCTCTTCTCCTTTTCTCTTTTTTTATTCTTGTCTTAGTTTTAATTATATTTGATAGAAAAGGAATTAATATAAAATATATATTAAATCCAAATATATATCTGTCAATTTTTCTTATGTTTACATAATTAATCTTAGGCAGACATGCAGATGAGAATTTTCGAAGTCACTTGAAAGTCTTCACGCAAGCATTTTTTGACATTGATGATGACCTAGTTCTTAGAAATTAATGTCTTGGGAATGAGATCATGAGATCAGTGGATCACCTAATTGGACTAAAACAAAAGGATAATATTTTTTTTATTTTTGAAGGTTTTGGGGTTTAGGAGAAACCCTATATTCAGTTCTAAAGCATAATTAGTTGGACCAAACTAGAACAACATATCATAACTAGAAAAGATGCATAATGAAGTACGTGCATGGAAATTGATTAATTAATTAAGAGAGTGTTAGGCAGATATTGGTTAGAATTTACTTGCTGGTCCTAATTATTAAAAGCAACCTATACTATATAAACTGTTCATCATTGATTGGATAAACTAACAAGTGTTACCTTGAGTTCATAAGGATTACATTTAGGCTTATTCGGCATTAATGGACGTTCTTGTTTTAAATTTTAACTGGAGAACCGCATATGAAATCAGAAACAGACAAAGTGATAGATACAATATAAATAATCAAATATAGTTGAGCAACCTTAACAATCAAACCTAATAAGTATGGATTAATAAATTAAAATGACAATGTGATTGGAAAGTGGAATGTTTCTTAACGTACCACAGATTGACAAAATGGCAAGAACTAAATAAGAATGACAGAATGTGATACAATCTATGCTCTTTTTCTACTCTGTTTATATATTTCCATATAGTCAATTGGAACCTCAATTTGATTTTCTTTTTCTTTGCATGTCATGTGTGTCTTTCCTGAATGTAAAACACAGTAATTTCTTTATCTTTCTCCCATTAACTAGATTCCTATCTCAAAAGTAGATGAGGTTCATATACCCTTTTCATGCTTTACATAACTTGGCAGGAAACACTAGTCCCACAAGCTCAAGAGCCAGAATGGCAGTTCCAATACTGGTCGCCTGAGAACCGAGATCATCATGGGTAATAGCGAAGAACAAGATAAAATTCCAAGAAACAAAGATCATAGAAACACCATCATTACCATCATCGTCAGCAAAATAAACACGATTCTGCCCAAGTTATTCCATGTCAAATTAAAGAAGAAGGGAAACTAATTATAATCAGTACTGTCTGCACAGCGAACCGAATTGGGGGGAAACAAAGTGTAGTCCTAATTGGAAAAGAAAGGCAAAGAGAAGATATAAAGCAAAAAAAGAGGCAGAAGGAAGGGCAAGGAAAAGGAAGGTGCTGCTGTTTGCTGACATCAAAACCAACGCTAACTCATCATTGCAACATCACCATCATCTCCAGTGGCAGCTTAAATTTTTTGTGCTTAGTTAGTTCTTCTTATATATATTGGCATTACATAATAAACATGACCACATGCATGTTCTTACAACTTTTACTCCTTTTTATTTTTGGAATTAATCGTCGTCTCTGGTATTTTGAAATGAGCTTTAGTTTGAACATCTTTAATAAAGAAGTATGTGGGAGATTAGTAAGTTCTTTTGCGACCTTTTATTTGCTTTTGACATGAATGGGAAGTTGCCTGATGGAACCTTCTCTGTAGCTTCACAGCAGAAGGAATAAAGCCTGCAGAGTTCTTAAAAGGATTGTTTTTTGCTTAGAGTTAGTGCCATTGAAGCAAGTTTGGAATACTTGTACACTGTGACATGGATCGATCGATGCAGTTCCAAAATCTTTGGGGAAATGAATTAAGTGAAGAGATAATTTTAAAAAAAAAAACAAAGAACTGGTGTAGATGATGATGAGTGAGAATAAGGATATATTCTTAGCAGAAAATGAAGGGCATGTCTTCTTCATGTCTTTGTCTCGCGGGAGATGCTGTTCAAAAGGTGGAGTTAGGCCATTTGGTGATGTGAGGGTTCTGGTCCCGTAAAGAAGTTGCCGGAGGAATTGTGAGGTGGAGAAGGAGAATAATAGAACATGCAGTGCCTTTATTTTGGAGTTCTCTTATAAATATACATATATATATAAACTGCTTTTAGAATGATTCTTAGACCTTTAATTATTCCCTGTTATCGTTGAAAAGGGTTAGGAAAAATAAATAAATAATAATAATCATAATTTAGTGTTTGTAAAAATAAGTATGCGAGGGATATTGTTAGCATTATTCTTACTCTGAAAATTCATATCAAAATTCTCTTCTAAAATAATGGCTTTGTCCTCTTCCGATCCAGTAGGCATTCCTTCCAGAAGCTCCTTGACATACCGCCTGTAATCCGATTGGATTTGAACTGAGTTTAGTGAGATTGAACAGGGGTTAATAGCCCGGTCTAGTTTACTAGTCGGACTAGCCCAAATCGACTCGGCCCGTGAGTCAGGGAGGACAGAATCTTATCATAAATTCTGGGACCCACGAACTAAAAACATTTAAATAATTTAAAATAATAATAGAAACGAAAAGTAATAACGGGAGGAAGAAGTTTGAGTTTGTTATTAGGAATTTTAAGATAGTTAACTAAAAGTTTAAATTAAAATAAAATAAAAATTAAATTATATTTATAGATAAAAAATGTTTTCTATATTTATTTAATTTTCTTATATATATTTTAAAAATTTTACAAATTAAGTAAGTTTTGAATCCTAAATTATGTTTTGAATTTAAAGATAGATAGATAAATAAAAAATAGCTTCTATTTGTTATTAAAAAATTATAATAACAAATTAAAAATAATAAACCGATGAAAATTATGAAGTAAAGTAGAGAGAAATTTCGAATCAGAATCATAATTTTACATGCAACTCTTAATCATAAAAAAAAATTTATTTCTACCCTCTGCATGCAAAGTATTACTTGTTTCAACTCCCTCATATAAATATTATTACCTAAATTACCCTTTAGATTTTTTAGGTATAAAAAGTCTAAAAACGAGTATAATTCTGGTTAACTTCAGCACTTTACACTAGAATATAGTACTTTATATTAGAATCTAGTACTTTATACTATAATCGACTATATTTTCTATCAAAATTAACCCTCATATTTTTTCGATAAATTCGGCACATTAAACTAGAATTGAGTATATTTTCTATTAAATTGAGCACGACTTTTTCCCTGCTTAATATAATTCCTCATAAATTCAGCATCATTTATCATTTAAATAAAATTTAGGGTGCGTTTGGTTTGCGCATTTTCCATTTTCATTTTCTGGAAAACACGTGTTTCTAAAAAATGATGTTTGGTTTGTATTTTCTATGTCTATTTTCTAAAAAAAATAGATAGCATTTTTTAGAAAAATAGAGAATGACTAAAAGTCATTTTCTATTTTCTAGAAACCACGCATTTTTCAGAAAGTGGAAACAAAAAACATGCAAACCAAACACACCCTTAGTATATATTTTATCCAATTGAGTATCATTTAAAGAAAAATCTAGTATATTTTTCATCTAATTAAGGTGAAAAAAGAAGCGTATACTGAATTTAAGAGGAATTATATTGATTTTTGGACTTTTTATACCTAAAAGTATCATAGGCAATTAGCTAAATATGTTTGACTAAGGAATGGAAATAAAGATTTTTATGGATGGAAACTGCATGCAAAGATTTGTTTACCAATAGGGACTGCATGCAAATTTTCCCAAAATTATGTTACGCCTCGTGCGAGTTAGAGGATGGTGAATAACTTTGATTACTTCTCTTCGATACTTTATGTTTGTCCTTGAATGTGTAGTGAAAACCTTAATTTAATCTCGACTCCACATGCACAACACTAGAATTTATTTGACATTTACCTCCTTGAAATGACTAATCCAAATGTCCACTCTTAGCGATCACATCCACTAAAAACAATCTCTTTCTTAGAAACTTTCCAGAGACAGAGAAACATCGTACAAATTTGATCTAACAAGAACACAACAAGAAAACAAAGATAAATAAAATCGAAAATGACTTTACAATCAAAATCTTGCTTGATTGATCTCTTGTAGCTTAGAAATGTCTCTTGTTGGTTTAGAAATGCAACAACACTATCCTCCAAAGCCCCCACAAGAACTAGTAGTGAAAAACTTCTCGAAACCTCTCGTTTAAAGCCTTTAGGTGGGGGTTGGTTTCTATGTATTAGTCGATTGATTTTACCCATTAGTCGATTGATATAGTTTCTGATCGTTGAACGACGTCAGAATTTTTTTGAAATTTATTTGATTTTGTCAATAATTTTGTAAGTGCCCTGGTAGTTTTGATGTATCAACCAAGTCTAGTTAGGTCATATTATATTTTGATGCCCTGTGTTTGTGTCTGAATGTGCAGGAACTTAGGAGCATAGAAGGTTAAGTGAAAGACGCAACTAGCGAGAAAGATGGCATGTGAGAGAGTCGTCGGGGTTCGTGCGTCCGAGGGACGAGCATTGGGGAATAGTACGCTAGCGAACGAGAAGGAGGCGTTCGGTATTTTCGAAGGATGAGAAGTCAGAGCGGAAGGTTGCTCGAGAATGTCGAAAAATGGGCTCGAGTGAGTCGTATTCCAGATGGCCGAAATCACCCAAGCAAGCGGTGCCGGAGCGAAAGTTGGATGAAAAGTCAACTTGCTATTGACTGTGGATTAAATTTAACAGGAGCCCGGAGCAGATCTAGGCGCTCGGATAAGAAAGTTTATCGAGACACCACATGTTGCGATCCAGTATGACGCGGATAAAGTTCTATCCACGTCTAGGTGCTTGGAACCTATCCAGGCACCTAGAACCCTTCCAGGTGCCCCGATCAAGGCTATAAATACAACACTCATCCCAGTAGCTAAACACAACACTTGTAAACGTTCTATCTTCAATTTAGTTTTGTAATTCAGTGCTTTAACTTCTATAAGAGACTTCTTTGCCTGAAGGAGACTTTATTGGGCTTTCAACGTCTTAGATTAGTAATCTTCTGATTACAAATCAAGTAAAATCTCTGTGCCTCTTTCTCTTGTTAATTTGCTTGCTATTTCTTTTTTGTATAAGTTTTTATGTTGATAAAGCTATAAGTCGAGAAAGGTGTTCATTGTTTTTATTTCAGGTTATTCACCCCCCCCCCCCTCTCTAACCTGCCGCAAGGGACCAACAAGTGGTATCAGAGTCCAACCACTTTAAGATGACTAACTGCCGACCGAAACACAAGAGATTGCTAGACCGAGTATCTATCCACCGAAATTCGAGGAGGAATTCAGGAACTAGAAAAAAAAGATGGAGGTATTTTTAAAACATATTTTGAATTATTAATTATTATGAAATATGGTCTTGCAGCATCAAAGGACAAAGAAGAATATCAGTGGACGAAGAAGGAGCAAGCCGACTTCATGATAAACGACAAGACAGAGTTCCATCTGCTAAGCATTTTACCGCCACAAAGCAGTTAACCGAATCAGAGCCTATGAGTTAGCAAAGGAGCTCTGGAAGAAATTCCTAGAACTGCATGAAGGAACCTTGGAGGTAAAACTTGTGAGATGGGACTAATAACCATGATTTTCCTACAATATTTTGGTTAATATATGTGATCCTGTCTGGAAGCTGAGAAAACGAACCTGCCGGTGTGACGTGTCTGGAAGGTTGACCGCATCCCCATGACCCGGTCGATGATCTGTCCTCTACGTTGACCGGCTCGTCAGAGGTCCTCCTCCGGTCAACTGTACCTGTATCCAGCGACCGGGTTCTCCCGGTCTCTGGTACCTCGGTGCTCGAGGCGAATCCCACAAATGCATAAATATCCGGATAATAATAGAATGGTGACATAAATGCAAAGAAGGTACGAGAACGTACCCTGGCCCAGGGGGACGCCCTCGGATGGATGGATAAGCTGGTCATGGTGCTGACCGAGTCGTCGTGGCCCCAACAATGGGATGGGTGGGGACCCACTGATAACCCGAATCTGATGGTGGCGATACACAATGGCTCATAGGCCGATACGCGGCACGCAGGCCGGATCGTCATAGCAGTAATACAAAGAACAGAACATCACGGCTCGATGGCCGGAAAACACAATGGATGCATAGAAACGCCGCAAAGGGCCGGATCTCAAATGCACAGCCGTCGATGCGAGCTGTCAGGACGCTGGAGCTAACTGTGGGGGCCGTCGGAAGGGGCGGCAGCGGCTGCCGGCGGCGGTGACACCACCTGCTGGAGGTGGCGGAGCCCGCCTCGTGGTGGTAGACGATGGCGAAGACCGTCCTGATGACCGGTCACAGTGACAGCCACAGGCTGCTGTGGTGGACGCCGATTGGGAGAGGAAGAGAGACGAGCTTCCCCCTCCGTGCTCGTGGCTGCTGCGGCGAGAGGAGAGGAAGGAAAGGAGAAGAGCAGCGCTGGCGGCCTTGCCGGGCGCCGGTGAAAGACACAAGAAGGGACAACGCTCTCCTTGGCTGGTGGTAACAATATGAACCGATCTCCCCCTTCCTGCTGATGGCTACGCAGGGGTGAAGCTGCTGGGGGAAAAGGGGTAGAGAAGAGGAAGCAGGGAGCGCCGGCGACTTCGTCGGCTCCGGCGGTGAGCTTGGGAAGGAGAAAAGCTCCATCGTGGCCAGCGGCGGAAATCCACAAAATGCCCGAACCCCCTTTCCTTTGGCGGCGCCCGTCCACCAAAAGCCCCCCCCCCCCCCCCCTCTCCTCTCCTCACGAACCGGCTGCCTCCTTATCCCCAAAACCCTCCACATCCCCAATTACCCAAATGCCCTTTGACCTCCCATTAATTCCTCCCATGCCACATTCATATCCGGAACACAAGCCTCCCCTTCAAGTCTAGTCGAAGGAGGCGTGAGTCCGACTGACTGGACAAGTCTATCGCAAAGGGCTGAACCGCTCACGATATCAAATCGCTGAACCCAAAGTATACTGTCTACAGCGACCGGTCGCTATAATAATGGTGTCGCATGAGATAGTACTCATGCCGAGCGGATCAAATCTGTAACCGGACCAATGCCGAGTGCGCAACCGCGAAGATACTGACCGGACGATCGAAGTGCGGTCGATCGGAGGGATAGATGCTAGACGAACGCTGTCGTGCGAGCGATCGAAATGATGTCGATCGGTCGGATAGATGCCGGGCGGACGATACCGCGCGTGCGACCGGAATGATGTCGATCGGTCAGATAACTGCCGGGCGGACGATACCGCGCGTGCGACCGGAATGATGTCGATCGGTCGGATAACTGCCGGGCGGACGATACCGCGCGTGCGACCGGAATGATGTCGATCGGTCGGATAACTGCCGGGCGGACGATACCGCGCGTGCGACCGGAATGATGTCGATCGGTCAGATAGATGCCGGGCCGCGAGGACTGCTCGACCCCGAACGGGGGAGATAGATGCTCGCGACGGCTACTCGACCCAAACGGGGGAGATAGATGTATGATATACTGGTCCGATATACTGGTCCTCCCGGCCGAACAGCTCGGGGGCCTTCGGCTTCGAGCGCTTGGCTCGGATAATAACCTTTCGGCTGAACGGCTCGGGGGTTTGCGGTGATAACTCGACCTCGAACAGGGGAGATAGAATATATGATATGCTGGTCCGGGCAGAGGTCTTCAGCCCGGGAGGTTTATAGTCGCCGGCCCGACTGCGTCCCGACTCTTGGTCGGTCGCCCGGGAGGTTTATAGTCGCCGGCCCGACTGCGTCCCGACTCTTGGTAGGTCGCCCGGGAGGTTTATAGTCGCCGGCCCGACTCTCGATTTTTAACGACGGTGCTCGTCGGTCTCCAAGTGAGACTACACACCCGGCCGAACGGCTCGGGCCTTCGTCGTCGAGCGCTTGGCTCGGAAAACCATATACCCGGCCGACCGGCTCGGGCCTTCACATCGAGCGCTTGGCTCGTATATAATCCTCCCCGAGGTAGTCTCGGCTAAAATGCTCGGGGGCCTTCGTCTTCGAGCCTGTGGCTCGGATATAAACCTCCCGGCCGAACGGCTCGGGGGCCTTCGGCATCGAGCCTGTGGCTCGGATATAAACCTCCCGGCCGAACGGCTCGGGGGCCTTCGGCATCGAGCCTGTGGCTCGGATATAAACCTCCCGGCCGAACGGCTCGGGGGCCTTGGCTCGAAGAAATAATACAGATCATATAACTAACCGAGAACAGATAACAGAAAAACTGACCGTGGCTCGATATACAGCCCGGCCGAACGGCTCGGGGTCTTCGTGTTTGAGCCTGTGGCTCGGATATAAACCTCCCGGCCGAACGGCTCGGGGGCCTTCGGCTTCGAGCCCGTGGCTCGGATATAAACCTCCCGGCCGAACGGCTCGGGGGCCTTCGGCATCGAGCCCGTGGCTCGGATATAAACCTCCGGCCGAACGGCTCGGGGGCCTTCGGCATCGAGCCCGTGGCTCGGATATAAACCTCCCGGCCGAACGGCTCGGGGGCCTTCGGCTTCGAGCCTGTGGCTCGGATATAAACCTCCCGGCCGAACGGCTCGGGGGCCTTCGGCATCGAGCCTGTGGCTCGGATATAAACCTCCCGGCCGAACGGCTCGGGGGCCTTCGGCATCGAGCCTGTGGCTCGGATATAAACCTCCCGGCCGAACGGCTCGGGGGCCTTCGGCATCGAGCCTGTGGCTCGGATATAAACCTCCCGGCCGAACGGCTCGGGGACCTTCGGCATCGAGCCTGTGGCTCGGATATAAACCGTGGTCATGAGTATGGCAGAACTATCCGGCGTCGTTCATCTTCACGTTCCAGATCAGGCGCGTTCCCACAGACGGCGCCATTTTGATCCTGTCTGGAAGCTGAGAAAATGAACCTGCCGGTGTGACTTGTCTGGAAGGTTGACCGCATCCCCATGACCCGGTCGATGATCTGTCATCTACGTTGACCGGCTCGTCAGAGGTCCTCCTCCGGTCAACTGTACCTGTATCCAGCGACCGGATTCCCCCGGTCTCTGGTACCTCGGTGCTCGAGGCGAATCCCACAAATGCATAAATATCCGGATAATAATAGAATGGTGACATAAATGCAAAGAAGGTACGAGAACGTACCCTGGCCCAGGGGGACACCCTCGGATGGATAGATAAGCTGGTCATGGTGCTGACCGAGTCGTCGTGGCCCCAACAATGGGATGGGTGGGGACCCACTGATAAGCTGAATCTGATGGTGGCGATACACAATGGCTCATAGGCCGATACGCGGCACGCAGGCCGGATCGTCATAGCAGTAATACAAAGAACAGAACATCACGGCTCGATGGCCGGAAAACACAATGGATGCATAGAAACGCCGCAAAGGGCCGGATCTCAAATGCACAGCCGTCGATGCGAGCTGTCAGGACGCTGGAGCTAACTGTGGGGGCCGTCGGAAGGGGCGGCAGCGGCTGCCGGCGGCGGTGACACCACCTGCTGGAGGTGGCGGAGCCCGCCTTGTGGTGGTAGACGATGGCGAAGACCGTCCTGATGACCGGTCACAGTGACAGCCACAGGCTGCTGTGGTGGACGCCGATTGGGAGAGGAAGAGAGACGAGCTTCCCCCTCCGTGCTCGTGGTTGCTGCGGCGAGAGGAGAGGAAGGAAAGGAGAAGAGCAGCGCCGGCGGCCTTGCCGGGCGCCGGTGAAAGACACAAGAAGGGACAGCGCTCTCCTTGGCTGGTGGTAACAATATGAACCGATCTCCCCCTTCCTGCTGATGGCTACGCAGGGGTGAAGCTGCTGGGGGAAAAGGAGTAGAGAAGAGGAAGCAGGGAGCGCCGGCGACTTCGTCGGCTCCGGCGGTGAGCTTGGGAAGGAGAAAAGCTCCATCGTGGCCAGCGGCGGAAATCCACAAAATGCCCGAACCCCCTTTCCTTTGGCGGCGCCCGTCCACCAAAAGCCCCTCCTCCTCTCCTGACTGCCTCCTTATCCCCAAAACCCTCCACATCCCCAATTACCCAAATGCCCTTTGACCTCCCATTAATTCCTCCCATGCCACATTCATATCCGGAACAATATGCATGATTTGATGTCTTGTTCATAAGTTAAACTCATATTTATGCATTGCATTTATTCTTGGACTTAATTATAAATTAGTTTATAATCATGGTATTTGATACTAATATTTTATTATTATTTTGTAGGCATTAAAAGGATCATAGACCCGATTAGATCAGACCAAATTTGTGCTCGAATCGGAGTTCAATCAAGACAATCAAGTCTTGGAGCAATTTGGACCGTTCATCAAGAATAAGAGAGATCTAAGCCATTCATTGAAGATTCGTCCCATCCAAGCCAAGGGGAAGTAGATCACAGCCATTGATCAAGATCCGAAGCTTATGATCCAGATCTGAATTCATTCAGCCGTTAGATGAGATCTGAATATTCTGGGCCGTTGGATCAGATTGGGAGAGATTTAAAAGCTGAGAAGCTGCAGTGAAATCGGGGAGCTCGGGCGTTTTTCTTCCTTGCAACATTTCTTTATTGTTTAGCCTTCGTCCCCATAGTTCCCTTCCACATTCCAGATCTGAGGCCAAGTTTCTTAGTCGACGGAAAATATCGAGTGATCGATGATCGGTGTTCAAGGTTCAGAGCGCATCAACGGAGCTTGAAGGGTATTTCCAGGAGCTTCATTGATCGTGATTTTGTATCTGTGTTTTGTTACCGCAATCCAGTTCGAGGGTGTTTCTTGATCTATGATTTCCATCAGCCAACGGAGCTCAAAGGGCGTTCTCCAGAAGCTTCCAATTTCATTCCGACTTCCACTTCATCCACTGCACCCGAATTGATCTGATCAATCGATCGAGTTAATCACTTACCAGATTCAATTCCTCTGTTCCTTTGTGTGTTGCGTTTGCTAGGCGATTGCGAGCTCGAAGGGCGTTCTCCAGAAGCTAGGAGCATCGTTTATGCTAACTGGAAGCTTGTGGATTCTCCGTTGATCGCCCGAAGGGTGTTTTCCAGAGACGATTCTGCTTCACAGCAGAGAGGAAAGGTTTGATCTGAGGTTTGGTTGTGGAATGTTTTTTGTTTATCTTTATCTTTGAATTGTCCATGAACTTGCTCAGATTTTATAATCTGATTTATTTATTCTTAAATTTTCCTTTAGAATTGATTTGTTGCAATTGTTTGATGCATTTTATCCATTCCTTTATTGGAAACAGAACTCTTGATGTTTACATTTGAATTGTTATAATTTGAACCGTGTTAGGCTTTAGTTCAAATAAGAAGGACATGTTTAGATGAGATTAACCTTTCTTTGATCCTATTATTGATTGAATTAGAGCACTCTTGAGAATTGGATGAATTCAATTTGAAATGTGAATCAAGTGGAAGTGCCAAAATTAACTTTGATGACGTAAGAATTTAATTTGAATCGAACCTAGAACGCTCACACACTTATTAGTTATCCTTGGAGAAAAAAAAATGACTTGGAACTCTTTACTACAACTCTTAACTTTAGTTTCATTGGGTTCCAATCTTTATTAATTTTGAAGTACCACGTGATATATGAAAAGGGTAACATCAAAATCAAAATTTTGGCCTCGTTGTCGGGGAACATAACTAGTAGTGTGTGTTTATTTTAGAATGTGTATGGGTTGGTTTTCTTTGTTAGCATCTTTATTGATTTGATTGCTTATCTTTTTGTATTTTCATGTTGGCTTATTCTTGAATTGTCAAGTTCTTTAATGTTTATATATTCATGTGTTTGAAACTTTATGCTCCTTAGTCTTCTAATTTTGATTGTTAGTGTTGTAGTGTAAGAACAGGAGATTTCTTTAGCTTAGATTCATATTTTCAGTATTTTGGAGGTGGAATGGAGAGTCAGTATTTTCAGCATGAGCATCAATTTTACCCAACCATAGTTCAACAAAATAGGTATAAGTCATTTTCTAATACTTATAATGCTAATTGGGTATATTATTCACATTTCAGGTATGGAAATGCACAAGGATAATTTATTGAGTCATATCCAGCCTACCAAAATTCATATGGGTTTCAGGAGGTTTCAGCAGTTACTTGGCCACAAACTTTTCAACAGAATAATCCCCAAATTGAAGAGTCAACATGGAAAGTCAATGAAGTTATGTAGTAAATGAGAGAGTATAAGAGCAACAATTTTCAAGGATACAAAATATACAAAGTCAATTAGATCAAATTACATAATCCATTAATCAACTACAAACACAAAACTCCAGTGGGGAGATGGAAAGTAGAGATTCTGTCAGACCTGACCTTACTTCCATTATTTCACAAGATTTTTCTAGTATTTTTTGTGATGATGATGTAGTTGTACAGATTTCTGATTCTTCTGATATTGTTGCTATAGATGTCGTTGATGATGCAGGAATTGAAAATTTACTTGAAGATGATTTAAGTATAAGGGATTGCTTACTGGAAGCAAACCTCAAGGATCACCTGAACCGGAGTTTGAGTTAGATAATGATGACATAAGTGTAGGGAATTGCTTAATGAAAGCAATATCCCAAGAATCACTTGAACCGAAGTTTCCTTGTTGATAAGGAGGTAGTAATCACCATTCTAGAACCTACAGGTACCTTTCAACATGACAACGTCAATATTTTTTGTGATTTAACAGAAAATTTCATAGAGGTACCATTAATTGAAATTATTAGATGTGATTCATTTTTTGATATATTTTCTGTAAAAACTAATATTCTGCTATCTTCTTCTTATCCCATATGTGTGTGGGAGATATTGTCCTTTATTGATGTTGTAGGAGAATATAAGCTTCCAGAGTGGATGCTTAAATTGAACTGCCTCCGACCTCCAGAAAGAATTTTCAAGGGAAAAATGATAAATAAAAAGGATTTGATTACCACAAGTACTCATTTACCGGAGTGAATGTTACTTCTAAATCATTTGCAACTGCTCGAAATAAAGGGGAGTTCGTTCTTTGTTTTTCTTGTTGCTTAACACATTCATTTAGTTTCATACTTTACATTTGCATTATGCTTCCATACTTTGCATTTTGTTTAGTCTACATAGCATGTCATTTTGAATAAATTCTCCATGAAATTGTTCTAGTAATATTTTTAAGATGGTAAAAGTTTCTTAAATTTGACCATCAATTCTAGGTCATTTGACATGATTGGATGCTTTACTTGCATGATATTGGTTAGTGTGGTGGTGAATTCTACTTTGATTAATTGAGTTAGATTGTCAAAAATCACCTAGAGAGGACTACTTCAAGCATACACTCTATTTTCTTTATGTGTGGCATGTACTTACAACAATTGAACTCTAGAACTTCCTTTGGTTCTTTTCAAAGTCACATAGCATATGTATGCATGGAGATGAAGGATATTTTTTATTCTTGTTTCCTCATAATTTCCAATTTCTTTCTTCTTAAAACATTCTCATCTAGCATTTTAATCCTTGATCATCTTTGCTTGACATTCTTCTATTGAGAGTTTTGGTTGAATTCTTGATGAGTTGGATTGACTAGATGAACAAAGGTTTAAGTGAGGGGGATGAATTGCATATGCTTGAGATTCAAGGAGGTTCCCTATTACGAATTGAGTGAAAATTAAAAATCATGGAATTAGTTCAAGAGTGCATTGTGAAAAGATAAATGTTATGGTAATTCAAGTGAAATTTCAACCAGGCTTGTTTTGAAGTACAACAAAATTTTCGGATTTCAAAGGAATATAAGTGTAGGGGGAATGCTTATGTGCTAAGTCCATGAAATTTCTCATTTGAGTGAAAGTTCTGGAGTTTGAAATTTCTGAGCAGAATTTGAGCACTTGGAGAAGGAATTATTTCCAACTTTGTTGACATTGTTGAATGCTACATCAATTTAGTTTTCCAATTTGAAATCTTTTTTAAGTGGTTGAGTTTCAAATCAATATTATGGAACAGCACAACTTCGTTACAACAGATCTGAGTTTCTATTTACAAGAATAAAACTTGTAGGAAGAAACTGTGGAAATTTCAGAATCTGAGTTCAATGTTGTTCTATACCAGTGCAACATGAATGCATCTTTCAAACTATTGAGGAGAGCTGGAAATTCTATTAAAAGTAGATGGAATGTTGCAAGATCGTGTTTCTAGGTAGGTTTTAGAGAAATCAGTAAGTTTTTGAGGGTTACTGATAGTAAGAACTATTATTTTTACATAGCAACTACCTTTGTGCAAGCAACAACCATTATCTCATATAGAACATGATTTCAATGAGTTCATTAACCAACAATAGAGTATCAAGTTAACACTGCTTTATGCCAAGTCAATTGCAGACTCTAATCAGAAGCAACCTCAAGAGAAGTTTTTACTCTTAAATTGTCATGTGGTGTTCTATTATCTTAAAGGGCTTTGTGGAACAGAAAAAAAAAAGAACTACAGAATCCTAATAGTGGTTTCTGAATCTCTACCCAAATAAACTGAAATCTGCTGCGGAATCAGAAATCAGAAGCTAAAAATTCAAAATTGAAGCCGAATCCTTGAGTTGAAATCTGAAATGACACATTTAAAGTTGATACATGAACTTGAGAATTTGCTACCAAGCTACGTTTTCTGGAACTTGAAGTTGATTTCTGCAAATAGATTTTGTTACTGATTCTGTTGATAAGAAAGCTTTGAAGGCGTCTTATCTGAGGGTCCCGAATGCAGCAGCTTCACTATCGAAGCTCAAGGAGAGTTCAAAATCATTGAAGGCGTCTCGAACACTGTTTATCCGAATTGTCAATTATCCTATTGACCATTCTTTTCCCCGTGCTCACTTTGGTGATGCTCTGATCATCCGAATTAAGCTCATCCGAATCTAATTTCGACATTCTCCTCGAGCAAGCTTCCTCCTTGGCTTCCTGTCCCTTGGATGCGCCATGTACATTCCTTCTCATCCACCGATGTACTCTTCCGCAGCTTCTCGTCCCTCGGATCCACTAAGCATGTCAGCTCATTTCCTATGTCATCATTCTCGCTTACCGTGTCTTCCGCTCGACTTCTCGTATTCCTAAGTTTCTGCACACTTAGACATAAGGTATCAAAACAATACAGGATCTAACTTCACTTGGATGATCACATCAAAATTAACCTAGGGCACTTATAGGAACTTTCTCGTTTCATGTCAACTCCCGGTTAAACTTCTGACCACCAAGTATCCGGTTAACCGTGACCCACTTGGATTTTTCGTCTCATACCAAGTGTTTAACTCTCAGCTGACCCACTTTGGACTTAACCTAATTTCCAACTAGGTCTTCTACTGCCTATCCCCACTAGAACTTCAATTGTTTAATTCTTAATTAGGACTTCCATTGTGCTAGTTTTCAACTAGGTCTTCTACCGTCTAGCCCCGTTAGGACTTCCATTACCTAGTTTCCAACTAGGTCTTTAATCGCCTAGCCCGGTTAGAACTTCCATTACCTAGTTCCCAATTAGGTCTTTTATCGCCTAGCCCCACTAGGACTTCCATTGCCTAGTTCTCAACTATGACTTCTATTGCCTAGTTCTTAACTAGGTATTCAACTGCCTAGCCCCGTTAGGACTTCCATTATCTAGTTCTCAACTAGATCTTCCACCGCTTAGCCCCATTATAACTTCCATCGCCTAGTTCTCAGTTAGAACTTCCATTGCCTAGTTCTCAACTAGATATTTCATCACCTAGTCTCACTAGGACTTTCATTGTCTAATCCCACTAGAACTTTTACTGCCTAGCTAGTCTCACTAGGACTTGTACTGCATATTAATTAAACATTGAAACCCCAACTCGAGTCGACTTGAGCTAGGTTAACTTGGTCAACCCTGACCAAAGGTTGATTGCACCAACAAATTCTCCTTAATTTTTTTAACAAAAATTAAAAAGACATCTCAAATAAGAGATAAGAATGCTTTTTTTAAATAAAAAAATTAAATAGACTCATTTCTCATGATTTTATCTCGAAAATACTCCTAGATCTATAGCGCTGTTATAGAAGCTATCATTTTACAAAGTGAAGAATCTACCAGGTAGCTACTCCAACTTATTTAAAGTGGGTTCAAAATTTAGAATTTACATCATGTAAAAACTACCGAGTAGCTACCATAACATTTAGAAACTATCCAATAGTTGCTACAACATATTTAAGATGAGTTTAGGGTTTAAGGTTTAAGATTTATGATTGTAGCAGCTACATAATAACTTCTACAATTGTTTTACAGTGATGTTGATGAAGTCTAAATAATTTTGATTAAGTTGATAAATAATATTTTAATATAATAATGTTCAGAGATCTTAAACCTTAAATCATAAATCCTAATCTCATACTAAATATGTTGTAGTAGATATTCAGTAGCTTTTACATATTGCAACAACTACTAAATAATTTTACATATTGTAGTAATTTTTAGATAGTTTCTACATGATATAAAAATCTTAAATTTTAAATTCATCTTAAACACGTTATAATAGCTATGAGATAACTTATATATATTGTATAAACTATCTGTTAGTTTCTACAATTGTACTGGATTAAGAGATATTTTAAAATAAAATTATGAGAGAACATCCATTTAATTTATCTTTTTTAAAAAAACAGAAGTGTCCTTTAATGAGATATAAAATTTGAGATGCCCTTTTATTTTTTTTTCCAATTTTTTTCATCATAATTTTCCTTTTTCTTTTCTATAATCAGCAAACTATTTTTTTCGTCTTTTGTTGGTTTGTCAGCTCGTTGAATTCATGTATTTTTCTATTTTATTTACTTCTTAAATGTTTCTTTCTCTTTTAAAATATATTTCAATAAGAGAATAATAGATGATAAATGAATTATTGGCTCACTTGCATCTTCTTAATTTATTTTATAGTATATTGTAATTGAGAATCGACTCGTATACTTACAATATTTTAGTGGATTCACACATCATATTGGACTTCTCTAGCTCTATTAAAATGAAATATAATTAAAATTGAACACAGTTTTAAAATAAAGAGATACACTCAAAATTGAATCCATTCTTTAACTTTGTATATCATATATAATAAAAGTATAATTTGTTGATTTCAATTGAACTTTCTTTCTCTACTTTTACCTCATTTTCCAACATGTGAAATCAATACATATGTTTGGGCACCACCTTATCACAAATTGATCTAAAGTTAGAGTATTTAAATAAATTTCTTTTAACTATTAATGAAAGTTTAATGTTTTTCTATATAGATATATATTTTCCATTTTTTATGTACTTACTCAAAAACTAATAATAAAATTACTAATGATAATATATTTTTTAAAAAAAAATAAAAAATTGAGCTCAATGTCAACTAAAACCGACAAAGATAAATCCATCTTTGTCTCCCAATTACAAGTGGACATGCAATTTTCAACTCAAATGATGGCTACATAATTAATAGATAATTAAAGGCAGTGCTGTCTTCAGACGTTAATTGTATTCTTTATATTTTTCTTCATTATCTGCTTTGCTTGCTGGTGTCGATGCCAGCTGCAACGTTCATGTCACTCTTTTCAATATATAAATTAATCTTATCGACCGACCAAATTAAAATTATAAATTTGGTTTGGGATTTGTTTATTGAGAAAAATCATAATTAATTAAGGAGCTCCTCATTTTCATTATTGTCAAACAGCGAACAGTTTTTAAAATATATTAAAATACTAAATAATTTTAGTCAAATTACTCTATATTATAATACTTTCAAGTAAAATTAGTATGTATTATATTAATTTTAAATAAAACTAATAATATTAGAATGAAGATATTTTTACCAGCTCAAATTTTCTAGCAATAAAATTTTATAAATAAATAAATCAATGGAGAAAAAATAAATTATTTTGAATATCTTCCAATGAAAATCTCTGTATATATATTTTAAAATTTCTCTAAAATATTACTTTAAGCGACCATACTTATGCGACGTTTTCTCGCGCCGTCGCTAAGTGACCCGCCTTTATTACCTGCTTTGTAAGTGGAAGGATCGCGGGGCCCTTTCTCGGATAAAAACCGGTGCTATTTAAATGCAGTTCATTCGCACCATTCACGTCCGGAAACAGGCAAAGTCAAAAGAATAGCCGCGCGACCTCGCTCATCACGCTCGCCGTGGCACAAGACGATCAAGAACAGGAGTTGAGATCTTTGGCTTCGATTTCCTTTTCGTTCGCTTCTTGTTGTTTCCTGAGGTGATTCTTACGGCTTTCAATGGATTTCGTTTGTTCCTTTTTTAGGGATTGTTACTTAGGATTTGACAGATGCGTCATCAAGTTACAATTTTTTGGGGAAGTTTTTTTTTTCCTTCAAAGATTTGTGAAAAGTGGAAAGATTGTTGCTTGGATACATAAAAGAGTGCATAAATCGATACTGCTTCATAACTAAACTTTACGTTTCTTGTATCGGATTTGTAGTAAGGTTGAAAAGATGGTGCCGCATGAAAGATGATCGCATCAGTAACCAGAGAGCAGTTGTAGGTGATCGAACCCTTCAGGTTGAACCTTGAGCAATCGGAACAACGGGGTCTAACAACTTGTTGAATTCTCTGTCACTGGTTCTTCTTCTGTCGCACAGCAGTTGCCTGAGTCCAACAAGACTCATAGCCTGCCTGAAAGTCATCAGGGGGAGACAAACAATGCGCATATTGTTTCTGTGTTCTGCTGAGCCACCGATCAAACGAGCTGGTTTGCGTTGGAAGCAAGCAGGACGAGACTCATATAGAGGGAGTTGACCAGGAGTGTATCGTTCTGAACAACTTCACTGTTTCAGAGATTCACTGCAACTTTCCAATGAGAAATTCTTCTGAGCTAAGGCAGCTACTGAGGCGTCTGTGCCAAAATACACAGTGGGATTATGCTGGATTTTGGAAGCTTGAGCAGGACAAGATGTAAGATTATTTGTTATATCCTTAACTGGTTACTTAAAGTTGTTTCTGTTGTTTCGTGCCAAAAAAAAAAGATTGGTCACTTGACTTATGACAGCATATATAAACTTAATGCTCTGCCTAATCAGAAATAGAACCAATTTTGTTTTTTCAATTAAATCTAGGAACTGTTACTCCCTTTAGGATTGGTTTACTTGGATGGATAAATAAGAGGGAGAGGGAGACAGAGGGAAGGTAAGTGAAAAAATGAACTTAACACAATTTCTGTCTTTTCACTTGAGTAAATTCAGCCTTCATGTGTGAGCTTAACCTAGGTTAGATCCTTGTCTATTTGAACATAAATTTATTATATTAAAGTAGAATTATACATAATCTACAACAATTTTTCCTCCTGATGTTTGTGCATTTGTTGTTTCAGGATATTGACTTGGGAGGATGACTATTTTAACGAGGAAAAAGAAAAGTATAGATTGGAGGAGACACACTCTTGTGAGTCTTCTTACATTAATCGTAGGGTGATATCTTTTGCTAATTCTATGAATGCTGAAGACCAGAGATTTGCAAGCGATCCAGTTAAGTTGGCTTTGGCAGATATGAAACGGCATAAATACTCGCTTGGCCAGGGGTATGCTGGCTGAATCATTATTCTTGCTTAACACACTGCTTTAGTCTTCTTGAATGACTAGTCATGTTTTAGTCAAGGTGCTACATGTAAAGTTATCCAAATCTCCATTGTTTAACACTGATTGTCTGACTAAAATGGCTTTCTTTCTTAAAGTTGGTTTGGTTTGCTAAGTTGATTTTGGAACCTTTGACTGTCTTCTAGCTCATGTATTTAAACAATGGGCTTGTGCTCAGCATAATCATGTTGGGCTCTGATATTTACATTCAAGCTTGTTTGTCAAAAGAACTCAACTAAATAAAAAACTTTCTTCTTATGCTTAATCTAATTTTTGATTTGGTAATTGAATTTGTTTGTTAACTTTTAGATTTGTTATAATTTTATAAACAAATAAAGCAAGGTACATAAATTTCTCTAGGCTCCATGAATTTGCATAATGTGTGTTAATGCTACAGCACTATGATTTAAAATAATTTTAAAAAGTTATTATGCACAGTTTTATATAACATTTGTTTCTTTTGCCGAAAAATACTTCAGGTATGTCTTATGTTGATATAACATTTTTAAATTGAATATGAAAGTATACTTATACATGTCATAATATATTTAACACACACTAATATACTTAAGAATAAAACTTCAAACATATAATTGTATGCCATGTTCAATACTTAAACAAGCTAAGCAACTTACTAGTTTGGAAACAATCTTGTTTACAAACATTAATCACTTTTTTGATGAGCTGCTAATGGAATTTATTTGTGAACCTTTTGCATGTTTGTTACCATTGATGATTCGTTTTTTTATGTTATGAAGGCTATTTTCACTTACTGTCTTCAAGCAAACATTAATGAGCATTCATTCAAAAATGATGAGTTTGTCGATAACCTTTGTGTTTTCCTTTTTTTTTTTGAAAAGCACTTGGTACTCAACTTGATATTTAGATTCTCACATCAACATCCTATCATGCTAGCTGTTGTTTTCTTAATAAGACTTCTTAGTTTGGTAGCATGCATCCATCTACGTACAGGTTTGTAGGAGAAGCAGCACGTAGTCAGCAGCACTGTTGGCTCTTTTTTAGTGCATCAAAATCAAAAATCCAACCAGATGTGAGTTTGTTGAGTAACTGACAAATTAACTACTATTACTTTGCTGCATTGAATAAAATGTGAAATGTGGAATTATTTCTTTTTACAGATATTCAAGGATTGGCAACTTCAGTTGGCAGCAAAAATCAAGGTATTGACACCCATTCTCTTACCTTCTGCCTATTGCTTTTGCTAAGAAATGCACTTAGGCTATTTGTTGGTTTTGCAGACAGTACTGCTTGTACCAGTTGACCACTATGGAGTTGTGCAGCTGGGATCATTAGAAACGGTTGGTCCTCTTGTCTAGTTGTAGGGTTCATCCTTGTATTTTAATGTTTAATTCCACTTGCTATTATATTTTCTTTGTGGCTGGAGTTCCATGAGTTAGTAGAAATGTCAGATATCAGCTACAAATAAATGCCCCAGTAAATATGATTAAAAATTAAAGCATTCGTGATTAAGTTCTACTTTCTTTCTAAGTCAGAAATGAGTTTTCATACTATTCAGAAGGGAGGGAAAGAACTAGAACAATCTTCCATCCTTGTCCAGAGTTGCTCTTGCTTTGATTTCCAATGGCATTCCCACTAATAATTGGTCCAAATAAAAATCCAGGATCACAGTATTGCGATTGAACAACCTTTTCTGTCATCTATGCCTTCTTGGAGAGAATCAATGGAGTTAGACAATTTATACCATCTTGAACAGACCCTTTTTATAATGATTGGTTTTCTACTCTGAACATTCTCTTCACTAGTTAAAGATAGCTTCTAACTACTTGTATTCTTGATTTGCAGTTATTTTCCTCTAGTTTTACATTTCTATACTACGTGAACCAGGGTTGTTAGTTTGATCATGCAACCAGGGTTTCTCTTAAGGACTACTTTAGGTTTCTATATCTTTTAAGGGTTTCACTTAATGATTAGTTTGCCATTGAATAGTTGTCTTAGGTATAAGCTCAAAGGAATAATGTCTCAAAGTATTATAGAATATTTTCAAAAATAACCACACGCCCAATGAATTTGCCCATACGAATAATGCTGTCTGTGATTACACAATAAGAAACACATGAAGTACCTTTAATTTAAGCCATCTTTTCTTATTTCTCCATTCCAATCATTTAAGAACATCTAAGTTCTTTCCCATTTACAAACCAGCATATCTAATTCATCCCAAAAGTGCTCAATTTAAATCATGCATAAGTAAATGACATAAGGAAATAAACAAGAATACCAACCTTGTGAAAGAATCTTCATAATCCCCATGGTCCAAGAAACATCATTAAACTCCTCTTATGACCAAATTTACAAGATAAAGCCAAGCCCAACATATATATTTCATTTTGCAATATCTGATAATCTTTCTGAGTTTTGATTCTGTCCATTATTGTGGAGGTTTTATTATACACATGATGCATTTTGAATGAATTCATCTCTCTGTAACTTCAGGTTGTTGAAGATTCAGAATTTGTACTGCACATTAGAAACTCTTTTTATACATTTTATCATGGCTTGGGACCGCATGAATTTATAGATTCAGGCATCAATTGTTCACCCCTCTGGTCACCAGCTATTGTGCCTCTGTTGGGAAACGGTTCGACATCAAATTTTGGTTCATTTAATACTGACCAGTCACAGCAGCTTTTGACTATGGACCAGAACATGTTATCTATTTTTCTGGTTGACCATGATTCTTCACAAAAGTTGATGGACCACATGTTAGGAACAGATGCAATATTGGATACAGATGAATACTCAGTTAAGGAAAGGTGCAACAGTGTGTGGTCCGGTTCCATTGAAGGAGCACAGTTTGGTAATCACCCAAATACCATAACTGAAGGTGAAATGTCTGAATTTACCATCACTCAAAATGAGCAAAAAATAGGTATGGAACAATTAATTTTGTTTTTTTTTTGTTCACAATTGCTTTTAAAGAAAACCATGTTTATGATCTGAGTCTCAAAGATATTTCATACAAGGAAACAGAAAAGAATTATGCTAATAAGATTAGTTCTTTAACAGAGAGCATTTTTCAAGGTTCACGCAATGAGCCAGAGCTACACAAGGCACTGGGAATGACTTATGTGGAAGACTATAATAACTGTTTCTCTAACACTACACTTGGAAGTTCAGTTGCCATCTCAAACTCTGGGGCATCTGAATATCATGACTATATATTTGATGATGCTAGTGCATGCTTTGTTACAGAAAGTGAGACAGATCTGTTAGATGCGGTGGTGAGCAGTTTACAGTTGTGCCCAGATGATAGCTCTATTGGGGAAAAACTTTTCAGATCATTTGGTAATGATTGTCTGGAGCTGTTTGATTCTTGTTTGACAGAAAATAAATGTGAATCTAGTGTTTTGGACCTGGGTAGCTTCTTGCCAACAAATCAACAGGGGTCCCCATCTCTATCAAAAGCTGAAGGATTTATAAATTCTCCAACTAATTCATGCAAGAGTTTTTGTATGTCTACTACTGAAGACCAAATTAATCACAAGACTAAAGTACACAATGGTCGAAAGTTGCCCGTATTAAACAAAAGAGGTGCTAGAAATGGCAACAACTACAAACAGAGACCAAGAGACAGACAATTAATCCAAGACCGAGTTAAGGAATTGCGCGGACTAATTCCTAATGGATCAAAAGTAAGATGAGCAATATTGAGCTACTAATTAATTTAACATACTTGAAATGATGCATTCTGATGATGGTTCTGCTATACAGTGCAGCATTGATACATTATTGGATAGAACTGTAAGCCATATGCTATTCTTAGAAAGTATTTCCTCTCACGCTGAGAAATTGAAACAGAATTCACATGAGGTAGGCGGCTCTAAGCAACTCCTTTTATCATATATGCAGATTTCTAAGCATTGTATTATTCAATCTTAGTGGCTTTCATCCCCTTGTTTTCTTGGAAATGGTGAAAATATTTCAGATTATGCCAATATTCAAGCCACAATAAAATTAATCTGCCACCCCATGCACATGGTTAATGCTTGCTTATATACCTTCAGCTATGAGATGGCAGCCTTGTTATATCGAGAACGTCAAATTAAGCTTGTATCAACAATAGGATTGTATACATAAAGCCATCTTAATGTAGATGCAAGGTCTGAGGGCTCAACTTCATCTGCTACACAATGTATGAGGCCGCCCTGAACACTTTTTTCTCTTGGAGAATGCCTTCATCCTGGTTGTAATTGTACTGATTACTTGGAGGCAAAAACCATGCTTAAAATGTGTCCTAGAGAAGTAGAGTATGACGACACAAACACTGTTAACATATTTCAAGAACACTACTTGTAATATATTGTCACTGACAAACCAGGATGACTATGGGCTATAAATTGATTTGCAGGTTAAAAGAGAGGTTAAGAGTTCTGCTAAACCTGGGACCGAATCCAGTGGGCCCAAAACAACCTGGGAACAGGGTACTGAACAAGAAATTTGGCCCGTAGTTGTTGAATACCTCAATCAGCCAGGGCAAATCCTTGTAGAGGTACCATTTAGAAATAATTATTTGCAACATATCCCTCTATAACTTGTAAATATTCCTTCCTCATGACTGTCTTGGTAGGCCTCCTTGCCTTACAGTTCCTGTCAAGATTTTTACCACATCCTTTTTCTAAGCTATGAATCCCATCAGGTTCTGTGCAATGACTATGGGCTCTTTCTCGAGATTGCCAACATCATTAGGCACCTAGAGCTGACTATCCTGAAAGGAGTTCTTGAGAGTAGATCAAATGAGCTTTGGGCTCATTTTGTCGTTGAGGTAGGCTGATGTTCTAACTCTACTCTTAAAACTGTGATGTATAAGAAATCCGTCCTAATACTTTCTTCTCTTTTTTCCCCCCTTTGAAAGGTTTCCAGAGGTTTCCACAGGATGCATATTCTTTGGCCATTGATGCAGCTATTGCAGAGAAATTATGTAGCTGTTCCAAGGAAGTTATGATTCTTGCGTTATTACAGTGCTTCTGTAAAAATGTAAATGGATGCTCAACCACATGAACTACCACTTCTGAGATCATAAGTGCAGGCACAACTATTATGCACTCTGTTTGAATGTATAGTTTCAATAATTGGTGGTGTTCATCTTTCTTGTTTGCGTTTTCTTCTTGCAAGGGATGGTTGCTTTCTGCAGTGACAAGTTTGGTTATTTATATATATGTGTGTATAAACTTTACTAGTGTTATTACAACTTCGTTATTAATTTTTTTTTAAAAAAACCTTTGCTTGCAAAATCATATATACATATCAACTAAACTTGTGTTCTTCTCTTCCTCATGAATTTACCTACTTCTTTCTTGAACTCCCACTTATTTGTCGTAGTGTACTCACCACCTCTTTCTGCTTATCCTCAGGTAGCAGCTGGGCGAATGCAGCTTCTCAGAAACTAAGCGATTAGTGAAGAAGATCGAGGGAAAAAAAACTAAATAGATTGAAAATAAAACAATAAAACCTGATCATAACAACACAACACTGTGAGAAACATTGCATCCCAACAAAAGTGAGCTGCAGTATGCTACTGCATCTACCTGTTGATCAAGTTCCCATGCTGCAGTGTGTCTCCGAGTTCCTGTAGCTGGATTCTTTGATCTCTCGACCTCACTAAATGCGTTTCATGAACATGCCACTGCAAATATTCCCTCTTAATTCACAAAACTGTAGCACTTTAAATTTCCTGCAGACTTGTGTTCTAATACGTGATTAAGATACAAAGGTTCATTGATAAAATAAAGCAAGCCATTGTGCCTCAGTAGGGGCTATACTAACATAAAATGGTTAAACAATGATAAGGATAGATATGATTGGATTGGTGTGCAGTGTATTGTTTGTTCTTATGTTTTTAACCTGAGTGTATTAAGAATGTACATTAGTATACATATATCACGAATTCACGATAGCTAGGGGTGCCATATATAAGAAATGACGCCTAGTAGTCATCGAATCGACCTCATGTTTATGTAGTAGAACGACATTGGAGGCACGTTTCGAGAGCTGATATCGCTTGTATAACAATAGCAAAAGAATCTTTTGGTGGCTTTTCCAACATTGATAACCTCCAGCATTCTTAATTTGTTTGAGTAACCATAGTAGCTTTCGGAGGAAGGTAACGATAAAGGAAGTCATCCATCATCGTCAAATTGGACACCACTACCGCATCCTATTCTTTATCTTGGCCTAGCATGCCCCATTCACTCTGTGGACACCAGAAGAGTAGCAAACAACTTAGGTAAATTATAGATCCATTTACATCAAGTGATCCATGTTCACTCATATGGGATGTTACGGGCAGATCCAAATATGATATGTTAGTCAAAGTCAAAAGGAGATGATAGCTAGTGTGCGATTCTCCACAGGATTTTGCTCTTCGCCCAACGCTATGACCTTCAGTACGAGGATGACGAGCCCATGAGTCAGTCAGACCTAGGGAACTTAGTGCTCCATTCTTGTATTAAGACATCTATTATATATCCGAACATTCAATAGCCGATCGAGTTTAAGGGATGTCTGACCTACCACAGAGTCGGTCGATCATATGCTCGGCTGGAGTAAGAGGATCCAGCTTCTCACTCAGCACAAATCTTTCAGCATATGACCGATCGACCCCACTGCCGGCCTACCTCAAGCGTTTTCTCACATGTCAGTCCTCCTTCATATAGCCGGTTGGCGGTCGGTAATAACTCCGGTCATATTTATACAGCTTAGCATGCTCGTCTCTTATACATATAGCAGATAAAAGTGTAAAACAAATCTCCTTATAAACTCAGCTAAACTTCCAGATCTCAGTTTCTCACTTCAAAGGTAAGTCTTCGATTATTTAGGCGATTAGCTTAAAGTACCGATCAAATCTTTCGACACTCAGTTCCCTATTTCTCAGAAGAAAGTATCCTGGTATATGATCGATCGATCACAGAACCGATCGAACTTAGGGGATTTAGCTTCATATTACTTCTAGAGTAGATCTCCAGCATCACCCAGTATATAACGAAGCAGTTTAAGAGAAGGATGGCTATACAGTCAGTTGGTCTAAAGATCCAGTTGAGATACACTCAACAGACAACATGGTCAGAGAATCACAACAACTTATCAGAATAACAACTGTTTGTCAGAGAATATTTCTCTATTGTAATATGAGCATTCGCTGGAGCCTTATTCGAAGGTGACGTTACATTGTTCATCAGCCGATATATTATGACAGCATATTCTTTTAACCGTCTCATAAAAGACGAATATTCTTTTAACCGTCTCATTAATGGCGTAAGTTATAAAAGAGGGGCACATATGGGTAACATAAAACTCCTCGAACGGTAATTGTACACCTCCCAGGCTGTATGTGTTCTTTTACTCGACAACTTCTGACATTTGACATTCTCTGTACTTCATGATTACGGAGGTTATAAGAGGTGGTATATAAAGGGGGTCCTCTCCATTGGTCACATAGACGTCTTACAACAGTCTTACTTACACACACGCATTTACTGTTCATCTCTCTCCTTCCCTGCTCAGGCACTGTACTTACTCGAGCGTCAGAGAGCCTATGCCAGGAATCCCCTTCCTGGTTTTTGGCACTGACGTCTTATCTGCTCTCTTTGGTGTGTGCAGAGAGGAAGAAGAAGCCATTTTTTTTCTAATTCGAAGTCTTCACGTAGTCAACAACACAACCACCTACCTATCCCGCCATCTCTCCTGTTTTTAGATAGGATCATTCACCTTAGGTTGTCACTATCAACTTCAATTAAGGAGGTCCATCACCTTAGTTGAGCCCTAGAGTAAGCTTGCCTCGGCTCCTCACCTTAGTTAGATCTAACAAGTTATAACGTTCCCTAGTTTGATCTCAACCGAGTTTGACTTGTACTTGTTAAGCCACACAATTATCTATATTCCAACTCTATTTTGGTTCTAAAATTAATTTTGTAAAATAGACAATTATAATATAGACTAATTTACTAATCAATTTGCTTTGCTTTTTTGTAAAAACTATATGTATATAAATTTGTAGATCATGCCTCTATTATTACTAATTGACCGAATTACTCTCCTTTGTATATATATCTCTTTTGCCAAATCACACCCTAGTCCTATTTGATTCTAAATTACTTGAAAATACATAAAACTATAGATAATTTACTGAGCAATTTTTAGTCTCATATAGTCGATTTAATTTGAGGCATTTTAAACCTTAATTGTGCATAAACTTAATTATAGCTTTAATCTTTTCAAAATTAATGGACTCTTTTGGATGCTTAAAAGCCAAAATTCTTAATCTTGAAAATGCAAGCTCACTTAAAAGATTGGCATAACTAAAATAATTATGCAACTTGATTATTTTTTATCAAAATATTTTTTTTTAAAAAAAAATCTAAGAATCCAAATTCAAATAATTTACACCTATTTTATTCTTTTTTGGCACAAGTCTATTTGCTAATCTACTTGCACGTTTAAAAGGATTCAATTTGACCAATATGAGATTTCAGACTAAAATATCTTATATTTTCTCGTGCTTAAAATGTTTATTTTAATGAATAATTCATCATCAGATAAGTTTTAAATCAATTATCATCTTCCAAGGTGAAAATCAACTTGTATCTTTTAAATTAAAGGCTTTGTTAATGATTATAAGCTTTTAAAAGTTTCATTTTAATAAATTTTATATCTGTAAACAAGAGCATTCTAGGAAAAGCAAAATAATTATTTTACATAGATGATTATTTTTTATAAAAAAAAATCATTATAAAGATGTCTCTAGTGATTCTCATTTCAATAAACTGCCTCTTAAGCCCAAACTAACCATGCTTTTGGGCAGCTTCTCACAATTTCAAAGAACTTACAGACTGAGAGAAATCATATAAACTAAGAACAAAATCTATACATTGTCTAAGAAAATCCTGAAACCAAAGAATCCAACAGGAAACATAAATGAAGATCGACCTCAGGGCTTGACCATAAGGAAACTTACGTACATGGCAGGAGAGGGAATCTAAACACTGACACGTTCCATATCCAGTGTACTTCTTCTATTGACATGTTTGCATGTGATATAGTTCTTCTTCTGATAAGTGTCATCAGTCACGTAAGTAGTAGATATAATATCAAGTGGAGAAATGCCCCAGCGAAGAGGACAAGCCAGTGCTGCAACTCTGAGGGTGCAAAAGTTTTCATCTCCCTCTTTTTGCAATAACATATAAATTTTTTGCAGACTGGAATGATTCCCCAGTTTGTTCCTCAAATAGTAGAAATAATAAATATTATATTCACAGGTAGTTCTTTGCTTTTCAGGATTTGCATTGCATAATATAGATTCCTTAATGTTTTGGAAGCCCAAAAGCTTCTCTACTTTTTAGGCTTCGAGCAAAGCAAATAAGAGAATAAAATTGAGGTTAATTAATTTAAGGAAGAAATCTCTCTCTATATATATAGAATCAACGAAACTGATTATGTAGAATGAAAAAGGGTGTAGTTTTTAAATTAAACTAGATCTTCTTGAAGGAGATCGATCACCATGAACAGAACACAGAAGGAGGAGGCTGTTTGATTTGGAAGAAATTAATTAAATTACACAATGACTACAGGCTTGTTGTTTTGTCCGAGTCTAAGCTCGAGATCTAACTCTTCTACAGGACGAGGAGGTTTAAGCAATTTGAGTACCTCGTGATCGTTACTGGCCAGTTCTTCCGTCCGCCATTTTTTCGCCCTGAAGCTCTCCTCGCCGTCGGCGATCCGTTTGCGCGCCGCCGCCGAGTCGAGAAAAGAAGACGCGGCGGGAGTCGTATCTCTCGCCTGAGAGAGAGAGATGAAGTCGCGGGCAGTGGCGACGGCACTCGCTTCTGAGGCCCTAAGATAGGGACGATGATGATCGGGATTCAGCAGTGCAACGGCATGATCGGCGGGGACGCCGCCTTCTTCGACGGACTGCTTGAGCCTCGCTCGGTCGCGGCGGTGGACGTTCATGTGGCCGCCCAGCGCTTGCGCCGACCGGAACTCCCGCCGGCAGAAGCTGCAAGAGTAGGACCTCGGCGGCCAGACGCAGCCGCCGAGGAGACGCCCGGCGGAGTCCTCGGCGAAGGCCTTTTCCTCCCACGACGGATCGTGAGCGTACAGCTGGTGTCTTCTCCACGTCCAATTTTCTCTTTGATCCATTAAAAACAAAAAAAGGAAGAGAACGAAGATGAAGAAGAAGAAGGAGAAGGAGGAGGGGAATTAATTAGGAGATAACGAATTAATTGACACTCTAAAGAAAAGATTAAATTGTAGAGAATCTTGTGCTGAGATGGATGGATATATAGTTGTTCTTGGTAATAAATGTGTGAATAATTATATATTCTGGATTAATATTTTCTTGCTAGGGTAGCTAATTTAGATTCGTTTAGTTTAGTGCACCAACAACAATTCAATTAATAATTAATTAATTAATTAATTAATGGGGGCAGGACTTGGTCCCTCTCGCACTGTAACATTCGTCATCTACACCTAAATTATGTTGAACGTCCGTATAAACACATTTTTTGTGTTCCATCCATAAAACTCGTTCATTTTAGTTTAATAATAAAAAGTATATAGAACAAAGGTGGTTTAATATTAGAAAATTTAATATAAGTTTGATTAGGGAGGTAAACGAGCCGAATCGAGTCGAACAATAGGCTCGAGCTCGGCTCAAGTTCAAATTAAACTTTTATTATAAGGCTCGAGCTCAGTTCGTTTTGGAATTATCAACCTCGCGAATAGTTCGAGCTCGGCTCGTTATTAGCTCGATTATCATAGTTAACGAGCCTAACTCGAGCTTGGGCTCATTTTCAAGTTCATTTTAGAGCTCAATTTTTTTTTTTCGTTTTAAAGCTCGTTTTAAGGTTCGTTTAAGAACTCGTTTTTTGGCTCGTTTTAGAGCTCATTTTTTGGCTCGATTTAAGGCTCGTTTTAAGACTCGTTTTTTGGCTCGTGAGTCTACAAATGAACATGTTCGCGAGCTCATGAGCCGAATATTCTTATGCTCGAGCTCGACTCGATAAAACTGTCGAGCTCGAAATTGAGCTCGGCTCGATAAGATAAACGAACGAACTCGAATGAGTTTTTTTATCGAACCAAGCTCCGAATAACGCACGAACCGTTTGGTTCATTTACATCCCTAAGTTTGATAAACATTTTTATATAATTTATAAGGATAACAATACTATTAAAAATACATCTCTAATAAAAATACAAAAAATTTCAATTTTTATTTATATGATTAATCAGGTAACTCTAAATATTCGTAGATACTTAGATAAATTTATATATAACTATTTTATTAAAAATCTGAACTTTTTATTAACTAACTCTTAATTAATTTGGTGAAGCCCAAAATTAGTTAATGTCTTTTTTTCTTTTTTTAAAAATAATTTCAAAGTTTATTAATAATTTATACAGACATATAAGTAATGCATTATTAAAAAAATTTCTCATTAATCAAGACTCAATCTATTGGGAATTCTTCAAATTAATCAATCAGAGATTTAGAATTCGAAATTCAGCTGCAACGTATTATTGAAAATTTTTCTTATTAATCAATTAAAAATCTAAAGTTCTAGACTCAGCTACGACATATTATCGAATTTTTTTTTTATCAATAATTTTATCTAGTTGTTTTATATAGCAGAGATGTACTATCATGATTCTATTTAGTCTCACATCTTATAATTGACAACACTACGAGCAAAAAAGATTCGGTATATACTTTAGGCCGACGACGTTAGAAAACATACTTTTCTCGATTTTTTGGCTAAGATCAAATATAATATTAAATTAATTTTTTATAAGGGGGAGTCCATTACAGTAGCTTGCTACTGGATTCTCGAATGTCACCCTTGTATTGCACTATTACATGAGTCTGGCACACCCTTACCCAATTTATGGGCAACTTTTTGGCTAAGATTAAGTATAATATTTGTTTTTATCAGTTTAATATTTGATACAAAGAATTAAATTAACTTTTTATAAAAAAAGATACCCTTATACACGTAAGGGCTACATTTGAGAACCCAAATAATTCGGATTGTCAAAGAGACGAGTACTTTATACTAATGACTGTTTTAGTATTCATGTATTATATTACACATACAATACGTGTGCACGATCGCTAGTCTATATAATTTTTATTCACTTAGAAAAGAATGAGTCATTGATATGTATGATTACATTATTATTAGTGTATTTTATCCATTGATTATATTTTTATTAGTTTATAAAATGTTATCTTATTATTATTTTATTAAGAATTTGTATCTTTTATTAACTAATTTTGGTAAAACTTAAAATAAAATTAACGTTAATGTCATTTTTTTTTCATACTGAAATAATTTTAAGCCTTATTAAAAATTTTCTTTGGTTGTTTTTATATAAAAATATATGCTGTCTAAGTCTTTTGACTAAGATCAAGTGTAGTATTTATTTTTTTCAGTTTAACATTTTATATAAAAAATTAAATTATTTTTTTATGAGAAGATTTCATTACAGTAACTTGTTGGGGTTCTCAAGCATCGCTCTTGCCTTGTACTACTGTATGAACCTGACGTACTCTTACCAAGTTCAATTTATGGGCTGAGATAAGTTACTTGTATTCATATATTATATTACACATATAATACATGCATGCGATGACTATTTATTAGAATAAATTTGAACCTAAATAAAGTATTTGAATTTGCCGATAATATTATGAATGAGATAAAAGAATGAATAATTAAACTGAAGGAAATCAAATAGTTAATCCGGATTAAGTGGTCGAGATAATTTAAGTGTCTTGAATTTACAAGATTAAGATAGTGAGTGCTCAAAGAATCTATATATTGAAAAATGTGCTAAACATTCTACTATAATATTAGTAAAGTTCGACCCTATATATGATGCTTAGTTAGTTAGGTGTTTATTTTTTATGAATATTTATTTAAGTAGATGACTGGATTCAGATAATTACATGTTAAATTATTATTAAGTAGTCATTTAAATAAATTAATAACCATGAATTGTCACTCTTACGTAATTAACTTGTATGTTTTCCAAATATTTAATCATAAAAATTGAAAATGCATGTTACCTTAGCAGTAGAAAATCTCTCTAACAATTACTTATTTAATTTGATTAATAAAATGGCCATTATGCTATTATTTCCTTTTGTGTATAGTGTTACATATTAACAAAAGGTTGCTTCTTTGACTGAACCATCAATTGGGGGGGATTGTCTTGTCTTGGCACAGGAAAATATGTTGGAATTGTTGATATCACATATTCAAGATTGGCTCTGACATACTGACCAGTGTCATCCTATTTCTTTCATTTTTTATTAAATAATTAAAAAAAAATTATTATACATAATATATATCTTCAACATCAGTAGTAAGAGGCAACTGTGGCTGTTTATTCGAGCAGACATGATTGATGCCAACAAACATGATGAAACTAATTAGTTTAATTTTATGTTCTGAAAGATTATACAAAGATCCAACCACTGAAAGAAAGGCTCTTTCTCAAGTGATAAGCCTGCTGATTGCTAACCATGAACAGTAGAGGAAAAATTCTGATCAAATCTAATGGCAGAAAGGAGGTTGCATTGTGGTTTTTTAATTCTGAAGCAGCTGATCCAGCTCAAGAGAGAGAGAGAGAAAGAGAGAGACACAGAATGAATAAAGTAGTGTCGGTTGGTATTTTAAGCTCATTGTCCATAGTCACTGCTAACAGATGGAGCACATAATTGCAGAATCCTTTTTGTGAATGTGTACCTGAAACCATATTGAGAGATCAGGAAATCCTGAAGCTCCCCTTTATGCTGATCCTTGCCTTGTGCCTTGATCATGGTGTTTTCGAAGCATCCAAAACTGTAAGCTGTTGTTGGCAGAATAGTTTAGGCTCAATTATGAGTGACATGATAGTTTTCTATTGTTTTGGACCTAGTCAGAGAGTGACAGGGTATCAATCTCACGATATGCGTGCAAGGCTACATCTTCTATCTTCCTCTCCATGGCCCTCTCTTCGTTGTTTGCCTCTCAGCTTTTATTATTTGTCGTGTGGACTGTTCCAGAGTGATCCTATCTGCTAAGGAGAAGAATGATTAGGTGCTGCCTGCCTTGTCCAACAAGGACTTGAGGTCCAAATTCTACGGCAGGAAATCAGGGAGCTGAAGTTTAGTTTAGCTTTTAATGGAATGAGTCCCAACGTAATAAACAAGGTTCTGAAATTAACCTGTTGAATTCAAATGTAGATCCAGTAAACATTGGACATGGAGTTGAAAAACTTTCTTATCATCAAACATATTTTATTCTCAGTCACTCTCAACGTCAGGTTAACAGTTTGGATGGTGGGAAGGAGTAGCTGGTGACTTGATGTAGTGAAAAGATAGTAACAATTCTTTAAACAATGGATGCCTCTCTCTGTATGACAGATTCAAACACGTACAACAGACGCTGAAAATTAAGGCTGTCCTTTGAACGAGTGCGATATGACAACTGATCTATCTGAAAGCAGGGATTAGACGAGAGTAATTGAGCAAGGCTCAAGGGGTTGTTTTCTCTTCCCGGAGGAGGAATATTTTGTCAACTAAAGGGGCCTGCAAGTAAGCTTAGGTCAACTATCTGCAAGGCTCTAGATCATGCATTGTCAAGATTCGAACTAGATCTTTCTACTACTGCCAGATTGTGTCAATTATTTGGGAAGGTGATAGGTTAGACTCTGTTACGGATTAGGCTCAATGGCATTAATGGTGTCATAAATCCCAGAATCTTTGAGGCAAGGACTAGACTAATTTAGCTAATTTTGTTTTCAGAATTGGACTTTGGAGGTTGATGCAATCCAGATAGCTAGGTTGAGCAAAGAGGAGTGGTTGCAATGTTTAGGAAAGCTAGGGTGCAAGCTAAGTTCATACTTTAGTTCTTCGATGAGCTAGGTTAGTTACTAGACTAAATTAGGCGTGATCGATCAAGTCACTTTTTCAACAATTTGAACTAGCTTAAGAACTTTAGTAATCATAATGCAAACATGATGACAAAAGGTGAATATGTTCGTCCTTAACGCCTCCGTCAATCCGTCCCAGAATCAACACGAAAGAGGTAAATCACAGACGGAATCATAATGCAAACATGATCTATGAACTGAGAGAATGAGATGTTCTGATCAACTGCAATAAGAGGATGAGTTCATCTTTTCTTATCGAAGACAAACGTGGAACTCAAGTTTGATGAACTTGAGTGGTCTGCATGGCACTTGATGAGAGGAGGGGTTCCTCATCTCTAGGGCATTTCATGCATGGATGTCGAGAAATGTGTACGGAACTTCTTTACCTCTTAATTATTCCATCACCTATTGCCCTACAATAGCTAGCGAGGTTCTTTGAGGCACATGTATTAGCTTGACTTTTAAGATATTATGGTACTTTGGGAATATATCTTATAGCCCTTAATGATCATAGTTTATCACTTGAATTGGAAAACATTTTTGATTTATTATCACAATTCATTGTATCCATTGAATCTTTTCGTAAGGATGATGACGATTTTGTATCTCATTAGGATCTCTCTATTCCAATGAATGAAAAATGTAAAGTTGGGTCTTTAACATAAGATTTTACATATATATCTCTTGTAGGGTTGTAAATGAATCGAACGTTTATAAACAAGTTTTATAATTGACTTGGTAAGAATTTATTTATGTTAATTCAATACACATAAAATTAATTAAATAAACACGCATAAATAACTCATTAAACTAAAAAATAAGTTTGAACACATATTTAATCAGTTTGTTAATGTTCATTAATAATGTTCATGAATAATATTCGTAAACAACGATCGAACAACGTTCATGAATAATATTCATGAACTATGCTCATTAATAAAACTCTTATCAACATATAAAAAATCTTTTAAAATGAACAAATAAGTTTGAATTATCAAGCTTAATAATCAATCAAACAAACAAAAATTTAAAATAATACAAATTAAACAAACTTGAATTGAGAGCTCGATAACATATAAACAAACCACGCTCAAACTCAAGCTTATAAAAAATAAACCAAGCCAAGATTGAACAATCATTTCAATGACTTAGTTCAATTTAGTCTCGACTTGACTTGGTTTGATTACCTTATCAATCAAACTTGCACACCCCAAAACTAGGCTTGTTTACTATCCTAATTCTCTCATTTCTCCTATTTGACTATGAAAATGCCTGAAAGTTACAAAGAGGCTTACAAGACTAAATCAAAGTTTTTGCAGTTAAAGGCTTCTTGACGTCAAGTAGAATATGTATATTATTCTAGGGTGTGAAGTTGCAGAGGGATTAACAAGAAAACAAGAGAGAAATAACAAACAAAAAATTGAATAGCTGAAATTAGACTTAAACCTATTATGAAATCAAGAGCGCAAAGAAAAAGAGATGTAGTCGTAACGTGGTTTAAGTGAAACTAATTGATTCAATATCAAAATAACTTGTCCTAAATATCATCTAAATATAGATTTATATAGCTCTCAAACCCTAAAAAAAATCTAAATGGAAAATTAACCAACGAAACTTAGTCCCCTAAGATTAAGGACAAATTAACCAACAAAAAATCTAAATGGGAAACTAATCAACGAGACTTAGTCCACTAAGATTAAGGGTCTTAAACAAAAAAAAGTCTATTTAAAGGGCCGACTAGGGTTTGAAGACGCTGGAATTCCGTTCTGTTTAAATTTCCCTGTACAAAAATTGTACAAGTACAGAACTTTTCCTAGCAACCCGCATGTTTGATCAGATATGTGTTTGATCAATGAAGCAAGTTCTTGACGGATCGAAGCACACCTTGATCGAAGTACAAGATCGTTGGCTTCTTGTGTTGGTATTCAAAATCGATACAAAGAAAACTAAATTAATTACGCAGCGGAATTAAAGAATTAGTTGTACCTTTCCTTTGTAGCTAAAAATTTCTTGATCTTCTGCTGTATTCCTCTCCTCTTCTTGGACGTTGTGTGGGCGACGATCTACCAAGATAACAAACACCCTTCCTTTCGTTGTTTCTAAACCGCCGACCACCAAGAGAAGCCCGAGGATGGGGCGCCTTCTTCTCTTCTTCCTTCTCCTTTTCTTCCTCTTCTCCAAGCCGCCACCCACCAAGGAAGATAAGAGCTGCCGGCCCCTAGCAAGCAAGAGGCGCCAGCCCTAGCAATAGGTGAAAGTGGCGCCGACCCTAAGCAAGGGAAGAGGACCATCGACCCTTAACAAAGGAAGAGGACCGCCGACCCTAGGAAAGCAAAGGAGTGCCGCCGACCCTAAGAAAGCAAAAAGGAGGAGGTGGCGCCGAAAAACCAAAACCAACAACAACTACTCGTGGATGGGTGGATGCGAGACTTTATATAGAGGATACAACAAGGACCTAGAGGAGGAATTGGTTTAAGCCTCCTGATGGACTTGGGCTTAATAACTCATACTACTAAAGAGTTATTATTGAACTACCGCACCAATCCTATGTTATAATATGAGTTCCTTCTTAGCATGAGTGTGTTAATCTCTCTGTGTTTAAGATATCGTATGTCCGTTAATTAATTGAGTTACTGACAACTCAATTAATTAGCATCTAATTCCAAGAGTAGTACCACTCAACTTTATTATCATGCCAGACTAAATCCACCTACAGGGTTTACATGATAATCCTTATGAACTCCTTAAGGGGGCATCATCAGCCTAAATAATTAGGACACATATTCCTTCTATAATCAACAACACACTATATAAAACAATACTATCTCCTAACTCATCGTGCCTATTGATTTAATGAATAAATCTCACCCATTGATAAGTTAAAGAAATAAATACTAAGTATACGTGCTTGTTATTATATAGGGATTAAGAGGACACACATCCATAATAACAGAGGTTCTGTTCTTTTATATAGTCAGTATAAATCAAACAACCTCAAATGGTCCCGCTCAATACACACATAGTGTAGGAATGGAATCAAACAACTATTCCAATGATTTGTTCCAATCCATCTTGGTTGTGAGCTACTATTTATAATTTATAAGGAACTGATAACATGATCTTATGTGTGGCACCACACACCATGTTATCTACAATATAAATTAAATGGACAATTGCATTAACATATATATAAATATAAAATATAAACATTTGATCAAAGTGATTCTCATTTCAAAATATTTCAAAACAGATGTTTATATAAAAGCTAGACTTATAGTATACATCCCAACAGGGTTAAAGACAAGGCTAACTATAATTAAGTAAAAAATTATCAGGACTTAATGAAAACAGATAACTAATTAAGTAAACCCAAAAAGATACGGATCCAAATCTCCCCCAAGCTCATGCCGTGTTTGCCCACATGACCAAGTCATGTTGGGTTCGATGAGGCCTTGTTGTCATGCCTTGTCTTGTTTGGATCTCCTCCTGCAGCACTTCTTGGGTAACTAGTCTTGCCTAGGGTTGATTGCAAGATGGGTAACTAGTCTTGCCTAGGGTTGATTGGATCTTGCAAGGTGAGACATGAGATTTCTCTTTTTAGATCTATTCGTTGCATTATTAAAAGAGAGATTAGAAATCTCATTTCTTAGGTCGACGTACCTAGCTTATTGAAGTTTTATTATTGTGGAAAAATCATAGGTTGGATCGATGTTTCATCTTTGCATCTTATCTAGATATATCTAGCTTGTTAAAGTTTTATTCTTATGAAAAATCTTACGGTTAAATTGCGCTTATTCTCATGCCCTCTCTAAGACATTTCTGAGAATTATTTGCTCCATTGTTTCAAAATAGTGATTCAATAATTTTGATTGAGTTGATTGAGTGTCGCAATAGACGTGATGAACTCACAAACATAAAAATTTACTATTCTTAATTTCATATTAAATCATATATTTTCACTATGATTTTAATACACATATGATAGTTAGCCAATTACTAATTCTTCTATGTTACTTGAAAAAACAAGGTTATGTGTGTGAAGTTATCACAATTTAGGCCATGCCTTTCCTAGTACAATCGACAACAATCATGATCTAGCAATCTCTACACTCCGATTGTCTTTCGAGTGATCGGTGTATATTTTGAATCTCACATTAAAAGCTACATGGTTGTTTTGCCTAAGAACAATTGTAAAACAATTTGAATCATTTATATATACTTAAACATGTCTAATATAACGACCTCCATTAGGATTAGAAATTGAGGGCCAAATCTCTCACTCTTAGAGAAAAACTAGCCCTGCATTATCCTAACACTGTTCCTACATAATCAATCATTCATTCATTCATTTGATCGGTAGGTGAATCAAGATATCATCTACCTCTATGAATAGTCGGGCAAAGTTGGAACATCTAGATTATCAAAAAGCTCCTTTTGGATGAACAATATCTCATGCCATGACACTAGAAGATCTATGTATAGTGTGTCCAAGATATGAATCTGAATCTAGTAACACGAATTATATATAAATGAGAATTTTATTAATCTAGAGATCAGATAGAAGAAGGGAAAGTGAATTAAATGTACTCAAGCATTATACTAAACCTTGAAACTACTTAATTAGCTTGTGACCAAAATGATTGCAACTACTAAATACATATGTTTGCAAGAGAGGGCATACAATGGCATTCATATGTATGAAGAACGACGACGAAGGTAATTAACCAGCAAACAGCGATAATTAAGAAACGAGATATATATATAGAGAGAGAGGGCTTGATTAACTTCTATTTAGCAGTGTCTAATTAATTATTTATATAAGGGAGAAATTAAGTACTCGGTTATTAGTAGGACGGTGGCGGGCGTGGATGAGAACCGGCGGCGGCTGCCGAAGCCCAAGCGCCGAAGACTTCCTGTGCCATCTGCCCGCCGTTGGTCATAAGATTGGGCGGCAGGTTGTACATCGGCATCGGCGCCATTGACACCGCGTCCAATCCACCGTACGGTGGTTGAGATGACGATCGTCCCCCGCCTCCTCCGCCGCCGCCGCCTCCCGGACTCTGATGTAATGGATGAGGGGTACTCCCTTGATCTGCTCCCGGAGCTGGTGGAGCTTCGACCGTCGCGGCGGCGGCGTCCTCGTCCTCCTCCAGCGGTAGCCGCTCGTACGTGGCGTTCGAGAAGGTGGCCGCGATGACCATCACCGGCCCCGAGGCCACCAATTCGCCGACCACGTTTCCCCCCACCACCTGCCCTTGCCCGCCGGCCAGGTACACGGTCAGCCCCGTGACGCCCGGGGGCGAAGGCGCCGGTAGGAACGCCCCCGACAGAGAGAGGATCTCGAACCGGCCGTGCAGGGCGACGACCCCGGCCGCGGGCTGCGGCGGCGGCACCCCGGGCTGGCGGAGCGTGACGTTGGAGACGGACCCGCTGCCGCTGAGGATGCAGACGCCGCGCTGGCGCCGGCGGGCGAAGGTCGCGACGGCGTCCATCACGTCGGCCCCGCTCGCGATCTCCAGCACGTGGGAGCGCAGCGCGTTGGGGCTCTCCCGCGTGATGATGACCGGCGCCTTCGGCTTGTTCTTGGACCCCGGCGGCCGTCCGCGGGGGCGCCTCCCGCCTCCGGATCCTCCCGTATTATTCCCCCCTCCGCCCGACTGCTCGTCGCCTTCGTTCCGCGCGTGATTACCACTGTTACTTCCGCTGCTATTCGTGGCGGCGGCGACCGCGGCGGCGTTGGGATCCTGGTGATCTCCTCGGCCGATGAACTGGCGGTGCCCCTCTTCGCTGTTGAGGTGGCGAAGATGGATGGGAGGGGCCGAGGTAGCCGAGTTGACCCTGGGGTCGACCCCTCCCATCGCCACCGCTCCTGCCCACCACCGATTCGCCAGCTCCGCCTACACTACTACCACCACAACGAAATCTCCGATCCCCAACTCAATTCCCAGGCCAACCCTACGATCTCCGAGATCTGAACCCCGACTCGGAGAAGAACAACAGGCAGCAGCACAATAAGCCAAGTTAAAAAAATATATAAAAAAAAAAGAGGGGGGAAAGGAGGTACGGAGGAGGAAGAGGAGGAGGAAGAGAAAGATTTTTACCAGTATTGGGAATGAAAAAGAGTCCAAATTAAGAAGGGGGCGATCTGAAGATACCGCAGTCCACATGCAACAATTAAGGCAGGCATCGAGCGGAGGTGGTGTAGTAGGGCCCCTGCGCTAGCTGCAGTAAGTACAGGATAACGGATAACCCCAGAAAGCGACTCCCTCTGCGGCTGCCTCTCATCGAAATCTATCTTCAATTCCCGGCCCTCTCCATCATTAGCCAGTGAATATATATAATAAAAAGCATTTCCGATCGAGCATTAGATTGGATCACGGGGGATAGACCGAGGACAAACAAAATCTTCAATCACCGTTTCTTAAATCACAAGCCGTTCGTGTTCCGGAGATGGGTGTCATAATTACGCCACGTAGAAGATATGGCGGGGAGTGGAGGGTGCGACCGGCCCCCCTCGGCCTCCCGTGGTGGTGCTTGTCGTCTAGCTCGTGGCGTGCATGCATTTGGCCGTCGCGGGCATCGATCGATAGGACGTGGAGGTGCTTGTCGTCTAGTTCGTGGCGTGCCTGCATGTCTTTGGCCGTCGCAGGCAGGGATCGACAGGACGTCCCCGACAGCCACTAAATTGAGATGCGACGCAGATGGAAGAGGGGAAAGGCATCGTGCCAATCATCTGAATATGCTAAGCGTCACTGAATCAATACCTCATTGTTCACACGTGAATCGACCCAAACAACATTATGTATCTTAAAACAATATAACATCGATCAAAGTATTTTTTGGTTTTCAAGCCATCAATATTGAACTAATCGATCGAGTAAAATTAAAGTTAATGCGGCCATCATCAATGCATGCCTGCCTGCATGCATGGGTAGAGCTGTCTCCAATGCGTTCGCTTCACGTCATCTCGTTCGATTCTTTTCGTCGTTTCGGAATGAAGGTGACTCCCGCGGTCAGATCTGCCGCTAGCTAGCTCGATCGAGGCTGCAGCGCCACGCTCTCCGTGCGTGCCGCTTTCCTTTCCGCCTTCCGCTCTTCCCGAAAACTCGCAGTGGACTGCCTGCATGTGCGTGCGTCCCGAAGCCGTCCTCTTTGCTTCGCTCCTTTCCGACGCTGCTCCTCCGCGCATGAAAAGTCGAGCAGTGTCCGTGAATTTGCCCGGCGACGGCTAGGGGACCTTTTTCTTTTCTTGTCTTTTTTATTATTATTAATTATTATCGAAATGCGAACTTGAAATCGTGCTCTTATTTTTAATATCATCTGCCATTTTGAAACTTGTTTCCGATGGGATCCACCACCGGTGCATGCCCGTTTCTCTCGTGCCCAGGTGTTTTTGATGTTCTCGGTACGTAGGAGGAGATTTTATTCAAATCATCATCGATCCAAATATCCGTGCTAATATATTTTACTAAATTAATTTAATATCAGGTGAATTAATAACTTTGATCAAAACTTTAATTATTAAATTAACACTGCGCGCAGTAGCATATACTGCTGAAAGAAACAGGCTGCGGCTGGTGGTCTAAACCTTTTATGGTAACCTGCTTAGGATCCTGTTCATTTGCCAGGTGATGGTGCGAAAGATACTCCAATAATTGAATCAGTTGGTGCGTGCATGCATGCATGCATGCATCTTTCTTCCTCTCTTTTCGAGTTGTCATTTCAAGGGCGGTGCGGGGCGGAGATCGGACCTCCAGCGACCAGGCCCTGCCAACATGCGCACGCAGGAAGTGATGGGTGGCTAGCGTTTCAATGCGATGCCAGATCTCAGCATCCGCCCCGCTGTCGCTGGCCCGAGCCCTGGCCCTCCTCCTGCATCATATCATATTGCGGTGGTGCTGGAGCAGTAATGTTCAGGCAGATTTAACCGTACGTATCGCTCGCGTTTCTATGCCAGCTGCTGGTGATTTTTTAAGTTTTACTGCTTCAGGTACAAGAATGTGAACGAGGCATTACTTAACTTGGGTGTTCTCCTCATAGTTTATAGGATTGCGATGTTACACAAGATCAATAGGATTGGATCGGATATTAATTCCGTTGAAACAATCTTTTACAAACTTATCGATTCAGCATAATATCAGAAAATATATATTTTGATCAAAACTATTAAATATCAACTAAATAAATATTTTAAATAATCTCAAAATTCTAGCGATGTAAAAAATAAAACTAACCCTAATACAATAACAAAAATTCTTTAGTTCGTCCAAAAAAAAATTTAAATGATATTTTTTGGACTTAATACTATCTTGTTATGAGTTACACGTGATAATAAATACAGATTTTTAAACGAATTTCAATTTGATATATTGGACGTCTTGTAATTCAATCTGAGTCAAAATTTATGACCTTTTATAATATAAAAATCATAAAATTGCACTACAAAATATAATCTCAATCGATCCCAGATCAATTTAGTAATTTTAAATGATAGAATTGTATGATCTTACTATCCGAATCATGATTTTATAAACCTATTCTACTCATACATGTTTGACTAATTTAATTTCCTTTCTTTTCACTGTTTTTTTTCATCGGTTACATGCTATTACTCGCTAGGGCATGGATATGGGTAAAGAACACTGTAGCCATGTGTGCGAGCAATGTCTTGGAACATATTTACTTTTTCATATTTAAATTTCGGATGTCGCTGGTAAAAAACCGAGTTCGGTAGGAGAGGAAAGAATTCTATCCTTTTTACCTTATTTTTTTAAAAAAAACACACGTAAAAATATAGTTAAATTCTAAGAGAATTTTGATTTAGATGTGGTCTATTCTAATAGGTTTCATCAATTTGTTTGGGTTTGTAGCTTTGTTGCACTAAAGCCCATTTCACCTTACGGTTCCCAAAAGGAGCCCATTTCAGCTTAGTTATTGTCCTGGTTATTTTAATTATTATTTTCTTGTAAAATGATAAAAAAAAGTATTAAAAATAAAATAAAACTTGCACACCGTATGACCTTAAAATTCTTTTTGGCAGAGTCGTACGAGAAATTGTATGAAGAATTTAAGAAAAAGAAAAATTATATAATATATATTAAAATAATTAAAGATAGGTATAAGATTATTTATAATATATAAATTTCTTATTTATAAATACAATTAGATAATTCTTGGTGGCATTTTCAATCATACTATCAAGTCCCCTTCTATTGCACTCCATCCAATTAGTCGCCTTGACCTTCATTTTCTTTACCTCCTATCGCTATCTATATCCTCACCTTCCCTATTAGATCATCAACCTTAATTTATCACCATTCCATTGAAAAAAAAACAATTTAAAATTAATCTTCTTTACTAAAAGTATTATTAAAACAATAATAAAATAAAAAAAATATTTGATGGTAAGTGAGGGCTATGGTTATGCTAATGTTGAGAACTTAATTTGTGAGGACTCAAACTCAACCTCATCTGAACCATTTTGCAGATCCTCTGGATTGCATACTGCGATCCAGAAAATGAATCATTATATTTATTGTTTGATTTGGATGGACCCTACTTGTTAAACAGGTAGAGTCCATCCAAATCAATCATTCAGTCTCTATGATCCATCCTCTGGTCCGTACTTTGCGGATCAGAGGATCCCACTTGCATATATATATATATATATATATATATATATATATATATATATATATATATGAGTGAGTATTGATATTGTGCGCGCACAATATCAGTGTTTTTTATTTATTTTTTTTATTTATTTTTAGTTTTTTTGAATTTAAAAAATTCAATATTTTCTTATTTAAAATTAAATATATAGATATATCCCCTAAACATATTACAATACTCAATAAATATTTAAATTAATTTTATTTTAATTTTTTTTTTAAACCAAACACTATAACCTAATTAGAAAGCCTAAACCCTATAGGTAAAATCTAAAAAAAAAATAGCTTTAACACTATACCCAAAGCCTGAACCCTATAAATAAAATCGTAAAGAAATTTTTTCATTATTTTTAAATTAAAAAAAACTAAAAAAAATTAAAAAAAAAAATAAAAAACACTGATATTGTGCGCGACGCAATACTGTCTTGATATTGTGCGCGACGCGCACAGTACGCGACTGTGCGCGTCAGCGCACAATATCAGCGCTTTTTAATTTTTTTTTAGTTTTTTGAATTTTAAAAATTCAATATTTCCTTATTTAAAATTTAATATATAGATATATCCCCTAAACACATTACAATACTCAATAAATACTTAAATTAATTTTATTTTAATTTTTTTTTTAAACCAAACACTATAACCTAATTAGAAAGCCTAAACCCTATAGGTAAAATCTAAAAAAAAAAATAGCTTTAATACTATACCCAAAGCCTGAACCCTATAAATAAAATCGTAAAGAATTTTTTTAATTATTTTTTAATTTAAAAATAAAAAAATAAAACAAAAAAAACAAAAAAACGTTGATACTGTGCGCGATGCGCACAGTCGCGTACTGTGCGCGTCGCGTACTGTGCGCGTCGCGCACAGTATCAAAACTGTATATATATATATATCCACTTTCTAGATTTCTTATAGGATTGCAATTGCATTATATATTGATACGACGTATCATGGATGACCCTAGGATAATATGAGGTCAACAATCAAGATGCTGTGATAGTCAAAAGTTAGAGAAGGTGACAATCAAGGTTGGGAAGTACGTATCCAAACGGAACATTTGCTCCGGGACTCAATTTCCCACACCTCCTGGTCATTGCTTGCGGTTCATAGCCGACCGGGTCCAAGTGCCAGTTAGATCTTCGGAACTCAGCTTCCCATGACGCCCGATCGACCCAAGAGTCGGGCCCCTCAGGGCTCAGTCCCTCATTTCTCCTGGGCACGACTTCTAGTCTATGTCCAGTCGGCCCAAGAGCCAGTCGAGCCCCTCAGGACTCAGTCTCTCACTTCTCCTGGGCATGACTCCCAGTCTACGCCCAATCCGCTCAAGAGCCAGTCAGGCCCCTCAGGGTTCAGTCCCTGGCTTCTCCCGGGCACGACTCTAGTCTATGCCCAGTCAACCTAGGAGCCGGTCAGGCCACTCAAGGCTTAGCCCCTTAGTTCTCTTGGGCATGACTCCAAGTCTGCTCCCGGTCGGCTCAAGATCCGGTAAGGTACCTCATGGCTCATTTCCTCACTTCTCTTGGGCACGACTCCAAGTCTACTTCCGGTCGGCTCAAGAGTCGGTTGTTGGTGCAATTTGTACTAATGGTCTAACTTAGATTTGATGAATGACAAGTGAGTTAAGTTAGGTCTTTATGTGATCTAATTGCTTTACCAAGTATGCAGGAGTTGACGGATTTGGAGGACCTAACAACAGGCTGAAATTCAGCTAGGTCTAAGGACCCGATAGTTGGTACGAAGCCCAGATAGGTCAAAGGGCCAACCTGATATCTGGCGAGAAGTCTGATTGGATCTGCCTGACCTTACAACCAGTAGAAGTCCAGTTGGGCCGGTGGACCTGACAACTGGTATGAATACCTGGTGGGTCAAGAGGCTAGTCAACCAACTGCAAGTTGGTAAGTGAAGGTAAGTCATTAGAGAAGAGTGACCTAATGAGGAAGCATCCCTGTTGAGGGAAGTAGGCGTCGTTCCAGTTTAACTTCATTTTGGATCCCTAAACTGAGACCTTAACTAATTCTTGGTCCATGGAGAACAGGAGCTAATTATTACTGCTTATTATTACTGTGTTAACATTGTGTTGCATGCTAGATATTTTAGTTTTGGACTAACACATTTTACAAGGCAAAGGGAGTACAAAAGGCCTCTGGTGAATAGTGCATGAGGCCCCTTCCAGGTGAAGTCATCTTCGCACTATTCATGGAAGGCGTCTTCAGTGCATGGAAGGTGTCTTCCGCAGGATAAAATTCTGACCTTTTCGGCGATAAGGACCAATACTTTTCAGGATCAAAATTTACACACTGGAGGCGCCTTCAACCCTATGAAAGGTGCTTTTCACAACCTATAAAAGAAATGCTCGACCAAGCTTCAAGATACATCTCAGATACAAGATTCTATGCATCCAATTGAGGTTCCAACTGCTTCAGCTTTCTGCTACGACACTGCAACGCCCGTCTACCGCTAAGAAGCCACCCAAACACTGAGCTTGAGCAGACCGTTTCTGAAAAAGTGTTTGCTAACTTTAAAATTTTGTACTTGATTATTGCAAAAGAATAAGTGTAGTGTGTTGCACTTGTTCCAACTTTCTTTATACCAGATTCTCTCTTCCATCTATTTCGAAAGAGATATTTTAGTGGATTACCTATCGATAGGTCTGCGGAACCTAGGTCTTGGAGTAGGAGTCGCTAAAGGCTCTGAACCAATTAAAACTGACCGTGTCTATTTCTGTCTTCTTACTTGCCTTTAATTTTTATATTTTCCACTATATTTACTTTAATCTCAAAACAAAAATAAAAGTTTTTCAAAATCACATGATTCACCCCCCCCCCCCCCCCCCCCCCACATGTGACTCGATCCAACAAGTGGTATCAGAGCAAGGATCTGCTCTGAATTGGTGCAACCACCAATCAAGCTAGGGAGAATTGTTTTATGTTTTTTTTTTAATTTCAATTTTTCTTATTTTATTTGAATTGGTAAAAGTTTACCTCTTCAAATAATTCTTTCTTATTCGATTTTTACTCGAAGTTGGTGCAACATCACTAAAGTTCTTCGATATTTTTTCTCTCTTTAAACTCTGCTAATCCAAGACTAAGTCTTGGTACCTCCCTTTAGCTCTCTATTTCAGTGATAAATGGCCCAAAACGAAGGTTACAACACCGTTCATCTGCCACTATTCAATGGGGATGATTTCCCATATTGGAAGAAGTAGATGGAAGTGTACCTGAAGACTGATTTCGACCAATAGTTCAACGTCACCAAAGGATACAAGGCACCAGTCAACCACAACACCAGAATTCAAATGGACCCAGAAAATTAGAATCCGGAGATGAAGAAGAGGCCCGGATCGACTTCAAGGCCCTCAACACAATCCAGTGAGGACTAAAGAAGGAGGAACTAAGCCGCGTCGACCCACATGAAAATGCAAAGGAGATATGGGACAAGCTCATAGAACTACATGAGGGAACCAACGACGCAAAGGTAACAAAAAGGGACTTGTTCTTAAATAAATTATTTAACATCAGAATGTAGGAAGGAGAGCTCACCAGTTAGTTGCATGTGAGGATAAAGGACATCCTCAACGGACTCCACATAATACACCATCAGATGGAGAACCGAGATCTAATCAGGTATGCTTTAAATATATTTTCTCGAAATGCACTATGGGCATCCATCTTGGATGTTTACAAAATCTCGAGGAATCTAAATTAAAATTAGATAAACTCTTCTGTGAATTAGAGCTGCACGAACAGACTAACGACAACCCCGAGGAAGGTATTGCTCTTGTTGTAGGATCGTCAAAAGAAAAATCCAGACCTAAACCAGAACCAGAAGATAAGTTTGACCCAGACTTAGATGATGAAGAACACCTAGTGAACCTGGTAAGGAAGATGTTCACTAGGAAAAAGAAAGACTTCACCAAAAGGGATCTGCAGAAGATCAAAACTACTTCCAATAACAACAAGACAAACGTGACATGCTTTGGATGTAACAAGAAGGGACATTACAAGAACACTGTTAAATCTCAAGAAGAAGAAAACCCTCAAGGTGACTAGGGACAAATTGTCCACGGAGGAATCAGACAGCGATGAACCGAAGCACATCAACTACCTCGCATTGATGGCATACATACCAGAATCAGAAAATGAATCGGAAGATGGGTCCAAATTTGAATCAAGTTACGAGTCTGCACTCGTTTCTGAAGGTTCTGATGAGGTACAATCTATTTTAAGTAAAAAAGTTTTTTTTAAATCATTACATGTTTACATTAGAAATTAACTATGTCTGAAAATTAAATAAGCGAACTAAGTTTAGAAAATAAAATACTTAACGAACAACTGAGCCGATTCAACTTGAAATCCCAACTCAAGTTACAAAACTTGAGGAGGACAATTTCAGATTAAAAAGTAAAGTAGTTGAACTAAAACAACTACTAGAAAAATTCACAACTTGATCTAGGTATCTTGATATGATACTTGGATCACAAAGAGCTATTTAGAATATGTCCGAACTCAGATACAATTCCAGCTCGATTAACAAAACCTTTATATCTCTAGTCAATCAAAATGAAAAATAAATCAAGGTCTGGGTTCCGAAAGCATGCCTAACCACGTAAGTAGGAATTAATAAATTCTACGTACCTAAAAATAAAATACATTATCTAAAACTAAATAAACCAAATAAGTCAACCTTAATCTTAAAAATTAAACCCTTTAACCTAAATTTAGTAAAGTCGAACAAAGCAATAACTAAACCTAATATTAAATAAAAATAATAATCTAAATCTATATTATAACTAAGTCTATTATAACTATAAAGCAAATCGACACAAACCCAAAATCTAAAATCCAAGTCCAATAATTCAAGGGGAGTATTCAAACTAGTTGGTACTTCCAAAATCAATAATTTACCCGAGTGGGTAATTAGGACTAGTCTAAAAGGGACAAAAGTTTAACTTGATAAATAGTACTTGTAAAGTTTTGGATGATAGTAGGTTAGGGAAACTTTGTCTATGCATGTCTAGGATGATATGATTTCGACTTTGTGCATTTGACTTAATGGAACTAACTGAAGTTATCCCTTACGAATCCTAACTAGTTAGACGAGAGTTTTTTTTATTAAGTTCAGTGGATAGGATTATTTGAAAAATTTCGAAGGCGTGGTTACTCTAATAATGTCCAGGTAACTCACCACAGCTTAGAAGTTTATCCAAAGAATGTTGTTTGTTGAACCCAAAACTAAACTTGAGTCTAACATAAAATTAAACCAAATCTTGAATTTCAATCTAACTCATCTCACAAAATCATAGGATTCCCTAATTGAAAATATAGATCGGGTGAGAAGACTAAGGATCAAATTAAAATTCAAATAAAAATTTAAATTTAAATTCAATTAAAGTTAAACTAACCTCCTAAATTAATTTCTAACTTAACCTAATTAATTATTAACTTAAATTAATTTGTAACTTAAACTAATCTCTTAACTTAATTAATTCATAAATTAATTTTAACTTAAATTAATTTCTTAACATTAATCAATTTTTAACTATTTTTTAACATTTAAATAACTTAACTTAAATTCTTGACTTAAATTAATCTAGTTAATAATGACTCCCACCTTTTATAGGAAACCAAATGGATATTGGTTGTTCCAGACACATGATTGGGGATCACACCAAGTTTACTCAACTAACATATAAAAGCCTAGGAACGGTTGTCTTTAGAAACAACGAAAAACTTAAGATAATTGGGATAGGCAATATCGAACTCAAAACTGACTTTATTGTTACTTATTGATAATTTTTAATACAATCTATTGAGCATTAGTCAGTTATGTGATTATGGATATAAGGTCAGGTTTCTATCTTCTGAATGCTCAATTAAGCACATAGATATCCCTAACATAAACCTAAAAGGGTTTAGGAAGGACAATATCTATGCAATTAACCAATCATCTCTTCACGTAAGTGTCATTTGACACTGAAAGAAGAAACTTGGTTATGACATAGAAGAATGTCACACACAAACTTTAGAAATCTAACAAAATTAAATGGCTTTGTTAGAGGCTTATTAAATTTATCTAACTTAGATTCAACAATTTGTAATGTTTGTCAACAAGAAAAGCAAACCAAATCAACTCACAAATCAACAAATCAAACTCAAACAAATTCTATACTAGAACTGTTGCACCTGGACCTATTTGACTCTCATGGGATCAAATTAATAAACTGGAGTCTCTATTGTCTAGTAATAATAGATGATTACTCAAAATTCACTTGGGTAAAATTCTAAAAAAATAAAGATGAAACATTTGAAGTCTTCAACAATTTTTGCAAACAAATTGAAAATGAAAAAAAAACAAAAAAATCAAATGAATTAGAAGTGATAATATAGGTGAATTTAGGAATCATAATTTCAATATATTTTGCCTAGAAAATGACTACCATCATAAATTTTTGTGCCCTAAAATACCCCCAACAAAATAGAATAATTGAAAAAAAGAATAGAATTCTACTTGAAGCCTCCAGGACAATGCTAAACGAATATCAACTTCCTAAATACTTTTGGGCGGAAGCTGTTAGTACAGCCTGCTATGTATAAAATAGAACTACACTAAATAAAAATCATAACAAGACTTCATTTGAACTCTATCATAATAAAATACCCAATATCAAATACCTTAAAGTATTTGGGTGCCCAGTTTACACACTAAATACAAGAGAATACTTAGAAAAATTTACCTTAAAAGTAGAAAAGAGAATTTTTGTAGGTTACTCATTAAACAGTAGAGGTTACAGAGTATATAATAAAAATACACTAAGTATCGAAGAAACCACAAACGTAAAATTTAAAGAATTTAACCATAACCTAGATCAAACTTAGATTCAACCTATTGATTTTATTAGAGGTAGTACTAGTCAAGGGGGTGCAAATGAAAACTTAAGTCAAGAACACGAAGAAGAACATCAACCATAAGAAAACGAACAAACTAGAACCACGAGGGTTAACCTAAATCATCCACTTGAATAAATAATTAGTGACCCAGACCTAAGAGCCCAAACTATATCTGGTTTTAGAAACCTAAGCCAAATAATATTAATCTCTAACATCAAACCCAAAATAATAGAAGAATAATTACATGATCCAGATTGGATCTTAGCCATGCAAGAGAAACTGACCCAATTTGAAAGAAATGAAGTATGAGATCTAGTTCCATTACCAGAATATAAAAAACTAATAGAAACAAAATGTGTCTTTAAAAATAAACTAAATAAAAAAGGGGAAGTCATTAGAAATAAAGCTAGATTAGTAGCCAAAGGATTTAGTTAGGCCGAGTGACTCGACTATGATGAAACCTATGCCCCTGTCGCTAGACTCAAATCAATTAGAATGTTGTTGGGCTATTGGGCCCATAAGGGTTTCAAATTATATCAAATGGACATGAAATCAGCCTTTCTTAATGGATTAATTAAAGAAGAGGTATATGTAGGTCAACCCCAGGGTTTGATAACTTAGAACTGTTGGCGCAGCGGGACTGGCAAGAGATGGTTGAATCACCTGAAATACTAAAATACCCTTCTTGTTCTTTCAACACTATTTAAAATACAACAATAATAATAAAATAAAAGTGACAAAAAATAAAGAAGAGACTCAGGATTTACTTGGTTACAACTTAGGTGGTTGTTAATCCAAGGCAGTTGCAAAGCTTACTAAGAATCTCCTTCTCTGAAGGCGGAGAAGCTTTTTACACACAATGAAAGCTCAAACAGTTGTTAGGAAGTTAATACAAGAGTTGATGTTCTATTTCCTAGCTCCAGGGGTCTTTTTATAGCTCCTGAAAATCCTATCCGTAGCTTGAGGGCGCCTCCTGTTGGTGCAATATTCCCCAGGTCAAGGTTGACCGTGTTGACTGAGCTTGAATTGAGTCAAGCTCGAGTCTTGATGTTGTGGTTTCGATGTTTGACAATACAGAAGGAAGTCCTGGTGAGTGAAGCCAGGCAGATGGAAAGTCCTAACTGGGAAGTTAGGCAATGGGAAATCCTAGTGTGTGAAGCTAGGTGAAAGTCCTGGTGAGTGAAGCCGGGCAGATGGAAAGACCTAGTGAGTGAAGCTAGGCAGAAGGAAATCCTGGTGAGTGAAGTCAGGTGAAAGTCCTGGTGAGTGAAGGCAGGTGAAAGACCTAGTGAGTGAAGCTAGGCAGTTGGAAGACCTAGTGAGTGAAGCTAGGCAGAAGGAAGTCTTGGTGAGTGAGGCCAGGCACGAGGAAATCCAGATGGATCAAGGCTGATCAGACATCTGTTGTTGGAAAGTCCAAGTAGGTCAAAGGGATTGACTGGATACTTGACACGAGAAGAAAAGTCCAAGTGGGTCAAAGGGTTGACCAGACATTTGGTGAGGGAGTCCTAGCAGGTCAAGGGTGGTCGGATGCTAGGCATGATGTACCAACAGGTCATGGTTGACCGGATGTTGATTTAGGGGACTTTGGACTTGGTTTTGGGCAAAAACCATGAGCTGGATCGATCAGCCGATCGATTGGCTCATGCCCAATCGATTAGCTGATCGATTGGGTGAGTCCCCACGACAAGCCTTCTCCCAATCGATCAGTGGATCGATTGGGGAGAAGTGTCGCGCGAACAGAACAACTCTGGATCGATCGGCCGATCGATCCAGAGCCCCCAATCGATTAGTGGATCGATTGGGAGGTTCGATTCTGCGCGATAAGCCCTGGATCGATCAGTTGATCGATCCAAGCAATTCCTGAGAGCACAGAGGCACTCTGGATCGATCAACCGATCGATCCAAAGCCTCCCCAATCGATTGGAAGCAATTTGATCGATTGGGATCCGACCGTTGGCGTCGCATTTAGCTGCTGGCGAGCTGTTCTCTCACAAGAACTTCCACGGCTTCTTCTCCAGCGAGCACAGATCTTCACAGAGCTTCTCCACAGAGTTCTCACCGCCAGTTCTTGGAGGTTCTTCCAAGTCAAGGGGTGAATCTATGGCAGAAGAAGAAATCTAGGGTTAGGGTTTTCTTGTGCAAACTTGTAAGCTTTTGCTTGTAGTTTGTTCCCTTTCCCTTTCTTCTTGTAGTGTGAACTTGTAGGGCTTCTCCGCCTTTGGTAGTTACCATAAAGGAGTGTTTTCATAGTGGAGGGTGCGTGAGTGTGTGGATCTTTGGATTAGTCACCTCTTGTGAGGTGGATACCAAGTAAATCCTCTTGTTAGCGTTGTGTATTTTGTTTCTTTGTATTTTCTGCTGCATATCTTGAAGAAACAAGCAACGAAGAGCAAGACGAGCGCACCGAGCTATTCACCCCCCCTCTAGCTACATAATCGGTCCCAACACCTCCAAGGGGAATGGAGGACGCCTCCAGCGAGGCAGTAGCGGATAAATGTTTATTCGCTGCCAATGACTACTTTGTCCAGGTCGAGAGTGCCTTCCATAGGTATGGAAGGCGTCTCCCTTGCTTATGGAGGGCGCCTTCCATGCCCATGGAAGGCGCCCTCCTCTTGAAGGAAGCGGAGGCACATGGGGCGCGTTGGAGGCGCCTTGCATTCCTTTAGAAGGTGCCTTCAGTAGATTCTTCAGCCTCCATATGGTCTTGAGCTGTTCCGATCGCTTCGGTGATTGCGGCCTACCGAAATAGGGCTCACCCAAACCTAATTTTGGGTCTTCTCCTCAAGCAAACTTCAGCTCCGACTTCTCGTCCCTCGAACATCGTGTACATTCTTCTCGTCCACTGTGTACTCTTTCGCAGTACTTCATCCCTCGGATGCACCGAGCCCGTCGGCTCTCTTCCCGTGCCATCTTTCTCGCTAGCTGCGTCTTCCGCTCGACTTTCTGTGCTACTATGCTCCTGCACACTTAGACACAGGGATTAAATCAAAACAAGATCTAACCTAACTTGGTTGATCATATCAAAACAATCACGGGGTTCAACAATCTCTTCCTTTTTTATGTGCATCAACCCAAGTTCTAGTTAGGGTAAACCAAATAGATAAAAAAAATTGCAAAACATTTTAAATATTAAATTGTAATATAAGAAATTGTAAAAACAAGTATAATGGCATTTGAGTTAAAAAAATATTCAAATTAAAAAAAAACCTCACTCCCCCTAACTCCCCTAAACTTGTATTTTTTTCTCCACTTTGATCACATAAAAAAATACTAGCAAAAAATTTTGAAATTAAATCTTTGGGGGTACCTTAAAAAAAAGTAAATCTTGCTAGTTAACCAATTTCTAAGTCATGAAATTTTCAAATAATTGACAAATATTAAAAGTATTATTTATCTAATTTGACAAGCTTATCAGTTTGTCAATTAAATATTTAATTCAGTAAATGACTTCCAGACTGTGGTGAGGTACTAGGTCATCTTGATTATTGGATCATCAACCACTTCTAGACAAAGCCTTTTAAAGAATTTAAACATTTAATTTTTCTGAAAGCCAAAAATAAATATTTAATCTAAATGAGATTTTAGAACTCAATACAGGTTCCTTCCTACTGGGTTAATCAAAAATTTAGGGGGTATATAATTTTTTGAAAATTTTCTAATTTATCTTTGGTGATGTCTAATATACCAGTTTAACCTGCCAAGAATACTAAGTTTTGATTTTTTAAAAGTTATTTAATTTTGAGCATGCACTTTTTTTTTAAACTGTCGATTTGCATTTTCAAGTTATCATTTTCAACCTTTAAATTGTTTAATTATCCTTTTAAATCATCGTTCTCTTTTTCTAATTTTGCCAAATCTTTGGTAAGAATTTTAATAAACTGAAAGGACTACTTGGGGGATAGAGCACGTATCTCACTTACCTTAAGTTCTAATGCTCCCCCTCCATCGTTGCTTTCTTCTGATGATCCTCCCCTTTCATCTATGCTCATCTCTGAGCTGGTCTCATCTTCTTCTTGATTGATTGCCATTAGGGCTAGTCCGGCATATGCTTCGATTTCAGATTCGGAGGATGACGACTCATCCCATGTGGTTTTGAGATTATGTTTGGGCTGAGTTGACTTCTTATTCTTTTCCTTGTCTTTGTTCTTCAGTTTTGGGCAGTCATCTTTAATGTGCCCTTATTCATTGCAATTGTAGCATCGGACGATCCTTCTATTTCGAAGATGCTTTCTCACCTATGATTTAAATTTATTATATTTAATAAATTAATTGAACTTTCTTATCATAAGAGTCGCTTCGACTTCATCGATGGATGCTTCGGAGTCTTGATCTTCTGTCTTTGCTTTTAGGGCAACGTTGAGATTTGTCTTTTCCATTTCCTTAGGATCTACAATTCGAGATTTGTGAAGTTTAAAAGTGGAAAACAAATTCTCTAGCATACTTACCTCAAGATCCTTAGAGATGTAGTATACATATACTAAGGACACTCATTCTGAAATTCTCAGGAAGGCGTTGAGCTCATACCGGATTAAATCTTGGTTTGCTACTGATTCTCTAAGATTGTTTAACTGAGTAATCAGTTCCTTGATTAATGCTTGGAGTTGCACTACCTTTTCTCCATTGTTCATCCTCAGGTTTGTTAGCTAGGTTCGGAGAATATCTCTCCTTGATAACTTTCCTTCTGAGGTGTCTTTGTGAAGTTCTAGAAACTTCTCCCAGAGATCTTTGACGGAGTCGTAGCTGCCGATTCGATTGACCACATGAGGCGGAAGGACGTTGAGCAAATAGAACTCTGCTTTACCGTTCACCATGAAGTCCGCTTGCTCCTTCTTCATCCACTGATATGTTAGGATCCTACGTACTCGGCTAGAGAGGGGGGGTGTGAATAGCCGCCCCAAATCGCTCGTTTCTTCCTACAATTCGTTAGCGCAGCGGAAAAATAAACTAGAAACGAAAGGAAGAATATCAAACCTTAACACAGCGATGTACGAGGTTCGGAGATGATGCTCCTACTCCTCGGCGTGTCCGTAAGGTGGACGAACCCAATCAATCCGTCGGTGGATGAGTCCCCGGAAAATCGGCTAATAAAAACACTCCTTCTGGGTGGAGAAACCTCGCCACAGACACTTCTTGCAACAGCAAGAAAAGAGTACAAGGAAAACAAGAAATAAAGTACAATACAAATGTAAACTTTCTTGCCTTCTCTTCGACTGGAAGAAGCAGCAGCTTCCAAGCGCCTACAACAGCAGGTGACCCAGCCGGAAGCTCACGCGAAGCTTCAAAGCAGCTCAACAAAGCTCAACAGCAAGCTTAGCAGCACCAAGAACAGGAAGAAGGAAGAGGAAGTAGAAGCACCAAAGCCTTGATCTCCTTTTATAACCTGCGAACCTGCACAGCGAAGACAGAAGCTAGCGGAGAAGATGGAGCGACCGTTGTGACACAACGGTCGACTCGTGGACCGATCAGGCTCCACCCTGATCGGTCCAGAACCCTTCTGATCGGTCTGGGGACCGATCAGGCCCTGGGCTGATCGGTCCCTAGACCGATCAGATTGCTCCACAGAAAGTGCCCAACTTTCTGTTCGTTTCCTGATCGGTCTGTGGACCGATCAGGGCTTCATCGCCGATCGGTCCCGACCGATAGAACCATGATCGCCTTCTGTTTGTTATCCGATCGGTCACCGGATCGATCGGATACACAACGATCGGATCGGTCGCAGATCGATCCGAGCTTGGTTGCCCAAACCAATCCCAAACCTTCAAACCAATATCCGGTCAACCTTGACCTATTGGTACATCATGCTTAGCATCCGGTCACTCCCTTGACCTGCTAAGACTCCCCACCACGTGTCCGGTCAATCCCTTTGCCCCACTTGGACTTTCCTCTTCGTGCAAGCATCCGGTCACTCCTATGACCTACTTGGACTTCCCATCACCGGATGTCCGATCACCCTGATCCATCCGGATTTTTCCTGCCCGGCTTCACTCACCGTGACTTTCACCTAGCTTCACTCACTAGGGTTTTCACACCGCCTAACATCCCGCTTAGGACTTTCTCACCGCTTCACTCACGACTTTCCAACCGCCTAACATCCCGCTTAGGACTTTCCCACCGCTTCACTCACGTGACTTTCCAACCGCCTAACATCCCAGTTAGGACTTTCCCACTGACTTCACTCACCGGGACTTTCCACCTGCCTAACATCCACTTAGGACTTTTCCGTGCCAAGTCTCCATACTTGGACTTTTCGATGCCAAGTCTCCATACTTGGACTTTTCCTGCAAGTCTCCATACTTGGACTTTTCGCGCCAAGCTCCTCGCTTGGACTTTTCCAGCCAAGTCTCCATACTTGGACTTTTCCTGCCAAGTCTCCATACTTGGACTTTTCGCGTGCTAAGCTGGACTTTTCCAGTGCCAAGTCTCCATACTTGGACTTTTTCCCGAATTAGGTCAACCTTGACCTACGGTTGCACCAATAATCTCCCAAACATCTATTCTTGTCCCATATCAAGAATACAACTCTTCCACGAGTGTCAAACATCAAAATACAACTCAACTAGGTCAACCTTGACCTAAGGTTGCACCAACAATCTTCCTAAGTCAAACATCAAAATACAACTCGAGTCAGGTCAACTCGAGTCAGGTCAACCTTGACCTAAGGTTGCACCAACAATCTCCCCCTTTTTGATTTTTGACAAAACCCATAATCAAGTTAGGTTAACCCGAAAACCTAACTTAGGTTTTCCAATCATCTTCCAATGTCCAATGTTCTTTCCTTGAATATTCTCTGGACATTCTCCCCTTAGGTTAACCCGATAACCTAACTTGGGTTCTCCAATAATTCTCCCCCTTTTTGACACACATCAAAAAGAATTCCAATGTTCTTCCTCGAACATTCCTTGACATTCTTCCCCTAGCTTAGGTTAACCCGATAACCTAACTTGGGTTTCTCCAATAATTCTCCAATGAACACTCTCCCCTTTTTGACATACATCAAAAAGAAAAAGGAGGGTATCAAGGTCAAGAGTTTCTTCCTAATGAAAGTCCCATACCTTTCATTGAAACTCTTAATTTCCCTCTTGATACTAAACTCAACAATCAACTTAGTGATAATCCCATATCACTAATCCTCAAAAGTCTTAAGGAGTAAAAACTCCCCCTAAAAGTCAACTCCCCCTTGACAATTAGGTAAAACTCCCCCTAAAGGTCAACTCCCCTTGACCATTGCACCAACAATGTCTTTGTGAGTTCCAAACCTTTAGAAATCCAAAAAACACCATTTCCATAACTGAAATTTCAGACCAACAGCTGAAAATCAGAAACTGGCACGCTCTGATCGGTCCCCAGACCGATCAGAAACCCCATGGATCGGTCACTTGATCGATCAAGCCTTCACCAGATCGCACCAAGCTCTCTGGTTCTTACTGGATCGGTCTGCAGACCGATCCATGCTTCACTGGATCGGTCCACAGACCGATCAGGACTTACCTGGATCGGTCCCCAGACCGATCCAGACTTTGATAGGCAGATTTCTGAAATTTCCTTCTCGAAATTCAGAAACTCCTAGAAAATTTCAGAAAATTTGAAAAATTGTGAAATTTTGAGGATACATTCCTCATAACATATACTATCATGGAAAAATAGTTTTCTATGAAAATAACTTCCATTTTTCAATCTTGATACAAAGTTCAAAAACTTTGAAATAGTTCAAGTTTAACTCAACTTTGTATCACAATGTTCAATGATGAATGCTATCACTAGGAAAGCTTCATCAAGATTTTTCAAATCAATTTTAAAATGCTTTTAAAACCATTTGAATTTAGGACCATAATCTTAGGGCTAGATGTACATGACTTGTACACAAGCTTTCCCTATGATCCTCCTACTTGAATTAGTCTCATCTAGGTACAAGAACTATGCACCTTGATCCTAACTCATGATCCTAATATCTCACACACATCTAAGGTGTATCAAACACATCCAAGTCAATTTTGATGTGAGATATGGGTTTAGGTTATCTTAGGCTAGATTCTCATGCATTTTCTAAGCATTAATTTGATCTCCATATCAAATTGTGTCTTAGTCCTTAAATCAATTTCATTGATCATTAATGCACAAGATGATGACATGGCATATAATGATTTCATAAGTAAAAACATGTGCCAATGTCATGATGTCATGGCATAAAGTGTGAAACTTAAATAAAGCATGACATATAAACTAGCCTAAGCATTATCATGACATTTCAAATGATAGTAAACTAAATATGATGTCATGGCATGGCATATGGCAACCAATCATGGCAAGTTAGCACAAATAAAATACCTAAATTCCCTATCTAAGTATCCTTAGCCTTAGCTAACTTAAAATCTAACCCTAGATTGCCCATATATCCCTAAGAGAAAACCAAAATCCCAATTATGGTATTTCTCTAGGTTTTCTTAAATTGTGCCAAATAAGATTAAAATCGATATTTTTTCAAATATGGCACAATTTACTCTTCAAGGAGTAAATAATAATTCTTTTTCATTTTCAAAGGTTATCAAAACCTTGAAAATGCTCATTGAGTGTCAATTTCCTCAAAGTTGGGTTAACTACCCTTCTAATTGGAGTTGACACTCTCTAACCCATCTATGGGATAGAGAAGATGCTCCTAGGAACCCAATATCTATGTGAGCTCATTGGGTTCACTAAATATTCACTAGGGATGACTTCCCTAGCAACCCTCCTAATGACCCTCTTAGGCTTTGAAGCCTTGGTCATTTGGGACTCATCAAGATCAACTCTAGGGGTGACTCCCCTTGTGACCTTGGTGGTGGTCTTCCTAGCCCTAGGTTTTGTTCCATAATCGAATGGAACACTATGATAAGTGGGCTTGACCACTTGGGACTTAGGTTTGTGACCCAAACATTTCTTGTCCTTGGACTTGGGTTTTTGACTCTTAAACCCTAGAGATGACTTCTCCATGTTTTTAAGAGCCTTTTCCAAAGTATTAAGTCTTGACCTCAAGACTTGATTCTCCTTTTCTAATACCTCAAGTTTTAATTTGTCATTCTTTCTTGAGGTGTTCCTAGGCATGTGTCTAGTTGATTTAGGATTCCTACCTAGGTTATCCTTAGCCTTAGATGAGTTGATCCTAGGGTTAGCCTTTCTAGAATTATCCTTATCTAGACTCACATGTTTAGCTCCTAAGCACATGTATTGATTCCTAAGGTTATCATGCTTGTTATTATCGACAAGTGCAATAAAATTCCTAGCATGTATTTTATTAGAATTGCAAAAATGAACCTTAGAGGTTACCTTAGGGTTTGCCTTAGCTCCCCCTATCGATGTGCCCGGTCTCTTGCCCTTGTGAGGTTGCCTCCCCCTCGGACAATGGCTCCTATAGTGTCCCCTTTGCTTGCATTTGAAACACACGATGTGCTCCTTGCCCTTGCGTTTCGGGACTCCGGCTTCCTTGACCTTTGGCGCCGGTGGAGTCTTTCTTACCCTCTTCGGACACTTACTCTTGTAATGTCCACGTTCCCTACACTCAAAGCACATAATGTGTAATTTAATTGAACTTAAATTGCTTGAGTTACCTAGGGTTGAGGGTGGATGCGAGCTCTCTTCTTCATCCCTTTCGGAGGTAGAAGCTTCTTCTTCTTGCTCCGAACTTGAAGAAGAACTCTCCTCCTCTTCGTCCTTAGATGTTGAGTAACCCTCAACTTCTAATTCCTCTCCTCCATGATGTGAGCTACTTGGCTCACTTAGCTCCTCTTCATGGCTTGAATTTGAGCTTCCCTCATGGAACTTGGCCAAGTTATCCCATAATTCCTTGGCATTGTTGTAACCTATCTTACACAAGATGTTAGTAGGCAATGAAAATTCAATTATTCTCATTACCTTTTCATTGATTTCGGATTTGTGAATTTGTTCTCTTGTCCAATCCTTCTTCTCAAGTGGTTTTCCTTCCTTATCCACCGGAGGAATAAAACCTTCTTGTACACAAAACCAATTCATTATGTTAGTCATAAGAAAGTACTTCATCCTTACCTTCCAATACGCGAAGTCACCGCATTCGTAGAAGGGTGGAATGGTGATGACTTCTCCATAGAGATCCATTCTCTAGCTTTGCTCCCACGGGTGTTGATCCGATGAAGAGCGACCTCGCTCTGATACCACTTGTTAGGATCCTACGTACTCGGCTAGAGAGGGGGGGTGTGAATAGCCGCCCCAAATCGCTCGTTTCTTCCTACAATTCGTTAGCGCAGCGGAAAAATAAACTAGAAACGAAAGGAAGAATATCAAACCTTAACACAGCGATGTACGAGGTTCGGAGATGATGCTCCTACTCCTCGGCGTGTCCGTAAGGTGGACGAACCCAATCAATCCGTCGGTGGATGAGTCCCCGGAAAACCGGCTAATAAAAACACTCCTTCTGGGTGGAGAAACCTCGCCACAGACACTTCTTGCAATAGCAAGAAAAGAGTACAAGGAAAACAAGAAATAAAGTACAATACAAATGTAAACTTTCTTGCCTTCTCTTCGACTGGAAGAAGCAGCAGCTTCCAAGCGCCTACAACAGCAGGTGACCCAGCCGGAAGCTCACGCGAAGCTTCAAAGCAGCTCAACAAAGCTCAACAGCAAGCTTAGCAGCACCAAGAACAGGAAGAAGGAAGAGGAAGTAGAAGCACCAAAGCCTTGATCTCCTTTTATAACCTGCGAACCTGCACAGCGAAGACAGAAGCCAGCGGAGAAGATGGAGCGACCCGTTGTGACTCAACGGTCGACTCGTGGACCGATCAGGCTCCACCCTGATCGGTCCAGAACCCTTCTGATCGGTCTGGGGACCGATCAGATTGCTCCACAGAAAGTGCCCAACTTTCTGTTCGTTTCCTGATCGGTCCGTGGACCGATCCCACTTCTCTCGGCTGCGTCTCTGATCGGTCGTGGAGACCGATCAGGCTTCATGCTGATCGGTCCCCAGACCGATCAGTAAGCTCACAGAACTGCGCTTTGCCTTCTGTTTGTTATCTGATCGGTCACCAGATCGATCAGATACACAAACGTATCGCTGGATCGGTCTGCAGACCGATCCAGAGCTTGGTTTTTGCCCAAACCAATCCCAAACCTTCAAACCAATATCCGGTCAACCTTGACCTATTGGTACATCATGCTTAGCATCCGGTCACTCCCTTGACCTGCTAAGACTCCCCACCAAGTGTCCGGTCAATCCCTTTGACCCACTTGGACTTTCCTCTTCGTGCCAAGTATCCGGTCACTCCTATGACCTACTTGGACTTCCCATCACCAGATGTCCGATCACCCTTGATCCATCTGGATTTTTCCTTGCCCGGCTTCACTCACCAGGACTTTCCTACCGAAATAGGGCTTACCTGAACCTAATTTTTGGTCTTCTCCTCGAGCAGGGTTCCGCTCCGGCTTCTCGTCCCTCGAACGTCACATATGTTCTTCTCGTCCACCGGTGTAGTACTCTTTCATAGTACTTCGTCCCTCGGATGCACCGAGCCCGTCGGCTCTCTTCCCGTGCCATCCTTCTCGCTAGCTGCGTCTTCCGCTCGACTTCCTATGCTCCTAAGCTCCTGCACACTTAGACACAGGGATCAAACCAAAACAGGACCTAACCTAACTTGGTTGATCACATCAAAACAACCACGAGGTTCAACAAGAACATTGTAACCATGTGTTTAAATTAAAGAAATCTCTCTATGGTCTAAAACAGGCTCCTAGAGCTTAGTATGAGAGGTTAACCACATATTTAATCTCAAAAAGCTTCGAACAAGGTCAAATAAACCCAACTCTATTCGTAAAAATAATTAATCAAGATTTCTTTATAGCTCAAATTTATGTAGATGATATAATATTTGGGTCAATTAATTCAAAACTCCTACAAGAGTTTATAACATTAATGGAACAAGAATTTGAAATGAGTCTAGTAGAGCAACTAACATTCTTCCTAGGGCTTCAAATCAAACAAATAAATGAACTTAAGTTTATCAACAAAAATATACACTTGAATTACTTAAAAAATTTGGTATGAAAAATTTCAAGGAAATTAAAACTCTAATGGCCACCAATGTGACCTTAGACAGTGATCCAAGCGAAAAACCCATAGACCTCAAATATTACAGAAGCGTCATAGGAAGCCTACTATACTTGACTGCCAGTCTGCTTGATATTTTATTTGCAGTCAATATGTGTTCTAGGTACCAAACATGCGCCAAGGAGTCACACTTGGCTAATGTTAAAAGAATTTTTAGATACTTAAAAGGAACATCCAACATAGGAATGTAGTACCATATAGAACAACCAGTTTCAAAGTTATAGGTTTCTTTGACTCAGATTATGCCGGTTGTAAACTAGATAGAAAAGGTACAAGTGGTGGTTGTCAACTACTTGGACCATCATTTGTCAGCTGGTTTAGTAGAAAACAACACTGTGTTGTTTTATCTACTACTAAGGTAGAATATATAGCAATAAGAGAATGTGTTGCACAACTATTATGGATGATGCACATCCTAAAAGACTTCAATTTAAACTTTAAAAATACAAAAGTACTAATTGATAATATTAGCTCAATCAACTTAACAAAAAATTTAGTGTATCATTCAAGAACTAAACACATTGAAATCAAACACCACTTTATCAGGGATCATGTAACTAAAGAAGACATTGAACTCAACTACATTGAATCTAAGTAAAACTTAGTTAACATATTTACCAAATCCCTCCCTGAAAGTAAATTTAGTAATTTACGTCGATAATTAGGAATGTGTGTCATAGACTAGGATTGCTACTTTCAAAATAATTTTTCAAAATAATTTACAAATTTTAGGAAAAAGTCTTTGCTTTGATTTTTTTATAAATTTCCATTTTCTTAGTCTTTCAAAATTGACTTTATCCTTAGTCTAGATCAAATCCATAGAAAGCATACTCCTATAGTTCTAGGTATTGAGCATCTCATAAACACACTAGGCCTTCCTTGATTGTATATTCAAAAAACTAGAACGGTGTGACATGCATAGGCAAATTGTCTGGACTTAAGATACTTATATCAATGCATCATCATAAGTCTGGGCGAGAAATACCAAATTACAGTGATCAAGTTAAGTAATCTATCTTAATCAAACACTAACTGAATATATTTACTTAACTTGACTAACCAAGTGAGCACTGCTATCTTCTGATAATTAGTCAGTAACTAACAGTTAGACATTTAAGGACAATTTTTATATGAATATTTTTCTTAAATAATATCATGTTCAGGGGGAGAATATATATAATGAAAAAATACCTTTAATTTTTTTTTTTAACTTTCACTTTTAAAAACGAAGATTGGGTTAAAAATGTTTTTTTACTCAAAATAACTTAAAAGCATTTTGAAAATATTTTTAAGATAAACTCTTGTTTTGAAAATAAATTCTAAGTTTCTGAAAATATTTACTAACATGAAAACTATTGAAGACATTTACTAAAGTTTCTTTTGGAACTTCTTACCAAAAAATTTTTTTTTGACAGTATTTCACATTAGAAATAATTCTTCTTTAAACATCTATCTTAGAAAAGTATCTCTCTTTAAAAGTATTTAAAACATTTGCAAACAAGTTCTTGGACAATTTTTGAAGCATTTCTCTGAGAAGAGGTTTTTTTGGAAATCACTTTGAAATTTTTACTTACGAAATTTTTTTCTTTAATATTATTTTCCTTTGAACATTTTTCAAACTTACTATGACTCAAAAAACTATTGAAAAATATCTCCTTTTTAATTTTTTGATAAAAATCCTTAAAAATCCTTTTGAAAAGTATTCTTGCAAAACTATATTTCAATATTTTTGCAAAACTTTATTTTTGATCAAATTCTTGAATATGTTTACTCAGAAATCCTTGACAAAAGTTCTCTAATGTTACTTAGAATTTTTTTTAAAAGCTTAATCAAAACTTTACATACAAATTTTTGACTTAGTACTTACAAATTTTTTAAGCTTTTAGTTAGTTTCTACATTCTTTGTCAAAATTTTATGCCTACCTTCCATGCTTACTCTACAATTTATTTTAAATTCCTCTGCATATTTTTTGATGAATACTAAAAGGAGAGGGTAAGAGTTAAGTAAGAAAAAGCCACTAAATTGTGACAAATCTTAACTCTAAAACCATCAAGAGAATTAAACAAATAACAAATCTTACTCAAGCATCTTTTCTCTTGAATAAAGTTATTACTATTTTATTTTATGCATATCTTTTCCTAACTTTAATTCAGGTTATCATTTTATCAAAAAGGAAGAGATTGTTGGTACAATTTATACTAACGGTCTAACTTAAATTTTGATGAATGACAAGTGAGTTAAGTTAGGTCTTTATATGATCTAATTGCTTTACCGAGCATGCAGGAGTTGACTGATCTAGAGGATCTAACACCCGGCTGAAATCCAGTCTAAGGACCCGATAGTTGGTACGAAGCCCAAATAAGTCAAAGGATCGACCTGATATCTGGAGGAAAGTTCGATTGGGTCCACGGGACCTGACAATTGGCAGAAGTCGAATTAGGTCTGCTGACCTGATAACTGCAGAAAGACCTGGTAGGTCAAGAGGCTAGTTAATCGACTACAAGTTGGTAAGTGAAGGTAAGTCACTGCAGTAGAGTGACTTGGTGAGGACGCGTCTAGATTGAGGGAAGCAGACATTGGTCCATTTTAGATCCATTTTGGATCCTTAAACTGAGACCTTGACTAGTTCTTGGTCTAGGGAGGGTAGGAACTAATTATTATTGTGCTAACCTTGTGTTGCAGGTTAGATGTGTTAGTTTTAGACTCATATTTTCTAAGGCAAAGGGAGCACAAAAGGCCTCGGGTGAACAGTGCCCAAGGCGCTTTCCAGGTGAAGGAAAACCCCTTCGCACTGTTCATGGAAGGCGCCTTCAGTGCATGGAAAGCGTCTTCCGCAGGATAAAATTCTGACATCTTCGATGATAAGGATCAACACTTTTCAAGATTATATTTTACAAACTATAGGCATCTTCAACCCTATGGAAGGCGCCTTCCACAGCCTATAAAAGAAGTGCTCGACCAAGCTTCAAGATACAACTCAGATACAACTTTCTACGCGTCCGATTGAGGTTTCAACTGCTCTAGCTTATTGCTACGACTCTACTACATCACTGCAATGCCCGTCTACAGTTAAGAAGCTGCTCAAATGCCAAGCTCCAGCTGATCGTTTCTGAAAAAGTGTTTGGTAATTTTTAAATTCTGTACTTGATTATTGCAAAAGAATAAGTGCAGTTGCACTTGTTCCAACTTTCTTTGTACTTGATTCACTCTTTCGACGGTTTCGGAAGAGATATTTTAGTAGATTACCCATCGATAGGTCCACGAGACCTGAGTCTTGGAGTTGGAGTCGCCAAAGGCTCTGAACCAAGTACAACTGACCATGTCTGTTTCTGTCTTTTACTTGCTTTTAATTTTTATGTTTTTCCGCTGCATTTACTTTGATCTCAAAATGAAAATAAAAGTTTTTCAAAACCATATGATTCACCCCCTCCCTCTCATGTGCGACTCGATCCAACACAGGTAAGGTCCCTTAGGGCCCACTCTCTCACTTCTCCTGGGCATAACTCCTATTCTACGCTTGATCAACCCAAGTGTTGGTTGGACCCCTCAAGGTTCAAACCCTCACTTCTTCTGGGCACGACTCCCTGTCTACTCTCAGTTGGCCCAAGAGATGGTTGGACCCCTCAAGACTTAGACCCTCACTTCTCCTGGGCAAGGTTCCCATTTTACTCTCAGTCGGCGCAAGCGTCGGTCAGATGTCTAAGGCACAGTTCCCCATGCCTCCTGGTCATTGCTCGTGGTTCATAGCCAACCGGGTCCAAGTGTCGGTCGGATCTCCGGGACTCATGTCTCCATGACACTTGATTGGCTCAAGAGCCGGTTGGGCCCCTCAGGGCTCAATCCCTCACTTCTCCTGGACACGACTCCCAGTTTATGGTCGGTCGACCCAAGAGCTAGTCAAGCCCCTCAGGGCTCAGTCCCTCACTTTTCCTGGGTATAACTTCTAGTCTACGCCCGGTCGGTTGAAGAGCCAGTCGAGCCCCTCGGGGCTCAGTCCCTCACTTTCTCCTAGGCACGACTCCAAGTATGCTCCCGGTCGGCTCAAGAGTTGGTCAGGTCCCTCAGGGCCCAGTCCGGCCCCTCATGGCTTAGTCCCTCACTTCTCTTGGGCACAATTCCTAGTCTACTCTTGGTCGGCTCAAGCGTTGGTTGGATCTCTAGGAAATAACATTGTTAGGGAATCGTAACCACTTGTCAGAGAATAACGACTGTTGTTTGAGAATATTCTAATGTTCTGCCACACACATGAAGCAGAATTTTCCTCTACTCAATGGGAGTCCGTCATACATCCTTTATTACCCAACATACCCTGACACTTAACATTCTTTGATACCTCATAATTACAGAAGTTCCGAGGGGCAGTATAAAAAGGGAGGTCCTCTCCGTTAGCTAGGTACGCGCACTCACGTATCTATTACAGGACTACTATTCATCTTCTTTTTGTACTTTTTTCTTTATGCTACTCCTGACTTGAGTGTCGGAGGGTTTACATCAGGGACCTTTTTCCCTGATTCTCGCTCTAATTCTTCTGTGCGATTTGTGTGTGGTATGCGCAGGACCGAGGGTACCACTTTCAATTGCTTCGCCTGACCTAGTACGAAGGTCTAGTAGTGGCAACGCATCCTTCACCGTTAAATATATCCTGATAACCGATATTTTTTTTTTATCGAATCGATCATTCCAAGATTAATCAATAAGACTAATTAGTTTTAATTTTTTATTACAATAAATCTATCTAGTCAGAATGTGGCTGCCAGAATTATATATATATATATATATATAATTAATATTTAAAAATAATATTATTAAAATATTCTTAATAATGATTTATAAAATATATTCTATAATCCGATTCTAATCATTTAGCATAGTATTTTTTTTTATTCTGAAAGTCATGGCAATAAGTTGAATTTTACGACTAATCGTTGTTAAGAGATAAGGGAAATTTAGCCAATCTGAAATTGTGTGGCCGCCAGGGCTCAGCGAGCCACAACCACACATGCAAGGAACGAAGCCGTCAAGCCGACGCTCCGGTCCGGCTGCTTCACCGATATATTCGAATTCCCAACGCATCTTTTCTTGTTTGCTCTCCTCGAATTCCCGTTTCCAGCATGGCTACGGCAGCAGCGTCCACCGTCGGAGCTGTCAACCTAGTGCCGCCGGTAACAGTCATCAGTATGAGCTCTGTTCTCTCTTGCTCGCTCTGTTTTCTAACTCGAATTGTGTTACTTTCAGCGGAGCTCGAATGCATTCCCGAGCTCGGCGTTCTTGGGCAGCAGGTTGAAGTGGAGCACCGCAGGCACGAGCCATGCCAGGATCTCCGGCGGCACTCTCAGAGTCTTGGCCGCCGATCTCGACGAGTCGAAGCAGACGGAGAAGGACCGGTGGGGAGGGCTCTACCACGACACCTCCGACGACCAACAGGACATCACGAGAGGAAAGGGGCTGGTGGATTCCCTGTTCCAGGCGCCCTCGGGCGACGGCACCCACATCGCCGTCATGTTCTCCCAAGAATACATCAGCCAAGGCCTCCGCCAGTAACATATATATATAGCTACCGATCGAATTAAACTTCACTCAAGTTGCAGATTTGTTGGGTTAATTTGTTGAATTGATCAGTTACGGCGTAACAGGTACAGCCTCGACAACACCATGGGAGGATACTACATCGCCCCTGCCTTCATGGACAAGCTCGTCGTTCACATAGCCAAGAACTTCATGAACTTGCCTAACATTAAGGTTACCTAAATTACAAATGTATATATCTTTGTTGTTCTTGTCACGACTTGAATCTTTGATTTCTGCGTGATGGTTGATAGATTCCTTTGATCTTGGGTATTTGGGGAGGCAAAGGGCAGGGGAAGTCATTCCAATGCGAGCTTGTGTTTGCAAAGATGGGAATCAAGTGAGTTTGTTCTTCAATTTATTAAATCCGATTAAACTGTTCGATGATTAATATATATAATTGCTCGGTCGACAGTCCGATCATGATGAGCGCCGGAGAACTGGAAAGCGGCAACGCCGGGGAGCCGGCGAAACTATTACGTCAGCGTTACCGCGAGGCTGCAGACATCATCAAGAAGGGGAAGATGTGCTGCCTGTTCATCAACGACCTCGACGCCGGCGCGGGGCGGCTGGGCGGCACCACCCAGTACACGGTGAACAACCAGATGGTGAACGCGACGCTGATGAACATCGCGGACAACCCCACCAACGTGCAGCTGCCGGGGATGTACAACAAGCAGGAGAACCCGCGTGTCCCCATCATCGTCACCGGCAACGACTTCTCCACCCTCTACGCGCCGCTCATCCGCGACGGCCGAATGGAGAAGTTCTATTGGGCGCCCACCCGGGAGGACCGCATCGGCGTCTGCACCGGCATCTTCCGCACCGACAACGTGCCCAGAGAAGACATCGTCAAGCTCGTCGACTCCTTCCCTGGCCAATCTATCGGTAAACCAAATTAAATTCATTATTTCTAACCTCTCTTATGAACAAAAACAGTTAATCAATCATGATTGACAACTTCCTCCAATGCAAAATGCAGACTTCTTCGGTGCAGTGCGAGCGAGGGTTTACGATGACGAGGTCAGGAGATGGGTGGCAGAGACCGGAGTGGAAACCGTGGGGAAGAAGCTGGTGAACTCGCTGGAAGGGCCGCCGACGTTCGACCAGCCGAAGATGACTCTCGACAAGCTCATGGAGTACGGGCAGATGCTGGTGAAGGAGCAGGAGAACGTGAAGAGGGTGCAGCTGGCCGACAAGTACCTGAGCGAGGCCGCCCTCGGAGACGCCAATGAGGACGCCATGAAGACCGGGGAGTTCTACGGTGAGCATGTCGATCCCATCCCTTCTTCCAATTTCTGCAATTGACAAGAAGATCGACGAATTGTGTGGCGTATCGTGCGCAGGGAAAGCGGCTCAGCAGGTCCACATTCCAGTTCCGGAAGGATGCACCGATCCCATCGCCAAGAACTTCGATCCGACAGCCAGGAGCGATGACGGTAGCTGTTTGTACACTGTCTAAGTCTCTATGAAGCTAAATGTTTGAAGTTTGAACAATAAAAGCTTTTCGGATCTTTGACTTATTCTGAGGTTAATCTGAATTCTATCTCTTTATTTCCTTTAATTTTTGTTTTAAGGCTACGCATGAACGTGTAGAAAACTTAATTAATCTAGCCGTAGCGTTGACTTGGATTCTGTTGTAAGAGACAAGGTAGCATGCCCATATCACGTCTCGATACATTAATGCCCAGATCCTGTTTTCCTTAGTGAGACCAAATCATACAATTAACATTGCCTTCTTGAAGAGGTGGCTGTCGCTTATTCCTTGAATTAAACGTATAGTATCTCCTCAGTCGTTGCCTTTGTATTTATTATACAGAAAAAAAAACCCAATAAAGAGAAAACAAACAAATCTAACTCTATTTAGTGAGATCGAGCCCATATAATTAGGGCCTTAATTATGCAAGATGAGCATAAGAAATTGGGGTTAGATAGTTTTTGTGCCAACGATGAGTCAACTGCCCATGCTTTCCGCCGTCCTCTGCTTCATCGTCGTTGCAGCAGCAACCGCCGCCGATGAGGCCTTCGTCTACAATGGATTCGTAGGGGCGAACCTGAGCCTCAACGGTTTTGCGGAGATCACCGGCGACGGACTCATCAAGCTCACCAACGACACAGAACAAGCCCAAGGACACGCTTTTCACCCGCTTCCTCTCCGTTTCAAGGACTCCGCTACCGGCGCGCCTCGCTCCTTTTCGGCCACCTTCGTGTTCGCCATCGTGCCGGAGCACTCTGATGTGAGCGGCCATGGCATTGCTTTCGCTATCGCTCCGTCCGTCGGTATTCAAGGCTCCATGCCCAGTCAACACCTCGGCCTCTTCAACGTCTCCAACATCGGCAGCCCCAGCAACCACATCGTGGCCGTCGAGTTCGACACCGTCATGTCCGTGGAGTTCTACGACATCAACAACAACCACGTCGGGATCGACGTCAACACCTTGGTGTCGGCGAACTCCTCGCCGGTGGCCTATTTCGAATCCGGCGTCCCCAAGAACCTCACGCTGATAAGCGGCGACCCGATGCAGGTGTGGGTCGACTTCGATGGCCACGACCTGCTGCTCCAAGTCGTGGTGGCTCCTCTCTCTGTTTCCAAACCAGAGATTCCCATCGTTTCCTCAAAGATCAATCTTTCCTCCATCGTCTTGGATGAGATGTTCGTGGGCTTCTCTGCCTCCACCGGCGCCGCCACAGGATCCCACTACATTCTCGGATGGAGTTTTAACCTCAACGGAGATGCGCAACCACTCAACATCTCAAAGCTTCCTCCAGTTCCTCTTCCCAGAAGCCAAAAGAAGAAATCCGATGTCCTGGCGATTAGCCTTCCTCTAGCTACTGTAATCCTCTCATCGATCTGCATAACAGCGATGATTTTCATCGCTATAAGGAGGAGGAAATTTGCAGAGTTATTAGAGGATTGGGAGCTGGAGTACGGACCGCACAGGTTCTCATACAAAGATTTGTACCGAGCGACCAGAGGCTTCAACGAGGCGAACCTCCTCGGCGCCGGCGGCTTCGGCCGGGTTTACAGAGGTGTGCTACCGTCGTCAAAGGTCGAGGTCGCGGTGAAGAGGGTCACCCACGAATCGAAGCAGGGGATTAAGGAGTTCATCTCGGAGGTCGTGAGCATGGGCAAGCTGAAGCACCGGAACCTGGTGCAGCTCCTCGGCTACTGCCGACGGCAGGGGGAGTTGCTCCTGGTCTACGATTATATGCCCAATAGAAGCCTGGATAAGTTCATCTTCTACAAGGACCGACCGCGGCTGGATTGGTCGCAGAGGTTCCGCGTCGTCAAAGGCGTGGCGGCGGGGCTTTATTACTTGCACGATGGATGGGAGCAAGTGGTGATTCACAGGGATATCAAGGCCAGCAACGTGCTGCTCGACGGGGAGTTTAATGGGAAGCTGGGGGACTTTGGGCTCGCGAGGCTGTACGACCACGGGGAAAATCCGCACACCACGCACATCGTGGGGACCTTGGGGTACCTTGCGCCGGAGCTGAGCAAGACGGGGAAGGCGACGAAGGAGACGGATGTGTACGCCTTCGGAGCCTTCCTGCTGGAGGTCGCCTGCGGGAGGAGGCCGCTGGAGGTGAAGGGGTCGGCGGACTCTCCGGGACTGGTGGAGTTCGCGCTCGAGTGCTGGAAGAAGAAGGCCCTTCTGGAGGCGAGGGACGCGGATTTGGGGGAGGAATTGGCGGCGGAGGCGGAGGAGGAGGTGGAGGCCGTGCTCAAGCTCGGGCTGCTCTGCTCGCACCCTGATCCTATGGCCAGGCCGACCATGAAGCAGGTGGTGCAGTTCTTAGAAGGCGACGCTTCCTTGCCGAGCATGTTGCCGGAGGGATTGATCGACGGTGTGGCCACGCTGAAGTATGACGAGTCCTTCGACGATTTCCTCAAGCTCTATCCGTCCTCTTCACATGCTGAAGCACTTCTACAGCAGTCGTCGCCATTATTTTCTGGCGGTGGCTGAACGATTGCAGGTCACTATTAATTGTCTGATTTTGTTAGAATTACGACTTTGTTTGTAAATTTGTTTTCCCCCATCGGTTTCTTTAAGCTTTTCAGTGACACTCGGTACGGGATGAACAGGAGCTGTATACATATTAACCAGGCAGATACTCCATGGTCGAGTTTTCAGAGGTTTAAGAAATAGCGCCTTAAAGTTGTGTAACTGTCACACTGAAATAAAAACATTCAGCAACGAACATATCGTTTGTTCAAAATCCTTGAGGACACTTCAGAAGTCTTTATGATCCCTCAAACCTCACCTTCGCCTACAAACGTCATTTTGGTCATTGGTTGCCTGCGGTTGTGGTTGGAATTAATGCGCTTATCAAGAATTTAAAGAGAATAACAATTCTCAACCACATTGGAAAAATAAATGGTTTGACAATTTCAAAGAAAGTTGAATACAATTGATTGGGCGATAAATTTTAGAAGATTGGATTAAAGTCAAAGATGACTATTTATGGGAGCATTGAAAATATCCAATGTAATTTAATAGCGTTTATGATTTAATTGATGTAACAAGTTCTCTCCTAAAGTCTTCTTTTATTTCGTTTTTCTTGTTATTCTATAAAATATATGTAACTCATTGTGGGTCTCACTTGCACATGCATTATACTCATATCTCATATTTAAAATATATAATTTAGGGTTTAAAAATTATTTTATTAAATTTAAATAATTATTTTTCACTATACTATATATCCATTTTGGATTCAATAATATAATTAATTTTTTTATTTTCTTAATTTCTATATGATATCAAAGCGATTCTACTTCTCTGACCTAATTTTTTCTGCCGCTCTCTGTTATTACTTCATGTTGCCGTTATCGTCTCCTATTGCTATGGATTTCAGCACTGACACACTGTGCTATCAATTTTGGTATCGACGTTCTTTTCTATCGATTTCGATGCTGACACCCTGTGTTACCAATTTTGACATTGACGTCCTTTTCTACTTATTTCGATACCAACGCTATGTGTTGCTGATTTATATGTTTGACATCCTTTTCTGTCTCAAATTCTTCGTGTGACTACAGGTCATCTTGACACTAGTTTTTACGGATCGTACAAATGTGTATCCTTATAGTTTGATTATTATGAGCATTATTCGTTCTGTCATCATGTCTGGTTGTATAGATGCTTCATGAAAATTTGATTCGTATATGTTGGAGCAGTTTTAATAGTTATTTATTTCATAGCCCTCTGCCATGTCAGCTTCCTCTTATATAGGTTTGTCATCGTCTGGTATTTCAAGTATATCTTCAACCTTTTGAATTTTGGACTCTGATGCCTCCCATCATATATCATCTAATTTATCATCTTTTGTTTCTTTTTCTCCCGGTTTATCTATATCTATTATGACTGCTGATGGTACTCCTATTCATTAGTAGGTGTCGGTTCAATTGTTACATCTTGTTTATCTCTTACTATTGTTTATTATATTCTGAGTCTTACTTTAAATCTTATTTTTATTAGTCAATTATGTAAGTTTAGATACTTAGTCTCTTTTTCTTCATCCAATTGTTATGTTCAGGACCCGAAATCTCAGATGTTGATTAGGACAGGTCGTAGGCAAGGAGGACTCTGTGTTTTAGATCAACTCAAAGTACCAAAAGTTGTAGCTTCGAGTGTTAATTTATCATCTTTTCATTTGAGTCATTCATCTTTTGATTTTTATTTGTGGCACTCTCGTTTAGGTCATGTTTCAGCATCTCGTTTGTAGTTTTTAGCTTCTACAGGAGTATCAGACCTTTAAAAAATTTTGATATTTTGTATTATAGTGGTTGTAAACTAGCCTAATTTTTTGCCTTACCATTTTCTAAAAGTCTTTCTTTTTTCTTTTGCTCCATTTGATCTTATCCATTTTGATGTGTGGAGATCCTCTCCTATTCCTACAAAAGGGGGGAGGGATCAAGGTATTGTATTTCGTTTATTGATGGTTGCACTCGTTATATTTGAGTTTCTCATATGAAACACATGTCTGATTATCTTACCATTTTCAACAACTTCAGAGCTCTTGTGAAAACTCAACATTCTAATGTCATAAAATGTTTTCATTGTAATTTGAGGGATAAATACACTTCGAATCATTTTTCACAATTACTTACTTCAGATGGCACTATTTATCAAATCTCTTGTACAAATACTCTTGAATAGACTGGTGTGGCTAAACGAAAACATAGATATCTTGTTGAAATAACATGTTCATTTTTATCATCTACCAGTGTTCCTAGTACATTTTAGAGGGAAGTAATCCTTACTGCTGCTCACGTGATTAATAGAGTTCCAACCTCACATAATTTAGATTTGTCACCTTTTGAAAAATTATATGGGCATGCTCCCTCTATTCCTCTTTGCGTGTTTTTGGTTGTACTTACTTTGTCCTTTGTCCACATGTCGAGTATGATAAATTAGCATCTCGGTCCGCTCTTTGTGTCTTTTGGGTTATGATGTTACTTAAAAAGGATATCGTTGCTTTGATCCCGTTAGTAAAAAATTGTATGTCTCTCATTATATTGTGTTTCTTGAGTATATTCTATTCTTTTCTATTCCAACTAGTCTACATAATATGGCAAAGTCAGATCTGCTTTGTATTGATCCTTTCAATACTGACACTGAGGAAGTTTCACCCACAGCTCCTACTGGTAGCTCAACTAAATCTGGTGTTTTGGTTCCTGAGATATCTACTCCACATGCTCCTCTTTCTGCCATTACCCAATCATCTCCTGAGGTTACAGATGATCCTTCTCTCCACCATCGTCAATCCACTAGTATTCGTAAGTCTACTAAACTACCAAATTTTGCTTTCTCTTGTTATTCTCATTCTTTTACTTCATTTATTTCATCTATTCATTGTCTTTCTGAGTCTGTATCCTATAAAGAAGTTGTTTGTAACTCACTTTGACATAGTGCTATGACTGATGAACTAACTGCTTTGCACTAGAATCATATATGAGATTTGGTTCCGTTGCTACCAGGAAAATACACTATTGGTTCTCGTTGGGTATATAAGATTAAAACTAAATCTGATGGTTCTATCGAATGATACAAAACTCGTCTTGTTGCTAAAGGTTATTCTCAGGAGTATGCCATATATTATGAGGAAACATTTACTTCTGTTGTAAAAATAACGATTGTTCGTACTCTGATTGTTGTTGATTCTATTTTTCGATGGAGAATATTTCATATGGATGTCAAGAATGCATTTTTAAATGGTGATCTTCATGTAGAAGTTTATATGACACATCCTCCTGGTATTTCACACCAACCTGGTGAAGTTTGCAGACTTCGTAAAGCTCTTTATGATGTCAAACAAGCACCTCGTGCTTGGTTTGAGAAGTTCTCTACAGTGATTACTTCGCTTGGTTTTCATCCTAGTAATCATGGTTCAACATTGTTTGTTAGATGTACGAGTGCAGGTTGTATTCTTTTATCATTATATGTTGATGACATGATTATTACTAGTGATGATTCTGATGAAATTACTTTTTTGAAATCTAAGTTGACTTGTTGTTTTGCTATGAAAGACTTGGGTATACTATACTACTTTCTGGGCATTGAGGTTGCTTATTCCCCGAAAGGTTATATTTTATCCCAGTCGAAGTATATATCTAATCTGTTTGAACATGCTCGTCTTATTGATAATAGAGTTGTTGATACTCCTATTGAGACTAATGCTCGATATTCTCTATCTAATGTCTCACCTTTGTTAGAGCCTAGTTTGTACAGAACTATTATTAGAAGCTTGGTTTCTCATCGTGACTTGTCTAGATATTGCATATGTTATTCATGTGGTTAGTCAATTTATCACTGCACCAACTATAGTTCATTGGGTTGTTGTTCTTCGTATTCTCAGGTATCTTTAGGGTACTCAATTTCAAAGACTTTTATTTCCTTCTACTTAATCTCTTGAACTACATGCATACTCTAATACAGATTGGGCTGGTGATCCTACAGATCGTAAATCTACCACTGGCTTCTGCATTTTTCTTGGTGATTCCCTCATTTTTTGGAAAAGTAAGAAGTAAGATGTTATTCCTAAATCTTCCACAGAAGCTAGTATCGTGTTATGACCTCAACTACTTGTGAGATAGTTTGGTTGTGTTGGTTGTTTACGGATATGAGTATCTCTGTTCATCAACCTACTCCTTTATATTGTAATAATCAGAGTACCATTCAAATTGCACATAGTTCAGTTTTTCATGAGTGGACGAAACATATTGAAATTGATTGCCACATTACTCGACATCATCTTCAGATTGGCACCATCATATTGTCTTTTGTTCCTTCAAAGCTACATATTGCTGATATATTTACCAAGACACATTCCGTTTCACACTTTCGTTTCTTATCTGACAAATTTTCAATGCTTCTAGCTATAACATCATGAGTTTGAGGGGATGTTAGATTATATATCTTTATTTGTTTATAGTTTTTAGGACAATTTAGCCATTTTCTTTTTTATATTTAGAGTTTAGGATTTCTTAACTAAACTATATAAGATCGTATACTCTGTATTTTTAATTATCAATTTTGGATTAAATAATATAACTATTTTTTTTCTTTTCTTAATTTCTACAAATTGGACATGATGAACTAAGCTTAGTCTCTCTTGTTCATTGAGAGAAAATCATTCCGATCCCAGTAGAAAGTCATTTCGATGTGCTCGTAGGAATTTACAATGATTTTAGCACTGGATTCAGATTAGTCTTCGTTTTCGTAGGTCATTGTTTCGATATCTAATATAACCTTATAAATGATTGATGATCCTATCCGTAATGTGAGTCGGATGAAGGCGGGCCGCGTTGTTGCTGGTGTTGACGGAAAATCATTGCTAAGCCTGGTCAATCTGGCACCCGCCGGAAAAGCTTACACGAGCGGATGACTGGGGGTGATGACGAAGAAAGGATCCTGCGCACACTCGGACGAGCCCACGAGTCATTAGAGACCAGAAACCAGGGAAAAGTCCCCGGGTTAGGCCATTCGACGCTCAAGTCAGGTACTTTTTCCCTAGAAACACAGAGAAAGGACGAAAAGTAAAGACGAGAATGAAATGACGAGTGAGCGTATCTGCGTAAGGGACAAAACATCCCTTTTTATACTGCCATGGATGCTTTTGGAGTCTGACGGGTGTCAGAGAATGTTGGATGCCAGGCTTTGTCGGGCGGTGAATGACACGTGGCGTCCTCCTATAGGTCTAGGAAGGAATCAACGGGCGGTGAGCACCAGATCGTTAGCATATTCTCTGACATGCAGAGATTATTCCCTGACAAGTTGTTACGATTCTCTGGCTTGCTTGTCGTATAGTGTATGCCTATGCCGCTCTGTTAACCATGGACTGGATCCTTGTATCTGTCAATCTCGACTTGTGGGTGAGGACCTACCTTTCCCGAGCTGCGTTTGCCGCTTTATAACTCCAGACCTATATGTCCCTCTCTGTCTTGTGTGCCTTGCTTTGTGAATTCTTGACCTGCCTTACCTTGTAAGTCGTGACCTGTTTAAGCCTTCGTCTAGTTCTGCTTATTCTGAATCCCGATCTGTACATCTCAGTTTGCTTCTGCTTATCCTGAATCCCGACCTGTACGCCTTAGCCTGCTTCTGCTTATCCTGAGTCCCGACCTGTACACCTCAGCCTATGTATCTTATGCCGTAAGGCTATAAGTCCTGACCTGTATCCTTGGTTTGCACATCCCGACCTGTGCTCTTGATCCATGTATTTTGAGTCATAAGGCCATAAATACTGACATGTATCCTTGGTTTGCACATCCCGACCGTACGCTTTTGTCAGGGTGTCCTGTGCCGCCAAACTATAAGTCCTGACCTTATCCTTGGCTGGTACATCCTGACCTGTACGCTTTTGTCAAGGTGTCCTGCGTCGCCAAACTATAAGTCCTGACCTGTATCCTTGGCTGGTACATCCTGACGTGTACACTTTTGTCAAGGTGTCCTGCGCCGCCAAACTATAAGTCCTGACCTATATCCTTGGCTGACCCATTCTGACCTATGTGCTTTTGTCCAGGTGTCCTGCGCCGCCAAACTATAAGTCCTGACCTGTATCCTTGGCTGATACATTTTGACCTGTGCGCTTTGGTCAAGGTGTCCTGCGTCGCCAAACTATAAGTCATGACCTGTATCTTTGGCTGGTACATCCCGACCTGTACGCTTTTGTCAAGGTGTCCTGCGCCGCCAAACTATAAGTCCTGACCTATATCCTTGACTGGTACATCCCGACCTGTACGCTTTTGTCAAGGTGTCCTGCGCCGCCAAACTATAAGTCCTGACCTGTATCATTGGCTGGTACATCCCGACCTGTACGCTTTTGTCAAGGTGTCCTACGCCGCCAAGCTATAAGTCCTGACTTGTATCCTTGGTTGGTACATCCCAACTTGTACGCTTTTGTCAAAGTGTCCTGCGCCGCCAAACTATAAGTCCTGACCTATATCCTTGGCTGACACATCCAGACATGTGCGCTTTTGTCTAGGTGTCCTGCGTCGCCAAACTATAAGTCTGACCTGTATCCTTGGCTGGCCCATCCCGACCTGTGCACTTTGGTCCGTGTGTCCTGTGCCACCAAACTATAAGTCCTGACCTGTATCCTTTGCTGGTACATCCCGACCTGTACGCTTTTTTCAATGTGTCCTGTGCCGTCAAACTATAAGTCCTGACCTGTATCTTTGCTCCCGAGTTCCTACTCGACGCGCAGGCCTAACCTCGGATTAACACTTGTGCTCGACCAGGACCCTCTTATAACTCGACCCTTCGATCTTCCATGTAGGCCGGATTATTGACCTCCATGTAGGCCAGACTCTTGACCATCATGCACGTAGACCTGACTTTTGACCGTCCCGTGAGCTTGACTTCTGACCACCACACGAGCTTGACTTTTGACCCTTTGAAGGGCTTGACTTCCAACCACGTCATCTCCCTGACCCCATGATCATGTACCGTATCACTGGATAATTAGATGTTATTAGTTCGGTGTATCGCGTTACTCTTTCCCCACCAAGGACCCTCATGGTCCTCCGCCCTCTTGACAGCCTTGCCTTTCCCTGTCGCCGTTCCCTGTTTGGATGGTTGCGATGCTCCCTTTAGAAAGGGGGCAAAACAAAGATTTGTCCTAGTAAACGCAATATTTGTTGAAATAAGTCTGAATGGAGAAGAGGTGGAAAAGAAGAAGCTCCATTGTGAATGTGACTTTAGTCCCACATTGGAAGTTTCAAGGCAAGTGTGTTGGTTTATATTGATTCACATGCATTGAGGATGCGAACAAATGCATGGGGAGAAGCTCTCTCTCACGCGTGGGTGCGCAAGGGGGGGGGGGTGCAAATCCAGGGCCCGGATTACATTGAACCAAGTTGACTCGTGCGCGAGCGCGACCTGCGCACACGAATGCCGGACCGGTCGGGGCAAAAATTTACCCAACCGGAACAACCAACATTTTGCCACATATATCTTTTTGCTGCTTGTGTAACGGATGCATTAAAGGAAAATTAATGCATAATCAAAACGGCCAAGTGAAAAGCTGGCGTTGAGTAATGATCATTAATGGTGTCCTTTGGTCTTGAGCTCCTATATAAGGAGGCTGCGACCTCAAGCAAAAGGTTACACAGATAACACAGCAAAAGCAAGAAAAAGCTCCCCTCCTCATTCCCCTTCTCTGTCGTGCAACTCCTGCTCGACAGATTGCCCGCGGTAGCTTTCGGGTACCACTCAGTTCGCCGTGACCACCGGTGCTTGGTGGAGTTCGCGGTTAGACCGTTGTATCCTGGGAAACAGACCTCCCAAATAAGCCTCGAAGAACAGCCGGAGGTGGGGGCGAATTTGTTTCAAGGAAACTGCTACTTGCAGGCCTCGGTCAGCTTGCCCGGTCGGGATTTTGCCCGATCTTACTGCTCTGTCGAGACTGCTCTGTAGACCTGGTCTTCTGTTCCACAGATCTGCTCTGAACAGACCTGGTCATTATACTCTAAACAGACCTGGTCTTCCTTTTTGTCAAGACCTGTTCTGCTGCACGCTGACCCAGCCGACCGACCGACCCGCCGACCCGGCCGACCGACCGACCCGCCGACCCGGCTGACCGCTTGACCGCCTGACCCGCCGACCCGGTCGACCGACCGACCGACCCGGCTGACCGACATACCTCATCTCGATCTGCCCTCTGCTCAGCCGATCCGCCCGCTCGGGAACACAGACTAGTGGCTCAGCCGATCTTCTTGCTCGGCAATTTTTTGGCTCGGAGCAGAAACCAACCCCTGCTGGCAGCCTGAGCTTATCCGCTCAGGTCATCTCTACTGTAAGTTGAATTTAAATCAGTGCTATTTGAATTCAGCTAATACCCCTAAAATCTCCGGCAGATTGTTTGTGTCTAACAATGTTGAAACAGAATCGTTTCTGTTGAGATGGCCACGGAACAAAATGTTGAGGTGCAACAGACTTAACAAGTGCAGGCCCCCTCCGCCCCGATTGGAACTGTGCCAATCAGTCATGGGGAAAAGCCAGAGAAGTTCAGTGGACTGAACTTCAAGAGGTGGCAGCAGAAGATGCTCTTCTACCTGATCACGCTCAACCTGGCTCGGTTCTTGACTGAGGACCATCCCAAGTGAGCTGAGGATGTTGATGCGCAGACCATCAGTACAGTGGAGGCATAGACTCATTCTGAGTTTCTTTGCCGAAACTACATCCTCAACTGCCTTGCCGACTCGCTGTACGCTGTGTATAGCATGAAGAGAACGGCTAAGGAGCTGTGGGAGTCCCTGGACAAGAAATACAAGACGGAGGATGCAGGGGCAAAGAAGTTCATCATGGGCCGATTCCTGGACTACAAGATGGTTGACTCCAAGACTGTGATCAGCGAAGTCCAGGAGCTTCAGGTGATCTTGCACGAGAACCACTCAAAAGGGATGGTTATGAGTGAAACCTTCCAGGTGGCTGCTATCATTGAGAAGCTGCCTCCCGGCTGGAAGGACTTCAAGAACTACCTGAAGCACAAGCGAAAGGAGATGAATGTAGAGGAACTCATTGTTCGACTTCGCATCGAAGAAGATAACAAGAGTTCAGAGAGGAAACTGTTCTCTCAGGCTACTGTGAAAGCCAACGTGGTCGAGCACGGTCAAAGCTTGAAACGGAAGAACCCCAAGTCTTCCAAGATGGGACCCAGAGGAGGCATCAGCAAGAAGAAGTTCTCTGGGAAGTGCTTCAACTGTGACAAAGTAGGTCACAAATCTTCGGAGTGCAGAAAGCCGAAGAAGAAGCAAGAGGCCAACCTGAACGAGAGACCAGAAATGGATGACCTCTGCGCTGTGGTCTCAGAACTGAATATGATTGGTTCAAACCTGCGGCAATGGTGGATCGATACTGGAGCCACCAGACATGTGTGCTACAACAAGGAGCTGCTCCACAACTTCGAGGAAGTCACTGGAGACAAACTGTTCATGGGGAACTCAGCAACCTCGGACATCATGGGCCAAGGAAAGGTGGTGTTGAAGATGACCTCGGGCAAGGACCTCACTCTGAACAATGTGCTGTATGTTCCGGAGATTCGGAAGAATCTAGTGTCCGGATCACTTTTGAGCAAGCATGGCTTTTGCATTGTTTTTGAGTCGGATAGAGTTGTATTGTTCAAAAATGGAATTTTTGTAGGAAGAGACTATGTATCTGATGGGCTGTTTAAGCTCAATGTAATGGCCATTAGACCCAAGATAAATAAAAATGAAAGCTCTTCCACTTATATGCTTGAGTCTTCGTATTTGTGGCATGGTATACTAGGACATGTTAACTACGATGTGTTGCGTAGATTAATAAACATGCAAAGCATACCTACATTCCACCTTGACCCAAAACACAAGTGTGAGATTTGTGTTGAAGCGAAAATGACAAGGTCATCCTTTCAACATATTGAAAGAAGTAATGAACCACTTGACCTAATCCACACTGATGTGTGCGACCTAAAAGGTAAACCAATACGTGGTGGTAATAAATACTTCATCACTTTTGTAGATGATAACACAAAATATTGTTATGTGTATCTTCTCAAAAGTAAGGATGAAGCTATAGAGAAATTTGCTCTCTATAAGAATGAGGTTGAAAACTAACTTAATAAGAAAATTAAGGTGGTTCGAAGTGACCGAGGCGGTGAATATGTGTCACCGTTCGCTGAGTTGTGTGTTGAACATGGGATCAGACACGAAACAACAGCTCCATATACTCCTCAGCAAAACGGAGTTGCTGAGCGAAAGAATCGAACTCTTAAAGAGATGATGAATGCTCTTCTATTAAGCTCTGGATTGCCAAAGTCCATGTGGGGGGAAGCTGTGTTAACAGCTAATTACCTTTTAAATAAGGTGCCCCGGAAGAAAATAGATAAGAGCCCTTATGAGTTGTGGAATGGAAGACAATTGTCCTACAAATATTTACGAATGTGGGGGTGTCTTGCCAAAGTGTTGGTACCTGATCCGAAAAGGATTAAGATAGGACCAAAGATTGTTGATTGCATATTTATTGGATATACACATAATAGCAGTGCTTATCGATTTTGTGTGTATGAGTCACACGTACCGGAGATACACAGGAACTCGATAATCGAATCGAGAAATGCCTCTTTCTTCGAGCATGTGTTTCCGTATAAGATCCGTGAGGATGCTAGCTCCTCAAAATGGGCAACCGAAACACAAGGCGAAGAAGAAGATGATGATGACGAGGAACCCGTGGAGGTTGAGCCTAGACGGAGCAAAAGAACTCGGGTAGAAAAATCCTATGGATCGGATTTTATCACTTTCATGTTGGAGAGTGAGCCCCGAAGTTACTCAGAAGTTGTAGGCTCTTCTGATGGACCTCGTTGGAAAGAGGCAATTGCATCTGAGATAGAATCTATCTTACAAAATCACACTTGAAAACTTGTGGATCTTCCTCCGGGAATTAAACCACTAGGTTGCAAGTGGATCTTCAAGAAGAAAATGAAATCAGATGGCACAATCGATAAATACAAGGCCAGATTGGTAATTAAAGGATACCGACAACGAGAAGGTCTTGACTACTTCGATACATACTCTCCGGTATCGAGAATAACTTCCATTAGAGTATTGTTGGCTATTGCCGCTCTATGGAATCTCGAAGTACATCTAATTGATGTAAAGACAGCATTTCTAAACGGGGATTTAGAAGAGGAAATCTATATGGACCAACCTGAGGGGTTTTCTGTGCCAAGACAGAAAAACAAGGTCTGTAGATTGGTGAAATCATTATATGGCTTGAAACAAGCACCAAAGCAGTGGCATGAGAAATTCGATAATGCCATGAAGGAATGTGGATTCAAGATCAATGAATGTGATAAATGTGTCTACATAAGAGCCATAGAGAGTGACTATGTCATCTTGTGCCACTATGTAGACGACATACTTATCATTGGGAGCAATGATAAGATAATCAAATCCACTAAAGATATGTTGAACTCAAGATTTGACATGAAAGATATGGGCCTAGCTGATGTTATTCTAGGAATCAAAATTCTTAGAACGACAGAAGGACTTGTTCTTGGTCAGTCCCATTATGTGGACAAGATTCTTAAGAAATTCACCAAGGGTGATACTGCGTTGGCACGAACGGCGATAGATACGAGTCAACATCTATCGAAAAATCGAGGTGAAAGTATCTCGCAGATAGAGTACTCTCGAGTAATTGGAAGTCTGATGTACTTAATGAGTTGTACTCGACCAGACTTGGCCTACGCAGTAAGCAAACTGAGTAGATACACGAGTAATCCCGGTGTTGAGCACTGGAAAGGGATAACAAGAGTACTGAGGTACTTGAGATATACTCGTGAATATGGACTGCACTACACGAGATATCCTGCTGTGATCGAAGGATACAGCGATGCAAGTTGGATATTTGACATAAAAGACTCTAAGTCTACGAGTGGATATGTCTTCACTCTAGCAGGTGCAGCCATTTCCTGGAAATCTTCTAAGCAAACCGTAATAACCAGATCCACGATGGAATATGAGTTTGTAGCTCTTGACAAGTGCGGTGAAGAGGCTGAATGACTACGGTAATTCTTAGAAGATATTCCTCGATGGCCGAAACCTGTGCCGGCGATTTGCATACATTGCGATAGCCAATCAGCAATCAGTCGAGCACAGAGCCATCTGTATAATGGTAAGTCTAGACATATATGTCGAAGACATAATACCATTAAACAACTACTCTCAACTGGAGTTATCACTGTTGACTATGTGAAGTCAAAGGATAACCTAGCGGATTCGTTAACTAAGGGGTTAAATCGAGAGTTAGTAGCAAGCTCATCACAGGGAATGGGCTTGGTGCCGTTGTCAGCGATCAGTGCAGAGGACACCCAACCTATGCTGACTGGAGATCCCAAGAACTAGGTTCAAAGGGACAACTAATCTGCACTGACTAGACACACTGTGGGGGTAGCCCATTGAAACAGTGACTAAAGCAGGATAAGCTAATGAGCTTTTAATGATCAAAAAGAGTAGATGGTAACTCTTGAGGGATCACCTATGTGAGAAAGAAGTGGGGCCGCTTCGAAGAGAATTGGAGGCACAATTCTTATAACTTCTCACAGAACCAGGTGTGTTCATGGACAAGAACGAACACACTCATGAGAACTGAGTTGTATCAGGGAGAGTCTTGAGTGAGATTTGTCACTGCTTACACAGACGACAGTATAGTTCAAGGACATCGTGTCTACTATCAGCCAGTAAGCACCCAGATCTTTACAAGGGAAGGTTCAAAGGGTAAACCCTACTTATCCTATACTTGACTCAACTGCTGAATGCTATCACATACCCTATCTCCATTCATGTGGGGGATTGTTGAATAAGTGTGAATGGAGAAGAGGTGGAAGAGAATAAGCTCCATTGTGAATGAGACTTTAGTCCCACATTGGAAGTTTCAAGGCAAGTTTGTTGGTTTATATTGATTCACATGCATTGAGAAAGTGAACAAATTCATGGGGAGAGGCTCTCTCTCACGCGTGGGTGCGCAGGGGGGGGGGGGGTGCAAATTCAGGGCCCAGATTGCATTGAACCAAGTTGACTCGTGCACGAGCGCGACCTGCGCACACGAATGCCGGACCGGTCGGGGCAAAAATTTGCCTAAGCGGAATAACCAATATTTTGCCACATATATCTTTTTGCTGCTTGTGTAACGGATGCATTAAAGGAAAATTAATGCATAATCAAAACGGCCAAGTGAAAAGCTGGCGTTGAGTAATGATCATTAATGGTGTCCTTTGGTCTTGAGCTCCTATATAAGGAGGCTGCGACCTCAGGCAAAAAGTTACACAGATAACACAGCAAAAGCAAGAAAAAGCTCTCCTCCTCATTCCCCTTCTCTGTCGTGCAACTCCTGCTCGACAGATTACCCGCGGTAGCTTTCGGGTACCACTCAGTTTGCCGTGACCACCGGTGCTTGGTGGAGTTCGCGGTCAGACCGTTGTATCCTGGGAAACAGACCTCCCAAATAAGCCTCGAAGCACAGCCGGAGGTGGGGGCGAATATGTTTCAAGGAAACTGCTACTTGCAGGCCTCGGTCAGCTTGCCCGGTCGGGATGTTGTGCGATCTTACTACTCTGTCGAGACTGTTCTGTAGACCTGGTCTTCTGTTCCGCAGATCTGCTTTGAACAGACCTGGTCATTCTACTCTAAACAGACCTGGTCTTCCTTTCTGTCAAGACCTGTTCTACTGCACACCGACCCAGCCGACCGACCGACCGACCCGCTGACCCGGTTGACCGCCCGACCTGCCGACCCGACCGACCGACCCGGCTGACCGACCGACCTCATCTCGATCTGCCCTCTGCTCGGCCGAGCCGCCCGCTCGGCAACACAGACTAGTGGCTCAGTCGATCTTCTTGCTCGGCAATTCTTCGGCTCGGAGTAGAAACCAGCCCCTACTGGCAGCCTGAGATTATCCGCTCAGGTCATCTCTACTGTAAGTTGAATTTAAATCAGTGTTATTTGAATTCAGCTAATACTCCTAAAATCTCCGGTAGATTGTTTATGTCTAACAATATTATGGTCCTTCTAATTTTAGGTGGACGCATTTTTGAGCTAAAATTGTTCTGTGACAATCCATTTGATCGGTAAAAAGAGCTACATATCTGATTAGTAAAAAGAGTTGAATTGCAGGTCAAATGCCAAAGTTTTCAAAGAGAGCAGAAGCAACAATTTAAGAGATAAGAAAGCTAAACACCATGAATAATATATAATAATAACCAAACTGTATACAGGGGATCCCTGCCGCTTTCCTCTCCCTCCAAGGACGGCGATTGCACTGAAGACTCCGATCATCTCCGATAAAGGAATTAAGGACTTAATTGACAGACGCAGGCGTCAAGAGCAGTCTCGCCAGCGGACGAGCATGCTGACGCAGCGGCGCACAATGTAGAACCTTGCCCTCTGCTCCTTCACCAGCCTCGCGCACCGCCCTGACGACGACCGCGTCACCGGCGTCGCCCTCGACGCCGTGCTCCTCACTCGCGTGCTCGCCGATCGTCCTAACACCCCTTGCTTCTTGCACGCCTTCCACTCCTCCTCCGTCAACACCTCCTCCATTTTCTCGCGCACCGGCCTGCGCCACCGGAAAGCAAACAGAGGCGATCTATGAAGAATGATAAAATGAAGAATCGGCTCGAACGAGGCGGTGAAGTGGTGGAGATCGAAGCTGTTATATTATATAGCGCTAGATTAAAAAAAAATTATCAACATAAAAGGCATTGTTCACGGTGACATGGTCCTGAAGGAATCTATTCTATTTTCTTTTTTAAAAAAATTATTCTAATAATCTAACAAAGAACAAACCGAAACGCTTTTAACAATAAGGTTATATAATTAGAATTATTTATTTATAATTGATCCTGTCCGAACCAGGGGTCAACGAACGCTGGGGACGTGACGCTCCCTGCTGGATCCTCGAGTGCTCCGGTGAACCTGCAACAAAACCGAGCCGGGGAGGGGGGGGGTGTCCCGGCGACGGCCCTCCGACGCTCAAGTCAGGCGAGGAATGGATGAAGAAAGTGGCTGCAGAATGAAGACTTGTGTACCTCCGGTGAAGAAATGGAGACTTTATATAGACCTCTCCAAGAAGCCTGGGCGCGCCAATCGAAGCAATCTCCTGCTTTCGACCATGCCCAGGTATGGGTCTGTCAGAAGGGCATCCATGAGGCCATACCGCTACTGTATCAACCTCTCCATGATGTGACGGCAAGATCTTCTATCGTGAAATTCTGTGTACGGCATAATCATTAGACATGCCTCTGCTGACATCCCATATCTCGAGCCGAACGAATAGGCCGCTCGGGTAACCTTTGTATCCTCGCCCTTATCCTGGCCGAACGGACAACCCGCTCGGCCCCTCGGTTCCAGCCGGGCAGACGCCCCGCTCGGCCATTCAATCCTCCTGCCTTGGCGTCGGAAACCCAAGCCTGGCTGGGTTATCTTTGGTTCCGCTCGGACCTACTCAGCTGCTCGGCGCGGCCATTAACCGCTTAGTCAGCCCTCCATCTGTCCTCAAGCTGAGACCCTTCAGGAAGTGGATCCCCCATTCTTACCGCCGGATCACTTGCCTCCCCTTCAAGTCTAGTCGAAGGAGGCAGTGAGTCCGACTGACTGGACTATGTGTCCGAGCGGGCGGTCGTCGCCTTTCCGTCGCTTATAATATCCCTGGGGCCGTTCGGCCCTTCTGCCAAATTCAGCCGCTCGGCTCGCTCGGCTCTTCGTTTTGGTTGTCTTGTCGCTCAACGTGGATGTTTGCTTGTCTAAATCTTCTCGAAAATCACGCAAATCCTCTTCATTAAACCGAAGCATGCGCGGTATGGGCGCCTTAATTGCGCCTGGTGACAGAGCGCCACGTGACTCTTCTTGTGTGGCTGTGATAATTCGTACGATGGGACGCCGATTACTTTGAAATGGACGGTTAGATGATGACCTCGTCTCTCGTGACCTGCATCCGACGACGGAGGCCGACCAGCCTCGGCCGTATAAAGCCTCCGTCTACTTCCTTTGCCGCATGCTTGCTCGTGCGTTGTCCTTCCGCCTCTTCTTCTGCTGCGACCTCCGACGATCCAGTTCCTGTTTTTCGGCGGCTACCAACCCACCGGTGATTTTTTCCGCCCGTTTCCTTCTCAGTGAGTCTTCTCCCTTCGTTTACAAGGCCCTCCCAAGTCGTTTTGCCTCTTTCGTTCCCGTTCCTCTGTTTTCTTGCCCTCTTATTGCTTCTCCGAGATGGCAAGCTCCTCTGAGCCCGCTGTTGGTGTTCATGGCCCTTGGTATATGACCATGGAGAGTCGGTTTGATGAAGAGGGCGCTCGGCGTCTTGTTCGGACGTATGGGATCCCTGATGACCACGAAATAATTATAGCCAGCCCGTCCGATCGGCCCCATAACCCGCCGATCGGCACCATTTGCTTTTTTTTAGACCAATTCCAGGGCGGCCTTAGATTTCCTACCCATCCATTCATTTTGGAGGTTTGTAATTATTTCCGCATCCCGCTCGGCCAGCTTGTGCCGAACTCCTTTAGGTTGCTGAGCGGGGTGGTTGTCCTCTTTAAGCTGCATAGTATCCCACTTGACCCCAAAATATTCCACTTCTTCTTCTACCCCAAACAATCCGAGTTGGTAACTTTCATTTTCCAGAGTAGAATAGGCTTTAAATTTTTTGATAATATGCCGACCTCCAACAAGCACTGGAAGGAATTTTTCTTCTACATCCAACTTCCCGAGCGGCCGGCATTTCGAACCAAATGGCAGACCGCCGTGCCGACCCAGCCGGAGCTCGGCAAATTCAGAAGCAACCCGGCATACCTTCACGCGGCGAACTGGTTGTTCGGTCAGCGGTACAAGATCGACCAGTTGCTTCTCAAGGGGGTGTTGTATATTTTCGGATTATCTCCCGTTCGGGTCAATCTCCCCTACCGCATGAGTAAGGACTTTTTACTCTCCTCGCCTTTTTTTGTCTAACTGATTTTAATTTCTTCTATTGCAACTGAAGTCATGTGGCGCTCCAAAGCTACCGCTCATCTGAAGTTGAAGGCCGTGGAAATTGAAGCGGCCACCAAAAGAGAGCTCGCCGAGCGGGGTCTTATCCCCAGCCGTCCGGCAGCTACAGGAGAGGGGGGGACGCAGTCCGCCCCTGAAACAGAAGTTACTTCAGCCGCTTCAACGGAGGTTGAGGCGGATCCCGTTTCCTCTGCTCCAGCAGAGCTGGGAGTCCCCCAGGTCGGGGATCCCCCACTAGAAGTTCGGCGAAAACGTCACAGAGACTCCAGCCTTCCGCCGACCCAAGAGGGCGGACCACAGGCGCTGATCGGGGTAGCTTCGCCAGATCGCACGCCGTCGCATATCGGGACTCCAGCGGCCTCGCCTACCGCACAACCCTCTGGTTCTCCTCCACGAACTCGCCGTCGCTTACGACGGTTGGACGAAACCTCTACCATAGGGGAGTCCTCCGGCCAGGCGACTGCGGCTGAGGAAGCGCCGACCGGCCACCCGACCATCAAGACTACCCTTCGATTTCCATCGGAGGAATATTTACTGTCAGCCGATCGGCCAGCCAGCCCCGTTCATGAAATAACCCTGACGGGTCCGCTCGCCAAGCTCTTCGAGGATTCCCAGATTCAAGTGGCCCTCATGACGCCCAAGCAGCTCGGCGATAACAACATGCAGCAGGCCACTCAGGTGAATTCATTTTTCTTTCTGTGCCATGTTACTGTCCGGTTCCTCATTTTATTATTTTCCTTACAGCGCTGGGCTGAGCAAATCGCCACTAGCCATCGGCTAGCCGAGCTGGAGGATCTCCTGGAGAAACTCCAAGTGTCGGGGGGTCCATCGGCCGAGCGGGAGAAACAAGCCCGCGAGGCCGAACAGAAGAAGGCCGCCGACCTGTCTACAGAGGTGGCTCGGCTAGAGGGCCAAATCAAGAAGCGCGAAGCAGATGCCAAACGCGCTACTGCCCGGAAGAAGCGAGCGATAGCTGATCTGGACAAGATGAAAGTAGATGTCCGTGCGCTAGATCAGCGATCCAAGGATCTGGAGGCCCAGCTGAACGCCGAGCGGGAGGTCCGTTCGGCTGAACGCACAAAAGCTGAGATGGACTTGAAGGCAGTCCAAGATTCCTTAATTGCCTCCCGGGCGGTGCTTAAAAAATATAAGGAGGGAGAGCCGAGTCGCTTAGCAGCAGCGCGCCAAGAATATCTCCGCTCGGAACGGTTCGGCGCAAAATTCAGCGACAACGTCTCCTCCACTTTCGCTGAGGCGGTCAAGGTCACCATGGCGTATTTGAAGAAGGGTGGCCACCTTCCTACGGGAATGCATATTCCCTCCTCCGACCTGGCGGCCATGATTGATGATATCCCGGACGCCTTTTTTAATTTTGAAGACCCGGAGTGAGGCGAGTTCTTTCGAGTGCCTTCTGTATTTCCTCCGCTCAGCGGATGCAAAAAAAATTTTTTGTACGTGCCGTTCGGCCTCCTTATGTTCCTTTGCTTGTATTTTTTGTTTGTCCTTCATTGTCTCCTTTTAGTGTGTTGCTGCTTATTCGTAGAATCAGTTGGACTCCCCTTGTTTCCTACTAAACGACCGATCGGGTTAATCAATTGACTTGCTTCCTCAAAATCGTTTAGTGCTTGGCTATACTGTTTGCCTTCAGTGAATGCGAAGTGTTGGCAAACCGACGGCCGATCGGCCTTAATCAATCTCCCGATCTTTTACGACGGTGCTCGTCGGTCTCCCGCTCGGAGGGTTTATAGACGCCGGCTCGTCTCTCGATCTTTAACGACGGAGCTCGTCGGAGCGGATGTTTATAGCCGATCGGCGCGGCTCTCGATCTTTAACGACGGAGCTCATCGGTGCGGATGGTTTATAGCCGATCGGCGCGGCTCTCGATGTTTAACGACGGAGCTCGTCGGCGCGGATATTTATAGCCGATCGGTGCGGCTCTCGATGTTTAACGACGAAGCTCGTCGGTCTCCCGCTCGGAGGGTTTATAGACGCCGGCTCGTCTCTCGATCTTTAACGACGGAGCTCGTCGGCGCGGATATTTATAGCCGGTCGGCGCGGCTCTTGATGTTTAACGACGGAGCTCGTCGGTGCGGATGTTTATAGCCGATCGGCGCGGCTCTCGATCTTTAACGACGGTGCTCGTCGGCGCGGATATTTATAGCCGGTCGGCGCGGCTCTCGATGTTTAACGACGGGGCTCGTCGGTCTTCCGCTCGGAGGGTTTATAGACGCCGGCTCGTCTCTCGATCTTTAACGACGGAGCTCGTCGGCGCGGATATTTATAGCCGGTCGGCGCGGCTCTCGATGTTTAACGACGGAGCTCGTCGGTGCGGATGTTTATAGCCGATCGGCGCGGCTCTCGATCTTTAACGACGGTGCTCGTCGGCGCGGATATTTATAGCCGGTCGGCGCGACGGTTTATAGCCGGACGGCGTCTCTCGATCTTTAACGACGGAGCTCGTCGGCGCGGATATTTATAGCCGGTCGGCGCGGCTCTCGATGTTTAACGACGGAGCTCGTCGGTGCGGATGTTTATAGCCGATCGGCGCGGCTCTCGATCTTTAACGACGGTGCTCGTCGGCGCGGATATTTATAGCCGGTCGGCGCGGCTCTCGATGTTTAACGACGGAGCTCGTCGGCGCGGATATTTATAGCCGGTCGGCGCGGCTCTCGATGTTTAACGACGGAGCTCGTCGGCGCGGATATTTATAGCCGGTCGGCGCGGCTCTCGATGTTTAACGACGGAGCTCGTCGGTCTCCGGCTCGGAGGGTTTATAGACGCCGGCTCGTCTCTCGATCTTTAACGACGGAGCTCGTCGGCGCGGATATTTATAGCCGGTCGGCGCGGCTCTACGGTTTAACGTCTGGGCTAGACGGCCGTTAAGGCTAATTTTAACGCTCCCGTTCGGCGCAGCTTTACAATATACAATTAGCACCATATTACATCACTTTGCTTCCCGCACGTGGCCTTCGGTTTTTGTGTCATTGCTTGGGTATCGTACGCCCGGCCGAACGGCACGGGGTCTTCCGCATTGAGCATTTTGGCTCGGATAATTTACCTCCGTCCGAACTGTACGGGGCCTTCGATTTTTCTTGACGATGCCTTATATTTATTCTCTAGATTTTTCGTTTCTGCATTTCAAGCATTCAGTCGGAAAAAGTATACAGGATGATTTACACTGGCACACCTTTCATCCCGCCCGGTAAGGCTGGAGGTGATTTGCGCTCCACGGCCTATCTAGCTGCCGACCGTCCTCGTCCTCCAAATAATACGCGCCTGAGCGGAGCTTTTCGATGATTTTGAAGGGACCTGCCCACGGAGCTTCAAGCTTGCTAACGTCGCCGACCGGCTTGATTTTCTTCCAGACGAGGTCGCCGACCTGGAAGGATCGGGGAATGACGCGCCGGTTGTAGTTTTGCTTCATCCGTTGACGGTACGCCATCAGCCGTACGGCTGCCTTGGCCCGCTCCTCATCAACCAAATCCAGCTCCATGTTCCTCCGTTCGGCGTTGCTTCCATCGTAACATTGGACCCGGACGGACTCGACGCCGACTTCAACCGGGATGACTGCTTCGCCGCCGTACACCAGATGAAAAGGTGTGACGCCCGTCGCCTCCTTAGGAGTCGTCCGGATGGCCCATAAAACGCCCGGCACTTCATCCGGCCAATTTCCTCCCACGTGGTCGAGCCGAGCGCGCAGCATACGGAGAATTTCCCGGTTGGCTACTTCGGCTTGACCGTTGCTTTGGGGGTAAGCCACGGACGTGAAGTGTTGCTCGATGCCGTAGCTTTTGCACCAATCTTCTAGCACCTTCCCTGTGAATTGCCGCCCATTGTCGGAAACCAATCGGCGAGGGATACCGAACCTACAAATGATGTGTTGCCATATGAATTTTTTGACCATCTATTCGGTGATCCTGGCTAGTGGCTCGGCTTCCACCCACTTGGAGAAATAATCGACAACCACCAGCAAAAATTTCCTCTGCCCGGTCGCCATCGGAAATGGACCCATGATATCCATTCTCCATTGATCGAACGGACATGAGACGGTTGATGCCTTCATCTCCTCCGCCGGTCGGTGCGAGAAGTTGTGATACTTCTGGCATGAGAAGCATGTAGATACTGTCCGAGCGGCGTCTATCTGTAAGGTCGGCCAAAAGTATCCGGCCAGCAGGATCTTCTTAGCTAATGATCGTCCGCCCGGATGCCCTCCACACGATCCTTGATGTACCTCTTGGAGAATGTAAGCAGAGTCTTCCGAGCTCACGCATTTCAACAGCGGACGTGAGAAAGCCTTCTTATAGAGCTGATCACCGATGAGTGTGAACCGACCGGCCCTCCTCCTGAACAGCTGGGCTTCATCCCGATCGGCCGGTGTGGCTCCAGAGTGGAGGAACTCTATGATGGGTGTCCTCCAGTCGCTTGGAAACGTGGGGCTTTCCATCCGGTCGACGTGCGCTACCAGCAGTACTTTTTCAATTGGTTGCTGAATGGTGACCGACACTATAGAACTTGCTAGTTTGGCCAAGTCATCGGCTACCTGGTTCTCCGTTCGGGGAATCTTTTGAATAAGGACCTCTCGGAAAGTAGCTTTGAGTTTTTCAAAGGCTTCAGCGTAGCTGTTGATTTCAAAGGTGCCAGAAAGTTGCTGAGCGGCCAACTGTGAATCCGAATAGAGGGTCACCCGACCAGCTCCTACATGCCGTGCTGCCTGCAGTCCGGCTATGAGGGCCTCATACTCTGCTTCATTGTTGGTGGCTTTGTAGTCCAGCCGGACGGATAGGTGCATCTTTTCTTCTTGTGAGAGCAGCAATATTTCAATCCCACTCCCGAGCCGAGTGGAAGACCCATCCACATATATTCTCTACAGAGCTTCCGGCTCTGGCCTCTACACTTCGGTCATAAAATCAGCCAAGGATTGCGCTTTGATCGCCGAGCGGGGCTGGTATTGGATGTCAAATTCACTTAGTTCTGTCGTCCACTTGATGAGCCGTCCGGACGCTTCTGGATTCAACAGTACTCTTCCTAGTGGACTGTTTGTCCGGACGATGATGGTGTGAGCCAAGAAATATGGTCGAAGGCGCCGAGCGGCTAGAACCAAAGCAAAGGCCAACTTTTCGAGCCCGGTGTAACGAGATTCAGCATCTTTTAAAATGTGGCTTAGAAAATACACCGGTTGCTCTTCGCCGCTCGCCCTCACAAGTGCTGAGCCTACAGCATGTTCAGTTGACGACAGATACATATAAAGTGACTCACCCCCGATCGGCTTGGCAAGTACAGGCAGAGAATTTAGATATGTCTTCAATTCTTCGAATGCTCGGTCACATTCTTCATCCCACTGGAACTTAGTAGCCTTGCGCAGGATCTTGAAGAATGGTAGGCTCCGGTCGGCGGTTTTAGAGATGAATCTGGACAAAGCAGTTATCCGACCGGTCAACCGCTGCACTTCCCTTGTATTTCTTGGAGGCGGCATGTCTTGCAGAGCTTTCACCTTGCTGGGATTGGCTTCGATTCCCCGCTCGGTCACTATGTATCCCAAGAAACTCCCTCCTTTCGCTCCGAACAGGCATTTTTGGGGATTTAGTTTGACTCCATATTTGCAAAGCGTTCGGAAGGTTTCTTCCATGTCCTTGAAGAGATCGGCCGCTCGGGCGGACTTGATAAGAATGTCGTCCACATAAACTTCCAGATTCCGCCCAATCTGCTCTCTGAATACTTTATTCATCAAGCGTTGATAAGTGGCCCCGGCATTCTTCAATCCAAACGGCATCACATTGTAGCAATATGTGCCGTCGGCCGTTACTGGCGAGCGGCACTTGATGATAGCCTTGGTAGGCGTCAAGCATACAAATTAATTCGCAGCCGGCTGTAGAATCCACCAGCTGATCTATCCGGGGCAGGGGATAAAAATCTTTGGGGCATGCTTTGTTTAAGTCCCGAAAATCAATACAGACTCTCCACTTGCCGCCCGGCTTGGAGACTAATACTACGTTAGCCAGCCAACTCGGGAACTGTACTTCTCGTATATGGCCGGCCTCCAGAAGTTTCTCTACTTCCGCCCGGATGATGGCATTCTGCTCGGCACTAAAATCCCTTTTCCTCTACTTCACTGGCCGAGCGTCCGGTCGGACATGCAACTCATGCTGCGCTATGCTCGGGGAAATTCCGGGCAACTCATGTGTCGACCAGACGAAGACATCATGATTTCGTTGGAGGCACTGGATCAGCTCCTCCTTCTGCTCCTCCTCCAGATCAGAGGCGATGAAAGTCGTGTTCTCCGATCGGGTCGGATGGATCTGAACTTCCTCCTTTTCATCATAAATTAAAGCAGGAGGTTTCTCGGTTATGGCGTGCACCTCGATCCGGGGCGCCTTCCGCGCGGAACAGGCTTCTGCTCGGATCATCTCTATGTAACACCGCTGAGCTGCTAACTGATCTCCCCGTACCTCTCCCACCTTGTCTTCGACAGGGAACTTCATCTTCTGGTGGAAGGTTGAGACGACTCGGAATTACCGAGCGCGGCGGCCCAAAATGACGTTAGGGACGAGGAGAATCGACCACTCACGAAATTTATTGTCCCGGTCCTCTGAGCGGCTCCTCTCCGAGCGATATGGCTAGTCGAACTTCATACCGTAAACCCGTAGAGCGGGTTGTCATGGGAAACTGCTCGGCTCGATCAATTTGCAGCTGGTCAAACGCCTTCTTGAATATGATGTTGACCAACTCCCTGTCAACAAATACACGGTGAATAGTGTAATTTGCTATTACTGCTGTAATGAGCAGCGCGTCGTCGTAGACTCTCTGGGCCCGAAAGTGATTTCGGTCCACTTGCCCGTTCCTGGCTGCAGCCGATCGCCGGACGCCTTCTGCTCGGTTGGAATCTCCTCCGGTCGGCCCACTAGCAATAACATTGATCTCGCCGCGGGAAGTATTGCTCCTATTTTCCTCTTCTCGAGTGGCCGGTCGGGATCGTTCTCTGGATGCTCGGCGATTCTCCTGTATTGGAGATCGCTGCCGATCGGACGTCTGTTGATGTCGCCTCTCGGTGCGAGTCCGGTCGGCTTCATGGGTCCTGGGTCTCCTGTCGATGGAAGGGGACCGTCGTTCGGCATTTCTAGGAACGGGATTAGCCACGAAGGGAAGACTTCGACAATCCCTCGTGTTGTGCGTATCCGTCCGGTGGAAGGAGCAGAACATAGGGGTCCATCTCTTCTTTGGCTTAGGCCGAGTGGCAGCTACCTCTTGTACATGGGACCTCACACGAGGGGAGCGGGTTGCTTCGGCCCTTGGTCCTCTCGGCGGTTGATGAGCGGCTAAGGGTCTCCGCTCGGCATGAGGAGCCCGTTCGGTTGGTGTTTCTTTTTTCCTGGCTGCCTGCGCTTTTTCCACGTTGATATATTCATTGGGGTGGCTTTCGGATGAGCGACCGGAAGAAGTCCCCGTCCATAAGGCCTTGCGTGAAGGCATTCATCATCGTCTCTGATGTGGCCGTTGGAATATCCATCGCCACTTGGTTGAATCGCTGGATGTAAGCTCGAAGTGATTCTCTCGGCTCTTGCTTGATGGCGAACAAGCTGACGCTTGTCTTCTGATAACGCCGACTGCTGGCGAAGTGGTGGAGGAAGGCTGTTCGGAAGTCCTTGAAGCTAGTGATGGATCCGTCCGGCAGCCTCCGAAACCACCGTTGAGCCGATCCCGAGAGAGTGGTAAGAAAGACTCGGCACTTTACTCCATCTGTATATTGATGGAGCGTAGCTGTGTTATCGAAGTTACCCAGATGATCATCCGGGTCTGTTGTTCCATTGTACTCGCCGATCGCCGGGGGCGCGTAATGTTTAGGCAGAGGGTCTCGTAGAATAGCCTCCGAAAATTGGCGATTGATCCGCTCGGGAGATGAGTCCGCTCGGGGGGTTTTCCCCTTTCTGGCGTCTCGCCTAGGCATTTCGTCGGAAGAAGATCCTCTATCTCTCCGAGCTGGCCCGGCTTCAGGGGTGCGGAATAAGGCCCGATGGAATGCAACGGTGGCTTGAGGTGCGTCCGCTCGGCCACCCGATGCAGATGTTGCTTGTTGCTCAGGCCGCTCGGCTGATGCTTTTTGTTTTAACTCCACAAGTTTGGCGGCCCTCATCTCGACCAGAGCGTCGAGTTCTTCCGTCGAAAGCGTCACCGTGTGTTGTCGTCCAGCCTCGTCCATTGTTCCCTTTCGGATACAGGTGCGTTCCCACAGACGGTGCCAAATTGATCCTGTCCGAACCAGGGGTCAACGAACGCTGGGGACGTGGCGCTCCCTGCTGGATCCTCGAGTGCTCCGGCGAACCTGCAACAAAACCGAGCCAGGGGGGGTGTCCCGGCGACGACCCTCCGACGCTCAAGTCAGGCGAGGAATGGATGAAGAAAGTGGCTGCAGAATGAAGACTTGTGTACCTCCGGTGAAGAAATGAAGACCTTATATAGACCTCTCCAAGAAGCCTGGGCGCGCCAATCGAAGCAATCTCCTGCTTTCGACCATGCCCAGGTATGGGTCTGTCAGAAGGGCATCCATGAGGCCATACCGCTACTGTATCAACCTCTCCATGATGTGACTGCAAGATCTTCTATCGTGAAATTCTGTGTACGGCATAATCATTAGACATGCCTCTGCTGACATCCCATATCTCGAGCCGAACGCATAGGCCGCTCGGCTAACCTTTGTATCCTCGCCCTTATCCTAGCCGAACGGACAACCCGCTCGGCCATTCAATCCTCCTGTCTTGGCGTCGGAAACCCAAGCCTGGCTGGGTTATCTTTGGTTCCGCTCGGACCTACTCAGCTGCTCGGCGCGGCCATTAACCGCTTAGTCAGCCCTCCATCTGTCCTCAAGCTGAGACCCTTCAGGAAGTGGATCCCCCATTCTTTACCGCCGGATCAATAATTTTAAGAGTAATTTAATCTTTTACTTTTATAATTTAGGATTTAAATTTTTTAATAATTTATTATATAAGACTTTGTATTTTTTATTTTTTTTATAATCTTTTTTTGGGATTCATCAATAAAGACGGCTACTTTTCTTTGACATCAATTTCTACATAGTATCAGAGTCTTCATCTCTATATTTTTGATAATTAGATTGAAGAACTGTTAATTCGATCCATAGTTTTCGCAGATCGAACTCCATGGTGAGTTCGCTAGGGGGTGCGAGGGGTAGCGCGCCCCCGCTCGGGGTTCGGGGCGAAGCCTCGAAATTTTTTTTTGGCACAATCGTATAGTTTTGATTGAGTTTCTTTTGTTTTCGCAATACTTGATTTTTTTTTTTTGTATTCGGTTATTCGTGAACACAATTTGTTCTATCATCATGAGTGATCGCATAGAAGATTCGCTTCAATCGATCAGTGTCCGATTGGATGGAAAAAATTATTCGTATTAGGGATATGTGATGAAAAAATTTTTACGAGGAAAATATATGTGGGGATATGTTTCAGGTGTGCGAGTTCAACCTACGAGCATTAATGCTGATAATTATATAAAGTCATTGAATATTTGGGAGACCGATAATGAGAAGATTATTGCATGGATCAATAATTCTGTTTCATACTCCATTTGTGCTCAGTTGGCCAAGTATGAGACAACCAAAGATGTTTGGGATTATCTGGCAAGATTATATATGCAGTCTAACTTTACCAAACAATATCAATTAGAAGTAGATACACGTGCACTTCGACAACAAGATATGGGAATCCAAGATTAATAAGATTCCAACTTCTCACAATTCAGATTTGTCTCCTTTTCAAAAACTATTTGGTCATGCTCCTGATTATTCCTCTTTAAGTGTTTTTGGTTGTACTTGTTTTGTTCTCCAACCATATGTTTAGCGTGATAAGTTGTCATCTAAGTTTGCTTTGTGTGTTTTCCTTGGTTATGGTGTTGGTCAAAAGGGATATCATTGTTTTGATCCAGTTAATAAAAAATTGTATGTCTCTCGTTATGTTGTGTTTCTTGAGCATATTCCTTTCTTCTCCATACCTCTTCTATTACATGACATAACTCATGCAGATCTTATTCGCATTGATCCCTTCAGTATCGACAACGATGAAGCCTCCCCCCATGGCTACTCTTCCACATGATGGCTTCACTGAATCTGGTATTTTCGAGACATCTCCTCCATCTCCACCTCCCACTCCTATGACTGTTCCTTCACCTCCAGAGATTGCGGACAATCCTATTCGTCAGTCTACACGTCCTCGTAAGTCTACTAAACTACCTGATTTTGCTTATTCTTGTTATTCCACTTCCTTTGTCTCTTTTGTTGCCTCTATTCATCATCTTTCTGAGCCTTTGTTATATAGAGAAGTTGTTAGTAATCCTCTTTGGCAGATTGCTATGGACGAGGAATTAACTGCTCTACATTATACTCATACTTGGGATTTGGTACCTTTGCCACCAGGGAAACGTGCCATTGGTTCTCGTTGGGTCTATAAGATCAAAACTAAATATGATGGTTCTATCAAACGGTACAAAGCTCGTCTTGTTGCTAAAGGTTACTCTCAGGAGTATGACATGGATTATGAGAAAACTTTTGCCCCTGTTACTAAAATGACCATTGTTCATATGTTAATTGTTGTTGCCTCTGTTCGTCAATGGATGATATCTCAGATGAATGTCAAAAATGCTTTCTTTAATGGTGATCTTCAAGAAGAAGTGTAAATGGTGCCTCCTCCTGGAGTTGCTCACCGATTTGGTGAAGTTTCTAGGCTTCGCAAAGCTCTCTATGGACTCAAGCAAGCACCACGTGCTTGGTTTGCTAAGTTCTCCACGGTGGTTACCTCGCTTGGTTTTCATCCCAGTAATCATGATTCAGCTTTATTTGTCAAGTGCACACGTGCAGATCGTATACTTTTAGTTTTATATGTGGATGATATGATAATTACTGGTGATGATTTTGATGGAATTGAGTCTTTGAAATTTGAATTAGCTCGTTGTTTTTCTATGAAAGACTTGGGTTTACTGCTATATTTTCTGGGGATTGAAATCACTTCTTCACCTAAAGGTTATCTCTTATCTCAGTTGTAGTATATAGCTGATCTATTTGAGCATGCACGTCTCACTTACAACAAAGTAGTTGATATTTCCCTTAAGACTAATGCTAGGTACTCTCCATCAGATGGTTCTCCTTTGCCAGATCCTAATCTCTACCATTCAGTTGTGGGAAGCTTGGTTTATCTCACCGTGACTCGTCCTGATATTGCGTATGTTGTACATATGGTTAGTTAGTTTGTCACTGCACTCACCACAGTTCATTGGGTTGCTGTTCTTCGTATTCTTTAGTATCTTCGAGGAACTCAGTTTCAAAGCCTCTTATTCCCTTCTACTTCCTCATTAGAGCTCTATGCATACTCTGATGTTGATTGGGCGGGTGATCTTACAGATCGTAAGTCAACCACTGGCTTCTGTATTTTTCTTGAAGTTTTTCTTATCTCTTGGAAAAATAAGAAGCAAGTTATTATTTCGAGATCCTCCATAGAAGCTGAGTATCATGTCATGGCTACCGCTACTTCTGAGATTGTTTGATTACGTTGGTTGCTTGCAGATATGGGAGTTTTTCTTCAGAAATCTACTACTCTTCATTGTAATAATCAGAGTGTCATTCAGATTGCGCGCAATATAATTTTTCATGAGAGAACGAAGCATATTGAGATAGATTGTCATTTCACTTGTCATCATCTACAGATTGTCACTATCATATTGCTTTTTGTTCCTTCCTCACTGCAGATAGCTGATATATTTACCAAGGCTCATTCCGCTTCGTACTTCTGATTTTTATCTGACAAACTCTCAATGCTTCTTGCTGTAGCATCTTGAGTTTGAGGGGATGTTAGATTATATAATTAGAATTATTTATTTATAGTCTTGAGAATAATTTAATTTTTTATCTTTTTAATTTAGAATTTAAATTTTCTGGTAATTCATTATATAAAATTTTATATTTTTATTTTATTATAATTTTTTTTATTCATCAAAAAAGACGATCCTTTTATTTGAGATCAATTTCTACGCATTTCAGATCAATTCATACAGAAATCCTCTTTTAACGGAGTCCATGAGATCAATGCGATATATGGATGTCATATCGACATCGATAGTCGGTGACGAGTCAATTAATATGCATATCTCAAACCTACCGTCCACCATGTGTTCGATATCTTCTTTATTCCTGCGACGAACTTCTGTTGGCAGCCATTGATGCACGTAAGGGCCAGTCAAAGTTTTGACGACGAGGCCAATCCTCCCGTCAAAATACACGGCGTTGTCTGACCGACTTACGCTACTCGGGAGAATCATTAAGAAGCAGTTGCTGATTGACCACGTAAAACTGAGGCCTCGACCGATGCTGCACAATCTACAACAAAATAAAGAACGGCATGAAAGGACAAAGTGATCAATTAGTCTGCTGATGAGGCTGCCATGTTACAGAGAGAGCCTGCCTCTTCATGCATGTCAGTCGCCATCAGGAAGCTTAATTAGTTAGTTCGCTATATCTGGCACCTTTCGTTCATTGAAGGCATGTGATTCAGCTAATGCAACGGACAAATTTGTTTGAATTAATCCGTTGAGCTTTTTCCTTTTATTCCTTGTCTACTTAATGGAGGAGCCTGCAGGTGAAGTGTGGGGGGAGAGCAGGGGCGGATCCAGGATTTGAACATTGGGGGGGCCAAAACTTGTGCCGCTACATTCATTGTCGATGGTGCGGGAGAATTTAGAATTCATTATATATTTAGAAAAACTCGTGACCTAAGTTTTCTATTGGTAGTTTGATATCAATATCTCGAAGTAATATTGTGACATTGAAATAAGCTGTCGGCCCTTGTTTCACATCGGAGCTACATGCGAACTTGTATGGTCTAAAGACCAGTTATATGATAACGTTAGGGTAGAATTCAATTTGCCATCCTTTTGATCATTCACATCTATTCAGCATCTATTACTTTGCATTTCATTATTGCTATTCATAATATGGGTTTATTAATTGGTTAGGTACTCTAATTACTACATCAAGCTGAAGCGTCTGAGTATTCGAATTGCTTTCCTCTCACATTCGTGACATTCTTCACATGCAGGTACTCCTTATCTACAACTCTATTTGCCATCAAACAAAAATATATATAGCTTTCACCTGCTCAACTTCACCTATAGAGCCCAGTAAATTCTTCACTGTTGACCAACATAACTCGATGTTTTTCAGGGGGTCTATTTGTTGATCGCAAAATGCCTCTATTTGGCATCCTATTATCAATATATACACTATTTCCATTCCCTGAATTTTGTAATAGCAGATCTGGAGTTTGTCAATGTTTTTCTTTGGCTTAGTTTATCCTTTGTTGAATGTTCATTGTATCTTATTCTTTGGAACACTCCAGTCTAGTAGATATGGAGTCTGTCAAGTCTGCAACTGAAGAGTAGAGACCTCCTCCACACTGACAGCACCCTACTTTTATCTTTCTCGTTGTTAGCGACCTCAACGCCACTGGCTACGCAATATGCTTCAGTGTTGGGATAAACCTTCACCATGATCCACCAACTTTTGGTTTCTCCGGACGACAATTTTGAAAAGAGATCTCTGCTTGAGTGTCTTCAAATTTTGCTCATGAGAAGAGAGCTAAAAGCAGGACTGATCCAGGATTTACACATGGACTGGGGTGGGGGGGCCATGGCCCCCCCAAGTCACTATGTAAATCCGCCTCTGGGGGAGAGGGAAAGACATGGCGCCGCCGTGAAATCCCAATTCCTCTACTTGCACATGCATGATTCTTCATGTGCTCTCCACCACATGACATCATATAAATTATCATAAAATTATATTTTAAGTAAATAAGAAAGTAGTGAACTATAAATGTGATTCTGGTGGAAAGGGGGAAAGGATGGCACAAATCGAGTTGGTCTGGTAGATCAGCCAACTTCAAGGACTCATTTCTTCCGCTGCTCGATTGTCGTCGGCCCTTTTAGATAATTAAAATTTAGGCCTACGTTTCACTGTGGTCTGAATAAGTTTTAAATTATTGAATGTCTTATTGTTGCGTTTAATTAGTTTGGTGAAAAATGCACAGTTCGAAATAACTACCTTACTCCTCTCACTTGTTTAGTCGAGCCATTCTGCACCGACAAGCTGGAAACTGAATGCAGCGCAATCTAAAGAGGGGACCCTGATGGAAAGGTTCAAGCTTAGGGATGAGAACGGGACGAATTCGTATCAAATTTAATCAATTCCAGAATTTACCTTGTCAAAAAAATAGGCCCGAACTTAATTAGCCCCGTTTGTTTTTCAATCCACCCCGTTTCGATCCCGCTCAAAATCTTACGGGTCCATAATAGGTTGGATCCGCCAACCCACTAAATTAAAAAAAAAAATACAATTCAACAAATTTAAAAATAAGATATTTTTATTATATATTTTATATTATATAATATAAATAATAATAATAATAATATTATTATTATTATAATAATGACCGATTCAGAACAGATTCATTGAAATTCGTAAATCACCTCTTCTAAATCTAGTTAATGGACTTAGATCCATCTCATAACTCATTTAACGGATTTAAACTTTACCCTAAAACAAATTTAATATGGGGTCAAAGTTAAATCCTGTTGAGTCTGTGTTTTTTTTTTTAATTCAAACTATTTTTCTTATTTTTTGTTGTTGTTCTGGTAATGCATATGTGTATGCATTTAGTCCCACATTACTAAGCAAAGAAGGTTGGAAGACCTTATATATGGAGCCCTTCCATCCTTGCTTAGCAAAGTTAAGGGGACCAAAGCGTGCGTCGGTTCCCTCATACGCGGAGCAGAACCAAACCAAAGATTGGCAAAAATAAACCAGGCCGCCTACAAGCGTGAGGCCCACGAGCTGGGGATTTGCACCCCCCCTGCGCACGATGATCGCGTGCGCAACGCTCGGTTTATGGATTTCCGGCTCGAACCCCCGAAACCACTTGATTTGGGCTTGGCCCGCGCATGCGTGTAGGCCCCCTTAACTTTGCTAAACAAGGATGGAAGGGCTCTATATATAAGGTTTTCTAACCTTCTTTGCTTAGCAATGTGGGACTAAATGCATACACATATGAATAACAACAAAAAATAAGAAAAATAGTTTGAATTAAAAAAAAATACAGAATTCAACAATCTCCCACTAATTCAAATTATTTTGGTCGAAAACAAAGACATGTTCTGAGACTTGGTTGCAATGAGCTTTCAGTAAAAATACCTTCCGGTTTGAATTTTCACCTAAGTACACCAATCTTATTCATATAGATTTGAAGATAACTCAGTCTTGAACTTAAACCTTTTATATGTGAAAATCAATTGGTAACAACTCATCGGCGACGGTTGAATCCTTCTGGGTTGGTGCATTACGACCATGGGACCGAATTTTGTTTTATAAGTGGTAAGGAGAGTTGCCTAGAGACCCCCAAACACACACACACTACGGCCCCACAACTACACTTACATAGGTGAGTTCTCCAAGGATGTACTGCGAGCATCCTGTCATTAAGACCTTGAACTCATTAAGAGCTCCTAAGCTCATCCTTATTAGCAGTCAAGCATCTATCCAGGGAAGAGACTATAAGATTACATCTCAATCAATTTGATGCTTACGGTTCACCCTTATAACTTGTTGATACCACATTGAACCTACTTCTTGGGATCTCCAATCAGATAGGTTGGGTTGCCGCTATAGATGAAACCAAGATAGGCCTCAGTCCCATTCCCTTACTGGATCTCTTGATTTTCTCATAATCAAGTCCTTTAGTAAGTGGATCGGCAATATTGTCATTTGAACTTACAAAATCCAATGACACCACTCCAAGAGACACTAGCTCACGAATAGACTTTAATCTTATTCGTACATGTCTCTTCTGTTTCTGGTTATACTTGGAGCTTCTAATCTGAGCTATTGTTGTTTGATTATTACAGTATACTGAAATAGAAGGTATTGACTTCATCATCAAGGGAATTTCAGAAAGAAGACCCTTAAGCCAAACAACTTCAGTTATTGTGGTATCCAAAGCACATAATTCTGCCTCAGATGTAGAACGGGTTATAATCATCTGTTTAACAGACCTCCAAGCAACTGCACTGCCTCCAAGTGTAAAGACATAACTAGTAACACATTTACACTCAGCAGTGTCAGCTATCCAGCTAGCATCACTATATCCCTCCAGGGCTGCAGGGAATCTCCCATACCACAAGCCCAAGGATATAGTGACTCTTAGGTATCTGAATACTCTGTCTAATGCATCCCAATGCGTTCTGTCCGGACAGTTGGTAAATTTGCTCAATTTCGTTATAACAAAAGAAATATCAGGTCTAGAACAATTTGCTAAATACATTAGACTACCTATTATTTGTGAGTATCTTAATTGAGACACTGACATACTACTCTTATTCTTGTGGAGAGTTTTTGAAGGATCATAGGGTGTGACGACAGATTTAACTTGCCTATAGCCATATTTCTCTAATACTCTCTCAACATAGAGTGACTGAGAAATTGTTATTCCATCAGTTGAACGAGTCAACTTCAGCCCTAAAATCATGTCAGCACAACCCATATCCTTCATATCAAACTTACCAGTTAAGAGGGCCTTAGTCTCATTAATAATAGAAAAGTTAGAACCAAAAAATAGGATATCATCTACATATAAACATAAGATAATACAATTACCACCTTTCATTTTAGCATACACACATTTATCAGAGTCATTCATTTCAAAGTCAAACGATATCATATCCCTATCAAATTTTTCGTGCCATGACTTTGGGGCTTGCTTCAAACCATAAAGAGATTTGACTAACCTACAAACTTTATTCTCATTTCCAGAAACTACATGTCCCTCAGGCTGATCTATATATATCTCTTCTTCAAGATCTCTATTAAGGAATGCCGTTTTGACATCCATTTGATGGACCTCAAGATGATATATAGATGTCAATGCTATTAATATTAGGATTGTAGTAATTCTGGTAACAGTAGAATAAGTGTCAAAATAGTCAATCCATTCTTTCTGTTTAAATCCCTTAGCAACTAAACGGTCTTTGAATTTATCTACTGACCCATCAGGTTTTAATTTTCTCTTAAACACTCATTTACATCCTATAGTGGTACACCCAGGAGGTAAATCTACCAACTCCCAAGTGACATTAGAGATAATAGAGTCCATTTCATTTTTAATGGTCTCTTTCCAGTGCTTAGCTTCAGGAGAAGCCATAACATCTTTATATGTCACAGGGTTACCTTTTATATTATAGGTGATAAAGTCCTGGCCTAAATCCGTAGACACACGTTGCCTCTTGCTCTTTCTCAGTTCTGTATACTCACTAGATTCATCTAGTTTAGAGTGACTTGAGGAAGGTGTACCTACTACGGATATTGGGACCTCTACGGAAGCAGGCTTATCTCTAGTAGGAATATCAGATATAAACTGAGATGTTCTCATCTTCATAGGAAATATATCCTCAAAAATTATAGCATCGCGAAGTTCTACAATAGTATTTGCATCTATTCTAGAAATTTTTGATTTAATAATCAGAAACATATATGTAATACTATTTTGAGCATAACCCAAGAAGATACCATCTACGGTCTTTGGACCAAGTTTTTTTTTCTTCTGTGTTCAGGTACGAGTACCTTTGCAAGGCACCCCCATACTTTAAGGTATTTCAAACTTGTCCTCCGACCTTTCCAAAACTCATATGAGTTTTTATCCCTTGACTTCATGGGGACTCTATTTAACACATGGCATGCAGTGTATAGAGCCTCCCCCCACATGAAGTTGGGTAACCCAGAACTGCCTAATATGGAATTAATCATATCTTCAAGGGTTCAATTTTTTCGTTCTACTATACCATTGGATTGAGGACTACATGGAGCAGTTACCTCGTGAATTATACTTGTATCTTGACAAAAATTTTGAAACAGGTTTGAGGTAAACTCCCCATCCCTATCAGACCTTAACCTCTTAATAGATTTATTTGTTTGATTCTCAGTTTCAAATTTAAAAATCATAAATTTATCTAAAGCTTCATCCTTAGTTTTCAGCAAAAAAACATAACAATAACGAGAGTGATCATCAATGAAGGTAATGAAATACCTTTTATGGTCTCTCGTTATTACACCGTTAAACTCACAACAGTCAGTATGAATCAATTCTAAAATATCAGAATTTCTATCAACTGATTTGAAAGGTTTACGGGGTTGTTTATATTGCACACAAACTTCACATTTTTTCTTATCATTTATAGCATGCTTAGGAATCATGTCTAGATTCATCATCTACGGTATTAAAATTGACATGTCCTAATCTGTCATGCCATATATCATAAGACTCAATGTTATATGAACAACCAATATTAGTAGATTTATTTAAGGTAGCATTTTCTACATTGAGTTTAAATTAACCTTCATTAAGGTAACCTTTTACAATAAATGTTCCTAAATGTAATATTACAACTTTATTACATTTAAAGTTCAACTCATAACTAGCGTGGAATAACTTTGACCCGCTAATCAAATTCTGACGGACCGCTGGAACATGATGCACCTCATGTAGTGACAGGATTTTTCCAAAGGTGAACCTCAGGTCAACTTGTCCTATCCCAAATACCCTGGCTGCAGAATGGTTCCCCATGGTCACGGAAGTGCCTTCAATTACCTGATAAGTAATGAAGGCAAAGCGATCAGCACAACAATGCACATTAGCACCTGTATCAACTAACCATTCATTGGGTTGATAGATCAAGTTTAGTTCGGATTTGAAGGTAACAAACTTATTGCTGGTTCCGTCACTAGCAGTCACAACATTTGCTTGTGCCTTAGTGTTGGATGTATTACTTTGGTTTTTCTTCTTGTCTTTTTGCTTAGGGCAGAATTTGGCATAATGTCCAACTTATCCACATGCCCAGCACGGCTTGGTTCCATTTTTCTTTTGAACCTTTGGTTTGAGTTTCATCTTGTTCTAAATTTTCTAATTTTTTAATTTATTCTTGTCAAATGAGATTACTACGTTTGCCTTTGGAATAAAATCCATAGGCATTCTTTTATCATCTTTATGTTGTTTTCGATGTTCTTCTTCGATATTTAAGGCAATCATCAAATCTTCTAGAGAGATTTGACCTCTCCTATGTTTAAGAGTCATGCAAAAATCTTCCCAACTCGGAGGCAATTTTTCGATGATAGACAAGACCTGAAATTTTTCGGGTAATGGCATATCTCCTTCAGCAAGACCATGAATTTGAACTTGGAATTCATGTGTCTGCTCAACCACAGATTTCCCTTCAACCATTTTGAAGTTTAGGAATTTTGCCACAGTATGCTTTTTTAAACCAGAATCTTCAGAGTTATATTTTTTATCCAAAGATTTCCACAGCTCTTTAGTCAAAGACATTGAGCAGTATATATCAAATAGTGCGTCTGAGAGGGCAGACAGGATCCTCCCATGGCAAAGATAATCCCTTTGCTTAAACCTCTGTAAGGCAACACTATGTGCAGGTTCCTCTTCATCAGGTGAAGGAGGATCTGTTTCTATAACGGAGAATAGCCCTAGCGTAGTAAGCCAAAATTTCATCTGTTGTTGCCAACGTCTGAAGTTTTGCCCGAAAAATCTCTCGGATCTGGCGCTAGCCTCATCAGACCCTGTTACCCTATCATTCATCATGTATATTAATGCTGGCAGTATATTCTCTAAAATTGTTGTTGTTTGAGAGCACTAACACAATAATATATTTGCACCAAAATAACAAGCATGTAATAAACAGGTAAATAAAAGAGTAAGGTCTAGAAATTGTTATCCTCCGGTTGAAGCGTCGGCGCGCCGACTGTCTTTAGAGAATATATTACCGCCCACGATGCAGAGGCTCTCCGGTAAAATTCTCCTAAGATCCGACAACCACTCGCGTCGTCCGTAGATGCACTCCAAGATGAACGTTGCACTCCGGACCCAACCTCAGATCGCGGAACACTAAGCCTCAGGACAAGGAAAAACTCTCGGAAAAGAAGGCAACGGTAGCGCACGCACACACAGAGAAGGAAGGAGGAGAAAGCAGACGACTTGAGAGTGCGCAAACCACGAATGGAGGCGCAGCATTTATCCACTTTGAAGCATTGCTTCGCCAACGAACCAAAGCGTGCGTCGGTTCCCTCTCACGCGGGACAGAACTGAACCTCGCCAGCGAACCAAAGCGTGCGTCGGTTCCCTCATACACGGGACAGAACCAAACCAAAGACTAGCAAAAACAAACCAGGTCGCCTACAAGCGTGAGGCCCATGAGCTGGGGATTTGCACCCCCCCCCCTCCGTGCGATAATCGCGTGCGCAGCGCCCAGTTTATGGATTTTCGGCTCGAACCCCCAAAACCACCTGATTTGAGATGTCCTAGTGAGTAACGGTACGGCTGAGGGTCGTCGGTCGACGACATAAGGGGTCGCCAGTTGGGCCGCCATTTGGGCCGCCCAAGGGGCCGTCAAATTGGCCGCCAAGGGGCCGAGGGGTCGGGTTGTTACAATAAAAAGGCACATTTTTATTGTAACGAGCCGGCCCCTCGTCCCCTTGGGCGGCCCAACTGGCAACCCATTTGGCGGCCCTTGGTGGTCTCTTGGGCGGCCCAACTAGCTGTAGGATCGAGAAGCGCTAGAGGGGAGGGGGGTGAATAACGCTCGTGGCTTTCACAGTCGATTTCGTAAAAATATCGAGTTATAACGCAGCGGAAATTGTAAAATGTACAAACACACAGACGACTCGAGAAGTTACTTCGTTCGGAGCCTATCTCGACTCCTACTCGAAGGCCCGCGGTCACTGACCGCTTTCGGTGGGCAACAACTATAGTTCGTAAAAACTATTACAAACTAAGTACAATTTAAAGCAGTAATAATAAAACTTATACCGACAACAAAAGACTAAATCTGGAGCTCCGGGTTGTCGGCGTCGAGTTGAGGCTTTGTCGGAACGTCTCGTTAGCAGCAGGTTTCAGAAAGATTGCTTGTGCGAAGTTGTAAATGTAAGACCGTTAGATTCGATAGAGGGGGGGGGGGGGTGAATATCGATTCGAAAATCTCGAGTTAAAACGCAGCGGAAAAGTAAGGAAGTAAAGAAATGAACACGGTTGATTTTTACTTCGTTCGGAGCCTGTGACGACTCCTACTCGAAGGCCCGTACTCCTTGAGTACCTTCGTTGGGCAATTCACTAGCAATTCGGATAATTACAATTTACGTACAAATATTGCTAATGAAAAGAAAGAAAACAAAGCTAACCGACAAACAATGAATTAAAAGGAGAGCCGGAGTGAGTTGTCGGAGCTTTGTGAACGTTGTTGGAGCGCAGAGCAGCAGAGTGATTGGACTCAGAGTTCTCAGAAGACTGATGTGTTGAAGCTCCTGGGCTTCTTTTATATCCGCCCGCGCTGGATCCTTCCGCACTGGAGTGTGACGAACACCCAACCAGATGCTCCAAGTGTCAACGTCGTCAGGGATAAAATTTGCCTCCGGCGCTGGATCCTTCCAGCGCCGGACTTCCGGGCGCCTGGAGTCCTTCCGGGCGCATGGAATGTGAACAGTGTTAGTCCGAGGCAAATAAATCCTGCAACCAGTTTGTTAGCACATTTTTACCGATACGCTAAGTAATAAAAATTAGCATCAAGAGTATGACTTAGATTCCGTCTTTCCGAGACCGGAATCTAGTCACGATCTCGACTTAGATATCCGAAATGGATCTAAGCCGGATCGACGCCTAATGTTCCCTTCCCGGGAACGCGTCCTCGCAATCACTCCCCTCCAGTGACTTACCTTCCTTACCGCCAGACGTCCGGTCAGCCCGTCGACCCGTCTGGACTTTTCGCCAAGAGTCCGGTCCTCGTCGCTTGGACTTCTCGCCATATCCGGTCACGTCGACCTAGCTGAACTTCTCGCCAAGCGTCCGGCCACCCCGTCGACCCGCTTGGACTTCTCGCCAGCTATCCGGTCAGCCCGTCGACCTAGCTGGACTTCGTGCCAGACATCTGGTCAGCCCGTCGACCTGTCTGGACTTCTCCTGCACACTCGATCAAAGTGTCAGACAACAACACAACTAACTTAACCTATTTGTCATTCATCAAAACCTGGGTTAGACCGTTAGTGCTACCCGCACCAACAATCTCCCCCTTTTTGATGGAATGACAACCTGGTTAAGTTAGTGAAAGCATATGTACGAAACAACATGCATTTGTGTGGTTTTAAAGTTAGTTTGTGTTTTCAAATTGGTTTAGCTAACTTAACCACCTAACCCTTCTCCCCCTTTGGCATTCATCAAAAAGTAAGCAGGGGTAAACAAGCATAGTGTAGAGTAATAAAAAGTTTGGTTCAAAAAATTCAAAGATATTGATAAAAGTATAATTTTTAACAGCAAAAAAATTAGTCAAGTTGACTTGGGGGAGTTTAAGCTTTTGAAAATTTGTTTAAAGCATTAGCTTTTAGCTTTTAGAAAGCTAGCTAAGTTTTCATTTTCAAACACAAGTTTTCAAAAACCAGAATTCCAAAACTAAGTTTGAAAAATTTATTTTTCAACACTAAGTTTGTAAACGATTTAATTTAAAACTTAAGTTTTGACAGTGATTTAAGTTTGAAAAATCTAACTTTCATAATTTTTAACACTTTGCAAATCAAATTTCAGTTTGTAAATATTGATTTTGAACTTTACTTTTAGTTTTCAAAGGAGTTTGGTAGAACTAATTTTGATAAAGTAAAATAATTAAATCTAATTTTCAAAAATCAAAATTTTAAAGTTCAAAAGTACTAGTTTCAAAACCATGGTTTAAAATACTTGAAAAGTTGAGTTTTCAAAGACTAAGTAAAAAGGATAAAAAGTTTGTGATTTAAAACAAACAATTTTGAAAAAATTTTCACAATTTTAAGCAAGTTGATTTTGAGTAGCTTAGTTTGTAAACTTAAGTTTTGAAAAATCTAATTTCCACAATTTTCAAAACTAAGTTAAATCTAATTTTCAGAATCAATTTTCAATAAAAAGTAAAACCCAATTCTTAAAAACAACTTAGTTTTATAATAGTTATTTTTCAAAAGTAGGTTTAAGAAATTTTTAGGAGAACATTTTTCAAACAAGATTTAAAATATTTTATATAAAGGAAAATTTTTAATTAATTCCTCCCCCTGAACCTGACATAACTTTAACCAGCTGTCTAACCAATTAGGTACTAACTAACTATCAGAAGATAGTAGCTTTCACCTGGTTAGTCAGATAAAGTTAATTATAATCAGTCAGTGTTTGACTTGACTGATGAACTTTAATCTGATTAATATCTGAATTGTATTTAACGTCCAGACTTATGTTGATGCACTGAAATAAGCATCTTAAGTCTAGACAATTGGCCTATGCATCTCACCCCTTTCTATGTTTATCAAACACAAGCAAGGTAAGCCTAAGATGTTGGTGAGATGCTCAAGAACTAAACCTATGGGTACATGCTTTCTAAGGATTCAAAACTAGTCTAAGGCCAAAACTGTTCTTGAAAAAATCTAAAAATGGAAAGTTTTGAAAACAAACAAGTTTAACCTATAATTTGATAAAACCATTTTTGAAAGTATTTTGAAATTTCCTAGTCTATTGAGCACATCCCCAATTGTCGTCGTAAGTTGCTAAATTCACTCTCAGGGAGTGGTTTTGTAAAAATGTCAGCTAAATTTGATTTAGACTCAATGTACTTGAGTTCAATATCACCTTTAGTAACATGATCCCTGATTAAGTGATGCCTAACTTCAATATGTTTGGTTCTTGAATGATGTACAGGATTCTTGGTTAAGTTAATCGAACTTATATTATCAATTAATACTTTTACATTTGTGATATTTAAGTTGAAATCTTTTAGAGTATGCATCATCCATAATATTTGTGCAACACACTCGCCTATAGCTATGTATTCGACTCAGTTGTAGATAGTGCAACACAGTGTTGCTTTCTACTAAACCAATGACAAGGGATGGACCAAGTAGTTGGCATCCACCACTTGTGCTTTTGCGGTCTAATTTGCATCCAGCATAATCTGAGTCGAATATACTATTAATTCAATTGTTGGTCCTAGGATACCAAATTCCTACATTTGTGGTTCCTTGAAGGTATCTAAAGATTCTTTTGACTTGAGTCAAATGAGATTCTTTAGCACATGTTTAGTATCGAGCACACATACTAACTGCAAATAAAATGTCGGGTCACTTGCAGTTAGGTAAAGTAGACTACCTATTGCGCTCCGATAATGTTTTAAGTCTACCGATTTTCCATTAGGATCATCATCTAGGATTGTGTTGACGGCCATAGGTGTTTTTATTTCTTTAGTATTTTCCATTCCAAATTTTCTAAGTAATTCCTTAGTATATTTTTGTTGATAAATATAATTTCCTTCATTTGTTTGTTTGACTTGTAACCCTAGAAAATAAGTTAATTTTCCTACCAGACTCATTTCGAATTCGTGTTCCATTAGGTTTGTAAATTCGTTTAAAAACTCTGAGTTTGTTGAACCAAAGATGATATCATCTACATAAATTTGAGCTATAAAAATATCTTCTTTTATTGATTTCACAAATAGTGTTGGGTCAATTTGACCTTGGTTGAACTCTTTAGAGGTTAAGTAAGAGGTTAGTCTTTCATACCATGCCCTAGGTGCCTGTTTGAGTCCATATAATGCCTTTTTTAATTTGTAGACATAATCAGGGTGTTCTAGGCTTTCAAAACCTGGTGGCTGACCTACATAAACTTCTTCTTTTATCAATCCATTAAGAAAGGCAGACTTGACATCCATTTGGTATAGTTTGAATCCTTTATGAGCTGCATAGCTTAGTAACATTCTAATGGACTCTAGTCTAGCTACTGGGGCATAAGTTTCATCGTAGTCAAGTCCTTCAACTTGACTGAACCCTTTGGCAACTAACCTAGCCTTGTTCCTAGTAATTTCTCCAGTTTCACTTAACTTGTTTCTAAATACCCATTTGGTTTCTATTATTTTCTTATCGTTAGGTGGAGGTACTAAGTCCCAAACTTCATTGCGCTCAAATTGAGCTAATTCTTCTTGCATAGCTATGACCCAGTCTGGGTCAAGTAGAGATTCAGCTACAGTTTTGGGTTCAATGTTTGAGATTAACGAGATTTGACTTAGGTTTCTGAAAGATGACCTAGTTTGGACCCTCAGGTCTGGGTCACCAATTATTTGATTAGTAGGATGGTTTGGGTTGACTCTTATGGTTCTAGGAGGTTGACTTTCTTGTAGTTGTTCTTCTTCTTCATGATTTTGGGTTTGGTTTGTTCCCTCAGAATTGATATGTTCGTGAACAGAGTCAACTGGTTGAGGTTGGGCTTGTTCTAGGTTTTGATTGGATTCTTTGAATTTTACATTGGTGGTTTCCTCAATTCTTAAAGTGACTTTATTATAAATTCTGTAGCCTCTGCTATTCAGAGAGTAACCTAGAAAAATTCCATTTTCTATTTTGGAAGTGAATTTGCCTAAGTGTTCTCTAGTATTTAGGATAAAGGCTGGGCAACCAAATACCTTAAAGTATTTTATATTAGGTTGTTTGTTGTAATATATTTCAAAAAATGTTTTATTGTGTTTTTTGTTTAGTGTTGTTCGGTTTTGTACATAGCAGGCTGTACTAACAGCTTCTGCCCAAAAATATTTAGGTAAGTTGTATTCATTTAGCATAGTTCTCGATGCTTCAAGTAAGGTTCTATTTTTCCTTTCTACAATTCCATTTTGTTGGGGAGTTTTAGGGCAAGAAAATTCATGATGGTAGCCATTTTCAAGGCAAAATTTTTCAAAATTATGATTTTTAAATTCTCCTCCATTATCACTTCTGATTCTTTTAATTTTTATGCCTTTTTCATTTTCAATTTGTTTGCAGAAATTTGTAAAAATTTCAAAGGTTTCATCTTTATTTTTTAAGAATTTGACCCAAGTGAACCTAGAATAGTCATCTATTATAACTAAACAGTATAGACTTCCATTTATTGATTTAACTCCATGGGAGTCAAATAGGTCTAAGTGTAAAAGTTCTAGGACTGAATTGGTTTGGGATTCATTAATTGGTTTGTGGGTAGATTTTGTTTGTTTGCCTTGTTGACAAGCATTACATATTGTTAAATCTAAGTTAGGTAATTTTGGTAAGCCTCTAACTAGACCATTTAATTTACTTATGTTTCTGAAATGTGTGTGTGACATTCTTCTATGCCATAGCCAGGTTTCTTCTTTTGTGTTAAATAACACTTGACTGAAGAAGTGGTTAAGTTAATGGCATAGATATTGTCTTTTCTAAAGCCTTTTAGGCTTATAGTTGGATTATCTAGATGTTTGATCAAACATTCTGTGGATAGAAATTTTACCTTATACCTAGTGTCACATAATTGACTTATGCTCAGGAGATTGTATTTAAAATTTTCAACAAGTAGAACATTTGTAATTATGAAATCTATTTTTAATTCAATATTACCTATACCAATTACCTTGAGTTTACCGTTGTTTCCAAAGGCAACTGTTCCTAGGCTTTTGTAGGTTAATTGAGTGAACTTGGTGTGATCTCCAGTTATATGTTTGGAGCAACCACTGTCCAAAATCCACTTGGTTTCCTACAACAAGTAGGATTTTTATATTAGTCTTAGTTTATCAATTTTTAATCAATCATTATTTAAGTAAAAAAAATCTTAATTTTAAAATTTTGAAATTAATTTAAGTTTTAAAATTAATTTTTGAATTTTGACAATAATTTGAGTTTAAAATTAATTTAGGTTTAAAATTTTGAAGTTAAATTTTTTTTAAGTTTAAAATTAAATTTTGAAATTAATTTAAGTTTTAAAATTGAAAATTTGAAATTAATTTAAGTTTTAAAATTAAGTTTTATTCATCTCACCCGATTTATATTATCAATCAAGGAATCCTATGATTTTGTGAGATGAAATTAGTTTGATTACAGAGTTTTGTTTTAACTTGTGTTAGATTCAGACTTAGCTTTGGTTTCCACAAATAGGCATTCTTCGGATAAACTTCTAAGCTTGGTGAGTCACAAGGACATCATTAGAAGTAACCAACCTTTCGAGGTTTTCCGAATAGTCCTATCCACGGAACTTAGTACTAAATCTTGGTCTAACCGTTAGGGGTAGCTTCGGTCAGTTCCACTTGGCCAAATGCACCTGATCGAAGCCATATCTTTCTAGACATGCGATGCCCAAGCTTCCCTAACGTACTATCATCCAAAAATTCACCAGTACCATGAGTCAAGTTAAACTTGGTCTCTCTAACTAATCCTAATTACCTGCCGGGTTAGTTTGTTTGGGTTACCCTGTCGGGTAGGTTAGTTTTGGAGGTGCCAGCTATTGTGGAGCCTCCCCCTGAATTATTGGCCATTAATTTAGATTTTGGGTTTGTGTCGATTCTTTTTATAGTTATAATCAACTTGGTGATAATCTAAATTTTGTTGAATTTTGAATTTTGATTTTAATTTAGATTTATATTTTAGTTTTTGATCTAATTTATTCAAGTTTATATAATGTATTTTATCTTTAGGTATATAGAATTGATTAAGTCCTACTTGCGTGGTTAAGCACGCCGGGACCCAAGCTTGTTTAGTTGCTTTGTGTTGGATTAATAATGATTTAAAGGTTTTGTTTGAGTTTGACTTATATCCAAGTCCGGTTTTATTATAGCATGCCTTTTGGTTATTTAGAATTAAATCTAAATTTTTAGATCTTGTTGTGAATTTTTCCAACAATTCTTTCAACTTATTAATTTCATTTTTTAATGATAAATTCTCCTCCTCAAGTGTTCGATCTTGAGTTGGATTCGAATTTTTTAATTGTTCCTTGAGGTTTTGATTTTCCTCAAGAAGCGATTTATTTTTATTTTCCAATTTAACTAATTTTTTATTTAAACACGAGATAATTCTAAAGAATTTACGATTTAAGTTTAGGTATACCTCTTCGGAACCTTCGGAAACGAGTGCGGACTCGTGGCTTGATTCGGGTTCGGACCCGTCTTCCGATTCCTCTGATTCGTCTTCCGTTTCAGCTTCGCGAGCCATCAGCGCGAGGTGACTTTGGTGCTTTTGCCTTTCTCCTTCCGATTCGTCTGAGGAGGAATCGTCCCATGTTGCTTTGAGGGCTTTCTTCTTTGTTGACTTTGGTTTGTCAAGTTTCAATCTTGGGCATTCGTTCTTGTAGTACCCTTTTTTACATCCAAACATGTGACATTTCTTGAGTCGGTTGGCGAACTGATCTTGTTCTTCTTTCTCCTCGTGAACATTTTCCTTACCAGTTTCACTGTGTGTTCTTCGTCTTCGAGTTTTGATCGGAATCTTCTTGATTCGGGCTTGTTCTTCTTTTCTTTAGAGGAACCGCAAATAAAGCTACACCTTTCTCGACCCCGTCGTTAGTTTGCAGTTCTAATTCACAAAAGAGTTCATCCAATTTTAATTTAGATAAATTTTTTGAAATTTTGTAGGCATCTACGATTGATGCCCACAAATTGTTTCGCGGAAAAGCATTTAACGCGTACCTGATTAAGTCTCGGTTCTCCATTTGGTGGCCAATCGCGTGGAGACCGTTGAGGATATCTTTGACCCTCGCGTGGAGCTGACTTGCCGTTTCTCCTTCCTGCATTTTTATATTAAAAATTTTTATTTAACAGCAAATCTCTTTTTGTTACCTTCGCATCGCTTGTTCCTTCGTGCAGCTCGATCAATTTATCCCAAAGCTCCTTAGCGTTTTGATGCGGTCCGACTCGGTTAAGTTCTTCTCGTGTTAGTCCGCAGTGTAGAGTATTGATGGCTTTGTTTTCAATTGATGCCTTTTTCTTTATATCATTTGTCCAGTCTTCAGGGTCTACTATGTTCCCGGAGTTGTCTACTGGAATTTTGTAAGCCCTTTGCTTAGGGCCATTTAGATCTTGCAAGAAGAATGAATAAAGGAATAAAGTCTCAAGACTAAGTCTTGGATTAATAGTCTTGGAGACAAAGAATAACAAATGTGAAAAAGTGACTTCAATGGTCTTGGACTAATTTTGAGCAATTATAGAAAATAGAAAACTCTATCAAAAGTGGTGTTGTACCAATTTAGATTTTAATCGAAAACAAAAATTCAAAAATGAAATAAGAAAAAGAATTCACCTTGTTTGATTGGTGGTTGCACAAATTCAGAGTGAACTGACTCTGATTCGATAGAGGGGGGGGGGGGGGTGAATATCGATTCGAAAATCTCGAGTTAAAATGCAGCGGAAAAGTAAGGAAGTAAAGAAATGAACACGGTTGATTTTTACATCGTTCGGAGCCTGTGACGACTCCTACTCGAATGCCCGTACTCCTTGAGTACCTTCGTTGGGCAATTCACTAGCAATTCGGATAATTACAATTTACGTACAAATATTGCTAATGAAAAGAAAGAAAACAAAGCTAACCGACAAACAATGAATTAAAAGGAGAGCCGGAGTGAGTCGTCGGAGCTTTGTGAACGTTGTTGGAGCGCAGAGCAGCAGAGTGATTGGACTCAGAGTTCTCAGAAGACTGATGTGTTGAAGCTCCTGCCTGGGGCTTCTTTTATATGCTGCTCCGGGCACCTGGATCCCTTCCGGGCGCCTGGAGTGTGACGTAACACTCCCAACCAGCATGCTCCAAGTGTCAACGTCGTCCTGGGATAAAATTTGCCTCCGGGCGGCTGGATCCCTTACAGGCGCCCGGACTTCCGGGCGCCCGGAGCCATTCCGGGCGCCCGGACCCTCACTGTTCCCTATGTAACGACCCACCTTTTTTACACTACTACTACTCTCTAAAGGCGGACCATTACTTGACTACTAACTCCACTTAACCGGTACGCTACTTAAACTTCGAGAAATCCCTACCGAAAAATTTCGGCAGAGTCTCCCCTGTACCGGTGACCCCAAACTGGGATACAAACACTATATACACAGCCACAGGCGGCTGGAACATATTTTTCACAACCACGCAGAAATAATAGCACGACACTAAAGCAATAGAAAACTATATAACTCCAACAATAGGAAATAACTCAACTAACAATGCGGAATAGACTCAATTAATCAACATAGACAAAGGAAACAACTAATACAATCTCTATCAACTTAATAACTGAAAGAAAAACTCAAAAGGGGTCTTGACAGTTTCCTTAGCAAACTCATGATCTCTCCATAGTCCTGGCATCACACACCGTTACAACATCTCCTCGTCGTCTTCCTTCTTATACTTTAGCTTTCCTTTTCCTTTATCTGCAGTAGGAGGAAAGTAGTATCTATAAGCAAAATGCTTAGTGAGCGCTATCTAACTCACAAAATCACGATATGCATGTATATAAATAAAAATATGCTAAAACTGAATGCTAACATGTAAATCTACTCATGCTCATAAATAGTAAAGGAATCATACTATCTGGAATACTAAACATGTATAGCTAATCATGCTCATAATCCAATAAAGGAATCATACTAACTGAAATACTAAACATGTATAGCTAATCATGCTCATAATCCAATAAAGGAATCATACTAACTGAAAAGCTAACATGTAAAGCTACTCATGCTATACAAGAATAAAACTATAACTGCATGCTGAAAAGCAAATAAAACTAATCATGCTAAATAATCTAATAGCAAGAAATCAACTAAATGATAAGACATATAGTCATGCTCAAATAAACTCATAAGGAAGCAAATGAAAACTGATACTGCATGCTTCAAATAACAAGAAGCTAAACTTTCTAATTCTAAACATATTTGATGTTTGTTTCATTTGTTTCCAAAAACTTTTACTTTTATACTTCAAAATAATAATCAACTTCTCTTGGGCCCGGCATTGTACCACTTTGCGCGCATTCTTAATAAGAATCGAGGTAGCTAATCCCGAAACTACTAAGATACTTCGGCCAGGCCTTGTGCCACTTAGAGCCCCTTTCTTAATGAGAATTGAGGTAGCTAATCCCAAAACCATTAAGACACTTCTAGACCTTATGTCTAGGGGCAACTTGGAGCCCATCCCTTGGAACTTGTGTCCGGTACATGCCATTAAAAAGTAAAATACTTTTATCTTTAAATACTTCTTATAATAAAATGTCTTGGCATTTTAATAAGCACCCTGTGTGCCAAAATCCCTAAAGTCTTGACTTTAGGATCTACTTAAGGCCTTGGCCTTTTCTTTCTTTTCTTTAGTACTTTCTTATACTTGTTCAAGTAAAATACTTGTTCTCATTAATACTTCCAATAAAGGAATGCTTCTACTAAGCTAAAATGTTTAAACAAGTTCTAAATCTGATATGCTTAAACAATTCTAAACTTTCAAGGCAAAAAGACAAATCTGCATACAAGCTTAATCAAAATTCTGCACTGTAAGCTAAAAAAATCTGTTCTAAAATTGAGGTTCTGCATGCAATACTTATCAAAATCTGCAAGCAATACTTATGAAAATCTGCTTATTAAAAATCTGCATACTATACTTATAAAAAAAATCTGCATGCTATACTTACAAAATCTGCTTATTAAAAATCTGCATACTAGCTTAGAAAAATCTGCATACTATGCTAATCATAAAAGAGTTCAAGCTTGGTAGTGTTATTACCTTTAATAAAATGTTTGGGGTTGTATGCTATCAAGCTAGCCTAGATCTGATCATAATATGCACATTCCTTGTTGGGTAAGCATTTAAGCATGTAATTCAGAACTTAAGCAAGGGTTAAGTATGAGAAAATGTGCTTGTTGTGGACTAGGAGATAGCATTCTTTCTTCTGTTAATTGGAGACCAGTTTTATCAAAGTCTACCTATTCATGACTATAACTTTAAACATTTAGCTACATAAGGATCCAACACTCCCCAGCTACGTTGGTTCTAAAGTTTATTGCTGTAGTATCCAAATAAGGACAGTGAGAATGGTTTAACATTGGTTGTGACCTCAATACACTACTATCCCAATAACAAAACTTGCAACTACAAGGCTAAATGAAATCCGATCATGCCCATTTAATAGCAAATGAAAGGTCTACACAGCAAAAGAATTTTAAGCTGATCCTACTTGGAATTAACGGAATATCATGCTTACTAAGTCATCACAAGATCTAAACTGCTATGAAATTGTGGGTTGTTCTTGCCCATGGACATGCACAAACAAAACTTAACAGTAAGCTTCGAAAGGGACTGTTCGTGCCCCTTTTTGAAAGGAAACTATGATCTATAAATGCTGCTTATGGAAATGCCGGCAACACAAATGCTTCACCAAATTCAAATCCGGCCAGAAATCTCATTACAATAAGAAAACAGAGCTTCACTGATCTAACTTAAACACCAGAAATCGCAGGAACCCAAAGGAAACCAGCCGAACAACAGGAAGGTGCAGGAACACCAAATCAGAGCTCGTTCGCAAATCAAAACTCGCGGAACTACTCCTACTGCAGGTGAGTAGCAACTCACCTTGGATTTCTTGGACTTACAGCCGAGATCGGCTTCTAGGGCTTGCAGAGACTTGAAATTTCTTCGATCTCTTCGTGTCTGCGTGCTCCCCTCGACGAGCCGGTCACGAATGTGTGAAGAGCTCTCGAAGAAAGGTGCTCGTCGGCCGCCGGATCGAAGCCCTAACGCCGCTGCGTTTTCGCCCGAGGAGAGGAACAGCGCCGTCGGGAGAGAAAGGTGAGGAAAAATTAGGTTTCGGGAAACTTAAATCCTCTCCTTATAACTCGAGTTATTTTTTATTCCAACTATAGCTTATATATTTGCCGCTGCCTATTTAATTAGCAACGATCTTTAGCCCAGTTGGTCCGTTGGGCTTTGCTCGAAGCAAGAGGTCTGTGCTTCGATTCTCAGTCGCGCCCCTTTTTCTTCAATTTATTTCAAACGTTCCAGCTACTGCATATATATATTTCGCTCCATATAAGGTTAACAAAAATAGTGTAGCTCAGCTGGTTGGGCTGGTTTCGGCTTGGGTCAGTCCGACCCGAGATCGTGGGTTCGAATCTCACCTTCAACACATTTTTTTAAAACTTCTTTCTTTTTGTAACCCTACTAAACGACCTCCAAAAATTACGTAAAAATATTCTAAAAATTCCTAAAAATCTCTAGAATATTTTAAAAGTATTTCCAAATATTTTTATGGACTTTTAGAACTTGAAATAGGGAAAATTGGGTCGTTATAATTCCCCATACCTTATAAAAAGTTCGTCCTCGAACTTAGAATAATTCTGGATATTTCTGTCTCATACTATCCTCCCGCTCCCAAGTGACTTCCTCGTGCTTCTGGTTCTGCCAGACGACCTTCACTAGTGGTATTTCTTTGCTTCTTAGTCTCTTGACCGCTCTGTCCACTATCTGTGTAGGTCTACTCTCATAACTAAGATCCTCTTGGATCTGCACCGTCGAGGCTCAATCACTTGGCTTGGGTCGTGGAGACACTTCTTTAGCATAGAGACATGAAATACATTATGTATTACTGACATGTCTTGTGGTAAATCCAGCTTGTAAGCTACTTTCCCAATCCTCTTTATGATCAGGTAAGGTCATACATAGCAAGGACTTAATTTGCCCTTCTTGCCAAATCTCATCACTCCCTTCATAGGAGCAACCTTGAGAAAGACTGAATCCCCTATTTGGAATTCGAGTGGCCTACGGCGTGTGTCAGCATAACTCTTCTATCTACTCTGGGCAGTCCCAATCCTCTGCCTGATTTTCTGGATAGCCTGAGTAGTCTCGTCTATCAGCTCTGCCTGAATGCCCAGCTCTACTTCCATTTCTTTTCTCTCACCTGCTTCTTGCCATCAAATGGGTGATTTGCACTTCCTGCCATACAGTGCCTCATATGGTGCCATCTTGATGGTCACCTGATAACTATTGTTGTAGGCACACTCAGCTAAGCATAGATACTTGCACCAGCTTCCCTTGAAATCCAGTGTACAAGCCCTGATCATATCTTCTAAGATCTAATTTACTCGCTCTGTCTGTTCATCAATCTGAGGATGGAAGGTTGTGCTGAACTTGAGTTTTGTGCCTAGTGCAGTCTGAACGCACTCCCAAAAGTGTGAGGTGAAACACCCATCTCTATCAGAAATGATAGATTTAGGAACTCCGTGAAGTCTGATTACCTCCTCAACATATAGCTGTGCCAACTGCTCTATAGAGTGGGACATATTGATGGCTAGGAAATGAGCAGACTTGGTCAATCGGTCTACTATTACCCATATCGCATTGTATCCATTCGTAGTTCTTGGGAGACCTGTTATGAAGTCCATAGAGATGTCTTCCCACTTCCACTCTGGTATAGGATGAGGCTGTAGAACTCCTCCTGGTCTCTGGTGTTCTGCTTTGACTCTCTGGCATGTCAGGCAAGTACTGACATATTTTGCAACATCTCTCTTGAGTCCAGACCACCAGAACCTCTGTTTCAGATCCTGATACATCTTGGTAGAACCAGGATGCATGGAGTACGGTATATTATGGGCTTTTTCTAGAATCTTCTTTCTCAGCTCTTCATCATTAGGGACACAAGGCGACTTCCCTGATAAAGAATCTCACTGTCTGATACTCAAAATTCTGAATTTCCTTCTTCTTGTATCCCTTGCTTGATCTTTTGGATATCTGGATCCTCACTTTGCTTCTTCTGTATATCCTCAAGCAGGGTTGACTGCTTCTATTTTGGTTAGATCCACTTGGATGCCTTCTTTAGAAATTATGTGACCTAGAAATGCCACCTGATCTAACCAGAACTCGCACTTTGAGAATTTAGCGTTGCTGCTTTTGTTGAAGGGTCTGCAGAACTATTCTCAAGTGCGTGTCATGCTCCTCTGGGGTTCTGGAATAGACTAGAATGTCGTCGATGAACACAATGACAAATTTATCAAGGTATTCTTTGAACACTCTGTTCATCAGGTCCATGAAAACTGCAGGTGCATTAGTCACACCAAAAGACATGACTACGAACTCGTAGTGTCCGTATTTGGTCCTGAAAGCCGTTCTGGGTATATCCTTTTCCTTCACTTTCAACTGATGGTACCCAGAGCGCAGGTCTATCTTGGAGAACACTGTTGCCCCTCTCAACTGATCAAATAAGTCGTCGATTCTGGGCAGTGGATACTTGTTTTTGATGGTCACTTGATTCAGAGCCCTATAATCTATGCACATCCGCATAGATCCATCCTTCTTCCTTCTTGACAAACAACACAGGAGCTCCCCAAGATGAGTGACTAGGGCGAATGGAGCCTTTGTCAAGTAACTCTTATAGTTGTGCTTGTAACTCTTCCAGCTTTGCTAGAGACATGCAATACGGAGCTTTTGAAATTGGACCGGTACCAGAAACCAATTCAATCTCAAGCTCCACTTCCCTGTTGGGAGGTAGTCCAGGTAGCCCTTCTGGAAATACTTTTGGATACTCACAGACTACCCGAACATCTTCCTGCTTGGGTCTTTCTTGTTATCTTTGTCCTTCCAGTTCTGATTACTTGACTGGGTTCTCTGTTTCCCCACTGTCTTGTCTTCTATCTTGACTGGCTTGTGTTGCGTTTGTTGTGCCTTGTTGCTGTTCAGATAGTGCTCACTAATGCTCTGCTGACCAGCTCTTCACCAATCTATGGTCGGTGAGTTTCACTACTCACATTAGATGTTATTTCTGGTCTCAGCATTAGGAGCATCAGTCTGACTCGTTCTTTCACTGTACTTACTAACTCTAGGCAAAGGTGAGCTAGCCTGTTAAATCTTTTAACCGCTTCTTCTACTGGTAGGTCACCTGGTCTAAATTCTATAAACTGCTCATAATGTTTATTGGTGATCCGTTGGCGGAAGAACTCTTAGTACAACTCTATTTCAAAGTCAACCCAGCTCATCTGATTGACTGCTCTCTTACTCTTAACTCGCTCCCACTACATACAAGCATCTCCAGATAGGAAGAAAGAGGCACACTTAATGGTATCAACCTTCTCGACTTCTGGTCAATCAAGAAGCTCCATTGTGCTCTCAAATGTCTTGAACCAAGCCTGGGCATCCCAGGGCTCAGTCGTTCCTGAGAAGCTTTCTGGTTTCAGCTTCAGCCACTGGATGAGATATGCTTCTTGTCTTTTAGATGCGGTGGCGACTTCCAGGGCAGTTGATGGGACTTCAGTCACCATTGGGGTCTCCACATTAATGGTTGGGGGAGTGGGAGGAGCTGGCTTCTGATTTGCCATTAGATTGGCAATCACTCGCTTCTGCTCGCTACTTGTCTCTAGAGTTGGGCAAGAACTTCAAAGAGATTGGGCTCAATTGATCTAAGCTCTTCGTTCACCTTATCTTGGTTCTCAGTACGAACGGTGCGGGGATATCCTCTTCTTAACATCTAGTTATGCAAAGAAAAGGCTTGATATCTTCTCTATCCTTTCTAACTTCTCTATCCTTTCTAAACAAACATATGTATGAATCAAGAAAGGAGAAACAGTAACTTCTATCTTACTTAAGCACTCATAAGCAAATACTCAGTACTGCAGTTAATAATAAGGAAAGCAATAAAGAAAGAACTTAAATACTTTCTTACTTGAAGACGGCAAGGATGATGCTGATGTGTGTGTGATGCTGGAGAATGGGAACTGCTCTGATACCAACTGTAACGACCCACCTTTTTACACTACTACTACTCTCTAAAGGTGGACCATTACTTGACTACTAACTCCACTTAACCGGTACGCTACTTAAACTTCGAGAAATCCCTACCGAAAAATTTCGGCAGAGTCTCCCCTGTACCGGTGACCCCAAACTGGGATACAAACACTATATACACAGCCACAGGCGGCTGGAACATATTTTTCACAACCACGCAGAAATAATAGCACGACACTAAAGCAATAGAAAACTATATAACTCCAACAATAGGAAATAACTCAACTAACAATGCGGAATAGACTCAATTAATCAACATAGACAAAGGAAACAACTAATACAATCTCTATCAACTTAATAACTGAAAGAAAAACTCAAAAGGAGTCTTGACAGTTTCCTTAGCAAACTCATGATCTCTCCATAGTCCTGGCATCACACACCGTTACAACATCTCCTCGTCGCCTTCCTTCTTATACTTTAGCTTTCCTTTTCCTTTATCTGCAGTAGGAGGAAAGTAGTATCTATAAGCAAAATGCTTAGTGAGCGCTATCTAACTCACAAAATCACGATATGCATGTATATAAATAAAAATATGCTAAAACTGAATGCTAACATGTAAATCTACTCATGCTCATAAATAGTAAAGGAATCATACTATCTGGAATACTAAACATGTATAGCTAATCATGCTCATAATCCAATAAAGGAATCATACTAACTGAAATACTAAACATGTATAGCTAATCATGCTCATAATCCAATAAAGGAATCATACTAACTGAAAAGCTAACATGTAAAGCTACTCATGCTATACAAGAATAAAACTATAACTGCATGCTGAAAAGCAAATAAAACTAATCATGCTAAATAATCTAATAGCAAGAAATCAACTAAATGATAAGACATATAGTCATGCTCAAATAAACTCATAAGGAAGCAAATGAAAACTGATACTGCATGCTTCAAATAACAAGAAGCTAAACTTTCTAATTCTAAACATATTTGATGTTTGTTTCATTTGTTTCCAAAAAAAACTTTTACTTTTATACTTCAAAATAATAATCAACTTCTCTTGGGCCCGGCATTGTACCACTTTGCGCGCATTCTTAATAAGAATCGAGGTAGCTAATCCCGAAACTACTAAGATACTTCTAGGCCATGTGCCTAGGGGCAACTTGGAGCCCATCCCTTTCTTAATGAGAATTGAGGTAGCTAATCCCAAAACCATTAAGACACTTCTAGACCTTATGTCTAGGGGCAACTTGGAGCCCATCCCTTGGAACTTGTGTCCGGTACATGCCATTAAAAAGTAAAATACTTTTATCTTTAAATACTTCTTATAATAAAATGTCTTGGCATTTTAATAAGCACCCTGTGTGCCAAAATCCCTAAAGTCTTGACTTTAGGATCTACTTAAGGCCTTGGCCTTTTCTTTCTTTTCTTTAGTACTTTCTTATACTTGTTCAAGTAAAATACTTGTTCTCATTAATACTTCCAATAAAGGAATGCTTCTACTAAGCTAAAATGTTTAAACAAGTTCTAAATCTGATATGCTTAAACAATTCTAAACTTTCAAGGCAAAAAGACAAATCTGCATACAAGCTTAATCAAAATTCTGCACTGTAAGCTAAAAAAATCTGTTCTAAAACTGAGGTTCTGCATGCAATACTTATCAAAATCTGCAAGCAATACTTATGAAAATCTGCTTATTAAAAATCTGCATACTATACTTATAAAAAAATCTGCATGCTATACTTACAAAATCTGCTTATTAAAAATCTGCATACTAGCTTAGAAAAATCTGCATACTATGCTAATCATAAAAGAGTTCAAGCTTGGTAGTGTTATTACCTTTAATAAAATGTTTGGGGTTGTATGCTATCAAGCTAGCCTAGATCTGATCATAATATGCACATTCCTTGTTGGGTAAGCATTTAAGCATGTAATTCAGAACTTAAGCAAGGGTTAAGTATGAGAAAATGTGCATGTTGTGGACTAGGAGATAGCATTCTTTCTTCTGTTAATTGGAGACCAGTTTTATCAAAGTCTACCTATTCATGACTATAACTTTAAGCATTTAGCTACATAAGGATCCAACACTCCCCAGCTACGTTGGTTCTAAAGTTTATTGCTGTAGTATCCAAATAAGGACAGTGAGAATGGTTTAACATTGGTTGTGACCTCAATACACTACTATCCCAATAACAAAACTTGCAACTACAAGGCTAAATGAAATCCGATCATGCCCATTTAATAGCAAATGAAAGGTCTACACAGCAAAAGAATTTTAAGCTGATCCTACTTGGAATTAACGGAATATCATGCTTACTAAGTCATCACAAGATCTAAACTGCTATGAAATTGTGGGTTGTTCTTGCCCATGGACATGCACAAACAAAACTTAACAGTAAGCTTCGAAAGGGACTGTTCGTGCCCCTTTTTGAAAGGAAACTATGATCTATAAATGCTGCTTATGGAAATGCCGGCAACACAAATGCTTCACCAAATTCAAATCCGGCCAGAAATCTCATTACAATAAGAAAACAGAGCTTCACTGATCTAACTTAAACACCAGAAATCGCAGGAACCCAAAGGAAACCAGCCGAACAACAGGAAGGTGCAGGAACACCAAATCAGAGCTCGTTCGCAAATCAAAACTCGCGGAACTACTCCTACTGCAGGTGAGTAGCAACTCACCTTGGATTTCTTGGACTTACAGCCGAGATCGGCTTCTAGGGCTTGCAGAGACTTGAAATTTCTTCGATCTCTTCGTGTCTGCATGCTCCCCTCGACGAGCCGGTCACGAATGTGTGAAGAGCTCTCGAAGAAAGGTGCTCGTCGGCCGCCGGATCGAAGCCCTAACGCCGCTGCGTTTTCGCCCGAGGAGAGGAACAGCGCCGTCGGGAGAGAAAGGTGAGGAAAAATTAGGTTTCGGGAAACTTAAATCCTCTCCTTATAACTCGAGTTATTTTTGATTCCAACTATAGCTTATATATTTGCCGCTGCCTATTTAATTAGCAACGATCTTTAGCCCAGTTGGTCCGTTGGGCTTTGCTCGAAGCAAGAGGTCTGTGCTTCGATTCTCAGTCGCGCCCCTTTTTCTTCAATTTATTTCAAACGTTCCAGCTACTGCATATATATATTTCGCTCCATATAAGGTTAACAAAAATAGTGTAGCTCAGCTGGTTGGGCTGGTTTCGGCTTGGGTCAGTCCGACCCGAGATCGTGGGTTCGAATCTCACCTTCAACACATTTTTTTTAAAACTTCTTTATTTTTGTAACCCTACTAAACGACCTCCAAAAATTACGTAAAAATATTCTAAAAATTCCTAAAAATCTCTAGAATATTTTAAAAGTATTTCCAAATATTTTTATGGACTTTTAGAACTTGAAATAGGGAAAATTGGGTCGTTATAATATATGTTAAAAAAGTTCGTCTATTTAATATATATTATCGATATCATACTATCTCATGCCTCCCAGAAGATCCTGTTCTCGGTTCCTTACAAATTATCACTAGTGGTAGTCTCTTGACTGCTCTGTCCACTATCTGTGTAGGTCTACTCTCATAACTAAGATCCTCTTGGATCTGCACTGACTGAGGCTCAATCACTTGGCTAGGGTCATGGAGGCACTTCTTTAACATGGAGACATGAAACACATTGTGTATTGCTGACATGTCCTGTGGTAAATCCAGCTTGTAAGCTACTTTCCTAATCCTTTCTATGATTAGGTAAGGTCCTACATAACGAGGACTTAATTTACCCTTCTTGCCAAATCTCATCACTCCCTTCATAGGAGCAACCTTGAGAAAGACCGAATCCCCTTCTTGGAATTCAAGTGGCCTATGGCGGGTGTCAAAATACCTCTTCTGTCTACACTGGGCAATCTCAATCCTCTGTCTGATTTTCTGGATAGCCTGAGTAGTCTCATCTATCAGTTCTGTCTGAATGCCCAGTTCTACTTCTATTTCTTTTCTCTCACCTGTTTCTTGCCAGCAAATGGGTGATCTGCATTTCCTGCCATACAATGCCTCATAAGGAGCCATCTCGATGGTGGCCTGATAGCTGTTGTTGTAGGCAAATTCAGCTAATGTACTTGCACCAACTTCCTCAAATCTAGTACACAAGCCCCGAGCATATCTTCTAAGATCTGATTTACTCGCTCCATCCGCCATCACCGAGGATGGAAGGCTGTCTAACTTGAGTTTGGTGCCTAGTGTCTTATGAACACACTCCCAAAGGTGAGAGGTGAAACGCCCATCTCTATCAGAAACAATAGATTTCGGAACTCCATGAAGTCTGATCACTTCCTTAACGTATATTTGTGTCAACTGTTCTATAGAGTGGGACACCTTGATGGCTAGAAATTGGGCAGACTTGGTCAATCTATGCACTATTACCCATATTGCATCATATCCATTCGTAGTTCTTGGGAGACCTGTTATGAAGTCCATAGAGATGTCTTCCCACTTCCACTCTGGTATAGGATGAGGCTGTAGAACTCCTCCTGGTCTCTGGTGTTCTGCTTTGACTCTCTGGCATGTCAGGCAAGTACTGACATATTTTGCAACATCTCTCTTGAGTCCAGACCACCAGAACCTCTGTTTCAGATCCTGATACATCTTGGTAGAACCAGGATGCATGGAGTACGGTATATTATGGGCTTTTTCTAGAATCTTCTTTCTCAGCTCTTCATCATTAGGGACACAAGGCGACTTCCCTGATAAAGAATCTCACTGTCTGATACTCAAAATTCTGAATTTCCTTCTTCTTGTATCCCTTGCTTGATCTTTTGGATATCTGGATCCTCACTTTGCTTCTTCTGTATATCCTCAAGCAGGGTTGACTGCTTCTATTTTGGTTAGATCCACTTGGATGCCTTCTTTAGAAATTATGTGACCTAGAAATGCCACCTGATCTAACCAGAACTCGCACTTTGAGAATTTAGCGTTAAGCTGCTTTTGCTGAAGGGTCTGCAGAACTATTCTCAAGTGCGTGTCATGCTCCTCTGGGGTTCTGGAATAGACTAGAATGTCGTCGATGAACACAATGACAAATTTATCAAGGTATTCTTTGAACACTCTGTTCATCAGGTCCATGAAAACTGCAGGTGCATTAGTCACACCAAAAGACATGACTACGAACTCGTAGTGTCCGTATTTGGTCCTGAAAGCCGTTCTGGGTATATCCTTTTCCTTCACTTTCAACTGATGGTACCCAGAGCGCAGGTCTATCTTGGAGAACACTGTTGCCCCTCTCAACTGATCAAATAAGTCGTCGATTCTGGGCAGTGGATACTTGTTTTTGATGGTCACTTGATTCAGAGCCCTATAATCTATGCACATCCGCATAGATCCATCCTTCTTCCTTCTTGACAAACAACACAGGAGCTCCCCAAGATGAGTGACTAGGGCGAATGGAGCCTTTGTCAAGTAACTCTTATAGTTGTGCTTGTAACTCTTCCAGCTTTGCTAGAGACATGCAATACGGAGCTTTTGAAATTGGACCGGTACCAGAAACCAATTCAATCTCAAGCTCCACTTCCTGTGGGAGGTAGTCCAGTAGCCCTTCCGAAATACTTTGATACTCATGCATCACCCAACATCTTCCCGCTGGGTCTTTCTTGTTATCTTTGTCCTTCCAGCCTGATTACTTGACCGGGTTCTCTGTTTCCCACCGTCTTGTCTTCTATCTTGACCGGCTTGTGTTGCTTTGTTGTGCTTGTTGTTCAGATAGTGCTCACTAATGCTCTGCTGACCAGCTCTTCACCATCTATGGTCGGTGAGTTTCACTACTCACATTAGATGTTATTTCTGGTCTCAGATTAGGAGCATCAGTCGACTCGTTCTTTCACCGTACTTACTAACTCTAGGCAAGGTGAGCTAGCTTGTTAAATCTTTTAACCGCTTCTTCTACTGGTAGGTCACCTGGTCTAAATTCTATAAACTGCTCATAATGTTTATTGGTGATCCGTTGGCGGAAGAACTCTTAGTACAACTCTATTTCAAAGTCAACCCAGCTCATCTGATTGACTGCTCTCTTACTCTTAACTCGCTCCCACTACATACAAGCATCTCCAGATAGGAAGAAAGAGGCACACTTAATGGTATCAACCTTCTCGACTTCTGGTCAATCAAGAAGCTCCATTGTGCTCTCAAATGTCTCAGGGCTCAGTCGTTCCTGAGAAGCTTTCTGGTTTCAGCTTCAGCCACTGGATGAGATATGCTTCTTGTCTTTTAGATGCGGTGGCGACTTCCAGGGCAGTTGATGGGACTTCAGTCACCATTGGGGTCTCCACATTAATGGTTGGGGGAGTGGGAGGAGCTGGCTTCTGATTTGCCATTAGATTGGCAATCACTCGCTTCTGCTCGCTACTTGTCTCTAGAGTTGGGCAAGAACTTCAAAGAGATTGGGCTCAATTGATCTAAGCTCTTCGTTCACCTTATCTTGGTTCTCAGTACGAACGGTGCGGGGATATCCTCTTCTTAACATCTAGTTATGCAAAGAAAAGGCTTGATATCTTCTCTATCCTTTCTAACTTCTCTATCCTTTCTAAACAAACATATGTATGAATCAAGAAAGGAGAAACAGTAACTTCTATCTTACTTAAGCACTCATAAGCAAATACTCAGTACTGCAGTTAATAATAAGGAAAGCAATAAAGAAAGAACTTAAATACTTTCTTACTTGAAGACGGCAAGGATGATGCTGATGTGTGTGTGATGCTGGAGAATGGGAACTGCTCTGATACCAACTGTAACGACCCACCTTTTTTACACTACTACTACTCTCTAAAGGCGGACCATTACTTGACTACTAACTCCACTTAACCGGTACGCTACTTAAACTTCGAGAAATCCCTACCGAAAAATTTCGGCAGAGTCTCCCCTGTACCGGTGACCCCAAACTGGGATACAAACACTATATACACAGCCACAGGCGGCTGGAACATATTTTTCACAACCACGCAGAAATAATAGCACGACACTAAAGCAATAGAAAACTATATAACTCCAACAATAGGAAATAACTCAACTAACAATGCGGAATAGACTCAATTAATCAACATAGACAAAGGAAACAACTAATACAATCTCTATCAACTTAATAACTGAAAGAAAACTCAAAAGGAGTCTTGACAGTTTCCTTAGCAAACTCATGATCTCTCCATAGTCCTGGCATCACACACCGTTACAACATCTCCTCGTCGCCTTCCTTCTTATACTTTAGCTTTCCTTTTCCTTTATCTGCAGTAGGAGAAAAGTAGTATCTATAAGCAAAATGCTTAGTGAGCGCTATCTAACTCACAAAATCACGATATGCATGTATATAAATAAAAACATGCTAAAACTGAATGCTAACATGTAAATCTACTCATGCTCATAAATAGTAAAGGAATCATACTATCTGGAATACTAAACATGTATAGCTAATCATGCTCATAATCCAATAAAGGAATCATACTAACTGAAATACTAAACATGTATAGCTAATCATGCTCATAATCCAATAAAGGAATCATACTAACTGAAAAGCTAACATGTAAAGCTACTCATGCTATACAAGAATAAAACTATAACTGCATGCTGAAAAGCAAATAAAACTAATCATGCTAAATAATCTAATAGCAAGAAATCAACTAAATGATAAGACATATAGTCATGCTCAAATAAACTCATAAGGAAGCAAATGAAAACTGATACTGCATGCTTCAAATAACAAGAAGCTAAACTTTCTAATTCTAAACATATTTGATGTTTGTTTCATTTGTTTCCAAAAACTTTTACTTTTATACTTCAAAATAATAATCAACTTCTCTTGGGCCCGGCATTGTACCACTTTGCGCGCATTCTTAATAAGAATCGAGGTAGCTAATCCCGAAACTACTAAGATACTTCTAGGCCATGTGCCTAGGGGCAACTTGGAGCCCATCCCTTTCTTAATGAGAATTGAGGTAGCTAATCCCAAAACCATTAAGACACTTCTAGACCTTATGTCTAGGGGCAACTTGGAGCCCATCCCTTGGAACTTGTGTCCGGTACATGCCATTAAAAAGTAAAATACTTTTATCTTTAAATACTTCTTATAATAAAATGTCTTGGCATTTTAATAAGCACCCTGTGTGCCAAAATCCCTAAAGTCTTGACTTTAGGATCTACTTAAGGCCTTGGCCTTTTCTTTCTTTTCTTTAGTACTTTCTTATACTTGTTCAAGTAAAATACTTGTTCTCATTAATACTTCCAATAAAGGAATGCTTCTACTAAGCTAAAATGTTTAAACAAGTTCTAAACCTGATATGCTTAAACAATTCTAAACTTTCAAGGCAAAAAGACAAATCTGCATACAAGCTTAATCAAAATTCTGCACTGTAAGCTATAAAAAAAATCTGTTCTAAAACTGAGGTTCTGCATGCAATACTTATCAAAATCTGCAAGCAATACTTATGAAAATCTGCTTATTAAAAATCTGCATACTATACTTATAAAAAAATCTGCATGCTATACTTACAAAATCTGCTTATTAAAAATCTGCATACTAGCTTAGAAAAATCTGCATACTATGCTAATCATAAAAGAGTTCAAGCTTGGTAGTGTTATTACCTTTAATAAAATGTTTGGGGTTGTATGCTATCAAGCTAGCCTAGATCTGATCATAATATGCACATTCCTTGTTGGGTAAGCATTTAAGCATGTAATTCAGAACTTAAGCAAGGGTTAAGTATGAGAAAATGTGCATGTTGTGGACTAGGAGATAGCATTCTTTCTTCTGTTAATTGGAGACCAGTTTTATCAAAGTCTACCTATTCATGACTATAACTTTAAACATTTAGCTACATAAGGATCCAACACTCCCCAGCTACGTTGGTTCTAAAGTTTATTGCTGTAGTATCCAAATAAGGACAGTGAGAATGGTTTAACATTGGTTGTGACCTCAATACACTACTATCCCAATAACAAAACTTGCAACTACAAGGCTAAATGAAATCCGATCATGCCCATTTAATAGCAAATGAAAGGTCTACACAGCAAAAGAATTTTAAGCTGATCCTACTTGGAATTAACGGAATATCATGCTTACTAAGTCATCACAAGATCTAAACTGCTATGAAATTGTGGGTTGTTCTTGCCCATGGACATGCACCAACAAAACTTAACAGTAAGCTTTGAAAAGGACTGTTCGTGCCCCTTTTTGAAAGGAAACTATGATCTATAAATGCTGCTTATGGAAATGCCGGCAACACAAATGCTTCACCAAATTCAAATCCGGCCAGAAATCTCATTACAATAAGAAAACAGAGCTTCACTGATCTAACTTAAACACCAGAAATCGCAGGAACCCAAAGGAAACCAGCCGAACAACAGGAAGGTGCAGGAACACCAAATCAGAGCTCGTTCGCAAATCAAAACTCGCGGAACTACTCCTACTGCAGGTGAGTAGCAACTCACCTTGGATTTCTTGGACTTACAGCCGAGATCGGCTTCTAGGGCTTGCAGAGACTTGAAATTTCTTCGATCTCTTCGTGTCTGCGTGCTCCCCTCGACGAGCCGGTCACGAATGTGTGAAGAGCTCTCGAAGAAAGGTGCTCGTCGGCCGCCGGATCGAAGCCCTAACGCCGCTGCGTTTTCGCCCGAGGAGAGGAACAGCGCCGTCGGGAGAGAAAGGTGAGGAAAAATTAGGTTTCGGGAAACTTAAATCCTCTCCTTATAACTCGAGTTATTTTTGATTCCAACTATAGCTTATATATTTGCCGCTGCCTATTTAATTAGCAACGATCTTTAGCCCAGTTGGTCCGTTGGGCTTTGCTCGAAGCAAGAGGTCTGTGCTTCGATTCTCAGTCGCGCCCCTTTTTCTTCAATTTATTTCAAACGTTCCAGCTACTGCATATATATATTTCGCTCCATATAAAGTTAACAAAAATAGTGTAGCTCAGCTGGTTGGGCTGGTTTCGGCTTGGGTCAGTCCGACCCGAGATCGTGGGTTCGAATCTCACCTTCAACACATTTTTTTTAAAACTTCTTTCTTTTTGTAACCCTACTAAACGACCTCCAAAAATTACGTAAAAATATTCTAAAAATTCCTAAAAATCTCTAGAATATTTTAAAAGTATTTCCAAATATTTTTATGGACTTTTAGAACTTGAAATAGGGAAAATTGGGTCGTTACACCCTACCTGCAAAACAGTGTTAGTCCGAGGCAAATAAATCCTGCAGCACAGTTTGTTAGCACATTTTTACAGATACGCTAAGTAATAAAAATTAGCATCAAGAGTATGACTTAGATTCCGTCTTTCCGAGACCGGAATCTAGTCACGATCTCGACTTAGATATCCGAAATGGATCTAAGTCGGATCGACGCCTAATGTTCCCTTCCCGGGAACGCGTCCTCGCAGTCACTCCCCTCCAGTGACTTACCTTACTTACCTGCCAGACGTCCGGTCAGCCCGTCGACCCGTCTGGACTTCTCGCCAGCTATCCGGTCAGCCCGTCGACCTAGCTGGACTTCTCGCCAAGCGTCCGGTCAGCCCGTCAACCCGCTTGGACTTCTCGCCAGCTATCCGGTCAGCCCGTCGACCTAGCTGGACTTCGTGCCAGACATCTGGTCAGCCCGTCGACCTGTCTGGACTTCTCCTGCACACTCGATCAAAGTGTCAGACAACAACACAACTAACTTAACCTATTTGTCATTCATCAAAACTTGGGTTAGACCGTTAGTGCTACCCGCACCAACAGTAAAGAGCTGTTATTCGAAGTCCCCTTATAAATAGTGCTGGAGGCGCCTCCAAGCCTGTCCGAGGCGCCTCCAGGCCGCCGAGTCGTACGGGTGGATCAGCGCAAACCTGGTCGCATCTCATCCCTCTGAAGGCGTCTCCAAGCTACTCCAAGGCACCTCCAACGCCTAGTCCAAGGCGCCTCCAGCTTCCTCCGAGGCGCCTCCAACTCTTCTAGACAGCTGGCTTCGGCTAGCACCCGAGGCGCCTCCAAGCCCCATGGAGGTGCCTCGGACACTGTTCATCCGAGGTTAAAGATGCTCCTTTGTTCTTACAAATTGTGTTAGTCCCAAACACAAACCCTGCAAAACATAGTTAGCACATGGATAATATTATAGATAAACTTGACAGTCGTCGGATTGTCCGATACTGACTTCGGATTTCTGACTGGAAACCCTAGGTCGACCCGACGCCTACTGTTCCCTCTACGGGGAACGCGTCCTCACCTATTCCACTAAGGAGATTTACCTGTTGCCAGTGCGATCCTCCAGATCGACTGGACTTTTGCTCGGTGCTTGATGCTTCCGGACTTTCTGCTGGACGTCCGCTTCCCGGCTGGTCCAGTCTTTCACCTGGTTCGCGACACCAGGACTTTCCACCTAGGGTAACCCCATAGGACTTTTGCCTGAAGCACTCGACCCACCAAGACTTTCCGCATAGGGTTACCACCCCCTATGACCTAGGGTTACCACCCCCTAGGGGTTTCACTTGCCTAACCACAGCTAGGACTTTTCCATAAACACTTAAACAGACTTGTTAGATCACAACATAACCTTAACTTTGAATTCTTTGCCATTATCGAAACTTAGGTTCGATCGTCGGATGCTTCCCGCACCAACAATCTCCCCCTTTTTATTATGGCAACTGAAATTCAAAGTTAAGTAAAACAAATGCATAAATATATTTAAAAGGTTTAAGTGAGCAGGCTTAAGTATATAAATTCAAATACAAGCATAACTTAAGCTAACACTTAAACTTTGTGAAGCTCCCCCTTAATGTAGGGTTTTATTTTACTTTTGAATTTCCCTACTCTCCCCCTTTGCCATTTATCAAAAAATAAGCCAGTTTAAAACAAGTTTTAAGTTTTTAGAAAAAACAGATTAGGCTTTGAAAGAAGGTAAAAATGTTTGTGTAACACTTAGCTTATAATTAAATTTTACTGAAAAAACTGCTAGCTAAGTGAGATAGAGGACTTAAGAGGAATATTTTTCACCTAAGTTTAAAAGGCTAATATATGGTTGACTTCGAAGGATGACTTTAGCCACTTTTGAAACTTAGTTGTTTTTGAAAAAATACTTAGCTAAATTTTGAAAATCTGTTTAGAAGAAAAACTTAGCTAAGTTAAATTATAAGAAAATATTTTAGCAAAAATTTATAAAGTTAGATTTCAAGGTTGGCTAAGTTTGAAAAAGTTTGAAGGTTGCTATATGAATCACTTAGCTAAGCCTTTTGCAAACATTGAATTTGAAAATATAGCTTAAGTTTAAAGAGGTACTTAGCTTAATTTTAAAAAAAACTTAATTTTTGAAAAAGTAGAAGTAAGAACTTGTTAAATTTTAGGATGAAGAGGGAGTAACTAAATATTTAATTTATTTATTCAAATTACTTGGTCCTTAAGTCCAAGCATGAGTCAAGTTAAATAGATTTTAAGTTATCAAAATTATTTTGATTAGGTATCAGAGCCCTAAAGTACAAGCATGCTCAATCTTAAAAATCTCTATTTCCTTCACCAACTGTCTAACCTTTAGCTACTTGATGATTGCCTAGAGGGCAGCAGCTTTCACTCAGTTAGTCAAGTTAAGTCATTTGGTCCAGTTAGATTTGACTGAGGCTGGATGACTTAAACTGATTACTGTTAATAAAGTATTTAACGCCCAGACTCATAATGATGCACAGATATAAGCATACTGGAGTCCAGGCTGTACCCTATGCATCTCACGCCGTTCTATGTTTTTCAAACACAAGCAAGATATACCTAGGTGTTTGTGAGATGCTCTGGCTTAAATCTAGGGGAACATGATTTCTAGGGTAGAGCCTAAACTAGGTCCAACTTTTGAAAATTCTAAGAAAATGGGATTTTAAAATCATTATTTTTCCTAGAATTTTTTAAAAGAACAGGATGATTAAATAAGAGTTTTGAAGTAAGACAATGAGTTTGAAAATCAACATCTATTCTACCCTGCACATTCCTATTGGTTTTGTGAAAATGTCAGCTAGGTTTGATTTGGACTCAACATGGTTGAGTGCAAGTTCACCTTTAGCTACGTGATCCCCTACAAAGTGGTGTTTTACGTCTATGTGTTTAGTCCTAGAGTGGTGAATTAGATTTTTTGTTAGATTAATTGAGCTTATATTATCAATTAAAATTTTTGTATTTTTGTATTCTAATTGATAGTCTTTTAAGGTATGCATATCCACAAAAGTTGAGAGACACACTCTCCTAGGGCTATGTATTCAGCTTCAGTAGTGGATAGAGCAACACAATGTTGCTTTCTGCTTGACCAACTTACTAGGCACTGGCCTAGGATTTGGCAGCTACCACTTGTACTTTTTCTGTCTAATTTGCAACCGGCATAGTCTGAGTCAGAATAGCCAAAAAGGTTAAAGGTGCTAGTTCTAGGGTACCAAAGTCCTATATTGAGGGTACCCTTAATATACCTAAGTATTCTTTTAACATATGTTAGATGTGATTCTTTTGCACAAGATTGGTATATTGCGCACATACCAACTGCAAATATTATATCTGGTCGACTTGTAGTTAGGTAGAGTAGCCTTCCTATTATACTTCTATAGTACTTTGCGTCTACTGATTTTCCTTCTGGGTCAGAGTCAATGTTGATGTTAGTGGCCATTGGGGTATTTATGATTTTTAAATTTTCCATGCCAAACTTTTTAATTAGTTCTTTAGCATATTTAGTTTGGTAAATATAGATTCCATCTTTCGTTTGTTTAATTTGTAAACCTAAGAAAAAATTTAGTTCCCTAACTATACTCATTTCAAATTAATTTTCCATTAATTTAACGAATTCTTTTAGAAATTTAGAGTTAGTTGAGCCAAAAATTATATCATCAACATAGATTTGGGCTATGAAGATGTCTTTTTCTATAGTTTTTACAAATAGGGTCGGATCTATGTGACCTTGGTTAAAGCCTTTAGATGTTAAGTAATTGGATAACCGTTCATACCATGCTCTAGGAGCTTGTTTAAGTCAATATAAGGCCTTTTTCAATTTAAATACATGATTAGGGTAGTCTAAGTCCTCAAATCCTGGGGGTTGGTTTACATAGACCTCTTCCTTAATGAACCCATTTAGGAACGCGGATTTTACATCCATTTGGTATAACCTAAATCTTTTATGTGTTGCATAGGCTAATAACATCCTAATGGATTCGAGTCTAGCTACTGGTGCATAGGTTTCGTCATAGTCTAAACCCTCAACTTGACTAAATCCTTTGGCTACTAGTCTAGCCTTATTTCTAATTATTTCACCCTGATCATCCAACTTGTTTCTAAATACCCATTTGGTATCTATTATTGATTTATCTAAGGGTTTAGGTACAAGTTGCGAGACTTGGTTTCTATCAAATTGGGCTAACTCTTCTTGCATAGCAATGATCCAGTCTGGGTCAGATAGGGCTTCTTCTATAGTCTTAGGTTCAATTTTAGAAATAAGGGCAATCTGACTAAAGTTTCTATAAGAGGATCTAGTTCTGACTCCTAGGTTTGGATCACCCAAAATTTGGTCAGGTGGGTGAGAGGTACTTGCTCTAGTTGGTCTTATGTTTGGGTCAGAAATTGGTTCCTCTGGTTTATTAGTGTTGGGATGAATTTCATCGTCTTCAATAATTCTTGGATTAATGTCAACATTTTCATTTAAGTTATGTAGATTATTTTCTTCATCAAATATTATATTAGTTGTTTATTCAACTTTTAGAGTATTTTGGTTATAGACTCTATAGGCCCTACTGGTTGTGGAGTACCCTAAAAAGATTCCTTGGTTTGATTTGGGTGTAAATTTTCCTAAGTAATCTTTAGTATTTAAAATATGAACTTTACATCCAAAAACATTTAAATAGTTTAGGTTGGGAATTTTATTATAATACATTTCATAAGGAGTTTTATTGTGAAGTTTGTTAATTAGAATTCTATTTTGAATATAATTTGTTGTATTTATGGCTTCGGCCCAAAATTGATAATTTAAGTTATATTCATTTAGCATGGTTCTAGCGGCTTCTTGTAGGATTCGATTTTTACGTTCCACTAGATCGTTTTGTTGGGGGGTTCTAGGACATGAAAATTCATGTTGGTATCCATTGATTTTACAGAATTAGGTAAACCTATGATTTTCAAATTCCCCCCCCCCCCCTCCCCATGATAACTTCTTATTCTTTTAATTTTAGTATCTTTTTCATTTTCTGTTAACTTGCAAAAATTACTAAACTTTTCAAAAGTTTCATATTTTGTTTTTAGAAATTTTACCCAGGTGAACCTAGAGTAGTCATCAATTATAACTAATCAATACTGGTTCTTGCTTAGTGACTTGGCTCCATGTGAATCAAATAGGTCAGGGTGAAGGAGCTCAAGTAAAGAGTTAGTTCTTTCTAGATTAGTTGATTTGTGAGTTGACTTGGTTTGTTTTTCTTGTTGACAAGCATTACAGATTGAGTTTTCAATAAATTTTAATTTGGGCAAATCTTTAACTAAACCATTTTGTTGGATCGAGAAGCGCTAGAGGGGGGGGGGGGTGAATAACGCTCGTGGCTATTTCGTTCGATTATCGGAAAACTATTGGAGTAATTAAAACGCAGCGGAATAAAATAAACACAAAGACACAAAGGGATTTACTTCGTTCGGAGCCTAAGGCGACTCCTACTCGAAAGCCCGCGATCCTTGATCGCTTCCGGTGGGCAACAACTATAAGCTCGATAAGAATTACAAATTACAATGAAAGTATTAAAATAACTTTGTACCGACAACTTAAAGAAGAGAAGAACAGAGCTCCGGGTCATCAGAATTTTGCAGCAGCACTTCGGAACGGTTTTGTTAGCAGCACGTTGAAGAAAGAAAGCCTGGAACTTGATTATCTGAAGTGCTGGTCGAAACTCCCTTATAAAGAGTGTTCAAGGCGCCTTGAAGGCTGTTCAAGGCGCCTCCATGCTGCCGAGTCTTCCGCGTGGATCAGACTTGAACTGGTCGAAGTTCATCTCCCTGAGGCACCTTATACCCTGCTCAAGGCGCCTTCCAAGGCGCCTTATACTCCCTTCAAGGCGCCTCCATGGATGCTTCGCAGCCAGGTCAGCTTTTGCACCCGAGGCGCCTCCAAGCTCCATGGAGGCGCCTCGGACACTGTTCATTCGAGGAAAGGCTTCCTTATTTTGTACCTGCAAGACATGTTAGTCTCAAACAATATCCTGCAACACAGAGTTAGCATAAACAGCAGCATTAATATGATAAAGAATATTATGACAGTCTCCGGACTGTCCGGGTCTGACTTCGGATTTCCGTCCGGAAACCCTAGGTCGACCCGACGCCTACTGTTCCCTCTACGGGGAACGCGTCCTCACCTACTCCACTCAGGAGATTTACCTGTTGCCAGTACGATCCTCCAGATCGACTGGACTTTTGCTCAGCACTCAATGCTTCCGGACTTTCTGCTGGACATCCGCTTCCCGGCTAGTCCAGTCTTTCACCTGGTTTGCGACACCAGGACTTTCCACCTAGGGTTACCACCCCCTAGGACTTTTGCCTGAAGCCATCGACCTTCCAAGACTTTCCGTATAGGGTTACCACCCCCTAGGATTTTCCCTTTACCTAACCGCAGCTAGGACTTTCCTGACATACTCAAACAGACTTGTTAGATTACAAAACACCTTAACTTTGAATCCTTTGCCATTATCAAAACATGAGTTCGATCGTCGGATGCTTCCCGCACCAACAATCTCCCCCTTTTTGATTATGGCAACTCGAATTCAAAGTCAAGTAAACAGATATCATAAACGAATAGATTAACACATTTAACACAAGCTTAGCAATTTTGCTAAATTAAATTCTATGAATTTAAAGTATAGGCTCCCCTTAACTGTTGCTCCCCCTTTAATATTCATTAAGTATTTTGAGTATTTTGAATTACTTTAATATTCATTAAGTATTTTGAGTATTTTGAATTTGCTCTTTAATATTCATTTGCTCTTTAATATTCATTAAGTATTTTGAGTATTTTGAATTAATTTGCTATTCTCCCCCTTTGCCATATATCAAAAATAAGCAAAAATAGACACCTGATTGAACAAGATTTTGAAAGCACTTAATCGTTTATAACTCTCATTTCTTTAAGTTTTGAAAGCAATGAGTTAAAATTTTGTAAAACTGTGCTTTATTTAGGAATTTACGAAGTTAGAATTTTGTAAAAGTTAGCTAAGTTTTAAAATTTTGAAAATAAAGATTGGTACTTAATTTTAAACAATACTTATTAAAATTTTACGTCTGAGAGGAAGCAAAGTAGCTAAAAGAAATTTGGTTTAAGAATTCAGTTGGTCCTTAAGTCCAAGCATGAGTCAAGTTTAATAGGTTGACTTTAAGAGGTATTAGAGCCCTAAAGATCAAAACATACTTAACCAGAAAACTGAGTCTCCTTCACCAACTGTCTAACCTTTAGCTACTTGCTGATTGCCTACAGGGCAACAGCTTTCACATGGTTAGTTAAGTTAAGTCAATTTGGTCCAGATAGATTTGACTAGAGCTGGAAAACTTGACTTGATTAATGTATATTGCGTGTTTAACGCCTAGACTCATATTGATGTACAGATATAAGCATTCTTGAGTCCAGGCTGTACCCTATGCATCTCACGTCGTTCTATGTTTTTCAACCACAATCAAGGTATACCTAGGTGTTTGTGAGATGCTCTGGTTTGAGTCTAGGGGAACATGATTTCTAGGGGGTAAGCTTAGGCTAAGTCCAACTTTTTGAAAAGTCTAAGAAAATTAGAATTTTGAAAATTATTTTTCCTAGAAGTTGAAAAGAGACAAGATAACAAGATAAGACACCTACTCTACCCAACACATTCCTATTTGCCTTCTAAGTGCACTGAACTCAAGTTCAGGTAAGGGTTTTGTAAAGATGTCAGCTAGGTTTGATTTGGACTCAACATGGTTGAGTGCAATTTCACCTTTAGCTACGTGATCCTTTACAAAGTGGTGTTTTACCTCTATGTGTTTAGTTCTAGAATGGTGAATAGGATTTTTTTGTCAGATTAATTGAGCTGATATTATCAATAAAGATTTTTGTATTTTTATATTCTAATTGATAGTCTTTTAACGTATGCATCATCCACAACAGTTGAGATGCACATTCTCCTAGAGCTATGTACTCAGCTTCTGTAGTGGATAGAGCAACACAATGTTGTTTTCTGCTGGACCAACTTACTAGGCACTGACCTAGAATCTGGCAGCTACCACTTGTACTTTTTCTATCTAATTTGCACCCAGCATAGTCCGAATCAGAATAGCCATAAAGGTCAAAGGTGCAAGTTCTTGGGTACCAAAGTCCTACATTTAGAGTTCCTTTAATATACCTAAGTATTCTTTTAACATATGTTAGGTGTGACTCTTTTGCATAGGATTGGTATCTTGCGCACATACCTACTGCAAACAATATGTCGGGTCGGCTTGCAGTTAGGTAAAGTAAGCTACCTATGGCACTCCTATAGTATTTTGGATATACTGGTTTTCCTTCAGGGTCAGAGTCAATGATGATGTTGGTTGCCATTGGAGTATTTATAATTTTTAAATTTTCCATGCAGAATTTTTTAATTAACTCCTTAGCATATTTAGTTTGAAAAATGTAGATTCCATCTTTGGTTTGTTTTATTTGTAAGCCTAAGAAAAAATTGAGTTCTCCAACCATACTCATTTCAAATTCAATTTCCATTAATTTAACAAATTCTTTTAAAAATTTTGAGTTAGTTGAGCAAAAAATTATGTCGTCAACATAGATTTGGGCTATAAAGATGTCTTTTTCTATAGTTTTTACGAACAAGGTCGGATCTATTTGTCCTTGGTTAAAGTCTTTGGATATTAAGTAATTAGATAATCTTTCATACCATGCTCTAGGGGCTTGTTTTAGTCCATATAACGCCTTTTTTAGTTTAAATACATGGTTTGGGTAGTCTAAGTCTTCAAATCCTGGAGGTTGGCTTACGTAGACCTCTTCCTTGATAAACCCATTTAAGAAGGCTGACTTAACGTCCATTTGGTATAACTTAAACCCTTTATTTGCTGCATAGGCCAATAACATCCTAATGGACTCGAGTCTAGCTACCGGAGCATAGGTTTCATCATAGTTTAAGCCTTCGACTTGACTAAACCCTTTGGCTACTAGCCTAGCTTTGTTTCTTATTATATCACCGTGATCATCCAACTTATTCCTAAAAACCCATTTGATGTCTATTATTGATTTATCTATGGGTTTAGGTACAAGGTCCCAGACTTGGTTTCTCTCAAATTGTGCTAATTCTTCCTGCATTACAATGATCCAGTCTGGGTCAGGTAGGGCTTCTTCTATAGTCTTAGGTTCGATTTTAGAAATAAGGGCAATCTGACTAAGGTTTCTATAGGATGATCTAGTTCTGACTCCTAGGTTTGGGTCACCCAAAATTTGGTCAGGTGGGTGAGAGGTACTTACTCTAGTTGGTCTTAGCTGTGGGTCAGAAACTGGTTCTTCTGACTCATTAAGGTTAGGTTGGATTTCATCATCTTCTAAAGCTCTTGGGGTGATGTCAATATTTTCATTTATATTGGATAGGTTATTTTCTTCATCAAATATTACATTAGTTATTTCTTCAACTCTCAAGATATTTTGATTATATACTCTAAAGGCCCTACTGGTAGAGGAGTATCCTAAAAATATTCCTTGGTTAGACTTGGGTATAAATTTTCCTAAGTAATCTTTAGTATTTAAAATGTGAACTTTACACCCAAATACTTTTAGATAGTTTAGATTGGGAATTTTATGGTAGTAAAGTTCATAAGGTATTTTATTGTGGAGTTTGTTAATTAAAATTCTGTTTTGAATATAACTTGCAGTATTTATTGCTTCAACCCAAAATTGATGATTCAAATTATATTCGTTTAGCATAGTCCTAGCGGCTTCTTGTAGTGTTCTATTTTTACGTTCCACGAGACCATTTTGTTGGGGGTTCTAGGACATGAAAATTCATGTTGGTATCCATTTATTTTACAAAATTGGGTAAACCTATGATTTTCAAATCCCCCCCCCCCCCCCGTGATCACTTCTTATTCTTTTGATTTTAGTATCTTTTTCATTTTCCGTTAATTTACAAAAATTACTAAATATTTCATAGGTTTCATCTTTTGTTTTTAGGAATTTTACCCATGTATACCTAGAGTAGTCATCAATTATTACTAAGCAATATTGATTCTTGCTTAGTGATTTGGCTCCATGTGAATCAAATAGGTCAAGGTGAAGGAGCTCAAGTATGGTGTTAGTTCTTTCTAGGTTGGTTGATTTGTGGGTTGACTTGGTTTGTTTTCCTTTTTGACACGCATCACAGATTGAGTTTTCATTAAATTTTAATTTGGGCAAACCTTTAACTAGACCATTTTGACTCATTTTTGAAATGATTCTAGTGTGACTATGCCACAGTTGGGTTTCCTCTTGTTGTGTCAAGAGACACTTTATTGAGGATATTGATAAGTCAATTGTGTAGATGTTATTCTTCCTAAGTCCCTTAAGTCTAATTTCAGGGTTTTCGATATTTTTAACTAGACATCCAGATTTATCAAAATTGACTAGATATCCGCTGTCACACAATTGACTTATACTTAGTAAATTAAAGTTAAAATTTTCAACCAATAAAACATTTCGAATAATGAAATCGGAACTAAGTTCAATATTACCTTTTCCGATTACTTTAAGTTTACCGTCGTTGCCGAATGCAACTGATCCTAAATTCTTGTACTTGAGTTTAGTAAACTTCAACTTATCTCCAGTCATATGTCTGGAGCATCCACTATCCAACATCCATTGATCCAATTCCTACACATAAAGTAGTTTGAATTGGTTTTTAATGGATTTAAAGATAGCTTAATTGAAGTAGGCTCCTTAGATTTTCTATCTTACTCAATTGTATTTGAAGCAAACAATTAATCCTATGGAAAAGATTTTAAAGTTAATTTTAAGGAAAAATAATTAATTTTTTATTTTAATTAAAAGTTTAATTAAAGTTTTTGAAGTTTTTAAAGATTAATTTTGGTTTTGAAAATAATTTGAAATTGTGTTTTAAAGTAATTTTGAAATTGAGTTTTAAAATAATTTTGAAGTTAAGTTTTAAAAATAATTTTGAAATTTGAGTTTTAAAAATAATTTTGAAATTGATTTTGAAAAGATTTTTGAAATTAAGTTTTGAAGATTTTTAAATAATTTTTAAATAATTTTGAAATTAATTTTGAAAAGATTTTTAAATAATTTTGAAATTGATTTTGAAAAGATTTTTTTTAAATTAAGTTTTGAAGATTTTTAAATAATTTTGAAATTAATTTTGAAAAGATTTTTGAAATTAAGTTTGGAAGATTTTTAAATAATTTTGAAATTGAATTTGAAAAGATTTTTGAATAATTTTGAAATTCATTTTGAAAAGATTTTTAAATAATTTTGAAATTGAATTTGAAAAGATTTTTGAAATTAAGTTTTGAAGATTTTTAAATAATTTTGAAATTATTTTTGAATAATTTTGAAATTCATTTTAAAAAATAATTTTGGTTTTGAAAATAATTCAAGTTAATTAAAGATAATTTAATTGTTAATTAACTTGATCTAAGTTCAAATTAGTTTCAATTTCTTAGTCATCTCACCCGATCTAAATTATCAATCAGGGAACCCTATAATTATTGTGAGATGAATTGTTGAATTTAAGGGTCTGATTTAACTTTGTGTTAGATTCAGGTTTAGCTTTGGGTTCAACAAGTAAGCATTCTTTGGATAAACTTCTGGGCTATGGTGAGTCACAAGGAACTCATTAAAGTAACCATGCCTTCGAGGTTTCCCAAATAGTCCTACCCATTAAACTTAATACTAATCCTTGGTCTAACTAGTTAGGATCCATTTAAGGGTAGCTTCGGTCAGTTCCACTTGGCCAAATGCACCAGGTCGAAGCCATATCTTCCTAGACATGCGATGCCCAAGTTTCCCTAACGTACTATCATCCAAAAACTTCACCAGTACTGTGGGTCAAGTTAAACCTAGCCCATTTTAGTCTAACCTTAATTACCCTGCCGGGTAATCTACTCTTGTTTTACCCATTTCGGGTAGATTAGGTTCAGTTACCCTGTTGGATAGTTCAGTTGGGGGTGCCAGCTAGTCTGGATCCTCCATCTATATTTGATTTTGAATTTTAAATTTTGAATTTATAATTTAATTTTGAATTTTTTAATTTGATTTAGAATTTAGAATTTTGAGTTTATAATTTAATTTCAAATTTTTAATTTGATTTTGAATTTTGAATTTTGAATTTATAATTTAATTTTGAATTTTAATTTGATTTTGAATTTTGAATTTTGAATTTTGAATTTTGAATTTATAATTTAATTTCGAATTTTAATTTGATTTTGAATTTTAAATTTTGAATTTATAATTTAATTTCGAATTTTAAATTTGATTTTTGAATTTTAAAGTTTAAATTTTTAAGATCGTTTTTCTTTTTGCTCCCCCTGGATCATAGTCTCGATATGGTCTATCGAGGTAGTGTATTTGATCCTTTGGGACCCAGTATTGGCCAAGTCCAACTTGATTGATCAATTTGGACTTGGGGACCCATGCTTGGACTGATTTACTACTTTGTTTGTTTATTCAGGATAAATACGATTTATATTTCTTTTTACTTTTATATCCTAGCACAGTTCTATTGTAAACGGCTCTTTGTGTCCCAAGAATTAGGTCCAGATTCTTGGAGCCCAAAGAAAACCATTCTAAGGTATTTTTTAAATCTGTTACCTAATTTTTCAACCTAGAATTTTCTTCCTCAAGTTTTTGAACTTGAGTTGAATTTCTAGTCTGAACTTGATCAGGTAAGGATTTAGTGTTAGTCACTTCTTTAAGGACACCTACTTCCTTTAGAAGTGATTTAATCCTAAGGTTTGACTTAGCTAACTTGCGTAATAAATAATTGACTAAGTTATTAAGCCTCGGAATACTTACAGTGGAGTCTGGCCCTTCGGAAACGGATGCGGATCCGTGGCTTTGCTCGGAGTCGGTCTCTGACTCGCTCTCGCTCTCGACGATCTGGTCCCGGGCCATCAGTGCGAGTAAACTCGTCTGATTGAGTTCGTCGTCGTCGTCCTCCGAAGAAGATTCATCCCAGGTTACCTTCAGGGCCTTCTTTCTTCTTTGCTTTTTGGCTTCCTTTTGGTTGGGGCAGTTCGCTTTGATGTGCCCCTTCTGGTTGCACCCGTAGCAGGTAACTTCAAATTTTACCTTCGAGCTCGATTGGGCCTCCTTGGATAGTACTGCCTTCTTCAGGTCTTTCTTGTTGAAGCCCTTCTTCTTCTTGTAGAGCTTCTTCACGAGGTTCACTAGTTCGCTGGTCAGTTCGTCTTCTGATTCCGGTTTAATTTTTCGCCGTACTCTTGGTTCCCGTGTTCGACTAGTACCTGCAATCAAAGCAATACCCTTCTCGGTCGGTTGTGCATTAGTTTGTTCATGAAGTTCAAATTCACTAAACAATTCATCTAATTTTAAGGAAGACAAATCCTTGGAGACTTTGTAGGCATCTACCATTGATGCTCACAATGTGCTCCTAGGAAATGAATTAAGAGCATACCTTATGATATCCCTATTTTCTACCTTCTGCCCGATTCCGTGAAGGGAGTTAAGGATATCTTGGATCCTTGCGTGTAGTGAACTTACCGTCTCTCCTTCCTGCATTTTTAAATTGTATAGTTTATTAAGTAACAAATCACGCTTACTTACCTTAGTTTCTGAGGTGCCCTCGTGAAGTTCGATCAGTTTCTCCCACAGCTCCTTTGCGGAAGAGAACGGACCGACCCTGTTGAGCTCTTCCTTAGTAAGACCGCACTGGAGGGTGCAGGTAGCTTTGGCATCGGCTTCTACCTTTTTGATAAGGGCTGGTTCCCACTCTTCGCAAGATGTAGGCTTGCCGTCTTCATCCGTTGCCAATTGTAGTCCCGTCTTGACTATCATCCAAGTGTCAAATTGGGTTTAGAGATATATCTTCATTCGCCCCTTCCAATACCCGAAGTCTTCTCCGGAGAATAGTGGGGGACGAACAGTACTATATCCTTCTTGTTGGGTCATTTAGATTTGGAAAAACAAAAACAGGAAGATCAATTCCAAGACTGAGTCTTGGATTAGTAGTGCGGGAAGAAGAAAAAAAATGAGCTCAAGTGGTATTGACCAACTTTGAGCAACACCGATTTTGAAAAGAATTAGAATTTTAGCTACTAAGCTAATTTCTAATTGACTCCGAAAGAACAACTAAAAAATACCACGAAAAAATATTTTGAATGGTGGTTGCACCAATTCAAAACAACCCCGCTCTTATACCAATTGTTGGATCAAGAAGCGCTAGAGGGGGGGGGGGTGAATAGCGCTCGTGGCTATTTCGTTCGATTATCGGAAAACTATCGGAGTAATTAAAACTAAGCGGAATAAAATAAATACAAAGACACAAAGGGATTTACTTCGTTCGGAGCCTAAGCTGACTCCTACTCGAAGGCCCGCGATCCTTGATCGCTTCCGGTGGACAACAACTATAAGCTCGATAAGAATTACAAATTACAATGAAAGTATTAAAATAACTTTGTACCGACAACTTAAAGAAGAGAAGAACAGAGCTCCGGGTCGTCGGAATTTTGCAGCAGCTTCTTCGGAACGGTTTTGTTAGCAGCACGTTGAAGAAAGAATGCCTGGAACTTGATTATCTGAAGTGCTGGTTGAAACCCCCTTATAAAGGGTGTTCAAGGCGCCTTGCAGGCTGTTCAAGGCGCCTCCATGCTGCCGAGTCTTCCGCGTGGATCAGACTTGAATTGGTCGAAGTTCATCTCCCTGAGGCGCCTTATACTCCCTTCAAGGCGCCTCCATGGATGCTTCGCAGCCAGGTCAGCTTTTGCACCCGATGCGCCTCCAAGCTCCATGGAGGCGCCTCGGACATTGTTCATCCGAGGAAAAGCTTCCTTATTTTGTACCTGCAAGACATGTTAGTCCCAAACAATATCCTGCAACACAGAGTTAGCATAAACAGCAGCATTAATATGATAAAGAATATTATGACAGTCTCCGGATTTCCGTCCGGAAACCCTAGGTCGACCCGACGCCTACTGTTCCCTCTACGGGGAACGCGTCCTCACCTACTCCACTCAGGAGATTTACCTGTTGCCAGTACGATCCTCCAGATCGACTGGACTTTTGCTCAGCACTCGACGCTTCCGGACTTTCTGCTGGACATCCGCTTCTCGGCTAGTCCAGTCTTTCACCTGGTTCGTGACACCAGGACTTTCCACCTAGGGTTACCACCCCCTAGGACTTTTACCTGAAGCCATTGACCTGCCAAGACTTTTCGCATAGGGTTACCACCCCCTATGACCTAGGGTTACCACCCCCTAGGGTTTTTTCTTTACCTAACCGCAGCTAGGACTTTCCTGACATACTCAAACATACTTGTTAGATTACAAAACACCTTAACTTTGAATTCTTTGCCATTATCAAAACATGAGTTCGATCGTCGGATGCTTCCCGCACTAACACATTTTGACTCATTTTTGAAATGAGTCTGGTGTGAGTGTGACCCAATCTTCTGTTCCACAACTCAGTTTCCTCTTCTTGTGTTAGAAAACACTTTATTGAGGAAGTGGGTAGATCAATTGAGTACATATTATTTTTCCTAAGCCCCTTAAGTGTGATTTCAGGGTTTTCAATATTTTTAACTAAACAACTAGATTTGTCAAAGGTAACTAAGTATCCACTATCACACAATTGGCTTATACTTAGAAGATTAAAATTGAAGTTTTCAACTAATAGAACTTTTTGAATAATAAAATCGAAACTAAGTTCGATGTTACCTCTTCCGATTACCTTAAGTTTGCCGTCGTTGCCGAACAGACCCTAAATTCTTTAGTTTGAGCTTTGTGAACTTTAATTTATCTCCAGTCATATGTCTGGAGCATCCACTATCTAACATCTACTGATCCAATTCTTTATGTTCCTACACATAAATTGTTTAAATTGGACTCTATTTGATGAAAAGAAAGTGAAGTGATTAAGTTTGAGTTTGTATTGGTTGAAACAAAAGTTTTAACTTTAGGTTAATTTATTTTGAAAATTAATTTAAGTTTGATTAATTTTTAAAGAATAATTTAAGTTAACTTTAATTGTGAAAGAATAATTTAAATTAATTTTGAAAGAATAATTTAAGTTACTTAATTTTGTAAAAAATAATTTAAGTTAATTAATTTTGAAAGATAATAATTTAATTTCAAATATAATTATGATTTTGGATTTGAGTTTAAATTAGTTACAAATTTAATTTTGAATTTGAATTAATTACGAGTTTAATTTTGAATTAATTTTAATTACGAATTTAATTTTGAATTAATTTTAATTACGAGTTTAATTTAATTTTAATTACAAATTTAGTTTTGAATTAATTTTAATTACTTAGTCATCTCACCTGATCTAAATTTTCAATCAGGGAATCATTATAATTTTGTGAGATGAATTAGTTTCAATTTAAGGGTTTTGTTTAACTTTGTGTTAGATTTAGGTTTAGTTTTGGGTCCAACAAGTAGGCGTTCTTTGGATAAACTTCTGGGCTATGGTGAGTCACAAGGACATCATTAAAGTAACCATGTCTTCGAGGTTTTCCAAATAGTCCTACCCATTGAACTTAATACAAAACCTTGGTCTAACTGGTTAGGATCCATATAGGGTAGCTTCGGTCAGTTCCACTTAGCCAAATGCACCAAGTCGAAGCCATATCTTCCTAGACATGCGATGACTAAGTTTCCCCAACGTACTATCATCCAATACTTCACCAGTACCGTGGGTCAAGTTAAACCTAGCCCATTTTAATCTAACCCTATTTACCCTACCGGGTAGGTAAAGTTCGGTTACCCTGTCGGGTAGATTAAGTTCGGTTACCTAGTCGGATAGTTTAGTTGGGGGTGCCAGCTATTCTGGATCCTCCTTCTATTTTCATTTGATTTAAGTTGAATTTTACTTTTAATTTTGAATTTTGTGTTTTTAATTTAATTTCAAATTTTTAATTGAAATTTTAATTTTTAATTTTTAATTTTTAATTTAATTTCGAATTTTTAATTGAATTTTGAATTTTGAATTTTTAATTGAATTTCGAATTTTTAATTTAATTTTGAATTTTGAATTTAATTTTGAAAATTTTTAATTTTAAATTTGAATGTTTTAATTTTAAATTTTTAATTTAATTTTGAATTTTGAATTATGTTCGTTTTATTAATATCGTTTTTCTTTTTGCTCCCCCTAAATCATAGCCTCGATATGGTCTATCGAGGTAGTGTATTTGATCCTTCGGGATCCAATATTGACCAAGTCCAACTTGATTAATCAATTTGGACTTGGGGACCCATGCTTGGACTGTTTTTCTATTTACTATTTGTACAAGAGATAAATAAGATTTATATTTTTTTCTTTGGTTTAAATCCTAGACCAGTTCTATTGTAAACGACTCTTTGTGTCCCAAGAATTAGGTCAAGATTCTTGGAACCTAAAGAAAACCGTTCTAGTGTTTTCTCCAGTTCCTTGACTTGAATTTTTAGGCTGGAATTCTCTTCTACAAGTTTTTGGACTTGAGTTGAATTTTTAGTCTGAACTGGTTCAGTCAAAGATTCGGAGTTAGTCACTTCTTTAAGGACTTCTACTTCCTTTAGAAGTGACTTGACTCTAAGGTTTGATTTAGCTAATTTTCGTAACAAATAATTAACTAAATTATTGAGTCGAGAGATACTTACAGAGAGATCGGGCCCTTCAGAAACGGATACAGATCCGTGGCTTCGCTCGGACTCGGCCTCCGACTCGCTTTCACTCTCGGACAGGTTGATTTGGTCCCGGGCCATCAACGCCAGTAAACTTGTCTGATCGAGTTCGTCGTCATCGTCTTCTGAGGAAGATTCATCCCATGTCGCCTTCAGGGCCTTCTTCCTTCTCTGCTTCTTTGCTTCCTTTTGGTTAGGGCAGTTGGCCTTGATGTGCCCCTTCTGGTTGCATCCGTAGCAGATCACCTCAAATTTTACCTTAGAATTCAGTTGGGCCTCCTTGGATTGGACTGCCTTTTTTAGGTCCCTCTTGTTGAAGCCTTTCTTCTTCTTGTAGAGTCTTTTCACAAGGTTCATGAGTTCAATGGTTAGTTCATTGTCTTCTTCATCTGAGTCGGTTTCTGCTTCCGGCTCCTGTTCGATTCTTCGTCATGATGTTGATTCGCGAGCTCCACCGGTACCTGCAAGCAAAGCAATTCCTTTCTCGGAAGGTTGTGTATTAGTCTGCTCATGAAGTTCAAATTCTGAAAATAGCTCGTCTAATCTAATTGAAGATAAATCTTTGGAGACTTTATAGGCATCTACCATTGATGCCCACAATGTACTCCTAGGAAAAGAGTTGAGTGCATACCTTATGATGTCCCTATTCTTGACCTTTTGACCGATTGCGTGGAGGGAGTTGAGGATGTCTTGTATACATGCGTGGAGTTGACAGGCCATCTCATCTTCCTGCATTTTTAGGTTATACAATTTATTAAGCAACAAGTCACGTTTACTTACTTTTGTGTCCGAGGTTCCCTCGTGGAGTTCGATCAGCTTCTCCCAAAGCTCTTTTGCACTGGAGAATGGTCCAACTTTGTTGAGTTCCTCCTTGGTCAGTCCGCATTGGAGGGTGCAGGTTGCTTTGGCATCAGCTTCCACCTTCTTGATTAGGGTCGGTTCCTATTTTTCGCAGGGTGTTGGCTTGCCGTCTTCGTCGGATGGCAGTTGTAGTCCGGTCTTGATTATCATCCACGTGTCGAGTTGTATCTTGAGGAAGGTTTTCATTCGCCCCTTCCAATATCCGAAGTCTTCTCCGGAGAAAAGTGGGGGGTGAACGGTGCTGAAACCTTCTTGTTGGGCCATTTAAAATCCTGAACGACAAAAACAACAAAACCGGTTCCAAGACTGGGTCTTGGATTAGTATTGCGGGAGAAAGAAGAAAAAAACGAGCTCGAGTGGTATTGTACCAACCTCGAGCAAAACCGATTCGATAAAACAATTAGAATGTAGCTATTAAGCTAATTCTAATTTGACTCCGAAAAATCTGAAAATACCACGAAAAAAAATGTTTTGAATAGTGGTTGCACTGATTCAAAACGACCCCGCTCTGATACCAATTGTTGGATCGAGAAGCGCTAGAGGGGAGGGGGTGAATAGCGCTCGTGGCTTTCACAGTCGATTTCATAAAAATATCGAGTTATAACATAGCGAAAATTGTAAAATGCACAAACACACAGAAGACTCGAGAAGTTACTTCTTTCGGAGCCTATCTCGACTCCTACTCGAAGGCTCGCGGTTGCTGACCGCTTTCGGTGGGCAACAACTGTAGTTCGTAAAAACTATTACAAACTAAGTACAATTCAAAGCAGTAATAATAAAACTTATACCGACAACAAAAGACTATATCTAGAGCTCCGGGTTGTCGGCATAGAGTTGAGGCTTTGTCGGAACGTCTCGTTAGCAGCAGGTTGCAAGAAGATTGCTTGTGCGAAGTTGTAAAGAGCTGTTGTTCGAAGTCCCCTTATAAACAGTGCTGGAGGCGCCTCCAAGCCTGTCCGAGGCGCCTCCAGGCCACCGAGTCGTACAGGTGGATCAGCGCAAACCTGGTCGCATCTCATCCCTCTAAAGGCGCCTCCAAGCTGGTCCAAGGCGCCTCCAACGCCTGGTCCAAGGCGCCTCCAGCTTCCTCCGAGGCGCCTCCAACTCTTCTGGACAACTGGCTTCGGCTAACACCCGAGGCGCCTTCAAGCCCCATGGAGGCGCCTCGGACACTGTTCATCCGAGGTTAAAGATGCTCCTTTGTTCTTGCAAATTGTGTTAGTCCCAAACACAAACCCTGCAAAACACAGTTAGCACATGGATAATATTATAGATAAACTTGACAGTCGTCGGACTGTCCGGGTCTGACTTTAGATTTCCGACCGGAAACCCTAGGTCGACCCAACGCCTACTGTTCCCTCTACGGGGAACGCGTCCTCACCTACTCCACTAAGGAGATTTACCTGTTGCAAGTGCGATCCTCCAGATCAACTGGACTTTTGCTCGTTGCTCGATGCTTCCGGACTTTCTGCTAGACATCCGCTTCCCGGCTGGTCCAGTCTTTCACCTGGTTCGCGACACCAGGACTTTCCATCTAGGGTTACCCCCCTAGGACTTTTGCCTAAAGCGCTCGACCCACCAAGACTTTCCGCATAGGGTTACCACCCCCTATGACCTAGGGTTACCACCCCTTAGGGTTTTCACTTGCCTAACCACAGCTAGGACTTTTCCTGAAATACTTAAACAGACTTGTTAGATCACAACATAACCTTAACTTTGAATTCTTTGCCATTATCAAAACTCAGGTTCGATCGTTGGATGCTTCCCGCACCAACACTAGCGACCCCTTATGTCGTCGACCGACGACCCTTGGCCATGTCGTTACTCACTAGGTCTTCCCACCCCTGGCCAATGGATTTTTGTCTTCCCCAAGATTAGAACTCTAGACCTCCAGGCTAAGTATTAGAGTTTATGAATCCTGGTAGCCAAGTGAGCTGCTCACTTAGCCTGGAGGTCTAGAGTTCGAATCCTGTGGAAGGAAAAAATCCACTGGCCAGGGGTGGGAAGACCTAGTGAGTAACAGCACGACCAAGGGCTGTCAGTCGACGATATAAGGGGTCACTAGTTGGGCCGCCCAAGGGACCGCCAAATGGGCCGCCAGTCGAGCCACCCAAGGGGCCGAGGGGTCGGGTCGTTATAAACGCCTTTTTATTGTAACGACCCGACCCCTTGGGCGGCCCAACTGGCGGCCCCTTATGTCGTTGACCGATGACCCTCGGTCGTGCCGTTACTCACTAGGACTTCGCACCCCTGGCCAGTGGAATTTTTTCCCTTCCCCAAGATTCGAATTATAGACCTCCAGACTAAGTACTAGAGTTTATGAATCCTGGTAGCCAAGTGAGTGTCCCTCATTTGGCTAGCAGGATTCATAAACTCTAGTACTTAACCTGGAGGTCTAGAGTTCGAGTCCTGGGAAAAGTAAAAATTTCACTGGCCAAGGGTGGGAAATCCTAGTGAGTAACGTCGGTCAATGACATAAAAGGTCGTCAATTGGGCGCCAGTTGGATCACCCAAGAGACCGTCAAGAGACCACTAAATAGACTGCCAGTTGAACCACCTAAGAAATCGAGAGGTCAAATCGTTACAATAAATCCATCCTATTACCACTCCTATTAAGCAGGATAGAAAGCTCCAAATAAAGGAACGACTAAGCGCATTCGTGGGAGCTCTCCAAGCTCCCTAACCTGATGTCAAAAATAATTTTTTTTATATATTTCACTATTATAAAAGAAACCACCAATTTTCTCACAAATTATTACTTTTAAATAATTTATTATTTTAAATATTTTTTAAAAAAGCTACACTTAAAAGAAAATTAACAAAATAAACAGGAAGACCGCTCCCTAAATTGGGAGTTGCCTGCCAAAAATGAGGGAGTTAGAGCTCTTTCAGTCGAGCCACCCATAATAGGAGCTCGGAACTTCTATTGGGATTGAAATTCAGTATGTCTTAACATATATTTTTTTATATTTACCATTTATACTAATGATTAATATATATTCATAATTTATCTTCTTCCAATTTAAGAATAAATTAACGGAGGACGACGCTGATGAGCCAATCACTTTTTCTTTTTTTTGCCACATTGGAGTTGCCATTGTAGACGTGGTGATATGGATCGAACTCCCTTCCATAGTGGCTGGAACTCCAGCATTTTCGGAAAGTTGTTTTTTTTTAAATTTAAATAATTTTTAAATTAAAATAAAATAAAAAAATTTATATTTTTTATTTAATGTAATTTATTTTTAATTATTAATATTATTTAGTGATAATTTATAAATTTAAATTTTATTTATATGTAAGATAAAATAAATATATTAAAGAAATGATTATTTAGATATTTTTTATAGAGAAATATGTCAGATTAGGTATGATTTTTTTTACATGATGATGATGTGACATGCTATGATGACATGACATGAATAAATTCGAGAGCATCTATAATCCACTCTTGTTATAATATTCATATCTTATTAAAAATAATATAGCCCACTATCATATATTTATTATAATAATATATCTCTTTCATTCTTTTTTTTTAACACTAACATGGATCCTACAGTTCACTCAATTATCTTAAAATTATATGATATTAAATATATATATTTTAAATATGTTTTAAAATATTTTAATTACTATTATTATTTTTAATAATAATCTTATTTTTTAAAAATAACTTTACTATTTTAAAAAAATATATATTATTTTTAAAAATATATTTATTAAATAAAATAGATGTTACTGAGAAATATCATAACAAAAGAAGTATTAATCGAAGCGTGGACACACCTTATCTAAATACTTCTTCTGTTGTATTTTCCCTTGAAGAGAACCTGAAGCAGTCAAACCAGAAGAAGATTTGGCATAAGACGTGGACATGCCTTAAGACAACTGAGCGAATAAAATTATAAAATTGAGAAAACAAAATTTATTTAAAATTACCATGTAATTATGAAATTGAAATGCAACAATAACTCAAAATAAACCACACTGTGATGAAATTAAAAATAACATATAAGAAATACTAATTCATAAATTATTGTTGTATTGCCCCAGATATGTTCAGCTAAGTCGCGCAAAAGTTGTAGCTCAGAATTTATCCGAAGATAATCATGAAATCCTTGGTTTGAGCCATAGATAGGTTGTGCGGGTTCGTCACCTTCATCATTGTACCAATTTGTCATGTGACCTCCCTCATCCTCATCAATCATGTTATTCAAAATAATGCATGCTAACATGATTTATTTTAACTTTTTCCTATACCAATAATGAGTTAGACCTCTAATAATCGTCCATCGAGATTGGAGCCCCATAAATGTCTCTTCGACATCTTTTCTTGCAAACTCCTATCTTTCTTTAAACAACTTCCTCTTGGGATCCTCCGAACAAGGAAAAGCTTTAACGAAAATAGCCCACTCGGGATATATTTTTATCTATTAGATAATAACCCTTTGTATATGTAGTTCCATTCATTGTGAAATTAATCTTCGGTGCATTTCTTTGCAAGAAGTTGTTGAATATGGGAGATTCATATAACACGTTAATATTGTTACGTGAACCGGTGACCCCAAAGAATGCTTGCCATATCCACAAGTAATGAGACGCGATCGCTTCAAGCACGATTGTTGGTGACCCACGCCCCCTTGTAAATTGATCTTTCCAAGCAACTAGACAATTTTTCCATTTCCAGTCCATACAATTAAAGCTACCCAACATGCTAGGGAAGCCATATATCTCATTATGCATTTGAAGAAGACGTTAAATATCATCAACATTTGGCCTTCTCAAGTACTTATCACCAAAATTTCAACCATATATTCGCAGAATTTGAAAAGACACAGAATGACAGTTGATTCACTCATACGTAGGTACTCCTCAAGATGGTCGGTGGGGACTATGTAAGCCAGTTGACGAATCACAGCGGTGCATTTTTGTAGTGGTGACAACTCTTTTCTTCGCACAACATCGTCCCTATGTTGAAAAAACACTGAATGATTCTCATATTTACTATGCGAAGAAATAACTCTCTTTGCATTCGAAATCGTCTTCGAAATAATTCATCGTGATACATCGAGTTTATAGATAAATAATCATTGACGAGCCTCTTATGCTCGGCTTTATGATTTCTTTAGAGAAATCTTCTTCTTTTGTGTGTTTCCCTCCTCTGATATGCCTCCATAAGTTGTTGGTGTTGTTGAAGAACCAATAACATCAGTTCTTCACCCGGATCATAAGCTTGCTCATCGATTTTAGCATGGACTTCATCTTCGCTTATCAAGCTGGAACTTGAGCTAGAGCTGCTTGTAGAATGAAATATTTTTGGAGGAAACACGTCTTAGTATATGTGTTTGCGAAATGGTATAATAGTCAAATGAAAATCTCGTAGCACAATGTGTCTATATATATTGTTTTTCTCATGCAACGTCTAGTTTGTAATGACTAGTTTATAACGGCTAGTTGTAACGACTAGTTTTCAATAGTTAGTTTGTAATGGCTAGTTTATAACAGTTAATTTGTAACGACTAGTTTCCAACGACTAGTTTACAATGATTAGTTTTCAAAATTATGATAATTAAAAATTACATTAATCGAAATAAGAAATACAATAATTAAAAATTATAATCACTCCAAAATACAATAATATTAGAAAATGACATTGAGTAAACAATTTAGATATATTCCATCTCGATCTAATATCCTAGCATATACATTCATGTAAAATAAACTACTCCTTTGTCATCTGTGAGGTGTCTTTGTTTAAGATTTCATATTCCTTCAACTCATGATTCTTAGCTTCAAATTTGGATAAGGCAACTTTTATCTTAATCTCCTCTACTTCAAGTTGTTTTTGTTTCAGATCGACTTTGAATTTCTTCATGCTTGTGTACTCAGTGACTTTGCAAAAATATTATTGTAGTTTACTGTCAAATCTTCCATGGTCAATTTTACTTTGTCTTTTTCCTTTCTTTATGCTATCTTCTGTCCTATTGGATGAGTATCTTTATCATCCAGATCTATGCTCACATCTTGGTTGGAGCAGGTGTTACTTGCTCTCGACTCTGATGTTGTCATCTTCATTGTGGCAATAAAGTGATCGGATTGTGGAGTAAATATTGGACGATCTTTGACAATTCTCCACACATACTCGAGATTGAATGCAACACCATTGTTTTCGGATCGATATTTTTCATACGCAAACCTCAATATATTTTCGTCACTGTGACCACTTCGATATGAACTGTAAATACTATTGTAATTTGCGTTGAATCGATATACCTTCTTTTGAATTGTATTGTATGACCATATAACATTTGTACTTTTGATGTTTGAACTTGAGGAACGATTCTCATTGTAGTAGCACGCAACACGTCCCCAAAAAGCATTTGCCTTTTGATCATTGTCGATTATTGAATCAACGCTGATAGTGACAAAACTTCTCACTAAGACTTCGTCTTCAACCTTTGTCCAACTTGAACGCTTTCTTGTACCCTCAGCATTCGAAATTATTTTTTTTTAAAAAAAAATTGACCACCTCAATTGGGAATTCACGGTTGGAAAATTGAGTCTTCGAGGCAAAAGTTGAAGTTGGAGGTTCATTCGACATCGAAGATGTGAAAGACATACTAGTTATGTGTGGTGTACCATATCTATGAACAACTAACGACGTGAAATACGGATGACTCATGTTTTTTCAATATTCGGCTGGAAGCGGTTGATATGGACTTTGAGGGCATAATTTGGATGATTCATAAAATTTTTAAAATCTTGAAAATTTTAAAGTTTTATGAAGGAAACGATATATTTGATAATGGATGTGGATATTAATAATTGTGTGAAATTTGTAGATTTTGGGAAGATAAATATTCTTACTGATTGTTCGTAGAGTTCAAAAAATTTATAAAAATATCCTATTATTTTTATCTATTTTAATAGAAAATAAAATTGTAAGAGTTTAAAAAATAGATAGAGAAAATATTAGAGAGTAGAATTGGAGAGTGTAGTGAATTAAAATAAAAATATGTATGATATTTATAGATAGAATTTGAAATTAACCGTTATAAATTTTAAAATTTTTTAAATTTAATATAAATTAAACAAATAAATAAATTATAAATAAATAAAATAACGGTAAATTAGAGAAAAATCTCCAATCACAATGTTAACTTTGCATGCAATTCTCATGTTCAAAAAATTTTGTTTCCACTCCCTGCATGCAAAGTATTACTTGTTTCAACTCCCTCATGTAAATATTGATACCTAAATTGCCCCTCAGATTTTTTTAGGTACAAAAAGTCTAAAATTGAGTACAAAAAGTCCAAAAACGAGTATAATTCTTTTTAAAATCAGTACTTTATATTAAAAATCGAGTATATTTTCTATCAAAATTATCTCTCTTATTTTTTAGGTATAAAAAAATCTAAAAATAAGTATAATTCTTTGTTAAATTCAGCACGTTACACTATAATTTAATATTCTAGACTAGGATCTAGTATATTTTCTATCGAAATTAATTCTCATATTTTTCGGTACAATAGTCTAAAAATAAGTATAATTCCTATTAAATTCAGTACATTAAATTAAAATTGAATATATTTTGAGGTGAAAAAAAAAGCGTACTCAATTTGATAGAAAATATACTAAATTCTAATTTAATATACTGAATTTAAGAAGATTTGTACTGATTTTTGGACTTTTTGTACCTAAAAATATCATAGGCAATTAGGTAAATATGTTTGACTGGGGAATAAAAATAAAGATTTTCATGGATGGAGACTGCATGTAGAGATTTGTTTACAATGAGGACTGCATACAAATTTTTCCATAAAATAATATAAAATACAAACTTAAACCGTGAAAAAAATATATACAAAAATAGATTATTATCGTTTGAAAAACATAGGAGAGGAATGAACGCTTCTGAACATGCCCCCTCTCTCTTCTCCTTTTGTGAGTGGAGATTATAATGTCCACTCCCTTAAAAGAAATGTACCTTTATGAAAGTAATTAAACCATGCAAATACAATATATCGAAATCCATAAGGAGCAAATATGAGACGAAGGCCACGTGTATTCAAAATCTGTGAAAGTTGGAAGTACATAAAGTTACAAGGCTTAATTAACTAGCAAGCGAAAGCAAAACGACTCGTGCTTAAATAGCTAATGCAGAATATAATCCTAACTACGTACGGAAGAAGATACAAATCTAATCTACCCTGACGCGATCACAAGCAGAGCGCCACTGCAGTGGTCGCTGTTGATCATTTACAGGAGAGAAGAAAGAACGAACGTCTCTGCTTGCTTTGACTCACGCACAGGCTCCTCTCCTGGGCCCCAATGTGAACACCGCCTCGAGATCGGGCGGGTGGAAATACCCATTCTTCGGCGGCTCTCTCCTCTTCCCGAACCCCGCCGCCGCCACCAGCGCCTTCTTCTTGGGCGGCGCCGGGCAGCGGACCGGCGTCGGTATCCGGCACTCCGCCCTCTTCGGCGTCTCCCACCCGCACGCCGTCGTCGCCATCTCCTCCTCCTCCTCCTCCGCCTCGCATCGCAGCTCCACCTTCAGCCTCATCACCTCCATTTATATTTTCTTTTGGATTGAAAATCAAGGTGGAAATTTTGGGGGATGGAGTGTTGGTGGTTATATAGCGGGCGGCCTCGCGGCTCTGGCGTTCTCCGGAAGCTACGAAGGAGGCCTCGTGGAAGCCAGGAATGGCGGTGGGACCTGCCACACTCTCTTATCTGGAAACGCGTTTCCACGTGCCGGGTTCAAAATCCGGTGGGAATTGCGCGGGAACCGTGTCGGCGCCATTCCCTAATTTTGGCTAAAATAGTAAAGCCCATTGTGGTTTCACCCATTGTGCACCCGTCTCCTCATTGCTTCAGAGGCGTCCTCAAGGCGTCTGAGTGTCCGCCGAGACGACATGCGTCAAACGTGTCGTGCTTCGGAACGGTGGCGGCTTGGTGAGGAATGACGCGTCGGCGATGATGTTTGGGGCGGGGAAGGAGAACACGTGGCAGAGGGATGAGATTGGAGCGTCGATGTCAGAATCTAGTAAGTCGGTCGTGCTGTTCCTTGTGTATTAGGCTTCTGATTGGACAGCCCAAATTTAGAAGGCCCATTTAATAAGATCAAGTGAATATATATAAATGAATTTATCTTTCCATAAAAATGTTGATGAAATTTAGTATGTTAGATTTCATCAACATATTAAATTTGTCGTGCTGTTCGAACACGGTCCCCAGTGGGGCGACCGGGAACAGCCCCTGCAGGCCGAGGGAGCTGCCATTGTATTGCCGGAGTTGTCGGCCAAGCTCGAGCCACTCCCATGCCCTGGTTTCGGCCGACGATGGTCGAGTCAAGCCCGATCCCGGCTCGGAGGAAGTTGCCGTAGACGATGACGTTGCCAAAGCCAGCGCCGGAGTTGTAAATTTAAAATTTTAACTTTTAATTGGAAACCTTTTAATTTGAAACCTTCTAAATCTTGCTTATTATTAGACAAAATAACTATTAACGAAAATCATTATCTATGAGATGTTATTCCCGGGTAGCTTCTGGAGTATGCAAATTCATCATCGAGGCTAGTGTTCGACACTATCTCCGTAAACGATATTGCTCCGCTACGGTGCTTAACGGATTGTTGCAATTCGTTCCCAAGATACAATTACGACGAACGTCTCGGAATCGTAGCACTCCGACTTCCGAGACCAGCGAACTTTCTAGTAGACTTCTTGGACTCTTGAATGCACAAGATGAGATGAATGCTTGAGGAAGAGAAGAGAGGATTGAGTGAATATTCCATCATCTGGAGGGTTCTATTTATACTGAAAGAAGAGGTTGAGTGTCCTTTGGATGAGTGGATGTGTTCCTTGGGCTGGATCGATCTAGATCATCCATTCTGAAGGGTTGTAACCCTTCACCAAGCCCACTTCAATCTCATCCATCAGATCTGAGGAGTTGTGACCCTCAGATCCCGCCTATTGTCATCGGTCATCGGTCATCGGATCTGGATCCATTGATTCGATGCATCAGATCAAGTCTCATCCCAAGCCATCAGATCGTTACTCTTTGCGATCCAACGCTCTAGATCGCATTAAAAGCGATCCATCATACCTATTTGATCAACGTTGATTAACGGTAGCCATCCATTCCCTAAGTCAACTGTCCAGTCATCTCTCTTTGCCCACGAGGATGTCGCATAGGTAAAGTGCAAAGTGCGCCTACAAAGCGCCCATTGCGCACGTGGCGGGCTCACAGGTGCGAGCACCTGCTCGCCCTGGGTTAAGGGAGCACCTGTCCTTTATTTTTGTGTTAACTCCATTAACATATCTTCATTAATAAGTAGAGAATACACATCGAGAATTTCCGATATGGGACTATTCTCCCATGCACTTTATTAATGAATAATAAATGTTATTTTGAGCCGACTTTAAATATTAATTTCTCATTCACCCTTAATCGGTTTTGAGCAAATTAATAGTCTAAATCTATCTACGCGAATCGTAGATTTCAATTTTGAAGTCAATTACGACTTTCAACAATTGATGGCTTCCTTCCTCAAAATCATTTTTGGTCCATTTAAGGCCCCAATATCCAACAATCCCCCACATGAATGGAAATTAATGCAATGCGTGTATGCATGCTGACACTTTACAAGAGTCCAATCGATAAGTCACTGCATCGGGAGAGGTAGCTTGTGGCTTTGAACCTTCCATAGTGAAATGCTATCGAGTATACTAGGCTACGCAGTGAACGTGATGTCTTGAGCTGCTCAGCTGTTGGTGTATACTTAGACAATAACACCCACACAGAGATCTATCTCACCTACTTTAGGTTCTCATGGTTGGTTCCGTTTCGCCCATGGATACCATCTTAGATTCATGAGTGTTTCATTGAAGCGGCCTGTCTTCACACTCACATAGGTGACACTTCTATCAAGAGTATCCTACCATACTCCACCTTATCAGGTATAGAAGTCACTAAAAGCATAAGCTTAACCTCACTACATGAGGTATGACAGCACAAATTCATCCTAGGATTGGGATAGAGATAAACTATCTAATGTGCTGGACCACAACTTCTGTAACTTCGTTGTCCCATTGAACCAAGATCTTGGGATCTCCAGTCAACAAGGTTGGGTTACCGCTACAGTCGTTTTCAGTTGTAGATTTTTAATCTCATTCCTCTTGATGAGCAGTATACTTGATCTCGACTTAACTCCCTTGTTAGAGGATCTGCCAAATTATCTTTGGACTTAACATAGTCGATTGCAATCACTCCATTCGAGATCAACTGCCTAATGGTATTATGTCTACGACGTATATGTCGTGACTTCCCATTATACATATTACTCTGTGCCCTTCCAATCGCCGATTGACTATCACAGTGGATTAGTATGGCAGGCACAGGTTTCATCCAGCTCGGAATATCTTCCAAGAAATTCCGCAGCCATTCAGCTTCCTCAGCTGCTTTGTCTAGTGCTATAAACTCGGATTCCATAGTTGATCGAGTAATGCAAGTCTGCTTAGTGGATTTCCAAGATACTGCTCCCCCACCGATCGTGAATACATATCCACTAGTGGATTTGGAGTCTGTTGTATCTGATATCCAATTAGCATCACAATATCCTTCCAACACAGCGGGATATTTTCCATAATGTAATCCATAATTCATAGTATATTTCAAATATCTGAGAACTCGCATCAATGCTTTCCAATGGATGTCGTTTGGATTACTCGTAAAACGACTCAGTTTGTTGACCGTACAGGCAATATCTGGACGTGTGCAGTTTGTGAGATACATCAAACTGCCTATTATCCGAGAATATTCCAACTGCGATATGGTCTCACCAAGGTTTTTCGCTAAGTGTTGACTTAGATCCATAGGTGTTTTCACTGTAGAGAGATCGTACGCATTGAATTTTTTCAATACAGATTCTACATAATGGGATTGTGTTAAAACTATCCCTTCTGATGTCCTGAGAATTTTAATTCCCAATATAACATCTGCTTGACCCATATCTTTCATATCAAAATTTCTGGTCAACATTTTCTTTGTAGTCATGATTACATCATGATCACTGCCCATTATTAGCATGTTGTCTACGTATAGACAGGCAATTACATAGTCTTCAGGTGTGTTTTTGACATAAATGCATTTGTCACATTCATTTATTCTGAATTCGTTTGACAGCATTACTTTGTCAAATTTTTCGTGCCATTGTTTAGGCGTTTGCTTAAGTCTGTACAACGACTTAACAAGTCGACACACATTTTTCTCATTTCCAGGAGCCATGAACCCTTCGGGTTGCTCTATATAAATTTCTTCTTCCAACTCACCATTTAAGAACGCAGTCTTAACATCCATTTGATGTATTTCAAGGTCATACAGTGCTGCAATAGCTATTAGCACTCGTATGGACGTAATCCTTGTCACCGGTGAGTATGTATCGAAGTAATTAAGGTCTTCCTCTTGCTTGTACCCCTTGGCTACAAGTCTGGCCTTATACTTGTCAATTGATCCATCAGCTTTATACTTACGTTTTAGTATCCACTTACAACCTAATGGTTTATTACCAGAAGGAAGGTCTACTAATTCCCAAGTATGATTATTCATGATAGACTCAATTTCACTATTGACAGCTTCTTTCCACATTGGAGCATCAGGTCTAGAGAGAGCTTCACTTAATGTTCTTGGTTCCATTTCTGACATGAAAGTCATGAAATCTGGCCCGAACGATTTCTCAACTCTAGCCCGTTTGCTACGACGTGGCTCTTCACTTTGTTCGTCAATAGTCCTTTTATAACAGCTAAGTTCGATAACGTCATTTTTATTTGAACTTCCGTTGTTATCACTTTCAACGTTTCCCTTTTTATTTGGGAATACATTTTCAAAGAATATCACATTCCGAGATTCTATGGTTGTTCCCACATGTATATCAGGAATGTCTGATTTGTGAACTAGGAAACGATATGCACTACTATTATGCGCATATCCAACAAATACCGCATCGAACGTTTTAGGTCCGATCTTTACTTGCTTTGGTTTAGGTACTTCGACCTTTGCCAAGCACCCACACACTTTCAGGTATTTGTACGATGGCTCGCGGCATTTTCATAGTTCATATGGAGTTTTATCATTTTTCTTATGAGGGATTCTGTTGAGAATGTGATTTGCCGATAATATTGCTTCCCCCCACAAGTTTTGAGGTAAGCCTGAATTTATCAACAAGGCATTCATCATTTTTTTAGTGTCCGATTTTTACGTTCGGCAACACCGTTTGATTGAGGTGAGTAAGGCGCCGTTGTTTGATGGATAATGCCAGATTCTGTACAAAATTCATCAAACAGTGCACCATATTCTCCACCTCTATCGTTTCGAATTATTTTAATTTGTTTGTCAAGTTGGTTTTCAACTTCTGTTTTATAGGTTCTGAATGCCTCTAGGGCTTCGTCTTTACTTCTTAAAAGAAAGACATAACAGAACTTTGTGCAGTCATCGATAAAAGTAATAAAATATTTTTTACCTCCTCTAGTTTGCACAAATTTCAAGTCACATAGATCACTATGTATCAACTCTAGAGGAGTTGTTGTCCTTTCCACCGAATGAAAAGGTAGTTTCGTCATTTTCGCTTCCACGCACACTTCACATTTGTGTGTTCCGTCAACATTGACGTTTGGTAATAAATTTAATTTGACGAGACGTTTGAGAGTATTATTATGCACATGTCCGAGTCGATCATGCCACAAATTAAAACACTCAACCACATAGCTGGAAGCAATTATTTTATTACCATCAAATTTTCGGAATACAGTCATTACAACCATTTTGAATAGACTTTGTTCAAAGTACCCCTTTCGTATGAAGACACCATTCTTCGTAAGGACAAAGTTGTTGGACTGGAACACTAGTCTAAACCCGGCCTTAACAAGTGCCGATCCAGAAACTAGGTTCTTTCTGATGTCGGGAACATGGAGCACATCAATCAGAGTTAGCTCCTTTCCAGACGTCATCTTCAGAACAACTTTTCCGAGTCCGACGATCGGAGATGTCGTGGAATTGCCCATATAGAGCTTCCTTCCATTTATCGGAGTATACTTGGAGAACATCGCTTTATCTGAACAGATATGACGAGTTGCTCCAGTATCGATCCTCCACTGTATTGGATTCAAACACAACCGCAGTGAGATCCAAGTCCTCAAGAGAGGTTGTGACGTGGTTTGCAGCATCTTTTGGCCCCTTGGTCGGCTTCTTCGGGCGTTTGCAGTCCTTGGACATGTGTCCTGATTTTCCACAGTTGTAGCAAGAGCCCTTGAACTTCTTTACTTGAGCCTTCTTCTTGAACTGCTTTGGCTTTTTTACGTTTGGCTCGACTAGGTTGGACATTTCGTCAATAGTCCGCTTGGTTCCTTTAGAGTCGGATAATTTTCGATTATCCTCCTCTATTCGTAGCATCAGGATCAGGTCTTCCAGTCCCATCTCCTTTTGCTTGTGCTTGAGGTAATTCTTGAAGTCCTTCCATGACGGAGGGAGCTTCTCAATTACCGCATCAACTGCGAATGTCTCGTTCAGCTTCATGCCTTCGGCGTCCAGATCATGCAGTATTAATTGCATATCTTGGACTTGAGATGAGACGCTTTTTGAGTCCACCATCTTGAAATCCAGAAACCGACCAACGATGAATTTCTTCAATCCAGCATTTTTGGTCTTGTATTTCTTCTCAAGGGATTCCCACAAAGATTTCGCCGTCTCCAGAGAACAATATACGTTATATAACGTGTTGTCCAAGGCATTGAGTATATAATTGCGGCACAGAAAATCTCCGTAAGACCATGCATCGCTAGCAGCCTTACTACCTTCCGTAGCGGCTGGCGTGTCTTCGTGCAAAAACCGTACAAGGTTTAGCGTTGTTAGATAAAACAGCATCTTCTGCTACCATCTTTTGAAGTCGGTTCCGGTGAATTTCTCCGGCTTTTATCCGTGCGGAATGGTTGTCGGAATGGCTGTCGGAACGGCCGTCGGAATGTCGTTGGTAGCCATATCAGTTTGCACGAAATATCGTTTACGACTGTTTCGACACTATCTCCGTAAACGATATTGCTCCGCTACGGTGCTTAACGGATTGTTGCAATTCGTTCCCAAGATACAACGACGACGAACGTCTCAGAATCGTAGCACTCCGACTTCCGAGACCAGCGAACCTTCTAGTAGACTTCTTGGACTCTTGAATGCACAAGATGAGATGAATGCTTGAGGAAGAGAAGAGAGGATTGAGTGAATATTCCATCATCTGGAGGGTTCTATTTATACTGAAAGAAGAGGTTGAGTGTCCTTTGGGTGAGTGGATGTGTTCCTTGGGCTGGATCGATCTAGATCATCCATTCTGAAGGGTTGTAACCCTTCACCAAGCTCACTTCAATCTCATCCATCAGATCTGAGGAGTTGTGACCCTCAGATCCCGCCTATTGTCATCGGCCATCGGATCTGGATCCATTGATTCGATACTTCAGATCAAGTCTCATCCCAAGCCGTCAGATCGTTACTCTTTACGATCCAACGCTCTAGATCGCATTACAAGCGATCCATCATACCTATTTGATCAACATTGATCAACGGTAGCCATCCATTCCCTAAGTCAACTGTCTAGTCATCTCTCTTTGCCCACGAGGATGCCGCATAGGTAAAGTGCAAAGTGCACCTACAAAGCGCCCATTGCGCACGTGGCGGGTGGCGGGCTCATAGGTGCGAGCACCTGTCCTTTATTTTTGTGTTAACTCCATTAACACATCTTCATTAATAAGTAGAGAATACACATCGAGAATTTCCGATGTGAGACTATTTTCCCATGCACTTTATTAATGAATAATAAATGTTATTTTGGGTCGACTTTAAACATTAATTTCTCATTCACCCTTAATCGGTTTTGAGTAAATTAATAGTCTAAATCTATCTACGCGAATCGTAGATTTCAATTTTGAAGTCAATTACGACTTTCAACAATTGATGGCTTCCTTTCTCAAAATCGTTTTTGGTCCATTTAAGGTCCCAATATCCAACATGAGAATGTAAAAATATTATCTTTGAGAAAGTTGTGGATTAATTTTAAGCTTAAAGTTAAAAATGACATCAATTCTATCTTTAACATGTTTAACGTAATCATCATGCATAATTTATAAACTTTATCTTTTTATGAATATCTGTACATCTTTTCATGAATATCAATTGAAAAAAAGACTATCTTTTTATGAATATGAATGATAATATCGATAAAGATAATTTTTTTTATCGTCTTTCTTATTATTATCCATTTAAAACTAAGAGATTGTGTAGAACCGAAAATACTCCAACTTCTTCATTAGTAATGCTTACATTTCAATTTTTGTTTTGAATACTAATGGTGTAGCACAGCTGAACGAACAGGATACAATTATATTCTAATGCAAGATGATTTGAAGATTTTGTCTTTTGTAGAATTGTTTTACTCTTTTACAATTTTTGGAATTTTGAGTTTGTTTAGAATGTTAAGATTTTTTTTCCTTCATATTAAGAATTTTTTCTTTCGGTTAAGAATTTTTTCTTTTATTTTGCATCTTAAAATTTTAGGTCTATTTAAACAATTATTTAGTTGATTTCAGAAGAAATTTTTAGTTTAATAATATTCTTAGTAATGTCATTTATTTTCTTATTTCTTGGTATTTTTTTGAATCAATAAGTTTTAGACGATTAATTTCGACATTCGAAGTCGAACCAACAAAATCAATATAGCCCGCAGGATAATCACTTTTCCGCCTGACGTCAATTGATATCTAGAGCTATCAAATATGTTGGAGTATTCAGGTACAAAATTTAGAAGTTAGAATCGTAGGCTATAAAAAAAAGTGTTATAAAAATTTCATTGGTTGGAGTATTCACCTTCAACAAATAAGAGCATATTATTTTTATTGTTTTCTTTTTGAATGATGTTAATTTGTATAATATTTTAGCACAGGTCATTGAAGGATTTGACAATTTGAAAAGGGTAAACTAAGGAAAACATATGCATTTCTTGACATATTGATTCTACAACTTCTTTGCCTCATACTATCTGTGGGGGAAGTGTTGAAAATTTGATGAGAACCTCATAACATATTGATGATATGATGCATCTCTAATCTAAAGAGGAAAAGGAGAAAAATTATTTGCGTTTGAGAACCTTAGTTGTAACTATTCGTTGGCAAATAATTCATGGTTGTGTCTTTAGAGACATTAACAATGAATCTCTATCTTCATTTAATCGTGCGAATTTTCTTGGATTGGTGAAGGCTTTTGTAAAAATGAGTATAAAAATTGATGAAATTATTTTTGAGAATGCTCCAAAAAATGCCCAAGATACCGTTTTAGAAATTTAAAAAGAGATTTTACATATTATGACCAATAGAGTACAACATATGATTCGTGAAGAAGTTGAAGATAAATACTTATGTATTTGTTGATGAAGCATGAGATGTATCAAATGGGAGCAAGGCCATTAATTTTAGGTTTGACCATCAAAAGTGTTAGTGACTGACACTGGACAGGATAGCGATTATTCTGTAGGCTAATAAGAGGGGAGATTGTATGCTCAAGAAGAGAGAATGCAAAAAATAGGAAAACTCATCAGATTTACTAAAATAGGAAATTTTATTAATAAAATAGGGGTTAATCCTCATACAACTAGACAAGTATTTCTATAGACTCTAGATCTTAAAAGAAAGAAAAGAAATCTTAATATATGAGCCTCAATTCCAATATTGTAAAGAAAAAAAGAAATATTTTCAAAAAAGAAAATCTTTTAACAGAAATATAAAATAATAAAACAGGACGTTGTTATAGACTAATTACGACCCATAATTACTAGGAATACTAAAAATATCCTAAATACTAAGAAAATATAAATTACTAAAAATAATAATAAAATTTTAGATGCTCAGTTGAGGGCCTAAATGATGGAATTTGGGCCTAAAAATTGACAGTTACAAGTACCCTATTGGGTTAATCCTTGTTACAGTTATGGGTACTCGGTTTAGGCTCAGAATTTAGGCCTAAATGTAGATTTTTAAATTATACACATGTGACGACAGATGATGCCGAGTTCCAAGTCAAAATTTATACCGTTTGAAGTTCAAGGGGACATATTGGGTTGGTCCTGCATTAGTGACACTACCTCATGGATTCTCTAAAAAGCGATATCAATTGTTCTTGTTTATCATAACCTCCAAGTTAAGAAAATCAGAGGCCTAGGATTAATGGTGCACATAGAATGGACTTCAGACATCATTTCTCAGATATTGTAGCTATGCATACTATGTTCGTTGTTACATTTTATTCACTACTACAATGCCAATAGTTGATTGTGGGAACTCAACAATTGACTGCTATTATAGGAAAAAATCGTAGACCAGTTATTGTAATAAACCCCAAAGTTACTATAACAATTACTATAGCAAACCGATTGCTACACCCTATCAATCAACTAATACTCCTATTTTAGTTTTACCAAAGATATATTCTCATCTTGTCTAGTATTCGATTGACCTCAACCTATCAAGATTTTCTTTGTTCGGCAATTGGTCAACCCTGATAAGTCAGGACTTCATGCCTTTAACATCCGATCACTCTTGACTTATTAGGACTTTTCCTATGCTAAACATCTAGTCTTTCCTGACATGTTTGGACTTCTACACTCACTGTAACATCCGGTCTTTTGTGACATGGTAGGAATTTCCATTTTTTGCCTAACATCTAGTCTCCCTAACCATTTAAGGTTGTCATCCACATTGCAAGTTTCTGGTCAAACTTGACCTACTTAGTTTTCACTTCTCATGCCAAGTGTACGGTTCTTCATAACCCAAGTGTCTAGTTAACCATGATCTACTTGGCCTTTTGTCATATCCGATCACCAAGTGTTCGATCAATCACAACCCCTTTGGATTTTTTCCCTTATCAATTCTTTGTTGGACTTCTAAGTGCCAAATATCCGATCAACAATAATCCACTTGGACTTTTCACTTCTTATCAAGTATTTGGTTAACTTTGACTTAAAGGATATTTGGTTAAACTTATTAAAAACATCTTATAAGCTCGTACAACTTATAAGCTATTTTAGGAGTTTATAAGTTGTTAGGTCTTATATTAAAATAAGCTGTTAAAGTGTTTAGACGAACTTATTTTAAACAACTTAAAGATATTGATGTGTTTCGTATTATAAGATCTTTTTATTATATATATATATATATATATATATATATATATATATATATATATATATATATATATATATATATATATATATATATATATATATATGATCCGATGATAAGGATTCGGAAGTCAGCCGCCCACCCAGAGGAGAGTGTAGTCCGACCGGACGGACGGCCGTAGACGGCCGGTCCGATTGGACTGCCGGCCGGCCGATGGAATCGAGTACCCGGAGGGGTCCGGCCGGCTCGCACTTATAGTTGGGAGGCACCCTGTCAAATCGGGGTTCCGACGCTCAGTTAAAAAGGTCATGGACCGAGCTGACCTTTTGACCGACCGCAGTCATAAAGCACCCCTGTTTGTTAGTCTCCACAAAGCACAAGTAAACCACTGCGGATGTCCGGTCGGATGTTTAGGTATCTGTCCGCTCGGACTACAAGTTTGGAGCAAAGGAAAAGGCCAGAGGATTTCTTTCTTTGACAACCTGTAGGTTTCACGTGTGTGCCATGCTCCAAATCTTGTGACAGGGGATTCTGCTGTCCCATCGAGGGCATGCTTTGACTGTAGCGATATGGGTCAGGTAAACTTTCTGACAGCCGCGTACCTAGGAAAGGACAGGTAAACTTTCTGACAGCCGCGTACCTAGGAAAGGACAGGTAAGCTTTCTGACAGCCGCATACCTAGGATAGGACAGAGGACACTTATGCACCTTGGTACGCGTGCCCAAACCTTTCACAGCTCTATATAAAGAACCTCAGGTTTCACCGACAGGGGATTCTGGGTACGTACTCTGAGACTTTGGGAGCCACCTTGTTCATCGTAATTTACCTGACTTGAGAGTCGGAGGGTCATCGCCGGGAACCCCCTTCCCGGCCCGACTTCTGTGCAGGTTAGCCGGAGCATCGCGCCACCAGTCGGAGATCTACATCAGCGAGCCAGGGAGCGCCACGTGCCCAGCGTCTGTTGATTTCTGGTTCGAACAGGATCAAATTGGCGCCGTCTGTGGGAACGCACCTGCATTCGAACAAGAGCAATGGACGAGGCTGGACGACAACACACGGTGTCGCTTTTAACAGAAGAACTCGAAGCTCTGGTCGAGATGAGGGCTGCCAAACTAGTGGAGCAAAGACAAAAAACATCAGCCGAACGGCCAGAGCAACAAGCAACATCTGCGTCTGGTGGCCGAGCGGAAGCACCTCCAGCCACCGTCGCATTCCATCGGGCCTTATTTCGCACCCCTGAAGCCGCACCAGCTCGAAGAGATAGAGGCTCTTCTTCAGACGAAATTCCAAGGCGGGATGACAGAAAAGGAAAAGCTCCCCGGGCGGACTCATCTCCCGAGCGGATCAATCGCCAATTCTCGGAGGCTATTCTACGAGACCCTCTACCCAAGCACTACGTGCCTTCGACGATCGGCGAGTACAATGGAACGACGGACCCGGATGATCATCTAGGTAAGTTTGATAACACAGCCACGCTCCATCAATACACCGATGGAGTGAAGTGCCGAGTCTTTCTTACCACTCTCTCGGGATCTGCTCAACGGTGGTTCCGGAGGCTGCCGGACGGATCCATCACTAGCTTCAAGGAATTCCGAACGGCCTTCCTCCACCACTTCGCCAGTAGTCGGCGTTATCAAAAGACCAGTGTCAGCTTATTCGCCATCAAGCAAGAGCCGAGAGAGTCGCTTCGAGGTTATATTCAGCGATTCAACCAAGTGGCGATGGATATCCCCACGGCCACATCGGAGACGATGATGAATGCCTTCACGCAAGGCCTTGTGGATGGGGACTTCTTCCGGTCGCTCATCCGAAAGCCGCCCCGAGATTATGATCACATGCTACATCGGGCCAACGAATATATAAACGTGGAAGAAGCGCAAGCCGCCGGAAAAACTCCGGTAGAGCGCACTGCTCATGCCGGCGGAAGCGACGCCGCCAGCCCACCCGAGGACCGAGGGTCAAGCAATTCGATCCCTCACGCGATCGCACGCATACAAGTGGTGCCGCCGCCAAAGCCAAAGAAGAGGTGGACCCATGTTCTGCCTTCCACCGGATGGATACGCACAACACGAGGGATTGCGAAGTCTTCCTTTGTGTCCAACTCTGCTCCGTGAAAGCCGAACGACGCCGCCTCCCATCGGCTGTGAGACGAGGACTCATGAAGTGACCGACCCGCACCGAGGGCGACATCAGCAGACACCCGATCGGCACTGATCCGGGCATCCAGAGAGCGGTCACGACCGTCCGCCGGGAGGAGGAAAATAGGAGCAATACTTCCCGGGGCGATCAACGTTATTGCCGGTGGGCCGACCGGAGGAGACTCCAACCGAGCGAGGAAGGCGGGCGTCAGGGCAGTCGGCTGTAGTGAAGAGCGGGCAAGTGGACCGAAATCACTTTCGGACCCGAGGACTTAGAGGGAGTGATGCTCTGCTCATTAAAGCGGTAATAGCAAATTACACCATTCACATATTTGTTGACACAGGAGCTCGGTCAACATCATATTCAAGAAGGCGTTTGATCACCGCCAAATTGATCGAGGCGAGCTGCCGACCCCGCTCTACGGGTTTATGGGCAACGAAGTTCAACCGGTCGGACAGGTCCGAGGAAGAGCCGCTCAGGAGGACCAGGACAATAAACTTCGTGGTGGTCGACTCTCCCTCGCCCTACAACGTCATTTTGGGTCGGCGAATTCCAAGCGGTTGTCTCAACCTTCCACCAGAAGATAAAATTCCGTGGAGGATAAAGTAGGAGAAGTGCGTGGAGATCAGCTAGCAGCTCGGCGGTGCTATAGAGATGATCCGAGCGAAGCTTGTTCCGCTCGGAGGCGCCTCGAATCGAGGTACACGCCATAACCGAGAAACCTCCTGCTTTAATTTATGATGAAAAGGAGGAAGTTCAAATCCATCCGACCCGATCGGAGGCCACGACTTTTATCGCCTCTGATCTGGAGGAAGAACAGAAGGAGAAGCTGATCCAATGCCTCCAACGAAATCATGATGTCTTCGTCTGGACGACACATGGAATTTCGCCGAGCCTAACGCAGATGAGTTGCATGTCCGACCAGTGAAGCAGAGGAAAAGAGATTTCAGTGCCGAGCAGAATGCTATCATCCGGGCGGAAGTAGAGAAACTTCTGGAGGCCGGCCACATACGCGAGGTGCAGTTCCCGAGCTGGCTGGCCAACATGGTATTGGTCTCCAAGCCGGGCGGCAAGTGGAGAGTTTGCATCGACTTTCGGGACTTAAACAAAGCATGCCCCAAAGATTTTTATCCTTTGCCCCGGATAGATCAGCTGGTGGACTCTACGGCCGGCTGTGAATTAATTTGCATGCTCGACGCCTACCAGGGCTATCACCAAGTACCGCTCGCCCGTGAAGATCAGGAAAAGGTTAGCTTCGTGACTGCCGACGGCACATATTGCTACAATGTGATGCCGTTCGGATTGAAGAATGTCGGGGCCACCTATCAACGCTTGATGAACAAAGTGTTCAGGGAGCAGATCGGAAGTTTATGTGGACGACATTCTTATCAAATCCTTCCGAGCGACCGATCTCTTCAAGGACATGGAAGAAACCTTTCAAACGCTACGCAGATATGGAGTCAAGCTAAATCCCCAGAAATGCTTGTTCGGAGCAAAAGGGGGGCGTTTCTTGGGATATATAGTGACCGAGCGGGGAATTGAAGCCAATCCTAGCAAGGTGAAAGCTCTGCAAGACATGCCGCCTCCCAGAAATACAAGGGAAGTGCAACGGTTAACCGATCGGATAACTGCTTTGTCCAAATTCATCTCCAAAACCGCCGACCGGAGCCTACCATTCTTCAAGATCCTGCGCAAGGCTATCAGGTTCCAGTGGGATGAGGAATGTGACCGAGCGTTCGGAGAATTGAAAACATATCTGAATTCTCTGCCTATACTTGCCAAGCCGATCGGGGGTGAGTCACTTTATCTGTATCTGTAGTCAACTGAGCATGCTGTAGGCTCGGCACTTGTGAGGGCGAGCGGCGAAGAGCAGCCGGTGTATTTTCTAAGCCACATTTTAAAAGATGCTGAATCTCGTTACACCGGGCTCGAGAAGTTGGCCTTTGCTTTGATTCTAGCCGCTCGGCGCCTTCGACCATATTTCTTGGCTCACACCATCATCGTCCGGACAAACTAGGAAGAGTCTGTTAAATCCAGAAGCGTCCGGACGGCTCATCAAGTGGACGACAGAACTAAGTGAATTTGACATCCAATACCAGCCCCGCTCGGCAATCAAAGCGCAATCCTTGGCTGATTTTGTGACCGAAGTGCAGAGGCCAGAGCCGGAAGCTCTGTGGAGGATATATGTGGATGGGTCTTCCACTCGACTCGGAAGTGGGATTGGAATATTGCTGATCTCACCTCAAGAAGAAAAGATGCACCTATCCGTCCGGCTGGACTACAAAGCCACCAACAATGAAGCAGAGTATGAGGCCCTCATAGCCGGATTACAGGCAGCACGGATTCACAGTTGGCCGCTCAGCAACTTTCTGGTACCTTTGAAATCAACAGCGTTCGGCTTAAGCTCTACGCTGAAGCCTTTGAAAAACTCAAAGCTACTTTCCGAGAGGTCCTTATTCAAAAGATTCCCCGAACGGAGAACCAGGCAGCCGATGAGTTAGCCAAACTCGCGAGTTCAATAACGCCGGTCGCCATTCAGCAGCCAATTGAAAAAGTACTGTTGGTAGCGCACGTCGACCGGATGGAAGGCCTTACGTTTCTGAGCGACTGGAGGACACCCATCACGGAGTTTTTGCGCTCAGGAGCCACACCGTCCGATCAGAATGAAGCTCAGCTGTTAAGGAGGAGAGCCGGTCGGTTCACACTCATCGGCGACCAGCTTTATAAGAAGGCTTTCTCACGCCCGCTGTTGAAATGCGTGAGCTCGGAGGACTCGGCTTACATCCTCCAAGAAGTACATCAAGGATCATGCGGAGGGCATCCGGGCGGACGATCGCTGGCTAAGAAGATCCTGTTGGCAGGGTACTTCTGGCCAACATTACAAGCAGACGCCGCTCGGACCGTATCGACGTGCCTTTCGTGCCAGAAGTACCATAACTTCTACCACCGGCCGGCAGAGGAAATGAAGGCATACACAGTCTCATGTCCGTTCGATCAGTGGGGAATGGATATCGTGGGTCCATTTCCTATGGCGACCGGGCAGCGGAAATTTCTGCTAGTGGCGGTCGATTATTTTTCCAAGTGGGTGGAGGCCGAGCCACTAGCCAAGATCACCGAGCAGATGGTCAAGAAATTTATTTGGCAGAACATCATCTGTCGGTTCGGCATCCCTCGCCGACTGATTTCCGACAACGGACGGCAGTTCACAGGAAAATTGCTTGAAGATTGGTGCAAAAGCTATGGCATCGAGCAACACTTCACATCTGTAGCCTATCCCCAAAGCAACGGTCAAGCCGAAGTAGCCAATCGGGAAATTCTTCGCATTCTGCGCGCTCGGCTCGACCATTTGGGAGGAAGTTGGGTGGATGAAATGCCGGGCGTCCTATGGGCCATCCGAACGACTCCAAAGGAAGGAACGGGCGTCACGCCTTTTCATCTGGTATACGGCGGAGAAGCGGTGATTCCCGTCGAAGTCGGTGTCGAGTCCGCGCGGATCCAGTGTTATGATGAAGGCAACGCCGAGCGGAGAAACATGGAGCTGGATTTGGTCGACGAAGAGCGTGCCAATTCATCCGTTCGGCTGATGGCCTATCGTCAACGAATGAAGCAAAACTACAACCGACGCGTCATTCCCAGATCATTCCAGGTAGGCGACCTGGTCTGGAAGAAAGTCAAGCCGGTCGGCGACGTCGGCAAGCTTGAAGCTCCGTGGGCAGGTCCCTTCAAAATCATCGAAAAGCTCCGCTCGGGCGCGTATTATTTGGAGGATGAGGACGGTAGGGAGCTAGATAGGCCGTGGAGCGCGAACCACCTCCAGCCTTACCGGGCGGGGTGAAAGGTGTGCCTATGTAAATCATCCTGTGTACATTTTTCGATTGATTACTGGAAATGCAGAAATGAAAAGTCAAAAGAGCGAATATAAGGCATTATCATCGAAGAACGAAGGCCCCGCGCCGCTCGGCCAGAGGTAAATGGGTCGAGCCAAGCGCTCGAGGAACGAAGGCCCCGTGCCGTTCGGACGGAGGTAACTTATTCGAGCCAAAATGCCCGACGAAGTAGACCCTGAGCCGTTCGGCCATGAATACGTTCTCCAAGTTGGGTGAAAGGTGCGCTAAATATAAACTTATATACTTTTGGGTCGCCTATGTACTTGCGATGCAGGAAGTAGAAAGATGAAAGCACAGGGTATCCTCTGCTGAAAGGAATGCCAAGGTCGCTCGACCTGGTAAGGAGTTAGCCTTGAAGGTCGTCTAGCCCAGACGTTAAACCGTAGAGCCGCGCCGTCCGGCTATAAATATCCGCGCTGACGAGATCCGTCATTAAAAATCGAGAGACGAGCCGGCGTCTATAAATAATCCGAGCGGACGAACCGACGAGCTCCGTCGTTAAAGATCGAGAGCCGCGCCGTCCGGCTATAAATATCCGCGCCGACGAGCTCCGTCGTTAAAAATCGAGAGACGAGCCGGCGTCTATAAATAATCCGAGCGGACGAACCGACGAGCTCCGTCGTTAAAGATCGAGAGCCGCGCCGTCCGGCTATAAATATCCGCGCCGACGAGCTCCGTCGTTAAAAATCGAGAGACGAGCCGACGTCTATAAATAATCCGAGCGGACGAACCGACGAGCTCCGTCGTTAAAAATAGAGAGACGAGCCGGCGTCTATAAATAATTCGAGCGGAATATCGTCGACACTGCAATTATCCGTATTCTCCGCCGAGTCAGACCGACGCTAATTTCCGCTCGGACTCGAGGTATAAAAGGTTCGGATCGGCTTATAACAAGCGATTCTGGCTAGCAACACAGAATGATATTCGGCCGAACGGAAGAGCTGGGGAAAACACTTGCAAGAATGCACCTCGAATGCCCAAGGTATGATGTGATAGAAGACGAGCGGACAGTACAAGTGTTAGCAAGGGAACAGTGCAAAAAGATAGAGTACACGAAAGGAAAGCATTTCATTAAAATTAAAACCTTAGGCCGAGTGGCCTAAGTACAAAAAGGTTCATGTTCAGCCGAGCGGCGAAATTACAAGAATTACTCGATGTAGTCGTAGAGGTCCCTCGGAATGTTGCTCAGGAGCTCCACCTGATCGCCGGCCGGAATATTGGTGGACTCCGGAAGAAGGCCCTTCGACTTCAGATAGGTCATAGTGGTCGTAATGGCCAAGTCGAAAGCCGAGTACATCCGCTCGTAAATTTTTTCCGAGAACTCGGGCGATCGGATGTGGCTTTGTCGGAGAGCGGCGACTCGGCTCGGCTCGGCATCCTGGTATTCTTTGAAGGTTGCCTGGGAGCTTGTGAGGGCCTCATTCAGACGTTCAATCTTCTCCGCATCTGCCGAGCGGCCTGCCTTCTCCCGATCAAGCTGCTCCGTCAGCTCCTTTATCTTCAACTCCAGGCCCCGGGCCTCCACGTTTTTCTTCTCCAGATCGGAGATGGCTGTGTTCTTCCGAGTGGTGGCCATAGTTATCTTTGTGTCAAGCGACTTGACCTGTCGCTCGGACTCGGCTAGGGCGTGGGCCTGGTCAGCTGTTTTCTTCTGCTCAGCAGCTAGTAGAGTTTGAGCCCTCTTCAGCTCTTTTTGCAGCTCGGAGTAGGATGGGCCTTGGGAGCCGCTCGGACCGCCTGCCGCCCGCAGTTGTCTTATCTCCTCGTCCGCCATAGCCAGGCGGCTGGAAACTGCTATCTCTTCCACCCATCTCTGAAGCAAGAAGGCCCAGTTGTTAAAAGCCGAGCTGAAATATTTAGGCAAAACTTGAAAAAACAACAAACTTACCCCCGTAGCCGCTTGCATGTGGCTGTTGGCTAAGTTCCGGAGGGGGATCATTGCCACGCGCGCCCGAGCGTCGGCCCACATCTCGGCGAGGGGCCCTTTCAAAGTAATGGTGTGCTCGGGCACGGTGGGCCGGTCGGCTTCTGGTAGCAACTCTTCAGTTGGAAGATGAAGAGTAACCCGTATTGTGCGGCCGTGACCAGGGATCGCCCGACCGGGATCAGAAGCTGGCGCAGAAAACCGTGAATGGATGGTCGAACGTTGGACTGAACGGCGAGCGGGGGGGGGGAGAGTGTCAACCGGAGTGGCTTCAACCGGAGCAGGCAGTTCGTCCCAGTCAGAAGGCGTCCGGTTGGACGAAATGGTCTCGGGCACAGGCTCCTTTCCTTTAGCAGCCACGGCGGCCCGATCGGATGGTTGGACCGCGGAGGTAGCCGAGCGCAGCGGAGTCTCCACCCGGCGCCTCTTTTGCAGTGACTGTTCCTCCTCCCGAACGGACCCTTCCTCGGGGGCCGTTGGTTCCCTGGAGGGGGTAGCTCCGCTGGCCGCCTGTTGTTGAGAGGCCTGAGCGGCCGATTCAGCCTGAGTGCCGCTCTCTCCTTCGTGAGAACCGACCGGCTGAATACCCAGCGCCTTCATTTCCTTGGCCGCCGCGGCCTTCCTCTTCAGAACGCCGGCCATCACCGAGTCCATGACGATGTCACCTGCATGAAGAGAAGAAGAAATCAGTTAACAATAAAAGCAAGTGCCCAAACAAAATTCTTCCCGAAGCCGGTCGTAAGTGTAGTCAGTATAGGATTCAGCCCAACAATGTACATCACTCCCACGTGAAGAAGTTTGTTGATGTCGAGCCGCAGACCGGCTAGTACATTTGCGGCGTGAAGATAATCCGGTCGGGTCTTGAATTTCTTCAACTCGGGAGTAGGAGGTAGACTGACTTGCCATTGGGTCGGAAAGTTTGGCTGACTGGGCATGCGGATATAGAATAATAGTCCTTCCAATGTTTATTGGAAGTGGGTAGTTTATTGAAGAAGACCAAAACCGGGCCGAGCTTGGAACATAAAGGTGCCCGGCTTGCTTAGGATAATAGAAATAAAAGAAGACCTCCGGTCGGAGGGGAATGTTGTGAATCTTAAACAAAACGACAACGCCGCAGAGGAGACGGAAGGTATTTGGTACTAAACTTCCGAGCGGCACGCCAAAATAATTGCAGACGTCTGCTATAAAAGGATGTACGGGGAACCGCAGACCGGCGGTAAATTGGTCGCGAAAGACACAGAAACCACCGCGCGGCGATCTGTGTGGCCGAGCGGCAGGATCAGCCAGGCGAACTTCGATATCCTCGGGGATTTCGAAATTGTCAGTCAATATATCAAAATCCCGTTGTTCGAAACGGGATCGCATGGTAGTATACCATGGGCCTAGGGATTGTTCTTCGAGAGGAGAGGAACTGGCCATGATCCGGACAGGATAAATCAAAAAAAAAAAGAGGAAGTTCCAAAGACGAAGGAATGGAATTTCAAAGACTCGAGCTAGGGGAAGAAATGCGGATTAGATACCGGAAAGGAAGGAGGAGAGATCTAAAACCTTACTAAGGGGAGATGAATCGAGGAAAGGCGCCGGAGAGCGTCAGAAGGCAGCAACAAGATCGCCGGAGCTCCACAGCGCAGAGAGCAACAGTAGAGGTAACGGAGGCGTGTGAAGGCAAGAAGGAAACGAAGAATTTATAGGGTGAGGGCCGGTCGGCCTCCACCGTCGGATCCAGGTCACGGGAATCAATGCATACATCTAGCCGTTTATTTCGAATTGCTTCGGTCACATCCAAATATCATGCAACCGCCTCCGTACTCTGATGGCATTGCTCCACGTGGCAGTCAATCATTCGGAGCATTTAATGAAGGTATGATCGACATTGATGTCGAAGATTGGCGCAGAACGCGAGGAGATCCGGCGAAAGCCATCATTGATTCATTCAAGGATATCTCTGCCGCTGACCGGGCGGAGAGTATTAGCATGGAAGAGCCGTTCGGCTAGACTCATAGTCCAGTCAGTCGGACTATGCGCCTCCTTCGACTAGACTTGAAGGGAAGGCAAGTGATCCGGTAGTAAGAGTGGGCCCCCTTTTGCAAAGTCAACGCCAAGTGGAAACCGAACAACCGCCCACCCAGAGGAGAGTGTGGTCCGACCGGACGGACGTAGACGGCCGGTCCGATTGGACTCCGGCCGATGGAATCGAGTACCGGAGGGTCCGGCTAGCACTTATAGTTGGGAGGCACCCTGTCGGGGTTCCGACGCAGTTAAAAAGGTCATGGACCGAGCTGACCTTTGACCGACCACTCATAAAGCACCCTGTTTGTTAGTCTCCACAAAGCACAAGTAAACCACTGCGGATGTCCGGTCGGATGTTTAGGTATCCGTCCGGACTACAAGTTTGGAGCAAAGGAAAAGGCCGGAGGATTTCTTTCTTTGACAACCTGTAGGTTTCACGTGTGTGCCATGCTCCAAATCTTGTGATAGGGGATTCTGCTGTCCCATCGAGGGCATGCTTGAGGGCATGCTTTGACTGTAGCGATATGGACCAGGTAAACTTTCTGACAGCCGCGTACCTAGGAAAGGACAGGTAAGCTTTCTGACAGCCGTATATCTAGGATAGGACAGAGGACACTTATGCACCTTGGTACGCGTGCCCAAACCTTTCACAGCTCTATATAAAGAACCTCAGATTTCACCGACAGGGGATTCTGGGTACGTACTCTGAGACTTTGGGAGCCACCTTGTTCATCGTAATTTACCTGACTTGAGCGTCGGAGGGTCGTCGCCGGGAACCCCCTTCCCGGCCCGACTTCTGTGCAGGTTAGCCGGAGCATCGCGCCACCAGTCGGAGATCTACATCAGCGAGCCAGGGAGCGCCACGTGCCCAGCGTCTGTTAATTTCTGGTTCGAACAGGATTATATATATATATATATATTAAATAAAAACTGTAGTTAAAAATTGATCAATAATATATTTGATACTTTTATTTTTTAAATCCTTAGAAAAAGTTAGACGAAAAAAAAAAATCAAATTCTAACTGACTCAGAGAATTTATGCACCGAGGAGAGAAGAAATGAAAGGGAGTGTCGGAGACTTCGTGTGTTGGGAAGAGAACATGACAGAGTGCTCTTGGATAAGAAGTCGCGTAGACAGAGAGAGTTGTTAGGTTTGTAAAAATTTGTGGAGGATAAGATGAGGATTAATGGAAATATATAAGGATATTTTAGAGATAAAATTATTAAAATAAGATCTTTTTTGAAAAAGTAGGGTCTCCCTTACATTTTTTTTTAAAAACAACTTATAAGTTATTTGTAAAAAAATTTACCAAACATATTTGAGGAGCTTATATGCTCTAAAACAGCTTATAAGCTCTAAAACAACTTATAAACTATTTTGTAGAACTTATAAGCTGAGCCAAACACTCTCTTACTTAACTCTTACTCAATCAACTAACATATTGATTAGACATCTAAACCCAACTCGAGTTAACTTGAGCTTGGTCAATATAGTCAATCTTCACCCGATGTCGATTGCCCCAACATTGAAACGGGATGGGATGCTATTTTAATAATAAATGAGGAAGGAATACTCTTTTTTTTATTTTTTATCTGATATCAAAATTATGAGTACTTGTATTTTATTGAACTATTTTTTATTGAAATAAGATAAAAAGTTGAGAAAAAGGCAAAAATAAAAGCCTCTTATAAAATTTTTAATTAATTTTGTAAATTAGAATTAAGAGTTTTAAAAAATATTATCTTAACTATGTGATGTAGTTGCACTATGTTACACTAAATATAAAAACAAAATCAGGAAAATAATAATAAGGCAAACAGTTTATCCTTGTGTAAATTTAAAATTTTAACTTTTAATTGGAAACCTCTTGCTTATTATTAGACAAAATAACTAATAACGAAAATCACTTTATATCTTTTGAAAGTTGGAGACTAATTTTAAGCTTAACATTAAAGATGACCTCAATTCTATCTTTAACAAGTTAATGTAATCATCATGCATACTTTTTCTTTCACATTTCTAAGCCATAAACTTTCAATCATCTTTTCATGAATGAAAAATGATATGCTCAAGAAAAAAATCACAAGAATAGACACATAAAATGATAGGGCCCATAAAAAGTGAAATGATGAGCCATGACTTTATGTGTCTATCCTTGAACTTTTCTTTGAATTTTTTTCCTTGAATATATCATTGCTCTTCATGAATATCAATGCACCCATTGGACGACAATTGATAAATGCATAACAAAGGGAGGCACATCGGTTTGGAATAGATGTTAAGGGCTTGCCTCCATCAACGAGCGACGGTTACAGGTACAGGAAAAGAGGTGTTAGTTACAAATGAAGGCAAAAACAATGAGACACTGATTACAATAGTTATAGAGGGCTGGAGTTACGGTAAATTAGAGTCATTGCTTGAAATGATATCGCAGCATGAAATAAAGACGTCACATGAGGGAAAGGAGGCTACCAAGATAGAAGGAATGCATTTTCTTCTCCTTCTCTATAAATATATAGGTTAATCGTTTCAACAGAAAAGGTATGCCCAATTCATCACAGCATCCCCATTTTGCATTCTATTACTATGTTCTCTTCTCCAAGTCTGTCTTGAGCGTTGGAAATACTATGCCAAGGTGCGCCTTGGTCCATACTTAACCTATGGTAAATCTTTTTCAAAAAGGAAGGAGGGTGCTCAGCGAGGTGAAACAAGGTCGACCCAACTGAAGGAAGCTACTCGATCGAATAGCAGCGGACGTGGCAAAAGTCCAAAAAAAGGAATTTACGTAGAGTTTTAACACATTTTTTTTTATAAAATACATATTTAACTCTTCAAGTTTTAATTTGGTTGCTATCTTTAATTTGCTCAGTATGAAAAGATAAAACAAAACTAATTAATCATGTACCAACCTTTTTATCACCCAAAACAATCACGATCTTTTATAATACAATTTAGCTTAATTATTAAGATGAATGTATTTCTATACATAAAATCAAGGATTATGAAATAATGAATTATAAATGAGTAGACAAGAATAGTTACATATATAAATGTTGATCTCAAGTCTCAACGGAAGGTGATATAAGCGTCGAGTTGTCCAGTGAGGGTGGTGTTGGTAGCACGAACTTCCGTGGTCAAGAGGTATCCTCTGGCCAAACGGAACTTTCCTGTGCCTCCGGTGATCGCCCGTTCGAACACGGTCCCGAGCGGGGCGACCGGGAACAACCCCTGCAGGGCGAGGGAGCTGCCGTTGTACTTGCCGGCGGTGAACACCAGCTGGAAATTGGTGAGGCCAGAATTCTCGGCCAAGCTCGAGCCCACTCCCATGCCCTGGTTTCGGCCGACGATGGGTGAGTCTGTCTCCACCCCGGACCGCAGAAGGTTGTCGTAGACGATGACGTTACCGAAGCCAGCCCCAGAGTTGGAGTCACGGCGCTGGACGGCGTAGACGACAGTGGCGCTGGGACCGGAGCCAAGGATCCTCTCGTGGTTGTAGAAGCGCAGGTGCATGTAGCCATTGGGGTTGGAGGAGGCAACGGCAGCGGCAGCTACGAAGAGGAAGAGGAGCAAGGAAGGAATGACTGAGGAGGCTGCCATTTTACAGAGATGCAGTAACAAATTGTAAAGGAAGGAAGGAATGATGAGATGTGTTTGAATATTGCGGAGTTGCAGGGCTCTATTTATAGTAATGCACTCAGGGACGGAGTCGATACTTAATACTTGAAGGTAGCAGGTCGTCGCCGTCTCTTGTAAGTTGCCTCGTCTGATATTGAAACAAAAGACCAGGGCGTCGTTGTGGATATACAGAATTGAATCAGTCACCAAATGATTAATTAATTTGGTCAACCAATAAGATCTTTTGAACGATGAGTTGATTTAGCAGCCCTTTCCGTCTCTTTCTCTCTCTTATTCAGACCCGGACGCGTTGTTGCCCCGGCCCTCTATATTGATGTCAACTCTTCTTTAAAAACTGTGTTCGTGTAAAATAATTTAAAATTTTTTAGATCTATCCGCTAGTTTTGTCTATCAGTTATTATTCATTTATAGCTAAGAGATTGTGTAGAGCTTAAAATACTCCAAATTCTTCACCGGAGTTTCCTGTTGTTAGGTATCATTCATAAGATCCATTTTGATTTTCTCGTATCGATTGTCTGGCATTAAAATGTTACTGAGGTCCGTTGTGATTTTCTCGGATCCCCTCTTGTTCATCAGAATCGTTATTCGTCGTCATCCGTTGTCGCCCAGTGTTTCATCTTGCAAGCTCTCAGACAATATCAGTATCTAAACGAGAGAAAAAGCATTACGTTGAGGTTTATGAACAATCAAGAGATTTTGACATAAATTTTTTTCGTAAATAGTATTAGTGACATTATCTCATTGAATTTGAAAATAGAGATATCAATTGTTCTTGTTTCTCAAAATCTCCAAGTTAAAAAAAAAATCAGAGACTTAAGGATATGCTGGTGCAAACAATATGCATGGTGAATAGAATATTGGACTTTGGACATTGTTTCTCAGATATTATCCCTGTTCATACTATGTTTGTCGTTGCATATTGTTCGCTACTACAATGCCAATAGTCGATTATTAGAACCCAACAATCGACTACTAATATAACAAAACATCCAAAACTTAGTTACTATAGTAAATCCTAAAGTTACTGTAACAATTACTATAGCAAACCATAAAACACCTAAAATCCTAATTTCAAGGTCTACAATCCATCAATCAATTAATACTGTTGTTTCAGTTTTACCGAAGATGAATTATCGTCTTGTCTGGTAGTTAATTAACCTCAACCTATCAAGATTTCGGTTGTGCAACATTTGGTCAACCCTAATAAGTCTGGACTTCATGCGCCAAACATTCGATCACACTTAACCTATAAGAACTTCACATATGCTAAACATCTAATCTTTCTTGATATGTTTGGACATCTGCACTCACTATAATATCCAGTCTTTTGTGACCTGGTAGGGACTTTCCATATTTACCTAACATCTAGTCTCTCCAGCCATTTAGCATTTTATCCACATTACAAGTGTCCTGTCAAATTTGACCTACTTAGTTTTCACTTCTTATGCTAAGCGTCCGATTCTTCATAACCCAAGTGTCTAGTTAACCGTCATCCACTTGGACTTTCGTCATCTATGATTAGCAAGTGCCTGATCAACTATAACCCTCTTGGATTTTCTCATATCAACTCCTTATTGGACTTCCAATTGTCAAATATCCGGTCAACAATGACTCACTTGGACTTTTCACTTCTTGTCAAATATCCGGTTAACTTTGACTTACTTAACTTTTACTCGACCAACTAACATATTGATCAGACATCTAAACTCAACTTGAGTCAACTTGAGTTTGGTCAATCTAATCAATCTTGACTCGATGCCGATTGTACCATCATTGAAACTGGATGAGAGATTATATGCCCTTGGGTCATGGTTGAATTGGATACTGTGAGATAAATATTACTATAATGGGCAAGGGGTCGAATCTCAGCAAAGTTAAGAAAAATACCCTTCCCTATAATGGCCAGCTTCTCGATTTACCTTCTCATAGATGACCACGAGACTGACCATGTGGGCTATTGAGATGGCGAATTTCACTTTTTACTATAAAGGATGAGAAGTTATTTTAATAATAAATGAGAAAGAATACTTTTTTGTTTATTTTTTTGCCCGATGTTAAAATTATGAGTACTTATATTTTTACAAAACTCTTTTTATTGAAATAAGATAAAAAGTTGAGAAAAAGGTAAAAAACATAAAAGCCTCTTATAAAATTTTTAATTAATTTTGTAAATTAGAATTAAGAATTTTAAAAAATATTATTTTTATCTTAATTATGTGATTAGTTGTACTATGTTACACTAAATATAAAAACAAAATCAGATAAACATAATAAGGCTAACAGTTTATGTTGGTCTCGTGCTGCTGCCGGTAAGAGGAAAAAATTACCCTGAAATAAAATAAAACATTTTTTTATTTTTTATTTAGCAAAAATAAACACACCTTAGTTAATCAAAAGTAATGACATAAATAGTATGAGAAAATCCCAAGTTTACTTGGTTTGCAATCGTGAAGATTGCTAATCTAAGACAATTAAAGCTCCAATAGAAAGTTCTTCTTTATTGAAGGCGGAGAAGCCTTTTATAGTATTGAGTATAGAAGTTCGAAGCAATAAATATTACAGAGTGTGCTGTATTGAACTATTAAGAGCAGGACTCTATTTATAGCCCTCTGGTAAATTTTATCCGTTGCTGATTTGTCATGCATGGTCCGGGCGCTTGGACCCTCTCCGGGCACCCCCAAGGTGGGAAATTTTATCTTTGCGCAACGACTTCGCGCAACGGATGGAAGATGAAGTTTTGCATTTCCGAGCGCCTAGACACTCTCCGGGCACCCAGATCGCTGCTGACGTTGACCCAAAAAGTGATCCACTGTGACGAGGCGTCCGCTGGGCACCTTGGTAGTCCGAGAGCTTGGACCATCTTGTTTGGGCGCCTGGACGGTCCGGTACTCGTATCGGTCAGCCTTGTGCTGACCGTCCAACCCCTTTTCCGGTTGCTTGCTTTGTCTCCGGTCGCTTGGGTGATCCTCTGGCCTTCCAGAGTTGAGTTCACTTAAATCCAACTCGACCTTCTCCTCGAGCAGCCTTCCTCTCAACTTCTCGTCCCTCTAATGTCCCACATGTCCTTTTTGTCCGTCAGTATAATCTTTCGCAGCTCCTCGTCCCTTAGATGCAATGAGCGCGTTAGCTCCTTTCCCGTGCCATCCTTCTCACTAGCTACGTCTTCCGCTCGACTTCTCGTGTTCCTAAACTTCTGTACACTTAGACACAAGGATCAAATATATATGATCTATATTAACTTTGTTGACTATATCAAAACTTATGTAAAGTACTTACCGTTTATCACTGTATAAAGTTAAAATTTTAACTTTTAATTGAAAACATTTCTTGCTTATTATTAGATAAAATAACTAATTACGAAAATCATTTTATATCGTTGAGAAAGTTGATGACTAATTTTAAGCTTAAAATTCAGATGACCACAATTGTATCTTTAACATGTTAATGTAATCATCCTGCATAATTTTTCTTTCACATTTATAAGGCCATAAACTTTCATTCATCTTTTCATGAATATCAATGATATCAATAAAGATAATATATTTTTATCATTTCACCTTATTATCCATTTTAAACTAAGAGATTGTGTAGAGCTGAAAAAGCCCAAACTTCTTGATTAGAATAAATATTAATTGTTAATAGCATTGTTGAAGGGTAAACCTTATTAATTTCAACATTTAAATGTTATGGCTCTAAAGCAGGATGAAAAGCACAATGTTTATGTGTGTAAAATATTTAATTGAAAGAAGCTTAACTTATCTCCCTTAATCTCAAGTCCCAAGAAAAACGATAAAAAAAAAAGATAATGTTAAATGATTAGAATATGACCACATGATATATCATTATTAAGGATATTTTAATAATATATCATCTTTACATATTAATTATATGTATACATTACGCCAGTTAAATTCTGGCTAGATAGGTTTACCAAAAAAAAAAAAAAAAAAACTTACCTCCTTACTATTAAAAAATCATGTTTATGAGCTCTGAAAAACTTGCTGTTAATAGATTCAGATAGGGAGGTGAGTTTAGGCATCTTGCATGGAGTACCTTAACTTAGGTAACCTAGACTCCACATAATATCTTCTTCACTTGGTCTATATGGGTTCCACATGGTACACCTCTGTCTCGGTCAACGAAGATTTGAGTTAATTAGAATCCCAAAATTATGTTTAGAACAAGTCGGGCCCAGCGGAAGCTCGACAATACTCACTAAGAGTTCGGTAATACTCATCAAGAGCTCGACAACATTCATAAAGGGTTTGGTAGTATTTTAGGCTTTTCAGCCGAGTTCGATAAGGTTAAGTCTGAGTCATTAGGATGCACCTATTGGACAACTGATAAATGCGGGACGGCTGAGTTCAACAAAGGGAGGTGCATCGGTTATGGAATAGATGTTAAGAGCAGGCTCCATCAACGAGTGATGGTTACAGGTGTAGGAAAAGGTGTTAGTTACAAATGAAGGTAAAGCAAGGAGGCACCGATTACAATAGTTATGAAGGACTGGAGTTATACCGTCATCGCTAGAAATGATATCACGGCCTGAAATAAAGGCGTCACACGAAGGCAAGGAGGCCATCAAGATAGAAGGAATGCATTTTCTTCTCTTTCTCTATAAATAGGTTAATCGTTCCAATGGAAAAGGTATGCCCAATTCATCACAACATCCCCATTTTGACTACTGTTCTTGATTCTACTCCTTTGTTCTCTTCTTCGAGTCTGTCTTGAACGTTGGAAGGACCACGCTGAGGTGCTCCTTGGTCCACCGTTAACCTCGGGTAAATCTTTTTCAAAAAGGAAGGAGGGTGGGGGCTCAGCGAGGTGAAACAAGGCCGACCCGACTAAAGGAAGCGAATCTAGTAGCAACAGGCGTGGCCAAAGTCGAAAAAAGAAACTTACGCAGGAGTTATGACCCATCCCTAGATCGGAACACATTCTTTGGTAAAATGGTTATATGTGATCCACATCATGAGGTGTTTATGAATCTGGTAGAGCATGCGTGGCCAAAGTCAAAAAAGGAATTTACGTGGGAGTTGGCCTATCCAAATATCGGAACACATTCTTTTGTAATTAAAATGGTTGTATATAATCCACTTTTTCCTTCATATGTAACTTTTCAAGTTTTAATTTGGTTGCAGTCTTTAACTTGCTCATTACGAAAAGATAAAACAGAAGTAATTAATCATGTACCATCCAACCTTTTTGATCATCCAAAATAATTATGAACTTTTATAATACAATTTAGCTTAATTATAAGATAATGTATTTCTATACATAAAATCAAGGATTATGAAATAATTAATTATAAATGAGTAGAAAAGAATAAACTACATATATATAAATGTTGATCTCAAGTCTCAACGGAAGGTGATATAAGCGTCGAGCTTTACTGTGAGGGTCGTGTTGGTAGCATGAACTTCCGTGGTCAAGAGGTATCCTCTGGCCAAACGAAACTTTCCGGTGCCACCGCTGATCGCCCGTTCGAACACGGTCCCGAGCGGGGCGACCGGGAACAATCCTTGCAGGGCGAGGGAGCTGCCTTTGTACTTGCCGGCGGTGAACACCAGCTGGAAATTGGTGAGGCCGGAGTTCTCGGCCAAGCTCGAGCCCACTCCCATGCCCTGGTTTCGGCCGACTATGGGTGAGTCAGGCTCGACCCCAGCCCGGAGGAGGTTGTCGTAGACGATGACGTTGCCGAAGCCAGCTCCAGAGTTGGAGTCGCGGCGTTGGACGGCGTAGACGACAGTGGCGCTGGGGCCGGAGCCTAAGATTCTCTCGTGGTTGTAGAAGCGCAGGTGCATGTAGCCATTGGGGTTGGAGGAGGCAGCGGCAGCTACGAAGAGGAAGAGAAGCAAAAAAGGAATGACTGAGGAGGCTGCCATTTTACAGAGATGCAGTAACAAATTGCAAAGGTGGATGATGAGTTGTGTTTGAATTTGCGGAGTTGCTGGTCCTACTTATACTAATGCGCACAGAGACGACGCGGAGTCGCGCTTCGTTATTTGCCTCGTCTGTTATCGAAACAAAAGACGACCAGCGAGTCATCGTGGGTATACAGAATTGAATCGGTCATCAAGTGCTTAATTAATTTGGTCAACCATGATGATTTTATTTAGCGGTCTTTCTGACGTGTTGTTGCCCATTGTTTTGATGTCAGCTCTTATTATCATTCAATGTTTATATATGTTTGATTTGATTTAGCAGTCATTCTGACACGTTGTTGCCCCTTGTTTTGATGTCAACTCTTTATTGTCATTCAATCTTTATATATGTATTTAACGAGCACGTGTACAGGAAGAAAGAAACAAGTAACAACAACGTGTTCCACTGGAATTTTTTTATTAGAATTATCAAAAAGATATTTTTTTATTATCAACCATTGATTTTTTTTTTATTTTCAAAAACATTTTTTTACAATTATAATTATGTATCCACAATTGATACGACATGTAATGGGTGATCTTGAAAGTAATATAGGGTCGATCGTCAAGATGACATCAATCAAAATCAAAGTGAGGTGACAGTCAGGAAGTACCTAACTAGACAAACCACTCACCTTCAAGACTTAGATCCCAGCATAAGGTCGGTGGGACATCGAGTCGGTCGGACCTTAGGGACTTAGTTCCCCACTCGTGGTCGAGGCACTCAACATACGGACGATCAGCAATAGTGTCGGTCGGACCTTTAACTCACTTTCTCACTTTGCAAGGGCAAGTCCAAAGTATATATCCGCTCGGCCCCAAAATCGGTCGGACCTTCAGACTCTGTTCCTCACTCTGCAGGGGCAATGCCCACAGTATATATCCGTCCGACCCTAGAATTGGCCGGATCTCTAGACTCCATTCCTCACTCCCCTTGGGCATACCTCTTAACATATATTTGCCTGACATTAGAGCCGGTCAGATCTTTAGATTCAGTTTCTCACTTCTCCTCGGTGCGGTCCCAGCTCACATCCGCCCAAACATAGAGTCGGTCGAATTGCCTCCAGGAGATAGCAATGTCAGAGAATCATAACTACTGGTAGAGAATAACGGTTACTTGTCAGGGAATATTCCGCAACCCTAGCATATGCATGTAATGGAACATTCCTCTAAGGGTGGTCGTACCTTTTCCTTTACTCGACATATTCTGATATCAAAAATTCTCTAACGCATCATTATTGAGGAGGTTATGAGGGTCAGTATAAAAAGGAGGTCATTTCCGTTGGCCATGGACGCTATGCTACACACACCCGCATCGATATTACTATTCTATTTTTTATCTTCTTCTCCATTCTACAACGGTTCTGGCTTGAGCGTCGAAGTGTCTGTGCCAAGGACCCGCTCCCTAGCCCGGTGACTAACACTTTCTTCTCCTAGTTCCTGTTTATGCCATATAGGTTCGTCCGCATCATCAGGATCTTCATCTCCTCGCAATCAACAGCAAAGACACCTATCTAGCGTGCCATCTTCTCCGATTTCAGACAGGATCAAATTTGACACCGAATGTGGGAATCTTCACCTGAATTTGAAACACCAAGATGCACGAGGTTGGATGCTTCACAATAGTCACTTTATAACAAGAAGATTTGGAGTTACTCGTAGCCGTTTGAACGGCTAGATTGGTACAACAACAACAAGTAGCAGCGGAGTGTCCTTTGTCGAATGACCTGGTCTTATCAGTGACAGGCTGATAGTCTGAACAAAGAATCCGAGTGGAATGGACAACTGGGTTTCCACCAGTTCCTCCTCCAACCGGTTTCATGCAAGTGCCTACACATTCGATCAGGTTTCCGCAGGTGACCCCGTCTCCGCTTGTATATCACCTGGCCCTTTTCCGCATTCCCTTTGAGGGTGTAGGCTGAGTCGAGAGGCCACAAGGATCATCTACTAGAGATACATCCGCTTGGGATGTGAGGAAGGGAAAAGCTCCAATGGCTAATAGCTCTCTCGAGTGAGTCAGTATGTCATTCTCCTAGGAGATATTGGAAGACAAATTGTTGGACCACTTATGACCTTTAACGATTGGAGAATACAGAGAAGCGACCGACCCAGATGATCATCTCCTCAAATTTGAGAATGCGGCTATTCTCGATCAATACATGGATGGAGTCAACTGCCGAGTATTCTTTACTACTCTCTCAAGCTCGGCTCAAAGATGGTTCAATTGGCTCTCGGCCGAATCCATTTGTTGTTTTAAGGATTTTCATAAGACATTCCTCCACTACTTCGCTAGTAGTCACTACTAAACCTACTTTCCCTCAAGTAAGGGCCTAAGGAAGCGCTACAAGCATGCATCAAAAGCTTCGATCAAGTGGTCATAGACGTCCCTTCAGCCACCCCAGGGATTTTAGTGAGTGCCTTATCTGAAGGGATCACTGATGGGGACTTCGTCCGATCTCTAATTAAAAAGCCACCTAGAGACTTCGACTATCTGTTAGGGATGACGACTAAATACATCAATATAGAGGATGAATAGTCTGCTCGAAAGAAGGAGGGTACCGCGCTTGCTCATGTCCCTGCCCTCAAGCGTCGAGCCCCTCCACCCCCTCTCCCACACAAAGGATCTTGAGTGGGATATCAGCTGCACCATCTTGAGCCAAGACCCCATGCAGTGTAGAATGTGAAGATCGTTAGGATGCTATTCCTCGAGCCCTGCTAATAATGAAATTCTAATAAACCCCTTAACTACATAATAATGTAGTAATAAAGAGCTCAGGGTCGAATCTCTCGAGTAACTAACAATCGAATGTTTGTTTTAGACTTAGAACTATTTCTGATATTTTCATCATTAAAATGAGGGTTATTTATATTTTGATTCTAAACCTAACAATTGAAATAGCAAAACAGTAAGAAACTAATCTAATGCATGAATAAAATCTAACTAAGTGCCAACAATTAATTTACAACGCATTGTCACTCTACGCTATGAGTTTCATCATCAATACAATTACACTAAGAAATGAAATAGTGAGACACAAATGAAATCTGATCTAAAACAATAATTGAATCTTAGCTAAAGAAAACTAAGCTACTCAAAAGAACCGAAATCTAAGCTAAAGCAAGATTAACAACTACTCGAAACTCAATTGTAACTAAGTATCCATTACACTTGAATTCAAACAATTAAGCTAAAAAGAACTATGATTACTGCATCCAAATGACACGCATTGAAATCTAAATCTATCAACAATAAAAAGATGCCAAAAATAAAATCTAAACCATCTCCACACCAAACCACTTCTCAAACAAGTTTCTCCTTGTTGTCACACAAGGAAGCTCGGTGAAACCTCACTTCGGCAATCAGAGAAGAAGCTCACAACTACTATACTCAAATCAACCTTCACCAGAACCACAGGACACCTCTCTAAGCGAAGCTGATGAATATCAGAGCTGCCAAACTTAGGAAATCTACACTTTTGTGTTTCTAGAAACTCTAATATGATGTGGTGCTGATGGTGGATGGAAGGTCGTCGGAAGTGATCTAGTGTCGCCGGAGGAACGCCATCGATGATTATTGCTGTAGGGTGGAGCCACTGGATCGGAAGAACGCTGTCGATCAGGGCGAAAGCAGAGTATCACGGAAATAAAATCATCGCCGCAGAAATGCCTTAAAGTGAGCTCAGATGCCGGAAGATGGATGCCAGTAGCTGTTAACCTCAATGCCAATGAAACTTGCTGAGAAGATGAAGTGCTGGAAGAAGATGGTGGGTTGCGTCGCGCAATGGAGAAGATCGTATATGAACAGTAACCCACTGTTCATCCACAAGAATCTTGGGTTTTATACATGGGTTTGAACCGGTTAAAAGTGGGTTTAGTTGGGTTCAAGTGGGGTTTTAGGGTTTGGTGAGAGGGATTTTATTTGGGTCAAGCTCAATGGGTTGGAATCAAGTTGAATGTGAATCATCTCCCAATGAATTAAACCTTGCTTCATTTTTGATGAACTTCTTGGGCTAGTTATTGGTCCGATTTAATCAATTCCATGGCTCAATTTTGATTCCCTACAAAAATCTTGAAATAATACCAAAATTAGGGAGAAATTATAACAAGCTCCAAATAATATCCTACTCGTAAATCATGGTATTAAACAATATTTAATCGAATGAGAGGATAAAAAAAATACTAAGTATAAGAACTAAAATAACATCAGCAAATGCTAATTATCAAAACCCCATGCAATGCAGCATGTGAAGGTCGATAGGATGCAATTCCCCGAGCCCTACCGATCGACCCCACCATTCTGTACATACCATCAGTTGGGGGCCCACAACATAGAAGATTGTTATCAGTATAACTAGGAGAAGCACCTAGCTGCCAACCAAAGGTTTCAACAACGTTCCATCTCCCCATCACCAGCATAATCGCCGACCGAACAATCCCCTAAGAAGAAGCCTCAGGGAGGCTGATCGAAATTAGTTGTGGCCTCACCAACGGAACTGGCCCAAAATAAGTGGCGAATACATCAAATGGATGTAAAATCTATTTTTTTAAAATAAAATTCTAGAAGAAGACGTCTATATTCGACATCCGTCAGGTTATGAAGTCAAAGGACAAGAAAACAAAGTTCTGAAATTAAAGAAGACCCTGTACATGCTAAAACAAGTACCAAGGGCATGGAATATCCGGATAGACAAGTGCTTGCAAAAGAAAGACTATTGGAGCAATTTGGGTACCCTAGGTTTTAACGTTTGGGCAAAGATTTAAGTTAGATTTATTGTTGTATTTGATATGCATTGTGAGTGTGCAGGATACATGTACAACAAGGAAAGCCCATGAGTGATCTTAATAAAGGAGGAAAGTCCAAGGATAAATCTTGGAGGTGTAAGTTCAAGTATGTAGTCTTGGCAATATACATCCAAGTGTGACTTGACAAAGGATGAAGTCCCGGAGCGTGGCTCTTGGCAATGAAGACCCGACAATGATGACAAGGCTAATGGAAGCTTCAGAAGGCAAGGCGTGAATGATGAGGAGACATCCGAGGGATGCAAGGCTGGTGGTTAGAAGGCTAGGTCTAGATTGTGCGGGCAAGGATGAGTGCATAAGAGATTGTACTGAGGGTAAAATTTTATTATGCACTATAGCAGTGTTGTAGTGTTACTGTAGGGTTACTGTAGCATACTGTAATAGTCGACTGGTGTTTTCATCAATCGACTGGTAACCGACCGTTGACTTGTAACGATCGAATTTCACTTATGATCAGTCGACTGGTAGTTTTACCAGTTGACTGGTGGCGAGAAACACAGCTAGGTGTTTCCTCCCGAGCTCTATTTAACAGAGATTGGGGTGCTTGGCCAAGGTTGACGAAATTAGTGGCGGTTAGACCTAATTAGAGTCTCCAAGTGCCCAAGTGATCTAGCGTTCTTGTACGAGGTTGTGGCGAGGTTTCTCCACCCATAAGGAGCTACACGAGCTAGCCGAAAGTTCTTCAGAGAATCATCCATCGACGGATCGGGATCGTCCACCTTACGGATAGCCGTGGAGTAGGAGCTTTATGTCCAAACTACGTTAAATCAACGTGTTAGGTTTGTTTTCTATTGTTAGTATTTGTTTTTGTATTTCGCTGTGCATACTAACCATTGTAGGAAGCGACATTTTGTGTGAAACAACCTATTGTCACACTTTAATTTCTACTTGTGAAACGGAGTATGTGACTGCGACCTCGTGTTTGTCATGCTATTTGGCTCAAAAATTTATTGAATAAGCTAAGTTTGCCACAAGAAGAGGCAACCAAAATTCAAGTTGATAACAAGTTGCAATAACGCTAGCAAAGAATCCAGTTTTCCATGATAGAAGCAAGCACATCGATACGCGTTATCACTATATCAGAGAGTGCATTACAAGAAAAGAGGTGCAAGTGGAATACATAAAGTCTCAAGATCAAGTTGCAGATATTTTTTTATCAAGCCTCTCATATTTGAAGACTTTATCAAGATGCGCTATTTGTTTGAAGTCACAAAGTCAAGTTTAAGAGGGCATGTTGGAATTTAAACTTAATTTTATTGATAGAGATAAAATTGTTGATAGAATATTATGAGATAAGGTGGAAATTCTGGATAAGAATGAGAGTTCATGATATGATAGAGACTGAATATAAGGTGACAATTGTTGATAAGGATAAGAGTTCATAGAGATAGAATATGATGAGATGGTAAAGGAAAAAGTATCTAGATTCAATGTATTTGAGATTAGTAGTTACCCAATAAACCTATAAATATGTAACCTTTCTAATGAATGAAATCAAGTTGAGTTCTTATTTTTTCCTCCTCTTCCACATAGAGTGGATTTTTCTCCCATAATTAATTTATTTCTTTTCCCATAATTCTTTTTTCCAATAAATTGGTATCAGAGCTATGACTAATGGAGGTATGACTCCCTTCCAAGTTTCAGTACTCAAAGTGAGTAATTATGATAATTCGAGTATCAAGATGAAGTCACTTTTTGGAGCTCATGATGTTTGGGAGGTTATATATAGAAAAAGACTACGTTAAGCGGCATGATGACTCGACGCTATCTCCGACTGAAAAAGACAGTATGAGAGATTTAAGAAGAGAGACAAGAAGACTCTCTTCCTCATTTATCAAGCTTTAGATGAGGATGATTTTGATAAAATCTCAAGTGCTACTTCGGCCAAGCAAGCATGGGAAAAGCTCCAAGTCTCATATCAAGGATAAGAAAAAGTAAAAAAGGTACAACTTCAAATATTAAGAAGTCAATTTGATATTCTTCGTATGAAGGAAGGTGAATTGGTATCCGATTACTTTTCTAGAGTCTCTACCATTTCCAGTCAACTAAAGAGAAATGCCGAGAAGCTAGAAGAAGTAAATATCATTGAGAAAATTCTTTAATCATTGGATTTAAAATTTGACAGTATTTCAATCATCATCGAAGAGACAGAGGATCTACAATCCATGATGATAGAGTAACTCATGGGTTCATTACAATCCCAAGAAAAAAAGAAGAAGATTAATGAAGAAATTACTCAACAACTTCTAAAGGTGACTATTGAATCGACAAAAAAAAAGATGAAAGCTTCAGTAATAACAGAAATCAACGTGGAAGAGGTCATGGATATGGACGAGGTCGTGCTAATGAGCAAGGATGGTTTTCTAACTACAACAATGAAATAGGAGAACACTCAATAAGAGGGCACGGAAGATGGTATACAAACTCGAGGTATGATAAATCTCAAGTTAAGTGCTACAATTGTAACAAATTTGGGCATTATGCTAAAGTATATGAAATAGAAAACTATATAGAAGAAAGGAAAGAAGAAGTTGACACCCTACTGCTAGCATATAAAGATAATGAAAGAGGCAAAGATACAATTTGGTGTCTTGACACTGGTGCAAGCAGTCATATGTGTGGGAAAAGAAACATGTTTGTAGAGCTTGATGAATTAGTTGGTGGTAATGTATTCTTCGGAGATGAATCAAAGATCGAGGTAAAAGGTAAAGTTAACATTCTCATCCGTTTGAAGAATGGAAAACATGAATTTATCTCAAATGTTTTTTTTTGTGCCAAATATGAAGAGTAATATTTTGAGCTTATAACAACACTGGAAAAAAATGATATGATATTCATCTAAAAGATAATATGTTTATCTTGAAAGATGATATTGGTTGCATAATTACTAAGGTGCCTATGTGAAGAAATAGAATGTTCTTGCTTAATATTCAAAATGATATTATCAATTGTCTCAAAGCTTGTTAGATATCACTTGGCTATGACATCTTCAATTTTAGTATCTCAATTTCAAAGGACTAGAATTACTTTCAAAGAAGGTGATGCTGAGAGGACTACCTTGCATCAAACATCCTGATCAATTATGTGAAGCATGTCTATATGGCAAACAATTTAGAAGAGGTTTTCCAAAGGAGTGAAATTCAAGAGCTTAAAAGCCGCTTGAATATACACACAAATGTTGGTGTCCGATAAAGTCAAGTTCACTTGGTAAGAGTAATTATTGCATTATTTTCATAGATGACTTTTCTTGAAAAACTTGGATATATTTCTTGAAGCAAAAATCGGAGGTCTTCGACATATTCAAGAAATTTAAAGCAATTGTAGAAAAGGAGAGTGGTCTCGAGATCAAAGCTATGCATTCTAATCAAGAAGGAGAATTTATCTCAAAAGAATTTCAAGAATTTTGTGAAGCCAACGGAATACGACGACCCTTGACAGTTCCAAGATCCCCTCAACAAAATTAAGTGGTGGAAAGAAAGAATCGAACCATCCTTGACAAGGCAAAGAGCATTCTCAAAATTAAGAGGCTACCAAAGGAACTTTGGATATAAGTGGTTGCATGTGTAGTATACTTATCCAACCAATCACCAACAAAGAGTGTGTGGGGAAAGACATCACAAGAAGCATGGAGAGGAAGGAAACCTAGGATTTCTCATCTAAGAGTTTTGGGGAGTATAACTCACGTTCAAGTGCCTGATGAAGCAAGAAGCAAATTGGATAATAAAAGTAAGAAGTTTATTTTTATTGGCTATGATACCAACTTAAAAGAGTATAAGATATAGAATCTAGATAATATGAAGACAATCATCAGTCGAGATGTCATATTTAATGAAGAAGAATGGAATTGGGAATCTCAAAATGAATATTACAATTTCTTCCCATACTTTGAAGAAGAAGATATGGAGCAAACAAGAGAAGAGCCTACTACTCCACTAGTAACACCAACATCAAGTACTCAAGGAAATTCATCTGCATCAACTTTAAGTGACAATTCATGTGAAAGAGTTCCGCACTTTAAGAGCTTACGGGACCTTTATGAGTTAACTGAAAATCAAGATAATATTACTCTATTTTGTCTATTTGTCGATTGTGAGCCTATAGATTTCCAAGAAGTTATAAAGAGCAAAAAGTGGAAAGATGCAATGGACGAAGAAATCAATACGATCAAGAAGAATGGTACATGGGAGTTAACTCCACTTCCTAAAGGACATATGGCGATTGATGTGAAGTGGACATACAAAATAAAGAAGAATGCTAAAGGAGCAGTTGAAAGATACAAAGCAAGATTGGTGACAAAAGGCTACAGTCAAAGATTTGACATTGACTATGATGAGGTATTCCCGTTGCTCGATTAGAAACTGTTAGACTAATCATTTCTCTAGCACCCCAAAATAAGTAGAGAATATATCAAATGAATGTAAAATCTGCTTTTTTAAATGCAATTCTTGAAGAAAAAGTTTATATTCGGCATCCATCTAGTTATGAAGTCAAAGGATAAGATGACAAAGTTCTAAAATTGAAGACATCCCTCTATGGGCTAAAGAAAACACCAAGGGCATGGAATAGCCGGATTGACAAGTACTTGCTAGAGAAAGGCTTCATTAAATGTCCTTACGACTCTTTCTCATGTCGTCCTTCTCGCTAGCTGCGTCTTTCGCTCGACTTCCTGTGCTTCTAAATTTCTGCACACTTAGCCACAAGAACATCAAAGCATAACAGGACCTAACTTGACTTGGTTGATCACATCAAAACTATTACGAGGTACTAACAATCTCCCCTTTTTTGATGTGAGCAACCCAAGTTAATTAGGATAAATCAAACAAAAATATAAGCAAGGTAATAAGTATAAAGTTTACAAGTTCTAATAATATGCAAAAAAAGTCATTGTTACCCTCCCTTAAACTTAACATTTAATTCTCCTCCTTTGATCATATTAAAAATAGGGGCAAAGTAAGAATATAACTTTGAAAAATATTGTCGAAGGGAAAAAAAAAAACATGGACTAATATCTAAAAAAAAATGAACCTTTAAATTCTGGATAAAGACATTTTTTTTGTTTAATTTGTAAATTATTTTTTTTAAAATAAAGATAATTTAAAAAGTATTTTTAGACTTGAAATTTTTTTGAAAGTTTTATAATGGTTGAACAAACATATTTAAAGTAGATATAAAATTTTTCACCAAAAATTAAAATTATTTTAAGGGAAAATAAATTCTTTTCGACGTATATACATATTTTTAAGAATAAAAAAATAATTATTAGCTTTACAAAATCATGAAATATTTTCTGAAAATGTATAATAGTAAGTAATTTTTCAAAAAAAACTAAATTTTAAAGATTTGAATTTTCAAAAATTTTTAATGTTAAAATTTTGCATTTGGATAACTAATTCATAGAAAATTAATCTGTAAAATATTTCTAGGAGAATTTTTTTAGATAGAAGAAATGATAAAGTTTCATAGAAAAATAAATTTTGTAAAAAATAGCATTACAAGAATTTTTAAATTGAAGAATACGAATTTTTTTAAAAAAAATTATAGAAAAATAATACAATGGTCAAAAAATTTAAAATTTTTTCTATAGATGAGTAATGAAATTTACTTTCTCAAAAAAAAATTAAATTTTAATTAATTTCTGAAAGAAATTACGCAAAATAATTTATTTAATAATTCTACGCAAGAATATGAAATCAAATTAAAAATAAAATATGCGCATTGATTTTTATTTTGGAACCTTTATACTTTTCTTCCAACTAGGTTAATAAAATTTTTTTAAGGTTATATTTTGTTGACAATTTTCTGATTTATCCCTTATGCTGTCTAAAGTGTCAGTTTAGTCTTTGATAATTTTTGAAGTTAGAAATAGTTATATTCGAACATGCAGAATTCTTTAGATTTTTAATTTTTAATTTTTAATTTTTAATTTTTAATTTTTAATTTTTAATTTTTATCTTGTTAAAATCCTCTAGTCGACAAGATGTTGCTAAGGTTAATTTTAACTCTTCATTTTATTTTTCTAATTTATAGATATTTTTTGATAATATTTTATAAACTGAAATAACTTATCACGAGGAAGAGACCGTACTTGACTTACCTGGTAGTTCCCATAACCTGAAGTTCCCCTTGAAGTGCTGCTTCCTTCTGATGTTACTCCCCCTTCATCGATGCTCTCCATACTCATTTCAGATCAGCTTGCTTCGTCTTCATCTTTTTGGTGACTTGCCACTAGCGCAAGTCCAGCGATGACTTCGATCTTTGACTCGGACGACGTTTCGTCCTACGTCGCCTTTAGATTTCGATGCTTTGTCTGGACTGGTCTTTTGTCCTTGCTCTTTAATTTAGGGTAGTTATCTTTCACATGCCCTTCTTCATTGCGATGATAACATCTTACCTTTCTTCATCTTCTTTTATCTTGCACTCGATTAAATTTATTAGTTTTAAATAACTTTTTAAATTTCCTTACCATGAACGTCATTTCATCATCATTGAGAGAAGTTTCGGATTCTGGTTCATCTATTTTTGCCCTTAAAGAAATGTTGTACTTGGGCTCCTTTTTCAGATATTCACATATAGTTTCATGAACTTCAAATTTAGAAAATAACTCTTCTAAAGTACTTACCTCTAGATCCTTAGAGATGTAATAGGCATATACTAAGGATTTCCATTCAGAAGTCCTAGGAAAGGCGTTAAGCGTGTACCTTAGCAAATCTCAGTTGGTAATCTTTTCTCTGAGATTCGTGAGTCCGGTGATGAGTTCCTTGATCCTTGAGTGAAGGTGTGCAACGGTTTTGCCTTCTTCTAATAGGAGGTTGCTAATTATGTTCCGAAGCAAATTCTGTCTCGCTAGTTTTGTCTCCAAGGTCCTTTTGTGTAGTTTCAGGAATTTCTCCCAGAGCTCCTTAAATGACTCATAGGCTCTAATTTGATTGACTTCTTGAGGTAGTAAAACGCTAAGCAGATGAAACTCTGCTTTGCCATTTGCCACGAAGTCGGCTTGCTCCGTTTTCGTTCATTGGTATTCTTCTTTGCCCTCTGGTGCTACAAAATCAAACTTCAAAATTAGTAATAAATCAAAATCTACCTTAAAGAATACTTCCATCTTTTTCTTCCAGTTCACGAATTCTCCCTAGAACTTCGGTAGGTAGATACTCGATCCAACCATCTCTTGTGCTTCGATCGGCGGTTGGTCCTCTTCGAGCATCCTCGCTCTGATACCAATTATTGGTCCCTTGGTTGTCTGCTAGAGGGGGGTGAATAACCTTCCACAATAAAAGTAAACACCTTTCTCTGAACTTTGGAAATAAAGCACTTATATAAAAAGAAACTGATTAATAGACAAAAAAAAGGAGGCACAACAATTTACTTGGTTTGTAATCATGGGATTGTTAATATTATCCAAGATGTTTGAAAGCTCACTAATGTCTCCTTCAGGCAGAGAAGCCTCTTACAATAGTCAAAGCTCACAACTACAAAGCTAAAGTCAATTAGGATCAATTACAGGTGTTGTTTTTAGCTTATGAGATCAGGGCTGTATTCATAGCCGTGATCGGGGCACCTGGAAGGGTTTTAGGCGCTTGGAGAGGGATAAAATTTTATCCTCGTTGCAACGGATCTTGACGACTGGTAAAGTGATAAACTTTCTAGTCCAAGCGCTTGGACTAGGTCCGGGTGCTCGGACCGATCTGCTCCAGCTCGACCAAGGCATGCGCCTGGGGCGCCCTAGGTCCGGGTGGTCCACGCGCCCAGAATAGCTCCGGGCACTCGGAGCACAGTCAGCCTCTGGTTGACTTTTCCTTTGGGGCCTCCACTCCAGCTCCGCTTGCTTGGGTGTTTTTTACCATTTGGAATAGAACTCACCTGAATCCATTTTTCAGCCTTCTCGAGCGTCCTTCCGCTCTAGCTTCTCATCACTCGGAACTGCCGCGCGCTTCCTTCTCATCTGCCAGCGTACTCTTCCGCGGCACCTCATTCCTCGGGCACACTGAGTCTGTCGACTCTCTCCCGTGCCTTCCTTCTCTCTAGCTGTATCTTTCGCTCGAATTTATATGCTCCTAAGTTCCTGCACATTTAGATACAAGGGCATTAAAACATAACAGGACCTAACTTGATTTGGTTAACCATATTAAAACTATCACGGGGTACTAACACTTATAACTCAGTCAATGTCGACTCCACATAATGTCTTCTTCACTTGGTCAATATGGGTTCCACATGGTACACCTCTGCCTCGATCAACATGGATTTCAGTTAGTTAGAAATCCAAAATTATGTTTAGAGCAGGTCGGCCCAGTGGGAGCTCGACAATACTCATTGAAAGTTCAGTAATACTTATCAAGAGCTTGACAATGTTCATAAGGAGTCGGTAGTATTTTGGGCCTTTCGGCTGAGGCCGATAAGGTTAAGTCTGAGTCATAGGATGTACGCATTGGACAACTAATAAATGCAGAACAAAGGGAGGCACATCGGTTTGGAATAGATGTTAAGGGCTTGACTCCTCAATGAGTGACGGTTACAGGTGCAGGAAAAGAGTGTTAGTGCAAGTTGCACTAGAATTAAACTTAAGTTTTGATGTTATCAATGGTTCAAGTTAAGTCTTGTTGTGATCTAACAAGTTGATCAAGTGTGCAGGCTGTTTACTCAACCGGAAAAGTCCTAGTTGGAGGCTAGGTGGGAAAGACTTAGCAGATCTTAGAAGTCAGGCGGAAAGACCAAGTGGGTCGAGAAGATTCGACAGTTGGCAGAGAAACTTGATAGGTTTGGAGGACCGTAGATTGAGGGAAAGTCCTGGGTGGCTGAATCAATGCTAAGCAGTAAAGTCCAAATATGTTTGGAGGACCATGTTTGGCAGGTAGGTTGAGGTAAAAAACTGGAGGAGCGATAGTGAGGTCGTGTTCCTGAAAGGAACAACTTAAAGTCGCTGATCCAATTGAAGAAACCGGAAGATTTCCAAGTTGAGATCAAGATAGTTCTACTGTCTAATACTACTCATGCATCAAATATATTATTACTGTGCTAATCTCTGTTTTGTCGGAATATTCTGTATAACTCTGTTTGCAGGTCTGGCCTGATTGGTCGACCGAACAAGAGGATCGGTCGACCGAACAAGGCTAACTCGGATCAGAGACAAGATCAGACCAAAGCAGAGCAACATCCGATCAAGGCCTGATCGGTCGACCGAACCGGATGATCCGTCGACCGAACCCTAATGATGTGGCACCTATCAGATCGATCAAAAACATATATGGAAGATTGACTGATTGGTCGACCGAACCAGGGGATCGGTCGACCGAACGATCATCACATTAAAGGTGCATTAATGAAGAATCTCGACGAACGGGGAAAGCTCACCGTTCGGTCGACCGAACCATTAAACATCATTAATGTCGGAGGATCGGATCTCAATGAAGAAGACAGAGAGCGGGTTCGATAGATCGAATGATACCGATTCTTATAAAAGTGGAGCTCAAGATTTGAGGCGACAATGAAGTTGCCTATTCATCTCTGTGGAAACTCTCTGTTCATGATGCTGCTCTACAACCCGTCTTCAAGCAAGCGTTTACTTTTTTCAAGTGCCGACCAAGCTTCATCTCCCACATAGTGTTGGTATACATTTACTTTAAAGCTTGTATTGTACTTAAATTCACATAAGATAGTAGGTTGTTACTATCTTATATTATTACATACTGTAAACATTGCTTCTTTCCAAAGGTTTCGGAAAGAAGAATATTAGTGGATTGTCCAACGGTGCAATCAAGGATCATAGAGTCTTAGAGTAAGAGTCGACGTAGGCTCCGAACCAAGTAACCACACGAGTTCTTTATTTTCGTTGCACTACTTTTGTTTTTACGAGTAAAAGAAAAGTGTTTTTGACGAGCGATATTCATCCCCCCACCCTCTATCGCTTCATTAGGATCCTACAAAGAGGTGTTAGTTACAAATGAAGGTAAAACAATGAGGCATCGATTGCAATAGTTATGGAGGGCTGGAGTTTCGGTAAATTAGAGAAAAATCCTTAATCACAACTATAACTTTGCATGCAACCCCCATGTCCAAAAAATTTTGTTTTCACTCACTGCATGCAAAGATTTATTTGCTTCAACTCCTTCATGCAAATATCGTTATCTAATTGCTCCTTAGATTTTTTTGGTACAAAAAGTCCAAAAATAAGTATAATTTCTCTTAAATTCAATATTTTATACTAGAATCGAGTATATTTTCTATGAAAATTGCCCCGCAAATTTTTTAGGTACAAAAAATGTAAAAATGAGTATAATTCTTCTTAAATTCAGCACTTTAAATTAGAATCGAGTATATTTTCTATCAAATTGAGTACGACTTTTTCCTACTTAATATAATGCCTCCTAAATTCAGCATCATTTAAAAAAAAATCTAGTATATTTTCCATCCAATTGAGTACTATTTAAAGAAAATATAGTATATTTTTCATCCAATTGAAGTGGAAAAAGAGTCGTGCTCAATTCGATAGAAAATATACTAGATTCTAGTTTAATGTGCTGAATTTAAGAAAAATTATACTCATTTTAAAACTTTTTATAGCAAAAAATATCAAGGGTAATTAGGTAAATTAGTATCCACTATGTTTGATTAGGGTGTGGAAACAAAGATTTTTTCAATTGGGATTGTATGCAAAGTTTTGTTTGTGATTGGAGACTGCATGCAAATTTTCCCGAGTTACTCTAAATTAGAGTCATTGCTAGAAATGATATCGCAGCCTGAAATAGAGGCGTCATATGAAGGCAGGGAGGCCACAGAGATACAAGGAATGTATTTTCTTCTCATTACGAAAAAGATGAAACAGAAGTAATTAATCATGTACCATCCAATCTTTTTGATCATCCAAAATAATCATGAACTTTTATAATACAATTTAGCTTAATTATTAAGATGAATGTATTTCTATACATAAAATCAAGGATTATGAAATAATGAATTATAAATGAGTAGAAAAGAATAGTTACATATATAAATGTTGATCTTCAAGTCTCAACGGAAGGTGATATAAGCGTCGAGTTGTCCAGTGAGGGTGGTGTTGGTAGCACGAACTTCCGTGGTCAAGAGGTATCCTCTGGCCAAACGGAACTTTCCTGTGCCTCCGGTGATCGCCCGTTCGAACACGGTCCCGAGCGGGGCGACCGGGAACAACCCCTGCAGAGCGAGGGAGCTGCCGTTGTACTTGCCGGCGGTGAACACCAGCTGGAAATTGGTGAGACCAGAGTTCTCGGCCAAGCTCGAGCCCACTCCCATGCCCTGGTTTCGACCGACGATGGGTGAGTCTGTCTCCACCCCGGACCGCAGAAGGTTGTCGTAGACGATGACGTTACCGAAGCCAGCCCCAGAGTTGGAGTCACGGCGCTGGACGGCGTAGACGACAGTGGCGCTGGGACCGGAGCCAAGGATTCTCTCGTGGTTGTAGAAGCGCAGGTGCATGTAGCCATTGGGGTTGGAGGAGGCAGCGGCAGTGGCAGCAGCAGCTACGAAGAGGAAGAGGAGCAAGGAAGGAATGACTGAGGAGGCTGCCATTTTACAGAGATGCAGTAACAAATTGTAAAGAAAGAAAGGAATGATGAGATGTGTTTGAATATTGCGGAGTTGCAGGGCTCTATTTATAGTAATGCACTCAGGGACGGAGTCGATACTTAATACTTGAAGGTAGCAGGTCGTCGCCGTCTTGTAAGTTGCCTCGTCTGATATTGAAACAAAAGATCAGCGCGTCGTTGTGGATATACAGAATTGAATCAGTCACCAAATGATTAATTAATTTGGTCAACCAATAAGATCTTTTGAACGATGAGTCGATTTAGCAGCCCTTTCCGTCTCTTTCTCTCTCTTATTCAGACGCGGACGCGTTGTTGCCCCGGCCCTCTACATTGATGTCAACTCTTCTTTAAAACTGTGTTCGTGTAAAATAATTTAAAATTTTTTAGATCCATCCGCTAGTCTTGTCTATCAGTTATTATCCATTTATAACTAAGAGGTTGTATAGAGCTTAAAAACTCTAATTCTTCATATACATACATTTCAATTCTTGTTTTGACTATAATTGATGTAGCACAGCTTAGCAAACAAGGATACAATCTTGAACCAGGAGGATCCAAAAAAGTTGTCACTGTTTTTTAGAGTTATTTTACTCTTTTACATTTTTGGAATTTTGAGTTTGTTTAGGATTTTTTCGTATATTAATATTTTATTTTCATTCTATTAGAAGTTTTTTATTTCAGTTATGATTTTTTTTTTTTTTATTCTTGTTGATGAAGCATGAAATGTATCTATACGATAGCAAGTCCATTACATTGAGATTTGTGAACAATCATGAGAATTTAACGAAAAGATTTTTTTTTCATAAATAGTATTAATGAAACTACCTCATTGAATTTGAAAAAAAAGATATCAAATGTTCTTGTTTCTTAAGACCTCCAAGTTAAGAAAATTAGAGACTAAGGATATGATGGTGCAAATAATATGTATGGTGAAATAATGAACTTTGGACATTGTTTCTTAAAGATTATTCAAGTGCGAACTATATTCGTCGTTGCATATTATTTGCTACTACAATGCCAATAATCGATTATTGAAACCCAACAATCGACTGCTAATATAACAAAACATCCTAAACTCAGTTATTGTAATAAACCCCAAAGTTACTGTAACAATTACTATATCAAACAATAAAACACCTAAAATCCTAATTTCAAGGTTTACAGTCCATCAATCAATTAATACTATTATTTCAATTTACCAAAGATGAATTCTCGTCTTATCTGGTATTCAATTAACGTCAATCGACCAAGATTTTGTTTGTGCAACATTTGGTCAACCCTAATAAGTTTGGACTTCATACGTTAAGCATCCGATCACCCTTGACCTATCAAAACTTCTCATATGCTAAACATCTAGTCTTTCTTGACATGTTTGGACATCTGCACTCACTATAACATCCAGTCTTTTGTGACCTGGTAGGACTTTCCATCTTTGCCTAACATATGGTCTCCGGCCATTTAGGGCTTTTATCCACATTGCAAGTATCCTGTCAAACTTGACCTACTTGATTTTCGCTTCTCATGCCAAGTGTCCGATTCTTCATAACCCAAGTGTCCGGTCAACCGTGACCTACTTTAACTTTCATCATCTATGATCACCAAGTGTCTGATCAGCCATAATCCTGTTGGATTTTCTCATATCAATTCCTTATTGGACTTTCGATTGCCAAATATCCGGCTAACAATGACTCACTTGGACTTTTCACTTCTTGTCAAATATCTATTTACCTTGACTTACTTAACTCAAACTCAACCAACTATTGATCAGACATCTAAATCTAATTTGAGTCAACTTGAGCTTGGTCAATCTAATTAATCTTGACCCGATGTCGACGACACCAGCATTGAAACTGGATGAGATACTATTTGCCCTCGCGTCATGGTTGAGTTGGCTACTCTGAGATAAATATTGCTATAATGGGCAAGGGTTGAATCTCAGCAAAGCCAAGAAAAATACCTCTCCCTACAATGATCAGCTTCCTGATTTATCTCCTCATAGATGACTGTAAGACTGATCATGTGGGCCACAGGGAAGGCAGAAGGCGAATTTTACTTTTTACTAAAGGGATGAGATGTTATTTTAATAATAAATGAGAAAGAATACACTTTTGTGTGTTTTTTTTTGCCTGAGAACAAAATTATGAGTACTTGTATTTTATTAAACTCTTTGAAATAAGATAAAAATTTGAGAAAAGACAAAAAAAATAAAAAAAAATAAAAGCAACTTATAAATTTTTTAATTAATTTTGTAAATTAGAATTAAGAATTTTAAAAAATATTATTTTTATCTTAACCATGTGATTAGTTGTACTATGTTACACTAAATATAAAAACAAAATCCGAATAAAAATAATAAGGCTAACAATTTATGTTGGTCCCGTGTGACCGGTAAAAGAGAGATGAATTACCTTGAATAAAATAAAACACTTTCTTTTACTTTCTATTTAGTAAAAACAAACACACATTAGTTAATCAAAAGTAATGACATAAATATTATGAGAAAACTCTGAGTTTACTTGGTTTACAATTGAGAAAGTTGCTAATCCAAGATAGTTAAAGCTCTAGTAAAAAGATATCCTTTGTTGAATGTGGAGAAGTCTCTTACAACGTTGAGAGTATAGAAGTTTGAAATAATAAATTAGATTACAGAGTGTGTTGTATTGAACTATTAAGACTAGAGCTCTATTTATAGCTCCTGGCGAAATTTATCCATTGCTGATGTGGCACAACCCGAGCTCCTGGACCCTCTCTGGGCTCTCCCGAGGTGAAAAATTTTATCTCCACGCAACGACTTCGTGCAACGGCTGGAAGATGAAGTTTTGCATGTCCGGACGCCTAGTCCCTTTCCGGGCGCTGAGATCGTTGTTGACGTGGACCCGAAAAGTGATCCATTGTGACGAGGCATCCGCTGGGCACCTTGGTTGTCTGAGAGCCTGCACCATCTTGTTTGGGCACTCGGATAGTCCAGCCACTTGGATTGGTCAGCCTCGTGATGATCGTCCGGCGCCTTCTTCGGTCGCTTACTTTGTCTCCAGTCTCTTGGCTGATCCTTCGACCTTTTAGAGTTGAGCTGCCCCAAATCCAACTTCGGTCTTCTCCTTGAGCAGGCTTCGCGCAATGGCTAGAAGATGAAGTTTTGCATGTCCGGGCGCCTAGACCCTCTCCGAGCGCTTGGACTGTTGCTGACGTGGACACAAAAAGTGATCCACTGCGATGAGGCGACCGCTGGGCACCTTGGTGGTCTGAGAGACCGAACCATCTTGTTTGGGCGCCCAGACGGTCCGGGCGCTTGGATCGGTCAATCTCGTGATGACCATCCGACACCTTCTTTGATCGCTTGCTTCGTTTCCGGTCGCTTGGGTGATCCTCCGACCTTCTAGAGTTGAGCTCACCCAAACTCAACTTCGGCCTTCTCCTTGAGCGGTCTTCCTCCCAGCTTCTCGTCCCTTGAACATCACATACGTCGTTCTTATCTGTCAATGTACTCTTCTGCAGTATCTCATATTGGATTGTAATGCACATGAGAGAGGAGGGGGGAGGGGGGAGGGGGTGAATCACATGATTTTCAAAACACTCTTTTTCAATTTTTAAAAACTCGAGTATGCAGGAGTTGACCCATCCCTAGATCAGAACACATTCTTTGATAAAATGGTTATATATGAGCCACATCATGAGGTGAAACAAGTCCGACCAAGGGCGACCAGACTAATGGAAATGAATCTAGTAGCAGCATGCGTGGCCGAAGTTAAAAAAGGGAATTTACGTGGGAGTTTGCCCATCCAAATATCGGAACACATTCTTTTGTAAAACAGTTGTATATAATCCATTTTTTCTTTCATATGTAACTTTTAAGTTTTAATTTGATTGCGATCTTTAACTACTTGCTCATTACGAAAAAGATGAAACAGAAGTAATTAATCATGTACCAACAAACCTTTTTGATCACCCAAAATAATGACGATCTTTTATAATACAATTTAGCTTAATTATTAAGATGAATGTATTTCTATACATAAAATCAAGGATTATGAAATAATTAATTATAAATGAGTAGAAAAGAATAATTGCATATAAAAATGTTGATATCAAGTCTCAACGGAAGGTGATATAAGCGTCGAGTTGTCCAGTGAGGGTGGTGTTGGTAGCACGAACTTCCGTGGTCAAGAGGTATCCTCTGGCCAAACGGAACTTTCCTGTGCCTCCGGTGATCGCCCGTTCGAACACGGTCCCGAGCGGGGCGACTGGGAACAACCCCTGCAGGGCGAGGGAGCTGCCGTTGTACTTGCCGGCGGTGAACACCAGCTGGAAATTGGTGAGGCCAGAGTTCTCGGCCAAGCTCGAGCCCACTCCCATGCCCTGGTTTCGGCCGACGATGGGCGAGTCTGTCTCCACCCCGGACCGCAGAAGGTTGTCGTAGACGATGACGTTGCCAAAGCCAGCTCCGGAGTTGGAGTCACGGCGCTGGACGGCGTAGACGACAGTGGCGCTGGGACCTGAGCCGAGGATTCTCTCGTGGTTGTAGAAGCGCAGGTGCATGTAGCCATTGGGGTTGGAGGAGGCAGCGGCTGCGGCAACGGCAGCTAGGAAGAGGAAGAGGAGCAAGGAAGGAATGACTGAGGAGGCTGCCATTTTACAGAGATGGAGTAACAAATTGCAAAGGAAGGAAGGAATGATGAGATGTGTTTGAATATTGCGGAGTTGCAGGGCTCTATTTATAGTAATACTTGAAAGTAGCAGGTCGTCGCCGTCCCTTATTATTTGACTCGTCTGATATTTAAACGAAAGACCTGCACCGCGTCATCGTGGATATACAGAATTGATTCAGTCTTTAAATGATTAATTAATTTGTTCAACCGTTAAGCTCGTTTGAACGATGAGTTGATTTAGCAGTCTTTCAGGCGCATTGTTGCCCCTTGTTTTGATGTCGACTCTTTATTATCATTCAATCTTTATATATGTATAATTTGATTTAGCAGTCTTTCTGACGCGTTGTTGCCCCTTGTATTATCATTCAATCTTTAGATATGTATTTAACGAGCATGTGCACAAGAAGAAAGAAGACAACAACAAGTTACACTGGAATTGTTTATTAGAATTATCAAAAAGATATTTTTTTATTATCAATCCTTGATTTTTTTTTAATTTTTAAAAACAATTTTTTTAGCAATTATAATTATATAACCGTTATTCGTACATATTTATAACCGCAATTGATAGGGCATGTAATGGGTGATCCTAAAAATAATATAGGATTGATAGTCAAGATTATATGTTAGTCAAAATCAAGGTGAGGTGATAGTCAAAGTCAATGTGAGGTGGCAGTCAGGAAGTACGTAGCTGGACAAACCACTGACCTTCGGGACTTAGATCCCAGCATAAAGTCTGTTGGACACCGAGCCGGTCGGATCTTAGGGACTTAGCTCCCCACTCGTGGTCAAGGCACTCAACATACGGACGGTTAACCACAGTGTCGGTCAGACCTTTAACTCACTTTCTCACTTTGCAAGGGCAAGACCCTCAGTATATATATGCTTGGCCCCAGAACTGGTTGGACCTTCAGACTCTGTTCCTCACTCTATAGGGGCAATGCCCCCAGTATATATCCATCCGACCCCAGAACTGGCCGGATCTCTAGACTCCATTCCTCACTCCTCTTGGGCACAACTCTTAATATATATTCGCCCGACATTAGAGTCGATCAGATCTTTAGAATCATTTCCTCACTTCTCCTCGGTGTGGCCCCAGCTCACATTCGCCCAAACACAGAGTCGGTCAGATTCCCTCCAGGAGATAGCAGTGTCAGAGAATCGTAACTACTTGTAGAGAATAATGGTTACTTGTCAGGGAATATTCCGCAACCCTGGCATATGCACGTAATGGAACATTCCTCTAAGGGTGGTCGTACCTTTTCCTTTAGTCAACATATTCTGACATAAAAAATTCTCTAACACATCATTATTGAGGAGGTTATGAGGGTTAGTATAAAAAGGGGATCATTTCCGTTGGCCATGGACGCTATGCTATGCGTGCACACCCGCATCGATATTACTATTCTACTGTTTATCTTCTTCTCCATTCTGCAACGGTTCTGACTTGAGCGTCGGAGTGCCTGTGCCAAGGACCCCCTCCCTAGCCCGTAGGCTAACACTTTCTTCTCCTAGTTCCTGTTTATGCCACGTAGGTTTGTCCGCATCATCAGGATCTTCATCTCCTCGCAGTCAACAACAAAGACACCTACCTAGCGCACCATCTTCTCCGATTTCAGACAAGATCAAATTTGACTCCGTGTGTGGGAATCTTCATCGGAATTTGAAGCACCAAGATGTACGAGGTTGGATGCTTCACAATAGTCACTTTATAACAAGAAGATTTGGGGTTACTTGTAGACGTTTGAACGGCTAGATTGGTACAACAACAACAATAATTAGCAGCGGAGCATCCTTTGCCGAATGACTTGGCCTTATCGGTGACAGGCTGACGATCTGAACAAAGAATCCAGGTGGAATGTCCAACTTGGTTTTCACCAGCTCCTCCTCCAGCCAATTTCATGCATGCAAGCGACTACACATTTGATCAGCTTGCCTTAGGTGACCCTGTCTCCGCTTGTACATCACCTGACCCTTTTCCGCATTCCCTTTGAGGGTGTAGGCCGAGTTGAGAGGCCACAAGGATCAGCTGCTTGAGATGCACCCGACTGGGATGTGAGGAAGGAAAAAGCTCCAATGGCTAATAGCTCTCCCGAGCTAGTCAGTATGTCATTCTCCCACGAGATATTGGAAGATAAATTGTCGGACCACTTCTGACATTTAACGATTGGAGAATACAGATGAGCGACGACCCAGATGATCATCTCCTCAAATTTGAAAACGCGGCTATTCTCTATCAATACATGAATGGAGTCAAGTGTCGAATGTTCTTTACTACTCTCTCAAGCTCAGCTCAAAGATGGTTCAATCGGCTCCCGGCCGAGTCCATTTGTTGTTTTAAGGATTTTCATAAGGCATTCCTCCACCACTTCGTCAGTAATCGCCGCTAAGCCTATTTTCCCTCAAGCAAGTGCCCAAAGAAGCGCTGCGAGCGTTCATCAAAAGATTCGATCAAGTGGCCATGGACATCCCTTAAGCCACCCTAGGGATTTTAGCAAGTGCCTTCTCCGAAGGGATCACTGATGGGGACTTTGTCTGGTCTCTGATTAAAAGCTGCCTAGAGACTTTGACCATCAGTTAGGGAGGACAACTAAATACATTAATGTAGAGTATGCATAATCTGCTCGGAAGAAGGAGGGTACTACGCCCGCTCATGTCCCAGCCTCAAGCGTCGAGCCCCTCCATCCCCTCTCCCACACAAAGGATCTCGAGTGGGGCATTAGCTACACCATCCTAAGCCAAGACCCCATGCAGTGCAGCATGTGAAGATCGTTAGGATGCTATTCCCCGAGCCCTACTAATAATGAAATTTCAATAAACCCCTTAACTACATAATGATGTTATAATAAAGAGCCCAAGGTCAAATCTCTCGAGGAACTAACAATTGAATATTTGTCTTAGACTTAGAACTATTTCTAGGGTTTTCATCATTAAAATGGGGGTTGTTTTGGATTTTGATTCTAAACCTAACAATTGAAATAACAAAACAGTAAGAAACTAATCTAATGCATGAATGAAATTTAATCGAGTGCCAATAATTAATCCACAACGCATTGTCACTCTACGTTATGAGTTTCATCATCAACACAATTACACTAAAAAATGAAATAGTGAGACACAAATGAAATCTAATCTAAAGCAATAATTGAATCCTAGCTAAAGAAAACTAAACTACTCAATAGAACCGAAATCTTAGCTAAAACAAGATTAACAACTACTTGGAACTCAATTGTAACTAAGTATCCACTACACTTGAATTCAAACAATCAAGCTAAAAAGAGCTATGATTACTACATCCAAATGACACACATTGAAATTTAAATCTATCAACAATAAAAAGAATGCCAAAAATGAAATCTAAACCATCTCCACACCAAACCACTTCTCAAACAATTTTCTCCTTGCCGTCACACAAGGAAGCTCGGTGAAACATCACTTCGGTAATAAGAGAAGAAGCTTACAACTACTATATTCAACTCAACCATCACCAGAACCATAGGACACCTCTCCAAGCAAAGCTGATGAAGATCGAAGCTGCCAAACTCAGGAAATCTACATTTTTGTGTTTTTGGAAACTCTGATCCAATGTGGCACCGATGGTGGATGGAAGGTCATCAGAAGTGATCTAGTGTCACTGGAGGAATGCCACCGATGATCACTGCTGTGAGGCAGAGCCACTGGATAGGAGGAACGCTGTCGATCGGGGCGGAAGCAGAGTATCACAGAAATAGAATCATCATCGCAGGAACGCCTTAAAGCGAGCTCAAATACCGAAAGCTAGATGCCAGTAGTTGTTAACCTCAACGCCAATGAAACTTGCTGTGAAGAAGAAGTGTTGGAAGAAGATGGTGGGTTGCGTCGCGCGATGGAGAAGATCGCGGATGAACAGTAGCGCAAGCCACTGTTCATCCGCAAGAATTTTGGATTTTATACATGGGTTTGAACAGGTTAAAAGTGGGTTTAGGTTGGGTTCAAGTGGGGTTTTAGAGTTTGGTGAGAGGGATTTGATTTGGGTCAAGCTAGATGGGTTGGAATCAAGTTGAATGTGAATAATCTCTCAATGAATTGAACCTTGCTTCTTCTTTGATGAACTTCTTGGGCTAGTTATTGGTCCGATTTAATCAACTCCATTGCTCAATGTTGATTCTCTACAAAAATCATGAAATAATACCAAAAATAGGGAGAAATTATAACAAGCTCCAAATAATATCCTACTCGTACACTATAAAAAATACAGCTTTCTGGGATGAATTCTAGGATGAATTTATAAAAAAAATTCATTGTAAAATTTTTTGGGACAAATTCTGTGATGAAAAAATTTCGTCCCACACCTCTTGTTGCCAACTTTTGGAACGAATATTTTTTTGTTGCAAATTTGGCAACGAATTTAGGGACGAAATTGGCGACGAATAATATTTTTGTCACCAAATTCGTCGCTAAATTTGCAACAAAAACTTTATTTGTCGTAATATTGTATATAATTTACGTAAATCATGATTTTAAATAATATTTAATTGAATGAGAGGATAAGAAAATGCTAAGTATAAGAACTAAAATAACATCAACAAATGTTAAGTATCAAAACCCCATGCAGTGCAGCATGAGAAGGTCGATAGGATACAATTCCCCGAGCCCCATTCTGTAAATACCATCGGTTGGGGGCCCACAACACAGAAGATTGTTATCAGTATAACTAGGAGAAGCGCCAAGCGGCCAACTAAAGGTTTCAACATCGTTCGCTGTCTCCCCATCACCATCGTAATTGTTGATCGAACGATCCCCCAAGAAGAAGCCTCAGGGAGGCTGATAGAAATTAGCTGCGACCTCACCAATGGAAGTAGCCCAAAATAAGTGGAGAATACATCAAATGAATGTAAACTCTATTTTTAAAAATAAAATTCTTGAAGAAAAGTCTATATTCAGCATCCATCAGGTTATGAAGTCAAAGGGCAATAAAATAAAGTTCTAAAATTAAAGAAGACCCTCTACAGGTTAAAACAAGCACTAAGGGCATGGAATAGCTGGATAGATAAGTGCATGCAAGAGAAAGACTTCATCAAATGTCTTTATGAACTTTCACTATAAATTTAGAATAAGGATAAAAATGTTTTGATTGTATACCTATATGTCGATGACTTGATCTTCACAGGAAGCAATCTAAGTATGTTTAGAGAATTCAAAGAAGCAATAACTAAGGAGTTTGAGATGACTAAGTTTGAAATGACTGATATTGGGTTCATGGCATACTATATGGGTATCGAAGTAAACCAAAGGAAAGATAGAATTTTCACTTCACAAGAAGGTTATGCAAAAGAGATATTAAAGAAGTTCAATATGGATAACAGTAAGTCCATAAATACCCTGGTAGAATGTGGAGTCAAACTATCAAAGTATGATGAAAGAGAAAAAGTTGATCCAATATTTTTCAAGAGCTTGGTTGGAAGTTTACGATACTTAACGTGCACAAGGCCTGATATCCTTTATGCTATTTGACTTGTTAGTCACTACATGGAAGCTCCAACTACCACCCACCTTAAGATTGCTAAAAGAATTTTGCAAAATATCAAAGGTACGATAGATTTTGGATTGCTTTATTCAACATACAACTATTTTAAACTTGAAGGATATAGCGACAGTGATTGAGGTGGAGATATGGATAATAGAAAGAGTACTAGTACAGGATTTGTATTCTTTATGGGAGAAACAACTTTCACTTGGATGTCAAAGAAATAACCTATTATCATACTTTAATTTCTACTTGTGAAGCGGAGTACGTGGCTGCGACCTCGTGTGTTTGTCATGATATTTGCCTCAAAAATTTATTGAATGAGCTAAGTTTGCCACAAGAAGAGGCAACCAAGATGCGAGTTGATAACAAGTCTGCAATAACGCTAATAAAGAATTCAGTTTTCCATGATAGAAGCAAGCACATCGATACACGCTATCACTATATCAGAGAGTGCATTACATGAAAAGAGGTGCAAGTAGAATACATAAAGTCTCAAGATCAAGTTGTAGATATTTTTATCAAGCCTCTCATATTTGAAGACTTTATCAAGATGTGATACTTGCTTGATGTCACAAAGTCAAGTTTAAGAGGGGGTGTTGGAATTTAAACTTAATTTTATTGATAGAGATAAAATTGTTGATAGAATATTATGAGATGAGATGGTAATTCTGGATAAGAATAAGAGTTCATGATAGGATAGAGATAGAATATAAGGTGACAGTTGTTGATAAAGATAAGAGTTCATGGAGATAGAATATGATGAGATGGTAAAAGAAAAAGTATCTAGATTCAATGCATTTAAGATTAATTGTAAAATACCGGAAAAGGGCGAATAACCAGAAGAGAATTTTTTGGAGCCCGTATGACTTAGGTTATGGGGATAAATATAGGTCACGGGAAACCTGTTTAGGCTACCCCTTTTAAACGAGGAAATGTTGGATTTTCTTTTTAATTTTCCTTTCCTTTTTCTTTTTCCCCCGCGTGCTCTATTTCTCTTTTCTTCCTTCTCCCATCGCCGAACTCGCCCGATTCTTCTCCTCTCTTCTCGTCTTCGCCTCTTCATCTCCTCCAACCGACGACGCCGCTGAGACGCTTCATCTCCTCTCTCGTGGACAACAGAGGCAGACAAGGAGAAGTTAGTCACTTCTTCTCTCGATCTCCTCTGCCTCTGTCGATCTTCCTTCTCTCCCGACTTCTCTACATCGCCCGACACTGTGCCACCATTGTCGTCGTCGATGAAGTCCTATTGACGTCGGTACCCGAGGGCAAGCCACTGCCAGTTACTATTCTTGTTGTGCCCTAGCCGCAGTAGCCATGCCCTAATCTCTGCTCCGCCGCCTCGTCGAGCACTGGTAGAAGGACTCCTCGCCGGCATGGATCCACTGATCGCCCCAGATCCGTCCGATTTCCCTAGCTCCAGTTGAGTTCTTGTTGTTCTAATCTGAGGCGCGACACCCGTGCCCTAGCTGAGATCTTGGAGGTAAGGGAAGCTAATTGGATGCTGGACTTCAGTTATGTGTAGATTCTTGATTGAATTCGTGATCTCCTCTTCTTGATCCATTTAGTGGATTTGTCCAGCATGTGTAGGGTTCGATGGATCCAGTTTAGGGCTTTTGGCGGGCAGATTTGAGGGATAGTTGGACAGTGATTTTCTCCAGTAGTGGTTCAGCAGCTGAGATATCAGATTTTTGTAAGAAATGCTTAGCAGTAGATGTTGCATCGATCTGATTTCAGTTTGCTGGTTGAGACTAGCGAGTCCAAGTTGGCTTCGGAAGGGGAGCGTCATCGCTTGCTCGTGGCTGAATTAGAGGAGAAAGATGCTAAGTTGACCTCTTTATTCTCCGATCTGAAGAGTTTACAAGAAACTCAAGAGACTCTTCAGAAAAACTTAACAGATGTTCAGGATCAACTAGCTTCCAGTGCCGACCGAGAGAAAGCCCTCCAAAGTCGTTGGGAGACCAGCCAAACCACCCTCGAATCACTGCAGACTGATCTTCTGAAGGCCTAGGAGACTGCTTCACAGGGTCAAAAAGAGTTGGTCTCTGTACGAGCCGATGCTGAGAGGGCCCAGGCAATGCTAGTGGATTATCAGATAGGTGAAGTCGGTCGTCTTAGAGTGTACAAGCTATCCTACGTCACTTCTCCTTTCTTCTTGAGGGAGATGGGAGGTTTGATGAACCTTATGTTATATTGCGGAGCGGCCGGTGGGGCTCGTCAACTATTTGAGCAGGGCTTACTCCACTCCGCACCTTCAGAGAACTTTCTGGACGCTGCTCGCCTGATGCATGAACTTCCCGTAGGGTCGTATCCTACCTTCAAAGACGACGATGACCTCTTTCTCCTCCCAGCGCCTTCCACTAATGCTGAACTCTGATGTAAAAATGAAACTGCCAAACCTTTGCCAATATTGTTTGCATGTAATTTCAAATTTGTTGCTGTCTCGAACTACTTAACCTTGTTATGATATATTATGATATGACTGCCCGTTTTCGATCTTCCCTTGGCTCGTCAATTTCCTGACAATACCCAGTGTATTCTCAGACCGGTATGAACTATGGTGTTATGGATGTATACTTTGACCTTCTAATTCAGGTTTTAACTGGTCCCAATCGGGACTCACTTCCTTACCCCGACCTGTCGCACTCTCCTTTCCCCGCTGACCGCCCTGACTCAGCCGACCGCCCTGGTATGCTTTTTCCATCTTAATTCAGGATAAGATAATACCAGAGTGGGAAAGCGAGGGTTAAGAGTTCATAGGACACTTATAACTGTTGCGTCTTTTCTTAAAGCCTATCTCCTCGTACTTCACGCCGACACTTTTCCAGATATACCCTTGAGCATTGTTTTCTAAGACGATCCATTGGTCCTCTTTGCTCCCGCCAATTGTTGTGGACCGGTGGATGATAACTGACTAAATTGCCCCTCCGCCCAGCGGCTATAAATACTTTCCTCTCATCTCTACCTCCCACCTTTTCCCCGCTTTCTTCTTCCTCCCTCCTGAATCCATTGCTGTGCTTAAACCTCTATTTTTGCTTCGGTAGCTTCTTGATTGATTTCCTATCCTTTTGTTTCTTTTCACATGGCATCCTTCTCTCATCTGTCTGATCTGGCGGCAATGTATTTTCCTGGCTCATCCACCTTCGATGAATTAGACCTGGATGATCTGCGATATACCTACGGAGTTGCTGCCAATACACATGTGATCATCCCAACTGGAGTGCACCAATTTTTCGCCCCTCCTAATGGCTATTGCACCTTCTTTAAAGAGCAGTTTACGGTCGACCTTCGCCTTCCTCTTCACCCCTTCTTTTCTGATGTGTGCTACTACTTCAAAATTCCCCTGGGCCAACTGACGCCCAATTCTATAAGGCTCCTCTGTGGGTTTGTAGTACTCTGCGAAGTATGCGAGCTATCATAGTCTGCCCCTTTGTTCCACTGCTTCTTCACCCTTTAAACTACTTTTTTCTCACCCCTACAGCCTCCTGAAATGAACTGGAAGAGCAAGTTCTTCTTCATTCAATTTTCTCATGAAGTGGAATGACCCCTGCAATGGCAACTGCTGCTTCACTCGACCCCGCAATTAGGGGAGTTCCATCTTGATACCTCCTATACAGAGGCTTCATCTTGCTTAGCAGGCTGACAGCTAAACTTAACGCGCTTGTTATATGAGGAATTGTTGTCCTATTTTCGACTGAGTCACCTTACTTCTGAAACACCTCACTCCCTGGGTAAGCTTCTCTGATTCTTTTATGACTTCATGCATTTTGTTTTACCTATTGTAACTGACCCCCTGCTCTTCCTTGTACAACTGATGCTTTAACCTGTGCCTCAGAAATCCAACCTCTTTCTCTAAGTGATATGGAAATAATGCGACGCGGTCGAGTCATCTTGGAAAGGAGATCGCTCCCCTACTCGACTTCAACCCAAGTCGGTATGACTGCCTCTGTAAACCCCCGACCCAGTCTTCCTCCAAGAGCCTCATCTACTTTCAGGCCTGCCTCCCCTACTCGTCCCAAGACCTCGCCTACATCCCGGCCTACCGCCTCTGTTCATCCCCGGGCCTCGCCTACATCCTGGCCTACCGCCTCTGTTCGTCTCCAATCAGCTGATCATTCCCGATCGACTTCTAGCCCGGGTCGCGGCCGTGGTCGAAGATCAGCCAACATAACTTATGCCAGCCCTGCCTTCATAGAGGCATCTCAGGCGGCTCGTCGGGCACACTCTGTAAATGACCGCTCGAGTCAGGATACACCCTCCTCTTCTTGACGCAGGGCTCGGCTGCCTTCTGAGGATTTTGACTCGGATGATCAGCCTTTGGCTCACAGACTTCGCCACAGAGCCCCCAATCCTAGCCAAGACTCGGGCCCTTCTGTTGTTCCTCATCCTTCGCCTCCTGTCACAATACTCCTATCCCGAGACAGACAGATGCTCCTCCTGATCCTCCTGAGGTTTCGCCCGAGCCTCCACTAGCTCAACCTTCACCCTCACAACAGCACCGGAGCACCAAAGCTGGCCCCTCACCTTCTTTTTCACCCACCACCTTGCCTCCGGAGCCTTCCCACATGCCCCCTTCAGCTCCCTCTGGCTTAGCTGCTGGGCCTTCACAGCCCCCACCACCTGCTCATCACCATTACCGCACCACTACCCCTTCTGAGGCTGGGTTGAGGTTAAGGCAAGATGTTCCTACAAGCACCCTGACAATGAAAAGTTATTTGGCCACTTTATGGGAAGAAAGTATGCACCAGATGAAACTCTTGCTGCCGCCTGCCCAAATGGATAAATTCTCAGAGCTAAATATATACTAAGGTAAGCTTTAATGATTCCAGCACCTATTATCCTACCTGCTTTTATTAAATATTTGTTTTATGTCTCAGGCTTGTGCAGAGTCCCTGATAATAAATCAATCCTTCCATGCCACTCATCACCAGAATAAGGTGCTGCGGGACAGGGTAACGGAATCGGAGCTTCAGTTAAATGACCCCGCGCAGGCTAGTTATGCCTTGAGAGCTGAAATAAAGGACCTGACTAAAAGGAATACCCATCTGGAAGTATCCCTAGCGCAGGCTAACCATAAGCTAAAAGGCCTTCAAGAAGAAAAAAGCCAGATAGATGTCGTGCATTAGCAACACGTGGATCAACAAGCTTTGGTGCATCAGCGAGCCATTGACCAGTTAACCCAGAAACTACGTTCCGCAGAAACCCTAGCACAAAATCAGAACAAAAGATTAGAATCCCAAGTGGCACAACTGGCGTCTCAAGCAGCAGAACTTCTGGTCGTCCGAGCTGAATTATCGCAGGCTCGTGCTACTGTAGAGGGGGTATCCATAGCCTTGGTCGTCTATAAGGAAGGGGAGAATGACCGCTGCAAGCAGAGACACGACTTGTACCTGCGCTCTCCAGAGTTTTGTGTACAAGCGGGACAACGTTTCTCCACAACTATTATTTATGGTGCGGCTGAGGCTTTGCGGCAACTCTACGAACAAGGCTACTTGAAATCCACTCCTCCTGCTGAGTTCCTGGATCATGACCGGATCCTTAAAGAGATTCCGGATGATATTTTTGCTCCTTTTAAATGATTGATACTGAATGCCTACGCATGTTGACTTAATGATGTCATGTGGAATACTTTATTATTTTACTTCCTACACAACCACTTTCACTTTGAAGTTTAATTTGCTGAAATATCTTAGTCTGTTGAAAGAAACGTTAGGGTATACAATCCTCGCTCTGAAATATTCTTTTACTATGCTATATGGTCAATGTTTTGGCCCGGTTTGGCAGACATTTTGCAGCCCGACCTCTTCTTCTTTATACAATTCGTTAAACTCGGTAAGGTCGTAGGTAGTTAGCACTCCACGGCTGATCTAACTTCCTACCTTGGTTATCTTGTAAATAGTAAGCTCCAGACGACAATTTCTTAATGACCTTATAAGGCTCATCCCACTATGGTGCTAGCTTAGTCACATCCCCTACGGGTTTTACTTGTTTCCAGACGAGGTCTCCCTCTCCAAAGAATTGAGGAATTACTCTTCTATTATAATTTTGCCTTATTCTTTGTCAGTAGGCCTCCAGTCTAGCTGCTGTCCTCTCGCGAATTTCACTAATGAGATCCAGCTCAACCAGTCGCCGCTCTGCATTTCCTTCATCGTATAACGTCCTCTTGACTGACGGCACTCCAATCTCTATAGGTACTACCACTTCGTTCCCATAAACTAGATGAAATGGTATCAGACCTGTGCTTTCTCAGGGTGTTGTGCAATAGGCCCACAGGATGCTCGATAGCTCTTCCACCCAATTACCTCCCACATGATCCAGCTTAACCTTCAGACCTTGTATTATTTCTCGATTGACCACCTCGGTCTGACCGTTGCTTTGTGGGTATGCCACTGAAGTGAAGGCTTGTATTATGCCAAACCCCTTACACCAGGCCTGGATCTTTTGCCCTTGAAATTGCCTCCCATTATCTGATACCAATTTGTGCGGTATACCAAATCTGCAAAGAATATTCTTCCATAAAAATTGGATGACAATATCTTCTGTGATCCTGGCCAGGGCCTTTGCTTCCACCCACTTGGAGAAATAATCCACCGCTACCAGTAAGAAGCGTTTCTGACCCGGAGCCATTGGAAATGGTCCTACAATATGCATGCCCCACTGGTCAAAGGGACACAAGACTATAGATGTTCTTAGCAGAGCCGTTGGTCGGTGTGTCAAATTCTGATGTTTTTGGCAGGACAGGCAGGTATTCACCAGCTTTTGAGCATCCCTCTGTAAAGTAGACCAAAAATACCCGACCAGGAGTACCTTACGAGATAATGTCCGACCTCTCACATGACTACCACAGCATCCCAGATGTATTTCTCGTAAAGCCTTATCTGCTTCCTCTATACCCAGGCATTTAAGTAAGGGTCTAGAGAAGGACCTCTTGTATAGTTGATCCCCGATCATGACATAGGCATGAGCTTGTTTCCTGACCAGCCGTGATTCCTCTGGGTCAACCGGTAAGGTACCCTGCCGAAGATAGCTAATCATGGGTGCCCGCCAATCAATAGGTGCTTCCCTATTATTCTGCAGATCAGTCTGAGCTATAAGGAAAATTTGTGCTATGGATCTGTCCAACACCCAGGTAGTTAGGGAACTAGCCATCTTCGCCAGCTCATCCGCTTTCTCATTCTCCACCATGGGAATCTTAGTCACGGTAACTTTCGTAAATTCTTCCTTCATCTTCTCATACGCTTTCCGGTATACTTGTAACTTATCACAATTTACCACAAAGTTGTCGGCCACTTGCTGAGTTACTAGCTGGGAATCTGAGTAGATGATTACCTGGGCAGCCCCTACGTGCCGAGCTGCCTGCAGTCCTACCAACAAAGTCTCATATTCCGCCTCATTGTTAGTGGTTCGGAAATTCAACCGGGCAGCCAACTGAAGTATATCCCCTTGGGGAGATATCAATATAACCCCAACCCCGCTCCCTTGGTGAGTTGCTGACCCATCTACGTAGATCTTCCAAGTTTCCTCAAGGTTAGTTTGATGGATTTTGTTGGTGCAGGAAGCATCCGATGATCGACCGTTGTTTTGATAATGGCAAAGGAATTTAAAGTTAAGTTGTTTCGTGATCTAACGTACTTAATTGAGTATTTCAGGAAAGTCCTAGCTGCGGTTAGGCAGGTGGAAAAATCCTAGGGGGTGGTAACCCTATGCGGAAAGTCTTGGCGGGACGAGAGCTTCAGGCAAAAGTCCTAGGGGGGTAACCCTAGGCGGAAAGTCCTGGTGTCACGAACCAGGTGAAAGACTGGACGAGCCGGGAAGCGGAAGTCCAGTAGAAAGTCCGGAAGCTTCGAACGCTGAGCGAAAGTCCAGTCGATCTGGAGGATCGCACTGACAACAGGTAAATCTCCTGAGTGGAGTAGGTGAGAACGCATTCCCCGCAGAGGGAACAGTAGGCGTCAGGTCGACCTAGGGTTTCCGGTCGAAAATCCGAAGTCAGACTCGGACAGTCCGACAACTGTCAATTATATTCATCATATTGTATCTGTGCTAACTTTGTTTTGCAGGGTTTGTGTTTGAGACTAACACACTTTACAGGAACAAAGAAGCAACTTAGACCTCGGATGAACAGTGTCCGAGGCGCCTCCATGGGGCTTGGAGGCGCCTCGAGTGCTAGTCGAAGCCAGTTATCCAGAGACGCTGGAGGCGCCTCGGAGGTCACTGGAGGCGCCTTGGACCAGGCATTGGAGGCGCCTTGGAGTAGCTTGGAGGTGCCTTGGAGCAGCTTAGAGGCGCCTTTAGTGGGATAAGGTGCGACCAGATCAGAGATGATCCACGCGTGTGACTCGGCGGCCTGGAGGTGCCTCGGATAGGGTTGGAGGTGCCTCCAGCATTATTTATAAGGAGGGTTCGAGCAGCAGCCCTTCAACAACGAATTCCAAGCAACCTTTCTACATCCTGCTACATAAAAGACGCCCTGAAGTGCTGTTGCAAGTCCCCGACGACTCGAAGCTCCAAAATTCAGATTATTGTCGTCGGTATAAATTTCCATTATTGCACTCATTGTAGTACATAATTGTAAACATTTTTGCGCCATATAGTTGTTGCCCACAGTAAGTGATCAACAATCGTGGGCCTTAGAGTAGGAGTCGCCACAGGCTCCGAACCAAGTAAACGACTTGTGTCTTCTGTGTTTGTGTGATTCTTTGTTTTCCGCTGCATTACTCGAATTCGAATCGAACGAAATAGCCACGAGCGCTATTCACCCCCTCTAGCGCTTCTCGATCCAACAATTGGTATCAGAGCGGGGTCGCGTTGATATGGTGCAACCACCCATCACGCAAATTTTTTCGTGGTATATTTCAGTTTTACGGAGTCAATTAGAATTAGCTTAATAGCTATATTCTAATTATTTTTTTTCAAATCGGTTTTTGCTCGAGGCTGGTGCAACACCACTCGAGTTCGCTATTTCTTAACGTTATTTGCCGCACTGCTAATCCAAGACCTAGTCTTGGGACATTTCTGTTTTTCTTTTATTTTTTGCATATTATGGCCTAACAAGAAGGATTCAGCACCGTTCGTCCCCCGCTCTTCATCGGAGAAGACTTCGGATACTGGAAGGGGCGAATGGAAACTTTCCTCAAAATTCAGTTCGACACATGGATGATCATCAAGACGGATTTACAACTACCAACCGACGAAGATGGCAAGCCTACACCCTGCGAAAAATGGGAACCATCACTAATCAAGAAAGTGGAAGCAAATGCCAGAGCAACCTGCACCCTCCAGTGCGGACTGACCAAGGAGGAACTCAACAGAGTTGGATCGTTCTCCAGTGCAAAAGAGCTTTGGGAGAAGCTGATCGAACTCCACGAGGGCACCTCCGACACCAAGGTAAGTAAAAGAGATCTTTTGTTTAATAAATTGTATAATCTGAAAATGCAGGACGGAGGGACAGCAAGTCAACTCCACGCTCGCATACAAGACATTCTCAACTCCCTCCATGCGATCGGGCAAAGAGTCGAGAATCGGGATATTATAAGGTACGCTCTAAACGCTTTTCTGAGGAGCACATTGTGGGCATCGATGGTAGATACCTACAAAGTCTCAAGGACTTATCTTCTATTAGATTAGATGAATTGTTTTCGGAATTTGAACTGCATGAACAAACTAATACACTGCCAACCGAGAAGGGTATTGCTTTGATTGCAGATACTAGTCGAACACGCGAACCAAGATCATGGCGAAGAACTGAACCGGAAGAGGAAGACGAACCTGACTCAGACAATGAAGACGACGAATTAACCTCCGAGCTCATGAACCTAGTGAAGAAGCTTTACAAGAAAAAGAAAGGCTTCAACAAAAGAGATCTAAAGAAGGCAGTACAATCCAAGGAGGTTCAATCCAGTTCAAAAGTCAAGCTCGAAGTGATCTGCTACGGATGCAACCAGAAAGGGCACATCAAGGCCAACTGCCCTAATCAGAAGGATGCAAAGAAGCAAAGGAAAAAGAAGGTGCTAAAGGCGATATGGGACGAATCCTCCTCAGTAGATGACGACAATGAACTCGATCAGACAAGTCTACTTGCACTGATGGCCCGGGACCGGATTGAACTGTCCGAGAGCGAGAGCAAGTCAGAAGCCGAGTCCGAGCGAAGCCACGGATCCGTATCCGTTTCTGAAGGGTCTGACCTCGCTGTAAGTGTTCCTCGACTTAACAATTTAGTTAATTACTTACTACGTAAATTAGCTAGGTCAAACCTAAAGGTCAAGTCACTTCTAAAGGAAGTAACAGTCCTTAAAGAAGTGACTAACCCCATGACCTTACCTGACCCAGTTCAGACTGGAAGTTCAACTCGAGTTCAAAAACTTGAGGAAGAAAATTCTAGTATGAAAACTCAAGTCAAGGATTTGAAAAACACTTTAGAACGGTTCTCTTTGGGCTCCAAGAAGCTTGACCTAATTCTTGGGACACAAAGAGTCGTTTACAACAAAACTGGGATATGTTATAAAACTAAAAGAAAATATAGATCTTATCTGTCCTTAGTAAATAGACAAAATGATAAATCAGTCCAAGCATGGGTACCCAAGTCCAACCTGGTTAATCAAGTTGGACTTGGTCAATATTGGGTCCCTAAGGATCAAATACATTACCTCGATAGACCATATCGAGACTATGATCCAGGGGAGCTAGAAGAAAAATAATAAAATTAAATTCAAATTCAAATTAAATCAAATTAAATCAAAATCCAAATTAAATTAAAATTCAAATTAAGATCAAAGTCAAACAAAATCTTAAAAATCCAAGGGAAGGCTACTTGTAGGATTATCCAAAGCCGAGAAGTTTATCCAAAGAACATCTACTTGTTGAACCCAAAGCTAAATCTGAATCTAACTCAAAGTTAAACCAAACCCTAAAATTGAACCTAATTCATCTCACAAAAATTGTAGGATTACCTGATTGAAATTTTCGATCGGGTGAGATGACTAAGAAATAGAAATTAATTCTAACTCAAGATTCAAATTCGAATTAAAATTCAAAATTCGAAATTAAAATACAAAATTAAATTAACATAATATATTTTTCAAAAACTAAATTAACTTAATATATTTTTCAAAAATTCAATTAACTTAAAATATTTTTTTAAAATTCAATTAACTTAAAATATTTTTCAAAAAATTAAATTAACTTAAAATATTTTTCAAAAAATTAAATTAACTAAAAATATTTTTCAAAAAATTTAATTAACTTAAATATTTTTTCAAAATTAAATTAACTTAAAATATTTTTTCAAAATTAAATTAACTTAATATATTTTTCAAAAATTTAATTAACTTAAAATATTTTTTCAAAATTAAATTAACATAATATATTTTTCAAAAATTTAATTAACTTAAATATTTTTTAAAAATTAAATTAACTTAAAATAATTTTTCAAAATTAAATTAACTTAAAATATTTTTCAAAATTAAATTAACTTAATATATTTTTCAAAAATTTAATTAACTTAAAATATTTTTTCAAAATTAAATTAACTTAAAATATTTTTCAAAATTAAATTAAGTTAATATATTTTTTAAAAATTCAATTAACTTAAAATATTTTTTCAAAATTCAATTAACTTAAAATATTTTTTAAAAATTAAATTAACTTAAAATATTTCTTCAAAATTAAATTAACTTAAAATATTTTTTCAAAATTAAATTAACTTAAAATATTTCTTCAAAATTCAATTAACTTAAAATATTTTTTCAAAATTATTTAACTTAAAATATTTTTTCAAAATTAAATTAACTTAAAATATTTTTCAAAAATTAAATTAACTTAAAATATTCTTTCAAATTTAATTAACTTAAATATTTTTTCAAAATTAATTAACTTAAATATTCTTTCAAAATTAATTAACTTAATTCAATTATGTTGATATTCCTTAAAAAATTAATAACTGTTTTAATCTTTTTCAAATTTTTATAAAACTCTTCAAAGTTAAAAAGCATAACCAATTAATCAATCCAAAAAAAAAAGGACACATGGCTCCGGGCAGAGGCGCCTCCCACACAAGGGAGGCACCCTAAACAGCGGCGGGAAAACTCCCGCCGACTTACCTAAGGCGCCTCGGATCGTCTCCGAGGCGCCTCCAAAGGCGCCTTCAACCCGGAATATCGCCACGAACAGAAGGCTTTCTGTTCGTTTTCTGCCGAAGACAAGCACGAGATTCTCGTGCGATATCTCCCCAACCAAGGCGCCTTCAACCCACCTCTTCCTCCTCTACTCCTAGCAATGCCTCCTAGGTATACTCTAAACCTCCCTTAATCATCTATTACATAAATTTCATACTAGTTTTGCTATTTTGCTTGTATATTGTCAAAAATAGGAAACGTCGCATTGTTGATCCTACATCGGCTAGGGCCCCTTCTACGAACCCTAGATTCCCCTCGGAACAGCATAGGATAGATTTTGCTAAGTTTATCTTTGAGTCCATTAAACCTAGGTATATAGGTAGGACATTTTTTGTCCAATTTTGTCTCCCCGCAGTCCAGATGATAGATTATTATCACCTAAGAAAACTGGTTGACTGCAACACCACAGTAAATCAAGACTTGTGTGCCCAGTTCTATCACAACCATGAAAAGGTTGATGATAGCACCTATTCCACCAGAGTTGGTGGAACTGACATTCAGTTTACTCCCTCCTTGCTTCGCACTAGCTTAGAGCTTAGGGAGTCTCCGTGTACATTCTTATGTTACCCGAGTAGGGATCTACCATTCGGTGATCCCTATTCCCATATTACCTTAGATGACATCTATATGCACTTTTTTGAGGAGGAGAGACCTCTTGGACTGACTGAGTTCAGGTCGACCCTTCTTAGAGTTCAGGACTATGTTATGTACAGAGTCCTGACAGCTTACATTCTTCCCATCACATCTCGAGACGTCTCGAAGATGTGACCATCCCACTCATTCTTTTTGTACGCTCTTAGCCAGCGCCTAGATATAGACATTGCACTACATGTTTCATAACATCATTCATGCATCTAGTACAGTCACGTCTGGAGTGATCCATATGCCCTACTGCCATATCCTGACCCAGATTTTCTCTACCTCTAGTATAGACACTACCAGAGGGACACTCATCCCACTTACCATATATGATGAGTTAGGTCAGCGTAGTTTTAGATTAGCGGGTGTAGAGGTCACTGCCGAGGGGATTCTGGCCTGGAAGGGTCGGCCATCGCCAGTCGCTGCTCCTGGTGCTCCAGAGGCCGAGGACGTACTAGGCGAGGGTGAGGAGTGGCCAGACTTCTTAGCCGAGGAGTTTTTCGCAGATCCTGTCACGCCTCGGAGGAGTCCATGTCCGAAGAAATTTCGACAGCATCTCCTCTGTACGGCGGACAATCTGAAACTTTCTACACCACCATATACCTCAGCCACATGCGGCTGGAATAATAACAATAATAAAATACATCACACAGCCATCCACGCAGTTAAATAGATAACAAACTAGAACAGGGATAATATGACTCAAAAACAACCCTACTCAACTACACTCATAAAACTCAAAACCGATATCCTACTTCACTACACTCATAAAGCACAAATCCGACGGAATAAATCCACTCACCTCTTCTGCCGTCTAGGCAGGCATATAGTAAAACAAATCCGAATGAAAGTCATCGACTAAATAAAGCAATCCATACAGGATCTAAAGTATTCAAAACATAGTCTAGCACATAAAGGCAAAAGATAAATAAACAGTCTCGTGGCTGCAGGGGACTAGCAACTGGAACTCTCTCCTGATAGCATCAACCTGAAATAGCAACGGAGGAGGGTGTGAGTCCAACACTCAGCAGGCACAACTGATATGCATAATAAAGAACATAACAACTAGCACTAATCATGCGTACAGTCTCCTGACACAAGAAAGGTAAATGCAACTGAGGAATGTAGGAGAAAAATTATACTAACCCGGACCAAGGTATAAGGGAAACAGGGTCATCAGACCGAGGGTGTCATAATCCTGTATGCATGTCAATCATATGCATCCATATAAATGCAGCAAGTAAATGCAGCAAACACAAGCAATAAATGCATCATGCATATGATGCAAATGTCATGGTCACCTCTGACGCCAGTCAGCCATCTCACACACAATGGTGAAACCGAGTGGGTAGGGCTGTGACAACCGTGCACTCTGACATCATTGCCCCGGATGAGTGACCGAGTGGACGGGATGCTGTCGGAGTACACACATACTCCTACCCCAAATCATAAATGGGGGAGCGCAATGCTCTCATCTCCCGGTACACCATGACGGGGAGGGATCTCGACGTGCTACCACGCTGCAATCACACTACCTATGAGCAGACCAACGGAGCATCGAACGAGCAAACTGACGTGCTACCACGCTGCGTCACGCTACCCATGAGTGTCACAACGGAGCATTGAACAGTGATGAAACTGGCAATGTGCTCGACAATAATGGAGCAATCTATCACACAGCATGCAATCATGCGAATGGTGCATGACACTAAGCATGGTAATATACTGAACCAATCTATATACATATATGATGTGCACTATAGTCAATAAATCATATCAAGGGTACACAGATCAGATAAGATATCACACCTAGGTTCTGAACATGGTGAAGCATGGTTATATCACTACCCATAAGCATGTATAATCAGGTAAGTAATGACATGAGATGCAAAACAAGCAATCAACCAAACATGTAACAGGTATCAGGTAGTGACTAACCGAAGCAAATAAGAAACATAATCATTGCTATTTGTTAACTTCACTACTATGCATATTAAAGACATAAAGTCAAAAGTACCCGCCTCCAATAGAAAAGTCCAATCTGGTCCAACTACGACGTCGAGATACTCGTCTCGCGTCAAAGTCCTGTAGTAAATCGTACAGTTTAGCTAAGTTAATTATAAACAAATAGCTAAATAAATTCCTAATCCACAATCCATCTCATACCAAATTCAATCCATACCCTTAATTAATCTACACATGAACAACTATCTAAAATAATCGAATCAAAAACCATAATCTTTAGCATGTATCAAATGCTCTACACCTTACCTTACTTCTCAGCCGCTCCTGTTAATCCATAGGCAAGGAAAGTTACTGCTGGATGAAGTAATTGTTGCTGGAAAGCCTCCACACTCAATCCACAACTGTTGTGGCTACTGGAACAACAAAAACGGAACCACAGTGAAGAGCAAACTAGGGCACAGACCTTTGCTCTTGGATGAAGCCCAACTCGTGTAGAGGTGGCACCTCGGATCAGAAAGACCAGTAGCCGTCGGCACTGTGTAGGGATGTGGCAGCGGCTGTGAACCCCAAACTAGGGCACTAATACCCTACTCCTGGCTGGAAACAAACACCACAGAGATGCGCCAGCGCTAGGGCACAAGGAAAGTCGGCACTGGATCAACTCTAGTGGCCGGTCAGTAGATTTGTGCTGCCGATGAATTAGGGCATGACGGTGATGCGAAGAGAAAGAAGGACCACACACTGCTCTAGGGCACAGCCACGAGGGGAAAGGAAGAAGTAGGGTCCTTGGCTGGCGTTGGCTCGAGTGTCACCGGCACTGTCCCGTGCGCGGCGTCGCTGTCGGCAGTGTTGCGCAAAAGCCGATCTAGGGCACGGTGAGGTATCAACTGCGGGGTCTCGGATGCCGGCAGATCGGGCGCAGGGGAGAGAGATCGGCAGAGGGCTGCTCGGCCAGCGGTGGCTCGCGAGATTGCTCCACGAGGAGCGGCTGTCGGCAGGGGAGAGTGGAGCGAAAAAAAATCGAGTGGAGAAGATGAGAAGTGGAGAAGAAGAAGAAGGAAGAGATCTACGGCGGAAGAGGAGAATCGGGGAAGAAATAGGAGGAGAAAAGAACTGTCGGGGAACGGCTCGGGCACGCGGGAGAAAAAGAAAAGAAATAGAAAATAAAAAGGAAAAGAAAATCAAACTTTTCCTCGCTTAAATGGGTAGCCTAAACAGGCTCTTCCGGACCCCGTTTTTATCCCCGTAAACTCGTCCATACGATCTCCGAAAATTTTCCAAAAATTTCAAAAAAATCCCTTATTATTATCTGTCATTTTCCAGTATTTTACATTCTTCCACCTCTGCCGGGCCCTCCACATCAGCCGGGCCTTCGACTTCGGCACCTCCTTCCGTCGAGGACAGACTCGCTCGGCTCGAGATCCAGTCCATTCAGACGTGACGGGCTATGCTAGATAGCCATCGCTTCCTCCGATCTCTCCGATCCGAGATAGCTGCAGGGTTCGCGTCTCTCCGATGCGAGATATGGCGACAGGGACAGCCTCAACCTGCACCCGAGCAACCTCTTGCACCACCTCCAGCTGACAACCCTACAGCTGATGATCCTGCTTTCGATGATCCTGCCTTTTGACACTATCACTTGATGTATCTTGGACAGACACCTATTTGTCTTTTCTGATTGTACTAGTATTTGGTTGACCTCTACTTATTTATGTTTACTAGTTTTAGTTGTTTACAATGGTAACATGTTGGGTAGAATAGGTCCTGATTTTCATATTAGTTTCCTACCTTTTTACTTGTTTTTCAAAATCTGCTTAATTATATTTCTAAATTTTAGGCAAAATTGTTATTTTTGAAATTCCAATTTTACTAGATTTTCAAATTCGAACTTAGCCTAGGCTCTACCTTAGAAATCATGCTCCCCTAGAATTCAGCCAGAGCATCTCACAAACACCTAGACTTACCTTGCGTGTGTTTGAAAAACATAGAACGACGTGAGATGCATAGGGTACAGCCTGGACTCAAGAGTGCTTATATCTGGGCATCAATATGAGTCTAGACGTTAAACACCTAATTAACAGTAATCAAGTCAAGTCATCTAGCCCTAGTTAAATCTAACTGGATCTATTGACTTAACTTGACTAACCAAGTGAAAGTTGTTGCCCTCTAGGTAATCAACTAGTAGCTAGATGGTTAGACATGTGGCCAAGTGCTTGACTTTTTAAGTTCTCTCAGGCATGAACATTAAGGCTCTGATACCTTACTTAAAGAGAAATTAGCTATTTTACAATCAATTTAACTCAACTCATGCTTGGACATTAAGGCTTTAAGCTCCTCCTTTGCCTTCAAAAGTTTTTAAATTGACTGCTCATCTAAAAGGAAAAATCCTTTCAAATTTAGTTAAGTTTTTTTGTAAAATTCAGCTTCATGTTTTAAAAAATCTATCTTTCAAAAATCATTTTTGTACCTCTTGGACTAAGCTTTCAAAATTCTAGTTTCATTTTCAAATTTCAAAATCTTTTCAAAAAAAAAAAAAATTCATGTTGAGATTCAACTAAGTATTTTTAATAATTATCAACAAAGCTTTTCCAATTTATCTAAGTCTTTCAAATCTCTTCAAAACTTACTTTCCCTTAATAACTTTTGAAAATTTAGCTAAGTATTTTCTAACAGATTTTCAAAAATTGGCTAAAGTTATATTTCAAAGTCAACCTTTTAATAGCCTTTTAGACTCAATTGAATGAAAAATTGTTCTTTAGACTTTGAATTCACTTAGCTAAGAATCTTATAAAGTGCCTTATTAAGAAAGTGCCTTAAAGTACCTTTTTCATCTTACCTTTTTCCTAAATCTTTGTGAAAAGTTAAGATTTTTTCTCTCAAATGTCGTTTTTGATAAATGGCAAAGGAGGATGAGAGTAGGAAAAAATTCAAGAGCAAAATTTATAAAGAAAGCCTTTATTAAGGGGGAGTTTAAGTTTTAGCTTAACCGTGCTTGTATTCAAAATTTATTAAGCTTGCTTACTTAAACTTTATGCATCTATTTTACTTAGTTTTGAATTTCAGTTGCCATAATAAAAAAGGGGGAGATTGTTGGTGCAGGAAGCATCCGACGATCGACCGTTGTTTTGATAATGGCAAAGGAATTCAAAGTTAAGTTGTTTTGTGATCTAACGTACTTAATTGAGTGTTTCAGAAAAGTCCTAGCTGTGGTTAGGCAGATGGAAAAATCCTAGGGGGTGGTAACCCTATGCGGGAAGTCTTGGCGGGTCGAGAGCTTCAGGCAAAAGTCCTAGGGGGGTAACCCTAGGTGGAAAGTCCTGGTGTCGCGAACCAGGTGAAAAACTGGACGAACCGGGAAGCGGAAGTCCAGCAGAAAGTTCGGAACTTCAAAAGCTGAGCAAAAGTCCATTCGATCTGGAGGATCGCACTGGCAACAGGTAAATCTCCTGAGTGGAGTAGGTGAGGACGCGTTCCCCGCAGAGGGAACAATAGGCGTCGGGTCGACCTAGGGTTTCCAGTCAAAAATCTGAAGTCAGACCCGGACAGTCCGACGACTGTTAATTATATCCATCATATTGTATCTGTGCTAACTTTGTTTTGCAGGGTTTGTGTTTGGGACTAACACACTTTGCAGGAACAAAGAAGAAACTTAGACCTCGGATGAACAGTGTCCGAGGCGCCTCGGGTGCTAGTCGAAGCCAACTGTCCAGAGACGCTGGAGGTGCCTCGGAGGTCACTGGAGGTGCCTTGGACCAGACGTTGGAGGTGCCTTGGAGTAGTTTGGAGGCGCCTTCAGTGGGATAAGGTGCGACCAGATCAGAGCTGATCCATGCGTGCGACTCGGTGACCTGGAGGCGCCTTGGACAGGGTTGGAGGCGCCTCCAGCACTATTTATAAGGAGGGTTCGAGCAACATCCTTTCAACAACGAATTCCAAGCGACCTTTCTACATCCTGCTGCATAAAAGACGCCCTAAAGTGCTGTTGCAAGTCCCCGACGAACCGAAGCTCCAAAATTCCGATTATTGTCGTCGGTATTGCACTCATTGTAGTACATAATTGTAAACATTTTTGTGCGATATAGTTGTTACCCACAGTAAGCGATCAACGATCGCAGGCCTTAGAGTAGGAGTCGCCACAGGCTCCGAACTAAGTAAACGACTTATATCTTCTGTGTTTGTGTGATTCTTTGTTTTCCGTTGCGTTACTCGAATTCGAATCGAACGAAATAGCCATGAGCGCTATTCACCCCCCCTCTAGCGCTTCTCGATCCAACAGATTTCTGTTAAAAAGTCTGCCAAGACCTGTGCTTTGATGGCTGTGCGTGGCTGGTATTGTATGTCGTATTCTCCTAGATCAGTTGCCCATTTGATAAGCCGGCTTGCCACCTCCACATTACTCAGAGCTCTGCCCATGGAGCTATTAGTCAATACTGTGATAGGGTGTGCTAGGAAGTATGGTCTTAACCGTCGAGCCATGAGAACCAATCCATAAAACAATTTTTCCAGGGTTGTATATCTAGACTCAGCCCCTTTCAATAGGTGGCTGAAGAAATACACTGGTCGTTATACATTATCTTGTTCTTTAACAAGTACCACCCCCACGGCCTCAGGGGTGGCAGATAAGTAAACCCATAGTGGTTCTCCGACGACCGACTTAAATAAGGATGGTAAAGCCTTCAAATACTTCTTTAGCTCTTCAAAAGCTCGGGTGCATTCTTTATCCCACTGGAACTTGGAGGCCTTTCTAAGTACTTTAAAGAATGGAGCAGCCCGGTCCGCAGATCTTGAAATGAACCTTAACAGGGCTGTTATTCTGCCTACCAGCTTCTATGTTTCCTTCAAAATCTGGGGAACTTGCATATCACGTAGTGCCAGAACTATTTCTGGATTAGCTTCTATTCCTCGCTCGGTCACTAGGTAACCCAAGAACTTTCCTCCTTTAGCTCCAAACAAGCATTTCAATGGGTTTAGCTTCAACCCGTATTGTCGGAGAGTCCTGCAGGTTTCTTCTACATCCATGATCAGATTTACTGCTAAAGGGTGTAGGTGCAGCGGAGACCGGCAAGAGGGGGGGTGAATTACTGAAAACAAAAATAAACTATACCCTCCTCGTGCTTTCAACTCAATTAGTGCAATAGTAAATAAAGCAGTAAAGTAATAAAGCAGTAAACAGAAAAGAAACAGGAATTTAACCTGGTTACAACCAAGGAGGTTGTTAATCCAGGGCAATGAGAAGCGCACTAAAAAGAATCTCTTTTACTGAAGGCGGAGAAGCCTTTTACACTTTGGAAGTTTAGAACTATTGCTAGGAAAGACTACACAATTGATTGATTGACTTGTTTTGAATTCCTAGCTCCAGGGGCCATTAAATAGCCTCTGGAAATCTAATCTCGAGGGTCCAAGGCGCCTCCAAGGGGTGAGCGGATAAAACTTTATCCGCAACTCGAAACGGTCAGTTTGACCTGTTGAAGGTGCCTTCAACAAGGCTGAAGGCGCCTCCAAGCCTGATTAAGATGCCTCCAAGCTGGCAGCTCGAATTCCTACTTGCTTTCTTTAGCTTCCGACGCTCCATTCTTTTGGGTGATTTCGGCCAATCGAAATAGGGCTCACCCGAACCCAATTTTCGGCCTTCTCCTTGAGCAGCCTTCCATCCTGGCTTAACGTCCCTCGAACGCTGCGCACGTTCTTCACGCCCACCGAAGTACTCTTTCGCAGCTCTCTCATCCTTCGGACGCACCGAGCCCGTCGGCTCCTTTCCCGTGCCGTCCTTCTCGCTAGCTGCGTCTTCCGCTCGACTTCCTACGCTCCTAAGCTCCTACACACTTAGACACAGGGATCAAACACAAAGCAGGACCTAACCAACTTGGTTGATCACATCAAAACTACCACGGGGTCCAACAATCTTCCCCTTTTTGATGTGCATCAACCCAAGTTCAAGTTAGGATAAAAACAGACACAAAAAGTAATTTTAAAGAAAAATTACTAAACTAGCATGTTAAGCATAAGTTTTGCAATAAATAAAATTGCAACACCTTTTAGAAAAATATTAAAATTTTAAACTTTCTAACTCCCCCTTAACTTGTCCTATCTCCTTAACTTGTAACCTTTCTCTCCCCCTTTGATCACAGCAAAAACGGGGTGATAACTCAAAACATATTTTAGAAAAATTTTTAATTTTAGATAAAATTTCTATTTAATAAAAATGATATCTCAGAAAATTGATTTTTCAAAAAAAAATTCTAAGTAAGAATGAGGTTTTTGAAAAAATTTTCTAAGTTAAATAAAATTTTGAATATATTTTTTTTAAAAAAAAAATTTCAAGTCAAATGAATTTTTGAATTTTCTAAAAGTTTTCCAAGGAAAAATTAATTTTTAAAAATAATTCTTTGTAAAAATAACTGATATTTAAAGAAAATTCTAAGAAAAAAAATCTATGACTTTTTCACAATAATTTCTAAGTCAAAATCAATTTTTTTTAGAATTTTTCAAAAATGTTTGAAAAACTTTCAAATTATTATTTAATTCTTGTTTAATGCTTTTTAGAAAGTTAATTAAACATTTTCTTTCAATATTTTAGCTTTCAGGTCGTGACGAGGCACTAGGCCTTCTTGATTATTGGAGCAACAACCATTTCCTTAGACAAAGCTTCCATAAAGAATTTCAATGTTTAATTTTCTCACTATAAGCTTTTAACTAAAAGAGAAATTTAAACTAGCAAGGATTTTGGAACCCAATAAAGGTTCAATTCTACAGAGTTGGTCAAAAACTTAGGGGGTATATGATTTTTGGGCACTTTTCTAAGTTGACCCTGGTGTTTTCTAATGTACCAATTTAATTTTCCATAAATTCTTAATTTTGATTTAGGAAATTTATTTAAGCATGCATCATGATATTTCAATTTCTCAATTTCAACTTTTAATTTTTCATTTTCTAACTTTAAATTATCATACTTTTCTACTGGGCATGCTTTTGCAAGGATCAATTTCAATTTAGTATTTTCTTTTTCTAATTGATCTAATTCTTTGGACAGAGACTTAATAAATTTAAAAGACTGAGTCGGGGTTAGATTGCGTACCTTACTTACCTGATCTGGTGACGCTCCCCCTTCACTGCTGCTTTCTTCTTCTGATGTTCCTCCCCCTTCATCGATGCTCATCTCTGAGCTAGACGTTTCTTCTAGTTGATGGTTGGCCATTAGTGCTATTCCCGAGAATTCTTCGACTTCTGATTCGGAGGACGACGAATCATCCCACGTGGCCTTTAGGTTGTGTTTGGGTCGAGCTGGATTCTTGCTCCTTTCTTTATCCTTCTGTTTGCTCTTCAATTTTGGGCAGTCCTCCTTGATGTGCCCTTCTTCGTTGCAGTTGTAGCAACGAATCGCCCTTTTCTTTCGTTGATGCCTCTGCGATCTAAACTTATTAGTATTAAAAAATTTATTGAAGCGTTTTACCAGTAGTGTCACTTCAGATTCGTCGACCGAGGCTTCTGAGTCAGAACCGTTTATTTTTGCCTTTAAGGCAATGTTCTAACTGGTCTTCTCGACTCCATTGGGCTCTGCAACTCGAGATTCGTGAAGTTCAAAAGTAGAAAACAATTGTTCTAAAGTACTTAACTCAAAGCCCTTAGAGATGTAGTACGCATCTACTAAGGAGGCTCAATCAGGAGTTCTCGGGAAAGCGTTGAGCGCGTACCGGATCGAGTCCCGGTTTGTTACTTCTTCTTCAAGGTTGTTGAGTTGAGTTATCAACTCTTTGATCCTCGCTTGGAGTTGCGCTACCTTCTTGCCTTGGTTCATCCGGAGGTTCGTCAACTGGTCCGGAGGATGTCGTGCCTTGCTAGCTTTGCTTCGGAGGTACCTTCGTGAAGCTCCAGGAATTTTTTCCAGAGATCTTTCGCAGAGTCGTAGCTTCCGATCCGATTTACCTCCTAAGGCGGTAGAACGCTGAGTAGGTGGAACTTAGCCTTTCCATTGGCGACGAAATCTGCTTGCTCCTTTTTCATCCAGGTATTTTCCTCCTTATCTTTCAGAACTACACAGTCATATTTCATTATTAAAAGAATGTCAAATTCAGTTTTAAAAAATACCTCTATTTTGCGCTTCCACGTGGCGAAGTCTCCGTCGAACTTCGGGGGATGGATGTTCGCTCCGGCCATCATCTTGATCGTAGTGCTTTAGTTGGCGGTTAGTCCTTCTGAGGCGATCAGGCTCTGATACTAATTGTAGGTACAGCGGAGACCGGCAAGAGGGGGGTGAATTACTGAAAAAAAAATAAACTATACCCTCCTCGTGCTTTCAACTCAATTAGTGCAATAGTAAATAAAGAAGTAAAGTAATAAAGCAGTAAACAGAAAAGAAACAGGAATTTAACCTGGTTACAACCAAGGAGGTTGTTAATCCAGGGTAATGAGAAGCGCCCTAAAAAGAATTTCCTTTACTGAAGGCGGAGAAGCCTTTTACACTTTGGAGGTTTAGAACTATTGGTAGGAAAGACTACACAATTGATTGCTTGACTTGTTTTGAATTCCTAGCTCCAGGGGCCTTTAAATAGCCTCTGGAAATCTGATCTCGAGGGTCCAAGGTGCCTCCAATAGGGGTCCAAGGCGCCTCCAAGGGGTGAGTGGATAAAACTTTATCCGCAGCTCGAAACAGTCAGTTTGACCTATTGAAGGCGCCTTCAACAAGGCTGAAGGCGCCTTCAAGCTGGAGGCGACTCTAAGCCTGATGGAGGCGCCTCCAAGCTGGCAGCTCGAATTCCAGCTTGTTTTCTTCAGCTTCCAACGCTCCGTTCTTTTGGGTGATTTCGGCCAACCGAAATAGGACTCACCCGAACCCAATTTCCGGCCTTCTCCTCGAGCAGCCTTCCGTCTTGGCTTAACGTCCCTCGAACGCTGCGCACGTTCTTCACGCCCACCGGAGTACTCTTCCGCAGCTCTCTCGTCCTTCGAACGCACCGAGCCCGTCGGCTCCCTTCCCGTGCCGTCCTTCTCGCTAGCTGCAACTTCCGCTCGACTTCCTGTGCTCCTAAGCTCCTGCATACTTAGACACAGGGATCAAACACAAAGCAGGACCTAACCAACTTGGTTGATCATATCAAAACTACCACGGGGTCCAACAAAGGGGACTTAATGAGTATATCATCCACATAAACCTCCACGTTACGCCCGATCTGCTCCCGGAAAATTTTATCCATCATCCTTTGATATGTGGCTCCTGCGCTTCTGAGACCAAAGGGCATGACAGTATAGCAGAAAGTACCATTAGTTGTAATGAAGCTAACCTTTTCTTAATCCTCTGCTGCCAAGGGGATTTGATGATACCACTGATAAGCATCCAGCATGCAGATCCTCTCACAACCGGCAGTTGAGTCCACCATCTGGTTGATCTGGGGCAGGGGATAACAATCCTTGGGACTAGCTCTATTGAGCTCTCGAAAGTCTATGCATACTCTCCACTTGTTGTTGGGCTTCTTTACTAAGACTGCATTGGAGAGCCAGGATGGGAATTGCACCTCTCGGATGTGACCTGCCTGTTGGATCGAGACGTGCTAGAGGGGGGGGGGTGAATAGCACTCGCGGCTATTTCGTTCGATTATCGGAATCGTAAAACGTAAGAGTTAAAGCAGCGGAAATTAAGTAAAGAGACACAGACACGAAGGAGTTACTTCGTTCGGAGCCTAAGGCGACTCCTACTCGAAGGCCCGCGATCCTTGATCGCTTTCCGTGGGCAACAACTATAAGCTCGTAAAATGTACAATAAGATGCTACAATTGAAAGAACTAAAACAAATTATACCGACTACAATAAAGTAGTAGAATCTGAAGCTCCGGGTTGTCGGTGACTTGCAACAGCACTTCTGGGCGTTTCTAGAGCAGCTTTTAGCGTAAGGATTGCTTGAAGTTGATCTCCTGAAGCTGCTGGTCGAGACCCCTTATAAAGGGGGTTCAAGGCGCCTTATACTGTTCACCAAGGCGCCTTGAACGAGCCGAGTCACCCGCGTGGATCAGCACTGAGCTGGTCGAACTCTATCTGGTTGAAGGCGCCTTCAGCCTATCCAAGGCGCCTTCAGCCTATCCAAGGCGCCTTCAACCTCCGGTCCAAGGCGCCTTGAACTCCATTCAAGGCGCCTCCAGTCTGCTGCGCTGGCCTTTTCCTGGCTCGCACCCGAGGCGCCTCCAAGCTCCATGGAGGCGCCTCGGACACTGTTCATCCGAGTTCTTCTTTGTGTTTTTGGTACCTGCAAGTATGTTAATCCAAAAATACCTGCAACACAAAGTTAACACAAAATAATAGTATGAATATGAAATTATGACAGTCTCCGGACTGTCCGGGTCTGACTTCGGATTTCCAACCGGAAACCCTAGGTCGACCCGACGCCTACTGTTCCCTCTACGGGGAACGCGTCCTCACCTACTCCACTCAGGAGATTTACCTGTTGCCAGTACGATCCACCAGATCGACTGGACTTTTGCTCGGCACTCGACGCTTCCGGACTTTCTGCTGGACATCCGCTTCCCGGCTAGTCCAGACTTTCACCTGGTTCGCGACACCAGGACTTTTCACCTAGGGTTACCACCCCCTAGGACTTTTGCCTGAAGCCATCGACCTGCCAAGACTTTCCGCATAGGGTTACCACCCCCTATGACCTAGGGTTACCACCCCCTAGGGTTTTCACCTGCCTAACCGCAGCTAGGACTTTTGCCTAAGTATCATTTAGGACTTTCCTGCAAGCTCCATGAACTTTGTTAGATAACACCACCACTTAACTTTGATCCCTTTGCCATAATCAAAACTCAGGTTCGATCATCTGGTGCTCACTGCACCAACAATCTCCCCCTTTTTGATTATGACAATCTTGGTTCAAAGTTAAGTAAAACATAACTTTTAAATAAAGGAATAAATAATGAATGTTAACCAGAAGCATCAATGCCTAAATAAAATTTAAAGTTTATGCTCCCCCTTTCATTCTTGATTTCTTAACTTTGACTTTTCTCTCCCCCTTTGACATAAATCAAAAGAATTAAGAAGAGAGAAATAGTCTAGTTAATTTAAGCTCCCCTAAAGGGTAGCATAGTTAAGTACTCGGACTTAAAAATTTAGGTGAAGTACTTAGCTCAATTCATAAGGTGTTTGAAAAGAATTGTTGCATAGATAATTTAAATTTTAAGTTAATGCCTTAATAACTTCTTTGAGTTTAGGTGTCCAAGTATGAGTCAAATTAAATTATTTAACTTGATTGGGTATCAGAGCCCTAAAGGAATTTGTTTAGCCTTAAAGTACTAGTATGACTCTGTTCATTCCCCCTTAACTAATGCCAAATTAAATTCTTAGGGTCTTAGAGTACAAGCATAAGAAGAACTTTATATTATCCTAATTCCAGCTCATCCATTCTAGATTATCAAACATGTGCAGCTTATGAATGAGTTTGAGATGAGATTATTTGAAAATATTGAAAATTTAAGTTCCAAATGAGAAAATGCTAAACTTTTGAGAATTTATTGAAAATTAATTAGAGTTAACTTTAGCAATCACTTTAGCAATCAGAATTTGATAATTAAATATTTTTAAATCCTTTTAAATTAATATTTTGACAGTAATTGGATTTAATTTTAAAAGATTTTGAAGAGAATTTTCAAAAGATTTTTGAAATGAATTTTCAAAGGATTTTTAAATAAGTTTTAAAGTTTTTTTTCAAATCATTTTTAAATAAGTTTTTCAAAGATTTTTCAAAGGATTTTGAAATTAAGTTTAAATTTTTTTTTTTTTTTAAAGATTTTTCAAATCATTTTTAAATGAGTTTTTCAAAGATTTTTCAAATCATTTTTAAATGAAGTTTTAAAGGATTTTTAAAATAAGTTTTAAAGGATTTTTGAAATGATTTTTAAAATTAAGTTTTAAAATAGTTTTGAAATTAAGTTTTTAAAATAGTTTTGAAATTAAGTTTTTTAAAATAGTTTTGAAATTAAGTTTTTAAAATAGTTTTGAAATTAAGTTTTTAAAATAGTTTTGAGATTAAGTTTTTTCAAATAGTTTTGAAATTAAGTTTTTAAAATAGTTTTGAAATTAAGTTTTTTTTAAAATAGTTTTGAAATTAAGTTTTTAAAATAGTTTTGAAATTAAGTTTTTAAAATAGTTTTGAAATTAAGTTTTTAAAATAGTTTTGAAATTAAGTTTTTAAAATAGTTTTGAAATTAAGTTTTTAAAATAGTTTTGAAATTAAGTTAAAATAGTTTTGAAATTAAGTTTTTAAAATAGTTTTGAAATTAAGTTAAAATAGTTTTGAAATTAAGTTTTTAAAATAGTTTTGAAATTAAGTTTTTAAAATAGTTTTGAAATTAAGTTTTTAAAATAGTTTTGAAATTAAGTTTTTAAAATAGTTTTGAAATTAATTTTTTAAAATAGTTTTGAAATTAATTTTTTAAAATAGTTTTGAAATTAAGTTAAAATAGTTTTGAAATTAAGTTTTAAAATAGTTTTGAAATTAATTTTTTAAAATAGTTTTGAAATTAAGTTTTTAAAATAGTTTTGAAATTAATTTTTTAAAATAGTTTTGAAATTAAGTTTTTAAAATAGTTTTGAAATTAAGTTTTTAAAATAGTTTTGAAATTAAGTTTTTAAAATAGTTTTGAAATTAATTTTTTAAAATAGTTTTGAAATTAAGTTTTTAAAATAGTTTTGAAATTAAGTTTTTAAAATAGTTTTGAAATTAAGTTTTTAAAATAGTTTTGAAGTGATTTTTCAAAGATTTTGGAATTATTTTGAAAGATTTTTTAAAGATTTTGAAATTAAGTTTTATATGATTTTGAAATGGTTTTTCAAAGATTTTGGAATTAAGTTTTAAAAGATTTTGAAATGATTTTTCAAAGATTTTGAAATTAAGTTTTAAATGATTTTGAAGTGATTTTTCAAAGATTTTGGAATTATTTTGAAAGATTTTTTAAAGATTTTGAAATTAAGTTTTATATGATTTTGAAATGGTTTTTCAAAGATTTTGGAATTAAGTTTTATATGATTTTGAAATGATTTTGAAATTAATTTTTAAATAATTTTGAAATTGATTTTGAAAGATTTTTCAAATAATGAAATTAAGTGTTATTTGAAAAAGTAATATTAATTATGAATCTATTTTTGAATTAATTATAGTTACGAGTTTAATTCTGATTTTGAATTTTAAATTCCTTAGTCATCTCACCCGATCTAAATCTTCAATCAGGTAATCCTACGATTGTTGTGAGATGAATTGAGGTTCAATTTACAGGTTTAGTTTAACTTTGTGTTAGATTCAGGTTTAGCTTTGGGTTCAACAAGTAAGCATTCTTTGGATAAACTTCTGGGCTATGGTGAGTCACAAGGAACTCATTAAAGTAACCATGCCTTCGAGGTTTTCCAAATAGTCCTACCCATTGAACTTAATACTAAACCTTGGTCTAACTAGTTAGGGTCCATTTAAGGGTAGCTTCGGTCAGTTCCACTTGGCCAAATGCACCAGGTCGAAGCCATATCTTCCTAGCCATGCGATGCCCAAGCTTCCCTAACGTACTATCATCCAAAAACTTCACCAGTACTGTTAGTAAAGTTAAACCTAGCCTATTTTATCTAACCTTAATTACCCTGCCGGGTAGTCTACTCTTGTTTACCCATTTCGGGTAGATTAAGTTCGGTCACCCAGTCAGGTAATTTAGCCAGCTATTCTGGATCCTCCTTCTATTGAATTTAAATTTCAAGTTTTGAATTTAAATTTTGAATTCGAATTTTGAATTTGTAATTTGAATTTTGAATTTTAATTAAATTTCGAATTTTAATTTTTTGAATTTTAATTTAATTGTGAATTTTAGATTTATGAATTTTGAATTTAATTTATTAAAATTGTTTTCCTTCTTGCTCCCCCTGGATCATAGCCTCGATATGGTCTATCGAGGTAGTGGACCTGATCCTTGGGGACCCAATATTGTCCAAGTCCAACTTGATTAACGAGGTTGGACTTGGGGACCCATGCTTGAATCATGTTCCTTTTATTTCTATTTACCAACGACAGATATGATCTATATTTAGTTTTGGGCTTGAATCCAAGTCCGGATTTGTTGTAAACGGCACGCTGTTTTCCAAGAATCAGATCCAAATTCTTGGAACCCAACGTAAAGCGTTCTAACGTATCCTTGAGTTCTTTAATTTGAGTTTTCAAATTGGAATTTTCTTCCTCAAGTTGTTGGACTTGAGTTGAACTTCCAACTTGAACTGACTCAGTTAAAGAACTCGAGTCAGTCGCTTCCTTAAGGGCTATTACTTCCTTTTGGAGCGACTTAACCCGGACGTTGGATTTAGCCAACTTTTTAAGCAAATAAGGAATTAAATTCTTTAAGTCATCTATTTGAGTATCGGCGAGAAAAGAACTTACAATGGGGATCGGGCCTTCGGAAACGGATGCGGATCCGTGGCTTCGCTCGGACTCTGTTTCTGACTCGTTCTCGGCTTCGGACTCGAGTTCGGACTCGATTTCGTCAATTAGGTTAGCCTGCGCTGGTAATGCGAGACAGCTCGTTGGTTCTTCTTCCTTGTCAGTCTCGGATTCGTCTGACGACTTGGACCAGGTTGCTTTCAATGCCTTTCTTCTTTTCTTCTTGTTTGGGCAATCTGGCTTGTAGTGACCTTTTTGGTTACAGCCGTAGCATGTGACATCTGATCTGTCCTTTGTGTTCATTTGAGTTGCCTTCTTCGACTTGCACATCTTCCGTACGAGTTTTATCAACTTGGAAATAACTTCGTCTTTGTCTTCTGCGTCTGATTCATCGTCTTCGTCCTCTGATATTTTAGATTTGCGCCTTGACGTCGGTTCACGCGTTCTGCTAGTACCTGCTACCAAAGCAACACCTTTCTCGACCGGGCGTGCATTAGTCTGCTCATGCAATTCTAATTCAGAAAACAATTCATCTAGTTTTATTGAGGATAAATCCTTGGAAACTTTGTAAGCATCAACCATGGATGCCCACAAAGTGTTCCTCGGAAAAGCACTTAGCGCGTACCTTATTACGTCGCGGTTTTCCACCTTTTGGCCGATCGCATGAAGCCCGTTGAGTAAGTCCCGGATGCGTGCGTGAAGCTGGTTCGCCGTCTCACCTTCCTGCATTTTAATATTATATAATTTATTTAAAATTAAATCACGCTTACTTACTTTAGCGTCTGACGTGCCCTCGTGCAGCTCGATTAGTTTGTTCCACAGCTCCTTCGCACTTGAAAATGGTCCGACTCTATTCAGTTCTTCTTTTGTCAACCCGCATTGCAGCATACAGGTTGCTTTGGCATCAGCTTCGACCTTCTTTCTTATGCTGGTATCCCAGTTAGTGCATGAAACGAGTTCTCCAGCGCCGTCAAGTGGTAGCTCGAGACCGGTCTGGATGATGATCCACATCTCGACTTGCGTCTTGAGATGGTAGATCATCCGGTTCTTCCAATAGGTAAAGTCTTCGCCGGAGAAGAGCGGGGGGCGAGAAGTGCTAAAGCCTTCTTGGAAAGCCATTGAATCTTTGCACGAAAAAATGAGCAAAAAACTTGTCCCAGGACTTAATCCTGGATTAGTAGTGCGGGAGAGAAATAAAAATAATAATTCAGGAATTTTGAGAAAAAATAATAAAATATTATTAAAATATTATTAAAATAAAAAATGTTACTACAAATTTTTGAGAATGCAATATTTCGATAATTCCAACCAATGGTGAAAAGATGAAAATTAATTTTTCAAAAATAGTTTTGGAGGGGAAAAAAAAACAAAAGGCGTAAGGTTAATTTTTTAACCTATAAACACGACAAAGCCACGAAAAATGCTTGAATGGTGGTTGCACCAGTTCAAAGCGACCCCGCTCTGATACCAATTGTTGGATCGAGACGTGCTAGAGGGGGGGTGAATAGCACTCGCGGCTATTTCGTTCGATTATCGGAATCGTAAAACGTAAGAGTTAAAGCAGCGGAAATTAAGTAAAGAGACACAGACACGAAGGAGTTACTTCGTTCGGAGCCTAAGCCGACTCCTACTCGAAGGCCCGCGATCCTTGATCGCTTTCCGTGGGCAACAACTATAAGCTCGTAAAATGTACAATAAGATGCTACAATTGAAAGAACTAAAACAAATTATACCGACTACAATAAAGTAGTAGAATCTGAAGCTCCGGGTTGTCGGGGACTTGCAACAGCACTTCTGGGCGTTTCTAGAGCAGCTTTTAGCGTAAGGATTGCTTGAAGTTGATCTCCTGAAGCTGCTGGTTGAGACCCCTTATAAAGGGGGTTCAAGGCGCCTTATACTGTTCACCAAGGCGCCTTGAACGAGCCGAGTCACCCGCGTGGATCAGCACTGACCTGGTCGAACTCTATCTGGTTGAAGGCGCCTTCAGCCTATCCAAGGCGCCTTCAACCTCCGGTCCAAGGCGCCTTGAACTCCATTCAAGGCGCCTCCAGTCTACTTCTGCTTTTCACTCGAGGCGCCTCAAGCTCCATGGAGGCGCCACAGTTCATCCGAGTTCTTCTTTGTGTTTTTGGTACTGCAAGTATGTTAATCCAAAATACCGCAACACAAAGTTAACACAAAATAATAGTATGAATATGAAATTATGATAGTCTCTGACTGGTCTGACTTCGGATTTCCAACCGAAACCCTAGGTCGACCGACGCCTACTGTTCCTACGGGGAACGCGCCTCACCTACTCCACTCGGAGATTTACTGCCGACGATCCACCGATCGATGGACTTTTGCTCGGCACTCGACGCTTCCGGACTTTCTGCTGGACATCCGCTTCCCGGCTAGTCCAGACTTTTACCTGGTTCGCGACACCAGGACTTTTCACCTAGGGTTACCACCCCCTAGGACTTTTGCCTGAAGCCATCGACCTGCCAAGACTTTCCGCATAGGGTTACCACCCCCTATGACCTAGGGTTACCACCCCCTAGGGTTTTCACCTGCCTAACCACAGCTAGGACTTTTGCCTAAGTATCATTTAGGACTTTCCTGCAAGCTCCATGAACTTTGTTAGATAACACCACCACTTAACTTTGATCCCTTTGCCATAATCAAAACTCAGGTTCGATCATCTGGTGCTCACTGCACCAACACTGCCTTCCTGAGCTGATCCACCTCAGCTCTGATTATTTTGTTCTGGTCGGTCGAGAAGTTCCTTTTCTTCTGTTTGACCGGTCGGGAGTCTGGTAGTAGATGTAACTTGTGCTCTGCTACTTCAGGTTTAACTCAAGGTAACTCCTCTGTAGACTACGTGAAAACATCCCGGTTGTGGATTAAGCATTGGACTAATTCTTCCTTGAGAGAAGGAGGCAGGTCGCTTACTATGAGAGTAAGATTTTCAGGGCGTTCAACATATAGTTGTACCTCCTCCCAGGGGATGAGTTCTTCAGCCATGATCAGAGGCTCTTCCTGGACAACATGAACTCCACCATCTTGCATCCTTTGATTTTTACGAGCTTCTACCCAGACCATATCAACATAGCATCTCCGGGAGACTTTATGTTCTCCTTTAACTTCCCCGACTTGCTCGCCTACGGGAAATTTGATTTTTTGATGGAAGGTAGAAACAGCAGCCCTAAATTCATGCATGGCGGGCCTTCCCAGGATGACGTTATAAGAGGAGGAGGAATCAACCACTATAAAAGTGCTCCTCCTAGTGCGCACCAATGGATCGGTACCCAGAGATATGACCAGCTTGATCTGACCCATTGGCTTCACTTCATTGCCTATAAAGTCGTATAGAGAGGTGGCCACGGGCTAGAGTTCAGTGGCATCGATCTGCATCTCCTCAAATGTGGTTCTGAACAAAATATTAACCGAGCTCTCGGTATCCATGAAAACCCGAGCCACTCGGCTGTTGGCTATAATGGCCTTGATGATAAGGGCATCGTCATGAGGCAGCTCTAGACCTTCCAGGTCTGCCGGCCCAAAGCTGATGATAGGGCCAGAGGCCTGCTCCTGGCTACATCCAACAGTGTGTAACTCCAAGCGACGCACATGGGACTTACGCGCTCTCCCCGAATCTCCATCAGTCGGCCCTCCAGAGATCATGCCAATCTCTCGGACGGCGGTGTTGCCTCTATTCTCGGCCTCCCTCACTTCTTCCGGTTCTCCAACCGCGACTCGCTGCTCTTCCATCATCTTGAATACTTGAGCGGCTAGCTCAGGCGGAGGTAAGCCTAACTCGACAGCCTGCTTAAAGTCCCGCGCGAACTGAAAACAATGATTAGTGTCATGAGTACGAGATCGATGATAGGTGCAATACCGAGTGTTCCACGATCTAGGTCGGGGAGCGTGCACAGCTGCAACTCGGGGGGGTCGGTCTAACCTCCGGACCGGGCTGGAAGGTAGGTCTGGCTTCTCCAGCGCGTGGAAGCCCCCCCCCCCTCTCTAGCGCGTCTCGATCCAACATGAAGAACCGAATACTTGACATGAGAAGCGAAAATCAAGTAGGTCAAGTTTGATAGGACACTTGTAATATAGATAAAAGCCCTAAATGATTGGAGAGACTAGATGCTAGGCAAATATGGAAAGTTTCTAACAGGTCACAAAACACTGGATATTATAGTGAGTGCAGATGTCCAAACATGTTAAGAAAGATTAGATGTTTAGCATATGTGAAGTTTTGATAGGATAAGATTGATCGGATATTTAGCGCATGAAGTCCAAACTTATTAGGATTGACCAAATGTAGCACAAACGAATCTTGATAGGTTGAGGTTAATTGAATACCAGACAAGACGAGAATTCGTCTTTGGTAAAATTGAAACAAGAGTATTAATTACTTGATGGATTGTAAACCTTGAAATTAGGATTTTAGGTGTTTTATGGTTTGCTATAGTAATTGTTACACTAACTTTTGGGTTTATTATACTAACTGAGTTTTGGATCCTCCTGGTTCAAGATTGTATCCTTGTTTGCTAAGCTGTGCTACATCAATAATAGTCAAAATATGTATGTATTACTAATGAAGAGTTTGGAGTATTTTAAGCTCTACACAATCTCTTAGTTATAAATGGATAATAACTGATAGACAAAACTAGCGGATAGATTAAAAAATTTTAAATTATTATTTTACACGAACACAGTTTTAAAAGAAGAGTTGACAACAATGTAGAGGGCCGGGGCAACAACGCGTCCGCGTCTGAATAAGAGAGAGAAAGAGACGGAAAGGGCTGCTAAATCAACTCATCGTTCAAAAGATCTTATTGGTTGACCAAATTAACTAATCATTTGGTGACTGATTCAATTCTGTATATCCACAACGACGCGCTGGTCTTTTGTTTCAATATCAGACGAGGCAACTAACAAGAGACGGCGACGACCTGCTTACAGTATTAACAAAGCGCGACTCCGTCCCTGAGTCCATTACGATAAATAGAGACCTGCGACTCCCCAATATTCAAACACATCTCATCATTCCTTCCTTCCTTTGCAATTTGTTACTCCATCTCTGTAAAATGGCAGCCTCCTCAGTCATTCCTTCCTTACTCCTCTTCCTCTTCCTAGCTGCCGTTGCCGCAGCCGCTGCCTCCTCCAACCCCAATGGCTACATGCACCTGCGCTTCTACAACCACGAGAGAATCCTTGGCTCCGGTCCCAGCGCCACTGTCGTCTACGCCGTCCAGCGCCGTGACTCCAACTCTGGGGCTGGTTTCGGTAACGTCATCGTCTACGACAACCTTCTGCGTTCCGGAGTGGAGACAGACTCGCCCATCGTCGGCCGAAACCAGGGCATGGGAGTGGGCTCGAGCTTGGCCGAGAACTCTGGCCTCACCAATTTCCAGCTGGTGTTCACCGCCGGCAAGTACAACGGCAGCTCCCTCGCCCTGCAGGGGTTGTTTCCGGTCGCCCCACTCGGGACCGTGTTCGAACGGGCGATCAGCGGAGGCACAGGAAAGTTCCGTTTGGCCAGAGGATACCTCTTGACCACGGAAGTTCGTGCTACCAACACGACCCTCACTGGACAACTCGACGCTTATATCACCTTCCGTTGAGACTTGAGATCAACATTTTTATATGCAATTTATTCTTTTCTACTCATTTATAATTATTTCATATCCTTGATTTTATGTATAAAAATGCATTCCTCTTAATAATTAAGCTAAATTGTATTATAAAAGATCGTGATTGTTTTGGGTGATAAAAAGGTTGGTACATGATTAATTAGTTCTGTTTTATCTTTTCATACTGAGCAAATTAAAGACAGCAATCGCCCCCGCGGGCTGGATCAACCGGTTAAGGCGTGGCATCCTTGCACAATGAGTCGTAGGGTCGAAGGTCCACGGACACGCACTGGATGAATAATCTGGGCCGGCTGTGTTAAATTTCGGAGACACCACGCTTTACCTGGGCTAGCATTCACCGCTGATTTACCTCCTCCTAGGATCCCTGTGGGGCCAGGCCTAGGGGGCCGCTGGGCGGCGGGATCCGCCTTTTGCACAAATTAAAGACAGCAATCAAATTAAAACTTGAAGAGTTAAATATGAAGGAAAATTGAATCATATGCAACCATTCTATCCCTCTCCAGGTACTTAAAATCCTTCCAGGCATCCCGATCGCGCTATAAGCGCAGCCCTGATCCCAGAAGCTAAAAATAACACTTGTAATCGATCCTAATTAAGTTTAACTTTGTAGTTGTGAGCTTTGACTGTTGTAAGAGACTTCTCCACCTGAATGAGACATTAGTGAGCTTTCAAACGTCTTGGATTAGCAATTTCTTGATTGTAAATCAAGTAAATTGTCGTGCCTCTTTTTCTTCTCTATTAATCAGTTTCTTTTTATATAAGTGCTTTATTTTTAAAGTTCCGAGAAAGGTGTTTGCTTTTATTGTGGAAGGCTATTCACCCCCTCTAGTCGGCAGCCAAGGTACCAGCAATTGGTATCAGAGCGAGGATGTTTCAAGAGGACTAATCGTCGATCGAAGCCCAAGAGATGGTCGGACCGAGTCTCTACCCACCGATGTTCGAGGAGGAATTCCCAAACTAGAAGAAAAAGATAGAAGTATTCTTTAAGATAGATTTTGATTAATTAGTAATTATAAAATTTAGTTTTGTAGCACCAAAGGGCAAAGAAAAAATACCAATGAACGAAAAAGGAGCAACTCGACTTCTTGGTAAATGGCAAAGCAGAGTTTCATCTACTTAGCATTTTATCATCTCAAGAAGTCAATCAGATTGGAGTCTACGAGTCAGCCAAGGAGCTCTGGAAAAAATTTCTAGAACTATACGAAGGGACCATAGAGGCAAAACTTGCGAGATGGGATCTACTTCGGAACCAAATCAATAACCTCGGATTAGAAGAAGGAAAAATTGTTGCACACCTTCACTTAAGGATCAAGGAACTCATCACCGGACTCACGAATCTCTGAGAAAAGATTACCAACTAAGATTCGCTAAGGTACGCGCTTAACACCTTTCCTAGGACTTCTGAATGGGTATCCTTAGTAGATACCTATTATATCTCTAAGGATCTAGAGGTAAGTATTTTAGAAAAGTTATTTTCTACATTTGAAGTTCATGAAATTAGATGTGCAGATCTGAAAATGGAGCCCAAGCACGACATTACCTTAAGGGTAAAAATGGATGAATCAGAATCTGAAACTTCTCTCGATAATGATGAAACGACGTTCATGGTAAGGAAATTTAAAAAGATATTTAAAACTAATAAATTTAATCAAATGTAGGATAAAAGAATAAGAAGAAAGGTAAGATGCTACCACTGTAATAAAAAAGGGCACGTGAAAGATAACTGCTCTAAATTAAAGAGCAAGGACAAAAGACCAGTCCAGACAAAGCATCGAAATCTAAATGTGTCGTGGCACGAAACTTCGTCTGAGTCAGAAATCGAAGTCATCGCTGGACTTGCACTAGTGGCAAGTCACCAAGAAGATGAAGATAGAGCAAGCTTATCCGAAATGAGTATCGAGAGCATCGATGAATGAGAAGTAACATCAGAAGGAAGCAACACTTCAAGGGAAGCTTTAGATTACAGGATCTACCAGGTAATTCAGGTACGATCTCTACCTCCTGATAAGTTATTTCAGTTTATAAAATATTGTCAAAAAATACCTATAAATTAGAAAAATAAAATGAAGAGTTAAAATTAACCTTAGCAACATTTTGTCAACTAGAGGATTTTGACAAGATAAAAATTGAAAATGAAAAATTAAAAATAGAAATAGCTAATCAAAAGAATTCTGCATGTTCGAATATAGTATTTCTAACTTCAAAAATCATCAAGAACTAAACTGAAACTTTAGATATCATAAGGGTCAAATCAAAAAATTGTCAATAAAATATATCCCTAAGAAATATTTTATTAACCCATTTGAAAGGAACGTATATTGGATTTCAAAATCATGCTTAAATTGAAAAATTAATATGCATATTTTATTTTTAATTTGATTTCATATTCTTAATTATAATTATTAAATAAGCTGTTCTGTATAATTTCTATTAGAAATTAATTAAAATTAAATTTTTTTGAGAAAATAAATTTTATTACTCATCTACAAAAAAAAATTAAATTTTTTTTACTAATGTATTATTTATCTCTAAATTTTTTCAAAAAAAAATTGTATTCTTCAATTTGAAAATTCTTGTAATGCTATTTTTTTACCAAATTTATTTTTCTATGAAACTTCATCATTTCTTCTATCTAAGAAAATTCTCCTGAAATATTTTGACAGTTGATGTATTTTCTATATTTTCTATAAATTAATTATCCAAATGCAAAATTTTAACATTAAACATTTTTGAAAATTCAAATCTTTAAAATTTATTTTTTTTTGAAAAATTACTTACTATTATACCTTCATAGAAAATATTTCATGATTTTTCAAAGTTAATAATTATTTTTTTATTCTAAAAAATATGTATTTATGCCGAAAAGAATTTATTTTCACTTAAAATAATTTTAATCTTTTGTGTAAAATTTTATATCTACTTTAAATATGTTTGTTCAACAGTTATTAAACTTTCAAAAAAATTTCAAGTCTAAAAATATTTTTTAAATTATCTTTTTTTAAAAAATAATTTATAAATTAAATAAAAAATATATATGTCTTTATCCAGAAATTAAAAGTTCATTTTTTTTGGATATTAGTCCACGTTTTTTTCCCTTCAATGCTACTTTTTCAAAGTTATATTCTTACTTTATCCATATTTTTAATGTGATCAAAAATGGAAAATTAAAGGTTAAGTCTAGGGGAGGGTAACATTGATTTCTTTCTTTGGCATATAAATAAAAATTGTAAACTTTATACTTATTACCTTGTTGTTACTTTTGTTTGATTTACCCTAATTAACTTGGGTTGCTCACATTAAAAATCACGAGATTGTTAGTACCAAAGAATGTCTTCTGATCGAGGGATGGGTCAACTCCTGCGTAAGTTTCATTTTTTTTACTTTGGCCACGCCTGCTACTAGATTCGCTTCCTTTAGTCGAGTCGGCCTTGTTTCACCTCACTTGTCATGTCTCGATCGGGGGTCTCTGTCACAGGAAATTTCGGCAACGTCTTTCCTATACGAGTGACAATCTGAAACTCACTACAAAACCCTCAGGACTCACAAACCTCGGCCAACACGATCGGAACATATATAATGAAATAAGATAAGCATTCCATGCAGCTTATATAATTCAGCCTCTGGCTGATAAAACCACGCAATTATAATGGCAAAAACCTATTCCACTACAATGAGGAAAATACAAACTTAACTTAATTAGGACAAAATTAAATATAAAAAATAAACTAAACTTAATTAACGAATAACTACTTAAAAAAACCCCCAATTTTTTATTATCTCCTGCATCACGTTCGGGCGCCCAAATAAGATGGTCCAGGCTCTCTGACCACCAAGGTGTCCAGCGGGTGCCTTGTCACAATAGATCGCTTTTCGTGTCCACGTCAGCAACGATCCGAGCGCTCGAACAGGGTCCAGGTGCCCAGACATGCAAAACTTCATCTTCTAGCCTTTTCGTGAAGCCTGCTCGAGGAGAAGGCCAGAGTTGGATTTGGGTGAGCTCAGCTCGGGAAGGCCGGAGGATCACCCAAGTGACCAGAGACGAAGCAAGCGCTCGGAGAAGGTGTCGGACAGTCATCACAAGGTTGACCAATATGAGTACAAGACCGTCCAGGCACCCAAACAAAATGGTCCAGGCTCTTGGGGCACCTTGCCCAAACAAAATGGTCCAGGCCCTTGGACCACCAAGGTGCCCAGCGGACGCCTCGTCATAGTGGATCGCTTTTCGGGTACATGTATGCAACGGTCCGAGTGTCTGGAGAGTGTCTAGGCACTCGGACATGCAAAACTTCATCTTCCAGTCGTTGCGCGAAGCCGTTGCGCAGAGATAAAATTTGCCGCCTTGGGGGTGCCTGTAGAGGATTCAGGCGCTCGAACCGTGACAAATCAGCAATGGATAAAATTCACCAGAGGACTATAAATAGAGCCCTAGTCTTAATAGTTCAATACATCACACTCTATGATATTTATTGCTTTGAACTTCTATACTCTCAATGCTATTGTTGGATATTGGGGCCTTAAATGGACCAAAACGATTTAGAGGAAGGAAGCCATCAATTGTTGAAAGTCGTAATTGACTTCAAAATTGAAATCTACGATTCGCGTAGATAGATTTAGACTATTAATTTGCTCAAAACCGATTAAGGGTGAATGAGAAATTAATGTTTAAAGTCAACCCAAAATAACATTTGTTATTCATTAATAAAGTGCATAGGAGAATAGTCCCACATCGGAAATTCTCGATGTGTATTCTCTACTTATTAATGAAGATATGTTAATGGAGTTAACACAAAAAAATAAAAGGACAGGTGACCCCTTAGCCCAGGGCGAGCAGGTGCTCGCACCTGTGAGCCCGCCACGTGCGCACGTGCGCAATGGGCGCGCTTTGTAGGTGCACTTTGCACTTCGCGAGGAGCATTGAGGAACTTAAATTTATGCTCCAGGTGACATTGCAGTGCCTGCGTGACACTCGGGTGACGTGTCAGGCTCTTACCTGACGTGGCAGTGCCTATGCGGCATCCTCGTGGGCAAGGGGAGATGACTGGACAGTTGACTTAGGGAATGGATGGCTACCGTTGATCAACGTTGATCAAATAGATATGATGGATCGCTTGTGATGCGATCTAGAGCGTTGGATCGCAAAGAGTAACGATCTGACGGCCTGGGATGAGGCTTGATCTGAAGCATCGAATCAATGGATCCAGATCCGATGACTGATGACAATAGGCGGGATCTCAGGTCACAACTCCTCAGATCTGATGGATGAGATTGAAGTGGGCTTGGTGAAGGGTTACAACCCTTCAGAATAGATGATCTAGATCGATCCAGCCCAAGGAACACATCCACTCACCCAAAGGACACTCAACCTCTTCGTTCAGTATAAATAGAACCCTCCAGATGATGGAATACTCACTCAATCTTCTCTTCTCTTCCTCAAGCATTCATCTCATCTTGTGCATTCAAGAGTCCAAGAAGTCTACTAAAAGGTTCGCTGGTCTCGGAAGTCGGAGTGCTACGATTCCGAGACGTTCGTCGTCGTTGTATCTTGGGAACGAATTGCAACAATCCGTTAAGCACCGTAGCGGAGCAATATCGTTTACGGAGATAGTGTCGAACACTAGCCTCGACGATCAGTTTGCATACTCCAGAAGCTACCCGGAGACAACAGTCGTAAACGATATTTCCTGCAAACTGATATGGCTACCAACGACATTCCGACGGTCGTTCCGACCGTCGTTCCGACCGCCATTCCGACAACCATTCCGCACGGAGAAAAGCCGGAGAAATTCACCGGAACCGACTTCAAAAGATGGCAACAGAAGATGTTGTTTTATCTAACAACGCTAAACCTTGTACGGTTTTTGCACGAAGACACGCCAGCCGCTACGGAAGGAAGTAAGGCTGCTAGCGATGCGTGGTCTCATGGAGATTTTCTGTGCCGCAATTATATACTCAACGCCTTGGACAACACGTTATATAACGTATATTATTCTCTGGAGACGGCAAAATCTTTGTGGGAATCCCTTGAGAAGAAATACAAGACCGAAAATGCTGGATTGAAGAAATTCATCGTCGGTCGATTTCTGGATTTCAAGATGGTGGACTCAAAAAGCGTCTCATCTCAAGTCCAAGATATGCAATTAATACTGCATGATCTGGACGCCGAAGGCATGAAGCTGAATGAGACATTCGCAGTTGCTGCGGTAATTGAGAAGCTCCCTCCGTCATGGAAGGATTTCAAGAATTACCTAAAGCACAAGCAAAAGGAAATAGGGCTGCAAGACCTGATCCTGAGGCTACGAATAAAAGAGGATAATCGAAAGTTATCCGACTCCAGAGGAACCAAGCGGACTATAGACGAAATGTCCAACCTGGTCGAGCCGAACGCCAAAAAGCCGAAGCAGTTCAAAAGGAAGGCTCAAGCAAAGAAGTTCAAAGGCTCCTGCTACAACTGTAGAAATGCAAGACACCTATCCAAGGACTGCAGACGCCCAAAGAAGCCAACCAAGGGGCCAAAGGATGTTGCGAATCATGTCGCAACCTCTCTTGAGGACTTGGATCTCACTGCGGTTGTATTTGAAGCCAACTTGGTGGATACCAACCCGAAGCAGTGGTTCATTGATACTGGAGCAACTCATCATATCTGTTCCGATAAAGCGATGTTCTCCAAGTATACTCCGATAAATGGCAGGAAGCTCTATATGGGTAATTCCACGACGTCGCCAATTATTGGACTCGGAAAAGTTGTTCTGAAGATGACGTCCGGAAAGGAGCTAACACTAATTGATGTACTCCATGTTCCCGACATCAGTAAGAACCTAGTTTCTGGAGCGGCATTGGTCAAGGCCGGATTTAGGCTAGTGTTCCAGTCAGACAACTTTATACTTACGAAGAATGGTGTCTTCGTAGGAAAGGGGTACCTAGAAAAGGGTTTATTCAAAATGGTTGTAATGCCTGTACTCCGAAATTTTGATGGTAATAAAATAAATGCTTCCAGCTATGTTGTTGAGTGTTTTAATTTATGGCATGATCGACTCGGACATGTGAATAATAATACTCTCAAACGTCTCGTCAAATTAAATTTATTACCAAACGTCAATGTTGACGGAACACTCAAATGTGAAGTGTGCGTGGAAGCGAAAATGACGAAACTACCTTTTCATTCGGTGGAAAGGACGACAACTCCTCTAGAGTTAATACATAGTGATCTATGTGACTTGAAATTTGTGCAAACTAGAGGAGGTAAAAAATATTTTATTACTTTTATCGATGACTGCACAAAGTTCTATTATGTCTTTCTTTTAAGAAGTAAAGACGAAGCCCTAGAGGCGTTCAGAACCTATAAAACAGAAGTTGAAAACCAACTTGACAAACGAATTAAAATAATTCGAAGCGATAGAGGTGGAGAATATGGTGCACCGTTTGATGAATTTTGTACAGAATCTGGCATTATCCATCAAACAACGGCACCTTACTCACCTCAATCAAACGGTGTTGCCGAACGTAAAAATCGGACACTAAAAGAAATGATGAATGCCTTGTTGATAAATTCAGGCTTACCTCAAAACTTGTGGGGGGAAGCAATATTATCGGCAAATCACATTCTCAACAGAATCCCTCATAAGAAAAATGATAAAACTCCATATGAACTATGGAAAGGCCGCGAGCCATCGTACAAATACCTGAAAGTGTGGGGGTGCTTGGCAAAGGTCAAAGTACCTAAACCAAAGCAAGTAAAGATCGGACCTAAAACGTTCGATGCGATATTTGTCAGATATGCCCATAATAGTAGTGCATATCGTTTCCTAGTTCACAAATCAGATATTCCTGATATACATGTGGGAACAACCATAGAATCTCGAAATACGATATTCTTTGAAAACGTATTCCCAAATAAAAAGGGAAACGTTGAAAGTGATAACAACGGAAGTTCAAACAAAAATGACGTTACCGAACTTAGCTGTTATAAAAGGACTATTGACGATCAAAGTGAAGAGCCACGTCGTAGCAAACGGGCCAGAGTTGAGAAATCGTTCGGGCCAGATTTCATGACTTTCATGTCAGAAATGGAACCAAGAACATTAAGTGAAGCTCTCTCTAGACCCGATGCTCCAATGTGGAAAGAAGCTGTCAATAGTGAAATTGAGTCTATCATGAATAATCATACTTGGGAATTAGTAGACCTTCCTTCTGGTAATAAACCATTAGGTTGTAAGTGGATACTAAAACGTAAGTATAAAGCTGATGGATCAATTGACAAGTATAAGGCCAGACTTGTAGCCAAGGGGTACAAGCAAGAGGAAGGCCTTAATTACTTCGATACATACTTACCGGTGACAAGGATTACGTCCATACGAGTGCTAATAGCCATTGCAGCACTGTATGACCTTGAAATACATCAAATGGATGTTAAGACTGCGTTCTTAAATGGTGAGTTGGAAGAAGAAATTTATATGGAGCAACCCGAAGGGTTCATGGCTCCTGGAAATGAGAAAAAGGTGTGTCGACTTGTTAAGTCGTTGTACGGACTTAAGCAAGCGCCTAAACAATGGCACGAAAAATTTGACAAAGTAATGCTGTCAAACGAATTCAGAATAAATGAATGTGACAAATGCATTTATAAAAACACCTGAAGGCTATGTAATTGTCTGTCTATACGTAGACGACATGCTAATAATGGGCAGTAATCATGATGTAATCATGACTACAAAGAAAATGTTGACCAGAAATTTTGATATGAAAGATATGGGTCAAGTAGATGTTATATTGGGAATTAAAATTCTCAGGACATCAGAAGGGATAGTTTTAACATAATCCCATTATGTAGAATCTGTATTGAAAAAATTCAATGCGTACGATCTCTCTACAGTGAAAACACCTATGGATCTAAGTCAACACTTAGCAAAAAACCATGGTGAGACCATATCGCAGTTGGAATATTCTCGGATAATAGGCAGTTTGATGTATCTCACAAACTGCACACGTCCGGATATTGCCTGTACGGTCAACAAACTGAGTCGTTTTACGAGTAATCCAAACGACACCCATTGGAAAGCATTGATGCGAGTTCTCAGATATTTGAAATATACTATGAACTATGGATTACATTATGGAAAATATCCCGCTGTGTTGGAAGGATATTGTGATGCTAATTGGATATCAGATACAAAAGACTCCAAATCCACTAGTGGATATGTATTCATGATCGGTGGGGGAGCAGTATCTTGGAAATCCACTAAGCAGACTTGCATTGCTCGGTCAACTATGGAATCCGAGTTTATAGCACTAGACAAAGCAGCTGAGGAAGCTGAATGGCTGCGGAATTTCTTGGAAGATATTCCTAGCTGGGTGAAACCTGTGTCTGCCGTACTAATCCACTGTGATAGTCAATCGGCGATTGGAAGGGCACAGAGTAATATGTATAATGGGAAGTCACGACATATACGTCGTAGACATAATACCATTAGGCAGTTGATCTCGAATGGAGTGATTGCAATCGTAAGTCCAAAGATAATTTGGCAGATCCTCTAACGAAGGGGTTGAGTCGAGATCAAGTATACTGCTCATCAAGAGGAATGTGATTAAAAATCTACAACTAAAAACGACTGTAGCGGTAACCCAACCTTGTTAACTGGAGATCCCAAGATCTTGGTTCAATGGGACAACGAAGTTACAGAAGTTGTGGTCCAGTACATTAGATAGTTTATCTCTATCCCAATCCTAGGATGAATTTGTGCTGTCCTACCTCATGTAGTGAGGTTAAGTTTATGCTTTTAGTGACTTCTATACCTGATAAGGTGGAGTATGGTAGGATACTCTTGATAGAAGTGTCACCTATGTGAGTGTGAAGACAGGCCGCTTCAATGAAACACTCATGAATCCAAGATGGTATCCATGGCCGAAACGGAACCAACCATGAGAACCTAAAGTAGGTGAGATAGATCTCTGTGTGGGTGTTATTGTCTAAGTATACACCAACAGCTCAAGACATCACGTTCACTGCGCAGCCTAGTATACTCGATAGCATTTCACTACGGAAGGTTCAAAGCCACAAGCTACCTCTCCCGATGCAGTGACTTATCGATTGGACTCTTGTAAAATGTCAGCATGCATACACGCATTGCATTAATTTCCATTCATGTGGGGGATTGTTGGATATTGGGGCCTTAAATGGACCAAAACGATTTAGAGGAAGGAAGCCATCAATTGTTGAAAGTCGTAATTGACTTCAAAATTGAAATCTACGATTCGCGTAGATAGATTTAGACTATTAATTTGCTCAAAACCGATTAAGGGTGAATGAGAAATTAATGTTTAAAGTCAACCCAAAATAACATTTGTTATTCATTAATAAAGTGCATAGGAGAATAGTCCCACATCGGAAATTCTCGATGTGTATTCTCTACTTATTAATGAAGATGTGTCAATGGAGTTAACACAAAAAAATAAAAGGACAGGTGACCCCTTAGCCCAGGGCGAGCAGGTGCTCGCACCTGTGAGCCCGCCACGTGCGCACGTGCGCAATGGGCGCTTTGTAGGCGCACTTTGCACTAGTTGACTTAGGGAATGGATGGCTACCGTTGATCAACGTTGATCAAATAGATATGATGGATCGCTTGTGATGCGATCTAGAGCGTTGGATCGCAAAGAGTAACGATCTGACGGCCTGGGATGAGGCTTGATCTGAAGCATCGAATCAATGGATCCAGATCCAATGGCTGATGACAATAGGCGGGATCTGAGGGTCACAACTCCTCAGATCTGATGGATGAGATTGAAGTGGGCTTGGTGAAGGGTTACAACCCTTCAGAATAGATGATCTAGATCGATCCAGCCCAAGGAACACATCCACTCACCCAAAGGACACTCAACCTCTTCGTTCAGTATAAATAGAACCCTCCAGATGATGGAATACTCACTCAATCTTCTCTTCTCTTCCTCAAGCATTCATCTCATCTTGTGCATTCAAGAGTCCAAGAAGTCTACTAAAAGGTTCGCTGGTCTCGAAAGTCGGAGTGCTACGATTCCGAGACGTTCGTCGTCGTTGTATCTTGGGAACGAATTGCAACAATCCGTTAAGCACCGTAGCGGAGCAATATCGTTTACGGAGATAGTCTCGAACACTAGCCTCGACGATCAGTTTGCATACTCCAGAAGCTACCCGGAGACAACAGCTATAAGGGTCTTCTCCGCCTTCAACAAAGAAGAACTTTCTATTGGAGCTTTAACTGTCTTGGATTAACAACCTTCCCGGTTGCAAACCAAGTAAATTTGGAGTTTTGTCATACTATTTAGTCATTACTTTTGATTAACTAATGTGTGTTTGTTTTTACTAAATAGAAAATAAAAGAAAGTGTTTTATTATATTTCAGGGTAATTCTTTCCTCTTACCGGCCGCACGAGACCAACATAAATTGTTAGCCTTATTATGTTTTTCTGATTTTGTTTTTATATTTAGTGTAACATAGTACAACTAATCACATAATTAAGATAAAAATAATATTTTTAAAATTCTTAATTCTAATTTACAAAATTAATTAAAAATTTTATAAGAGGCCTTTATTTTTTTTTACCGTTTTCTCAACTTCTTATCTTATTTCAATAACAAAAAGTTTAGTAAAATACAAGTACTCATAATTTTGATATCGAGCAAAAAAAAAACAAATAAAAGAATATTCTTTCTCATTTATTATTAAAATAACATCTCATCCTTGGTAGTAAAAAGTGAAATCCACCATTCCAGTAACTCCACATGGTCAGTCTTATGTCCATATGTGAGAAAGTAAATCGAGAAGCTGGTCATTACGAGGAAGGGTATTTTTCTTAACTTTACTGAGATTTTTCCCCAGCCCATTATAGCAATATATATCTCATAGTAACCAACTCAACCATGATCGGGGGCAAATAATCTCTCATCCAGTTTCAATGATGGTGCAATCGACATTGGGTCAAGATTGATTAGATTGACCAAGCTCAAGTTGACTCAAGTTGGGTTTAGATGTCTGATTAACATGTTAGTTGGTCGAGTAAGAGTTAAGTAAGTCAAAATTAACCAGATATTTGACAAGAAGTGAAAAGTCCAAGTGTGTCATTGTTGACCGGATATTTGACAATTGGAAGTCCAATAATAAGGAGTTGATATGAGAAAATTCAAGGGAGTCGTGGTTGATCAGACACTTGGTGAGTATAGATGACGAAAGTCCAATTGGGTGACGGTTAATCAGATACTTGGGTTATGAAAAACCGGACACTTAGCATGAGAAGCGAAAATCAAGTAGGTCAAGTTTGACAGGACACTTGTAATATGGAGAAAAACCCTAAATAACTGGAGAGACTAGATGTTAGGTAAATATGGAAAGTTTCTACCAGGTCACAAAAGACTGGATATTATAGTGAGTGTAGATGTCCAAACATGTCAAGAAAGACTAGATGTTTAGCATATGTGAAGTTTTGATAGGATAAGGATGATTGGATATTTGGCGCATGAAGTCCAGACTTATTAGGGTTGATCAAATGGTGCACAAACGAATTCTTGATAGGTTGAGGTTAATTGAATACTAGACAAGACGAGAATTTATCTTTGGTAAAACTGAAACCATAGTATTAATTGATTGATGGATTGTAAACCTTAAAATTAAGATTTTAGGTATTTTATGGTTTGCTATAGTAATTGTTACAATAACTTTTGGGTTTATTATAGTAACTGAGTTTTGGATCCCAAGATTGTATCCTTGTTTGCTAAGCTGTGCTACATCAATAATAGTCAAAACATGTACGTATTACTAATGAAGAATTTGGAGTATTTTAAGCTCTACACAATCTCTTAGTTATAAATGGATAATAACTGATAGACAAAACTAGCGGATAGATCTAAAAACTTTTAAATTATTTTACACGAACACAGTTTTTAAAGAAGAGTTGACATCAATGTAGAGGGCCGGGGCAACAACGCGTCCGCGTCTGAATAAGAGAGAGAAAGAGACGCAAAGGGCTGCTAAATCAACTCATCGTTCAAACGAGCTTAACGGTTGACCAAATTAATTAATGACTGAATCAATTCTGTATATCCACGATGACGCGGTGCAGGTCTTTTGTTTCAATATCAGACGAGTCAAATAGGGATGGCAATAGGGTGGGGCGGGGTGGGTTTGTCATTCCCATCGCCGTCTCGTTTTCATTTTTTCGGGTTCGGGGATTCCCCGAACCCGAACCCACGGGTTCAGGGATTCCCCATTCCCGCCCCATCTTCATGATCTATCGGCAGCAACCATCATCACTAGCAGTATCATGCTCGAGCATGCAATGTGGTAATAGCAATCTTATAATCGAAAATTTTACCTCCCAGCAGACGAACTCTGGTTGCAGTGTCACGTCGTGCGACTACGGTGGTTTTGTAAATGGTTCCATTTTCACTTCGTAAGTAGTCGTTTTTTTACATTTTATTTCGATATTTCTTTCTCAACAGAGAAGGGGCATTAATTCTCCAATGCAGGTTGACTACTACTCTTCAACCACAATGTTCAGGAAACTAGTTAATCCTCAATGTGTGAAGTCATGTTTCCCAAAGTACTCACAGATTTTGTTGCCTATTTGAAACCAATAGATTAATATTAACACTATTATTAATATTTTTTAAAAAAATTATATCATTATTTATTAATAATAATAATATTCGGGACGGGTTCGGGGATGGGGATAGTATTCTCATACCCGCCCCAAACCCGCCCCATCCCCGAAAAATCGGGGATCCCCATCCCCATTTCAGGTTTTTCCCGCAGGACCCCAAACCCATGGGGAAAATTGCCATCCCTAGAGTCAAATAACAAGAGACGGTGACGACCTGCTACCTTCAAGTATTAAGTACTGACTCCGTCCCTGAGTGCATTATTATAAATAGAGCCCTGCAACTCCGCAATATTCAAACACATCTCATCATTCCTTCCTTCCTTTACAACTTGTTACTGCATCTCTGTAAAATGGCAGCCTCCTCAGTCATTCCTTCCTTGCTCCTCTTCCTCTTCGTAGCTGCCGTTGCCGCTGCCTCCTCCAACCCCAATGGCTACATGCACCTGCGCTTCTACAACCACGAGAGAATCCTTGGCTCCGGTCCCAGCGCCACTGTCGTCTACGCCGTCCAGCGCCGTGACTCCAACTCTGGGGCTGGTTTTGGTAACGTCATCGTCTACGACAACCTTCTGCGGTCCGGGGTGGAGACAGACTCACCCATCGTCGGCCGAAACCAGGGCATGGGAGTGGGCTCGAGCTTGGCCGAGAATTCTGGCCTCACCAATTTCCAGCTGGTGTTCACCGCCGGCAAGTACAACGGCAGCTCCCTCGCCCTGCAGGGGTTGTTCCCGGTCGCCCCGCTTGGGACCGTGTTCGAACGGGCGATCACCGGTGGCACAGGAAAGTTCCGTTTGGCCAGAGGATACCTCTTGACAACGGAAGTTCGTGCTACCAACACCACCCTTACTGGACAACTCGACGCTTATATCACCTTCCGTTGAGACTTGAGATCAACATTTTTATATGCAATTTATTATTTTCTCATTTATAATTAATTATTTCATAATCCTTGATTTTATGTATAGAAATACATTTATCTTAATAATTAAGCTAAATTGTATTATAAAAGTTCATGATTATTTTGGATGATGAAAAAGATTGGATGGTACATGATTAATTACTTCTGTTTTATCTTTTTGGTAATGAGCAAGTTAAAGATCGCAATCAAATTAAAACTTGAAAAGTTACATATGAAAGAGAAAATGGATTATATACAACTGTTTTACAAAAGAATGTATTGACTTTGGCCACGCATGCTGCTACTAGATTCATTTCCAGCTCAGTCGATGCATATTCAGGCGGACTCGGTCTTCTGATAAAAGCTACAACAAGGGGGCAAAACTGCATTATTGATTAAAATTAATATTTAGTCAGGGACCGTCTTAAAAATTATTACGTATAAACTAATGGATTTTACTAACTGATACTCAGAACAACCTCCAACATTAAGAATTCCACTAACGATGGCAATGGCCAAGTACCTAAAATAATTGAATGCATGTATATAAAAGAAGCTGTTGGCACAATTGCTTTCAATGGAGGCTGCCATCCACAGCAAGCAAAGGACAACCACACAACAAGAACATTAAAAAAGACAGAGGCAGCGAAGAGGAAGAGAAAGAGCATTGGCAAATAATTGACCCTGGATTTCATGATTCAAGCATATTTTTATACAAATTGAATATTTACAGAATCGAGGGACACAACAGATGAGTCGAACAGCCTAAGATTTTTACAATAACAATTTTGGAGTAGAAGAGATCCAGAACTTTTGAGCTCAAAAAGCAAACTCCCCCTCCAAGCTATAGCTCTTGAGAACAATAGCTCAAATCCAATTCATGGATGAAAATAAAAACATAGAAAAACTAAAAAAAAAAAGTAGCCTTCTTCCTCTCCGTATCTCATCTCTCATCTCTTACTTTGTTATCTACATGGAACTTGAATTACGAACAGACAGATTGTTACTAGAAAAATGTACAGTAGCAGAGAAAAAGCTTAAAGGAGTTGCAAAATACCTCACAGCTCCATTTTAATTTAACTCTCTTCTTCGCCATCTCTGCTGCTAATTTTAGCACCCTAAATTTTGGATTATAGTTTGTCGATGTTAATTTTTTTTTGTCCTCTTAGTTTTCTTATTCTCTCTTCCTCGGCAGCGCTCCAAAATGGGGCAGAGAACGTGCCGGAAGAAGGGGGCCAGTTTAGGCCACAGCGGTTATGCTGCTGCAGCTCCGGCGGCCACGGTTGAGGTAGTCAAAACCCTCGACACGCATGGCTGCCGGAACCAGGCCAAACTTGGCGTGGGCACAACCTTGCTTGGGGGACACAAGCGGGCCGGTTTGGGTTAGTTGTGAAGGGGCGAAGGGCGCTGGTGGGGTGTGGATCATATATAACCATTTTATCAAAGAATGTGTTCCGATCTAGGGATGGGTCAACTCCTGCGTAAGTGGCCACGCCTGTTACTAGATTCGCTTCCATTTGTCGGGTCGGCCTTGTTTCACCTCGTTTGTCATGTCCCGGGTGAGTCCCTGCTAGAGGAAATTTCGACAATATCTCCCTTGTACGAGTGACAATCTGAAACTCACTACAAAACCCTCAGGGCTCACACACCTCAGCCAACATGACCGAAACATATATAATGAAATAAGATAAACATTCCATGCAGTTTATATAATTCAGCTTCCGGCTGACACAACCACGCAGTTATAATGGTAAAAACCTACTCCACTACGACGAGGAAAACACAACACAACGGAAAACCTTCGCAGTGGAAACATGGGCATCATACCAGAAGCACGATATAAAATCCAAACTGCAAAACACATACATCACAAGTATATAGTTCACTAACAAAGAAACACAAGTCCGATAATATAAAACCACCTCGACACCCAGTGGAGACTAGCGACTGGAACCTCCTGACGACTTCAACCTAAAATAGAAAAATAAAATCACGAGGTGAGTCCAAGAAGTCAGCGGATACCAAGCTAATATGCATAGTACAATATAACCAATAATAATAAATATGCAGTACAGTCTCTTGGAAAATAACTGAAAATGCAAAACTGAAAGACAAGAGAAACTGTACTCATCAGGGCTTCCTATCCTGGCATAAAAGTCGTCAGACCAAATCCATCATGTCTCCTGTATGCATGTCAATCATATGCAACCACAGAAATATAACATTCAATATACAGGAATCACAAGCAATAAATACAATCCATGCATATAATGCAAAATTTCTAGGTCACCCTTGACGTCAGTCAGCCATCTAACATGCGATGGTGAGACCGAATGGGTAGGGTTATGACAACTGTGCACTCTGCCATCACTATGTTGGACCCCGTGGATGTTTTGATGTGATCAACCAAGTTAGGTAAAGTCCTGCATGTTATTTGATCCCTGTGTCTAAGTGTGCAGGAACTTAGGAGCGTAAGAAGTTGAGCGCAAGATGCAGCTAGCGAGAAGGATGGCACGGGAAGGGAGCCGACGGGCTCGGTGCGTCCCAAGGAAAAAAGATCTGCGGAAGAGTACACCGGTGGACGAGAAGAACGTGCGTGGCGTTTAAGGGACGAGAAGCCGGGTCGAAAGTCTGCTCAAGGAGAAGGTCGGAAATTCGGTTCGGGTGAGCCTTATTTCGGTTGGCCAGAATCACCCAAGCGATCAGAACTTCGGAAACCAAAGTGAAGATGAAGACAAGCTGGAAGAAGGAGCTGAACTGGCTGAAGAAGAAGTTGGAGGCGCCCTCAACATTGGAGGCGCCCTCAACAAGTGTTGAGGGTGCCCTCAACTGGTCAAACTGACCGTTATGCGTGCGGATAAAGTTTTATAAAGGTCAATTCTCTAGGAGGCGGCCTCAAGACCCGAGATAAGATTTCTAGGAGCTATATAAAGGCCTCTGGAGCTAGGAAATGAATCAATCAACTCTATATTCAATTCCTAGCAATAGTTTAGAGCTTTCGTTGTGTAAAAAACTTTTCCGCCTTTAGAGAATGAGATCTTTCTGAGCTTTTTCATTGTCTTGGATTAACAACCCCCTGGGTTGTAACAATGTTAAATTCTCTGTCTTCTCTTTATTTCTGTTTGTTTATTTCTTTATTATTATTACATTTTTGAGTTGAAAGTCTTGAGAAGGTATATTTTATTTTTCAGGCAATTCACCCCCCCTCTTACCCGCCCCGCTGCACCGACAAGTGGTATCAGAGCCCGATAGCCTCAGAAGGACTAACCGCCAACTGAAGCACAAAAATCAAGACAATGGCTGGAACGAACATCCATCCCCCAAAGTTTGACGGAGACTTTGCTACGTGGAAACGTCGAATGGAAGTATTTTTTACGACTGAATTTGATATTCTTTTAATAATGAAATATGGATATACAACGTCAAAAGACAAAGAAGAATACAACTGGACGAAGAAGGAGCAGGCCGATTTCGTGGCCAACGGAAAGGCGGAATTTCATTTGCTCAGTGTTCTGCCGCCCCAGGAGGTAAGTCGGATCGGAAGCTATGACTCCACCAAAGACCTCTGGGAGAAATTCCTGGAGCTCCACGAATGCACCTCAGAAGTCAAGTTAGTGAGGCACGACATCCTCCGGACGCAACTAACAAACCTCTAGATGAACGATAGCGAAAAGGTAGCGCAACTCCAAGCGAGAATCAAGGAGCTAATAACGCAACTGACAAATCTCGGAGAATCAGTAACAAACCGAGACTCCATCTGGTATGCGCTCAACGCCTTCCCAAGAACTCCAGAGTGGGCGTCCTTAGTAGATGCTTACTACATCTCTAAGGACTTTGAGATAAGTACCTTAGAAAGTTTATTCTCTATATTTGAACTTCACGAGTCTCGAATTACAAAGCCTAAACAAGTAGAAAAGCTGAATCTCAATATTGCCCTACAAGCCAAAAAGGACGATCCCTGTTAGGACCAAAAGTAGCTAGAGGGTGAATAGCTCGTCGCGTTCGCTCGGTGCTTGGCGTTGCTTGTTTCTTCAAGAATATGCAGCGGAAATACAAAGAAACAATCACACAACGCTAACACGGTTAGTTTACTTGGTATCCACCTCACAAGAGGTGACTAATGCAAGGATCCACACCAACACACACACCCTCCACTAAATAAAACTCTCCTTTATGGTAACTACCAAGGGCGGAGAAGCCCTACAAGACTCAATACAAGAAGAGAGGGAAAGGATACAAGAAATACAAGCTTACAAGCTTACAATGAGTATAAACCCTAACCCTAGCTTCTCTTCTTGGCTTTGATCCGCCTCTTGACTTGGAAAACTTCCAAGATCCTTCAAGAACTGGCGATCTGAGCTTTGTGAGTGCTGTGGAGGAGCTGGCGAGAAATCTGGAGTGAATCGGAGAAGAGATGCCGAAGGAAATGAACGCCTGCGGCCTTTATCGACGCCAACGGTCGGATCCCGATCGATTCGAATGTTCCCAATCGATCGGGGAGGCTTTGGATCGACTCACGGATCGATCCAGAGTGCCTCTGTGCTCTGGGAAAAACGCCTGGATCGATCCACGGATCGATCCACGGATCGATCCAGAGGCTCTCTGTTCGCTTAGGAGAAGCCTGGATCGATCCACTGATCGATCCAGCTCCTGGATCGATCCACTGATCGATCCAACACTTGGTTTTTGCCCAAAACCAAGTTCCAAGCCTCTCAAACCAACATCCGGTCAACCTTGACCTGTTGGTACATCATGCCTAGCATCTGGTCACTCCTTTGACCTGCTAGGACTCCCTTACCAAGTGTCTGGTCAATCCCTTTGACCCACTTAGACTTTTCTATTCATGCCAAGTATCTGGTCACTCCCTTGACCTACTTGGACTTCCATCAGATGTCTGGTCAATCCCTTTGACCTATCTGTATTTCCTCGTGCCAAGTATCCAGTCAATCCTTTGACCTACTTGGACTTCCCAACACCAGATGTCCGATCATCCTTGATCCATCTGGATTTTCCCTTGCCTGGCTTCACTCACCAGGACTTTCACCTAGCTTCACTCACTAGGGTTTTCCATCTGCCTAGCTTCACTCACTAGGGCTTTCACCTGGCTTCACTCACCAGGACTTTCACCTAGCTTCACTCACTAGGGTTTTCCTTCTGCCTGGCTTCACTCACCAGAACTTTCACCTAGCTTCACTCACCAGGACTTTCACCTGGCTTCACTCACCAGGACTTTCACCTAGCTTCACTCACTAGGATTTTCACCTGGTTTCACTCACCAGGACTTTCACCTAGCTTCACTCACTAGGACTTTCACCTAGCTTCACTCACTAGGGTTTTCCTTCTGCCTGGCTTCACTCACCAGGACTTCCCTGTCAAGTATCCGGTCAACCTTGACCTACTTGACTCTTCTTCAATCAATTTCTTATTGTCAAACATCTAAACTCAAACCAAGACTCAGCTTGGTCACCCAGGTCAACCTTGACCTGAGGGATGTTGCACCAACAATCTCCCCCTTTTTGATGTTTGACAATACCACAATAGCACTTACAATACCACATGTAAGTTAGGCTAATCCTATAGCCTCAATCTTCATGCCACTAGGTAATGAACATATAAATTAAGCTTTTTATTCTCCCCCTACGAGGGCACACTCCCTCTAAGTAATGAAAGCCTAACTTACACCCATTCATAGGTCCTTTCATTCTCCCCCTATTGGCACACATCAACCCATCTTTGGGCACACATCAACCTATGCCCCAATTTTGGGTACACATCAACAAATCCATTTGTTGACGACTCTCCCCCTGAAGAGTTACTCATCATTGTTCACAACATCACTCGTTGTGATCAACACGATAATGAAGGTCTCATACCCTTCATTTATCCTTAACTTCTCCCTCAATGTAGACAAATACCCAACCTTGAGCATTATCTAACCACTTGAGTTCCCACTTGAAATAATGAGGATATCCACTCCCCATTTCAAGTTCAAAAGCTCATACATGAGCATTTTCTTTAAAAAAGGTTAACCACCTTCCAAGGTTCCTGAAAAGTAATTTTCATGTCTTTAAAGAGTCCCTCCCCCTAAAGACATGGTGGTGACTTCTGTCATTGCACCAATAATGACTTGGAATCCCTAAACCTTTAGGAAACCCAAATTTAGAAGTTTTGAGGTTCAAATACTCAAAATTTGAAACAAACCTCAACCTAAACTTCAATGAAGCCTTCCTTAACCAATCCATCCTTGTTTTCACATGAAAACACCCTTTGTATGTATACAAATGTATTTTAGGGGTTTGGAATGGTTACCTAGACTCAAACAGGTTCAAAGATGCTGAAATCAAGCCTTCCCAGCCAAAATCAGCAACTTGGATCGATTGGAGTTGGGTTCCAATCGATTGAACCTTTCTGAATCGATCCACTGATCGATTCAGAATACCTGGATCGATCGGCTGATCGATTCAGACTACCTGGATCGATCGGCTGATCGATCCAGCGAGCTTCTGCTCGCGGGAGACTTGCCTTCTGAATCGATCCACGGATCGATTCGGGCACTCCAATCGATCCATGGATCGATCGGAGCTCTGATAGTTGCTGAAATTCCATTTCAGTCAACTTCAGAAACCCCTAGAAAATTCTACAAAAATCCAAAAATCATGAAATTTCGTGTAGACATTATTTAGGGCATACTTAATCATGGAAAAATAGCTTTCTATGAAAATACATCATATTTTCAAAGATTGACACAAACTTGAAAACTTGCAAAAACTTTAGTGTTTTTCTTCAAGTTTGTGTCTAACTATTCAATGGTGATTACTATCAAAAGATAGCCTTCACCAAGGTTTTCCAAAAACATTTTAAAAACATTTTCAAAACCAATATCCCATCATGTTCCTTGGGCATAATGCACATGACTTGTACATTAGCTTTCCCAATGATGGGAAAACACATAACTATGTGTTTTGATGAACCTAAAACTCAAAAGAATGCACTAAATCAACATCTTGAGTTTTGTTCATCTTCCTAACATCTCACTTGTATCTAATGTACACTAAAACACGGACAAGTCACCTTATAGTCCTTGTGAGATGTGGGATTTTGATTTTTCCCTAATCTAGGGATCATGCATATATATCTAGGCATTCTAGAGATATTAGACATCCACCTAGGATGTCACTTGTCAATAATTGTTGTTAATTGCCATTCGTCCTTAATTACAAGGAATTAAACTTAATGCATGATTATGTTATGGCATACATCAAAAGAAAATAATTTTCAAAAGAAAATATCCTATTACTACATGATGTATGAATGTCATGACATGGTATTTTTGGAGTTTTCATAATAAAACAATGAATTCAAAAATAGACATGATGTCATGGCATATGATGGGCAAGCAATCATGGCAATGTTTAGCATAAATAAAATATACCTAGATTACCTATCTAAATATCCTTAATCACTTAGCTAAACTCAAAATATACCACTTGTTTTAACTTAAAACGATACCACTTGTTTTAATTTAAAACATTAAACCTAGATTGCCCTAACTACTTCAAAGAAATGCCAAAATCTAAATTGACATTTCTTATTTCTCTTGATTTGTTTATGCCACTTAATAATTAAACATATCCTCAAATGTTGGCATATTTCATTTTTCCACAAGAGTAGCACTAAGAAATACCAAAGTCCCAACTTGGTATTTCTTATATTTTTCTAATTTGTGCCTTTTTAAGATAAAATCAATTTTTCCACCAATAGACACATGTTACTCTTTCAAGAAGTAATCAATAGGTCCATTTCATTTTCAAAGGTTAACTAAAACCTTGAAAATGCTCCTTGAGTGTCAATTTCCTCAAAGTTGGGTTAACTACCCTTTTAATCGGAGTTGACACTCTCTAACCCATCTATGGGGTAGAGAAGATGCTCCTAGGAACCCAACACCTATTGGTGCTCCTTGGATGCTCTAGGTACTCACTAGGGATAACTTCCCTAGATACCTTCCTAGTGACCTTGTTGGGCTTCTTAGAAGCCTTGGTCACATTTTCTAGGTCAACTCTAGGGATAGCCTCCCTTGTGACCTTGTTAGTGACTTTCTTAGACTTCTTAGAAGTCTTAGTCACATTTATTGCAAAAATACTCTTAGGGATGACTTCCCTAGTATTTTTGGCTTGACCACTAGACCTAGGGTTTGTTTCATAACTATATGGAACTCTATGGTAAGAGGGCACATCCTTCTTAGCCTTTGGTTTGTATCCCAAACCTCTATGGCCATTAGATGACTTTTGTACCCCTAAACCTAGGTTATGCTCATTTTGCCCTAATAGGATATTTTCCATCCTTTTTAGGGTCTTTTCCATTTTATCAAGTCTTGACCTCAAGACTTGATTTTCCATCACTAAGTCCTTAGTTTTTGGTTTTCCATTAAGTTCATGAGCATTTTTGTGCCTAGGCTTGTAGATACAATCCTTAGAGTTCTTGTCTAGATTTTTACTTACATTCCTAGCCTTAGGTGTAGTAGTTTTAGCATGAAAAGCTATATGTTTTTCTTTAACGCTATCATGCTTTCTATTTTCATGGTAAATAGCATTAAAATGATATAAGTTAGAACTATCATGCTTTTTACCATAATGTAAAGGGGTAGGCTCAATAAATGTTACCTTCTTCTTTACCTTGGAGGCTCCCCCTTGACGAATGCCTCCTTGAGCCTTGACCATCTTCTTCCCCTTGGGGCATTGACTTCGGTAATGCCCTTTTTGGTTGCAAGAAAAGCACACAATGTGCTCCTTGCTCCTTTTTATTCCGGGGATGGTCTCCTTGGGCTTCTCCTTGCCCTTTTGTGCCACTTGGCCCTTCTTCTTGGCCAAGTTGGGACACTTGCTCTTTTAGTGCCCATGTTCCCTACATTCAAAGCATATAATATGATTTTTATTATTAATTGAAATATTTATACCTTTGCTTGTAGGGGTGGCAGCTTTTCCTTTGGATCCGGAGGTAGAAGCTTCCTCTTGATCGAACCTTGATTCCCCTCCATTTGATTTTTCTTGACTTGTGGAGGTAGAAGCTTCTTCCTCCCCTTCTTCTCTTGACCCGGATGTAGAAGCTTCTCCTTCTTCTTGATCCGGTGTCACCAAGAATTGCTCCCCCTCAATCCTAGAGGTGGAGGCTTCATCATCTTGAATATGAAACAAGGAGTATGCTCCCTCCTTGTTCCCTTCGTTGCATTCCCTTGAGGATGAAGCTTCTTGGATTTCTTCTTCTTCGGAGGTTGAGCATCTCTCAACCTTGGAGTCCTCCTCTTGATCTTGCTCCAAAGAGTCACCCTCTCCGGATTCTTCATGATCTTGTACAGTGGAGGGGATCTCTTCATGAAGCTTGGCCAATTTGCTCCATAGTTCCTTTGCATCTTCAAATTCTCTAATTTTGCAAAGGATGGTGCTTGGCAATAAATTGACCAAAAGCTTGGTCACTTTTTCATTGGCCTCGCACCTCTGGACTTGCTCTTGGTTCCACTTGCTCCTCTTGAGAACTTTACCCTTTGAATTTCTTGGAGTCTTGAAACCTTCCATTAGAGCAAACCATTGCTCTATCTCCATCATAAGAAAATTTTCGATTCTTGATTTCCAAGAATCGAAACTCGTAGAAGTGTATGGTGGAGCCACCCTTGTGTCAAATCCAAGCCCATCTTGGAATTGCATCTTGAAGTTGAGCTTGATAAAGTCTTGAACTTGAAGAATTTGCTCCAACTTCTTCACCCTCTAGCTTTTCTTGATATGTTTGCCCCTTCCGGCGGTGATTCCGGTGAAGAGCAACCTTGCTCTGATACCACTTGTTAGGACCAAAAGTAGCTAGAGGGGGGGTGAATAGCTCGTCGCGTTCGCTCGGTGCTTGGCGTTGCTTGTTTCTTCAAGAATATGCAGCGGAAATACAAAGAAACAATCACACAACGCTAACACGGTTGGTTTACTTGGTATCCACCTCACAAGAGGTGACTAATCCAAGGATCCACACCAACACACACACCCTCCACTAAATAAAACTCTCCTTTATGGTAACTACCAAGGAGAAGCCCTACAAGACTCAATACAAGAAGAGAGGGAAAGGATACAAGAAATACAAGCTTACAAGCTTACAATGAGTATAAACCCTAACCCTAGCTTCTCTTCTTGGCTTTGATCCGCCTCTTGACTTGGAAAACTTCCAAGATCCTTCAAGAACTGGCGATCTGAGCTTTGTGAGTGCTGTGGAGGAGCTGGCGAGAAATCTGGAGTGAATCGGAGAAGAGATGCCGAAGGAAATGAACGCCTGCGGCCTTTATCGACGCCAACGGTCGGATCCCGATCGATTCGAATGTTCCCAATCGATCGGGGAGGCTTTGGATCGACTCACGGATCGATCCAGAGTGCCTCTGTGCTCTGGGAAAAACGCCTGGATCGATCCACGGATCGATCCAGCGCTTATCGCGCGAAGCAGCCGCGTCCCAATCGATCCACTGATCGATTGGAACATCTGGATCGATCCACGGATCGATCCAGAGGCTCTCTGTTCGCTTAGGAGAAGCCTGGATCGATCCACTGATCGATCCAACACTTGGTTTTTGCCCAAAACCAAGTTCCAAGCCTCTCAAACCAACATCCGGTCAACCTTGACCTGTTGGTACATCATGCCTAGCATCTGGTCACTCCTTTGACCTGCTAGGACTTCCCACCAAGTGTCTGGTCAATCCCTTTGACCCACTTAGACTTTTCTATTCATGCCAAGTATCTGGTCACTCCCTTGACCTACTTGGACTTCCATCAGATGTCTGGTCAATCCCTTTGACCTATCTGTATTTCCTCGTGCCAAGTATCCAGTCAATCCTTTGACCTACTTGGACTTCCCAACACCAGATGTCCGATCATCCTTGATCCATCTGGATTTTCCCTTGCCTGGCTTCACTCACCAGGACTTTCACCTAGCTTCACTCACTAGGGTTTTCCATCTGCCTAGCTTCACTCACTAGGGCTTTCACCTGGCTTTACTCACCAGGACTTTCACCTAGCTTCACTCACTAGGGTTTTCCTTCTGCCTGGCTTCACTCACCAGGACTTTCACCTAGCTTCACTCACTAGGATTTTCACCTGGTTTCACTCACCAGGACTTTCACCTAGCTTCACTCACTAGGATTTTCACCTGGTTTCACTCACCAGGACTTTCACCTAGCTTCACTCACTAGGACTTTCACCTAGCTTCACTCACTAGGGTTTTCCTTCTGCCTGGCTTCACTCACCAGGACTTCCCTGTCAAGTATCCGGTCAACCTTGACCTACTTGACTCTTCTTCAATCAATTTCTTATTGTCAAACATCTAAACTCAAACCAAGACTCAGCTTGGTCACCCAGGTCAACCTTGACCTGAGGGATGTTGCACCAACAATCCCGACTTTGAAGCATCGATCGACGAATCTGAAGCGATCCTTTTGGTAAGAAAGTTGAATAAATTTATTAAAACTAATAAATTTAGATTGCAGTAAAAAAATCATCAATGCAATAAAAGGACGGTTCGATGCTACAACTGCAACGAGGAAGGGCGCATCAAGAATGATTGCCCTAAATTAAAGAAAAGGGACAAGGAGTAGTCTCAAAGGCCAAAGTCCTCCAAACGCAAGAGTCTGAAGGCTACATGGGATGATTCTTCATCCTTCGAGTCAGAAGTCGAAGCCTTCTCAAGAGTAGCACTGATGCCCAACCATCTCTTTGAAGATGACTCGGACTCAGAGATGAGTATAGATCAAGGGGGAGAATCGGAAGAGAAAAGCTATGATGAAGGGGGAGCATTACCAAGTGAGGTAAGTAAGGTATGTGCTCTCACCCCTACTCAGTCTTTTGAATTTATCAAAGTGCTTACGAAAGATCTAGCAAAATTAGAAAAAGAAAATGTTGAATTGAAAGTAAAATTAGCAAACGCATGTCCCCTAGAAATATATGATAATTTAAAATTAGAAAATGAGAAATTGAAAAGTTGGAAAATGATCATGCATGCGTAAATAAATTTCCAAAATAAAAAACTTAGAATTTATGGAAAATTAAATTGGTACATTAGAAAACATCAGGGACAACTTAGAAAAGTTATTAGAAACTATGTACCCCCTAAGTTTCTGGTTAATCCAGTAGGAAGGAACCTTTACTGGGTTCCAAAATTTTTTCTAGACTAAATTTTCTTTAAAAAAAAAAATAATAATAATTAAAGCTTTCAGAGAGAAAATTAAACACTAAAATTTCTTTATGAGGCTTTGTCTAAGGAAGTGGTTGTTGCTCCAATAACCAAGAAGGTCTAGTGCCTCGCCACAACTTGGAAGCCAAAATATTGGAATAAAAATATTTAATTAACTTTCTGATAAAGCATTAAAATTAGAATTAGAATTAGAATAATGCTTTAGAAAGTTTTTTTTAATTTTTTTTTGGGAATTCTTCAAAAATATTTTTTTGAAAAATTTTTATTGGATAAAATTTTTGTTTCAGAAATATTTTCAAATAATATATTTTGCCTAAGTTATGATTTCCTCTGAAATTAGAATTTTTTTTAGAAAATTCTTAAATTTTTTTTCTTAACTTAGAAATTTTTTTAATGAATTGTTTACTTAGTAAATTATGTTTTTAAACTTGAAAAATTTTACTTAAAACATTTTTTTTTAAATTTTTTAAAACTGGTTAATCTTAAAACTTGAATATTCACTTAGAAAAGTTATTTTTTTTTAAACCTAGAAATTTTACCTTGAAAATTATAACCTCATTTTTTTTTTATGTGATCAAAGGGGGAGAGATAGGATAAGTTTAGGGGAAGTTACCATGTTAGTGGGAGTTAATATTTTTTAAAATTTGTTAACTTTACTTAGTGTTGCAAATTCTTTTATTGCAACCTTTTGCCTACAATGTTAGTTTTGTAATTTCTTTAAATTACTATTTGTATGTTTGTTTCTCTAACTTGAACTTGGGTTGATGCACATCAAAATAGGGGAGATTGTTGGACCCCGTGGGTGTTTTGATGTGATCAACCAAGTTAGGTTAGGTCCTGCTTGTTATTTGATTCTTGCGTCTAAGTGTGCAGGAACTTAGGAGCGCAGGAAGTTGAGCGGAAAACGCAACTAGCGAGAAGGAATGCACCGGAAGGGAACCGACGGGCTCGGTGCGTCCTAAGGACGAAAGAGCTGCGGAAGAGTACATCGGTGGACGAGAAGAATGTGCGCGGCGTTCGAGGGACGAGAAGCCGGGTCGAAAACCTACTCGAGGAGAAGGCCGGAAATTGGGTTCGGTGAGCCCTATTTCAGTTGATCGGAATCACCCAAGCGATCAGAACTTCGGAAGCCAAAGTGAAGATGAAGAAAAGCTTGAAGAAGGAGTTGAACTAGCTGAAGAGGCAGTTGGAGGCGCCCTTAACTGGTCAAACTGGCCGTTATGCGTGCGGATAAAGTTTTATCCACTCTTTTCCTTGGAGGTGCCCTCAATCCTCTTGGAGGTACCCTCAAGAGCCGAGATAAGATTTCCAGGAGCTATATAAAGGCCCCTGGAGCTAGGAAATTAATCAATCAACTCTATATTTAATTCCTATCAATAGTTTAGAGCTTTCAGTGTGTAAAAGGCTTCTCCGTCTTTAGAGAATGAGATCTTTCTGAGCTTTTTCATCGCCTTGGATTAACAACCCCTTGGGTTGTAACCAAGTTAAATTCTCTGTCTTCTCTTTATTTTTGTTAGTTTATTTCTTTATTATTATTGCATTTTTGAGTTGAAAGTCTTGAGGAGGGTATACTTTATTTTTCAGGCAATTCACCCCCCTCTTGTCGATCCCGCTACACCAACACACTACTCTTGAGTGACCGAGTAGACAGGATGCTGTCAGAGTACACCTATCCTCTTACCCCAAATAAAGTGGGGGAGTTCAATGCTCTCATCTCCCTGAGATAATCCAGAGGAGGGATCCCTGTCCTGCTACCACGCTGCGTCACCGTTACCCATGAGCGGGTCAGCGAAGCCCTTGACTGAGCAGCCTGCTGCAACACATTTTGCCTGATATACCACTAACCCATGATGGTTGTGTGTGCAGATCCATGTAACTGAAGTGATGTGCTCAACAATAATGGAACCGACAATCGCTCAGCATGCAACATGCAAAATGATGCATGTCACTAAGCATGTAAATCCTGACACCTCCATAATATATACCAAAAGGTAAAGAAATTCAACAAGGATCTAAGTATGATGAAACTAGGTATACATGTCAGATATGTCTAGTAACTAGTTCTGAACACAGTAAGACAATGTATATCACTACTTATATGATCATAGGTACACATGGCAAGAACAAAAGAATATAAGTGTAAATGCATACAGATAAAAACAAACAAAGGCATGCTATAGGTATCAAGTAGTGGCATACCCAAAACAAAGATAAACATAATTATTATTAGTGGCTATAACCTACTACGCATATCAAAATGACATTATCAAAAGAGATAAGTCTAGGTACCCACCTCAAAAATGGAGATCGTATCCGAAAGATCCCACATCGAGACGCTCATCTCGAATCAAAGTCCTGCAAATCATGATACACAGATTTAGCTAATTACATATAAATTAATTAGCTCAATCAAATCCCCAACTAAATCTAATCCATCGATCAACTAGGGTTAGCTCCATTAACCCTAATCATTCCATCATAAACCCAATCATCGCCACTTTCCCTTCTATTTCAGATTCTTACATGATTCAAAACCCTAAACAGAAAATCTAGCATTCAAAATCCATAACCTATAGATTGCATTACCTCTACGGCTCGTAGCTTGGCTCCTTCTCCAGCAATCGATGATTCACAGCTAGAGAGACTCACTGTCAAAATAGAAGTCAGGGCTAGCTGAAGCTACTAACCTCCAAATCAAATCCTCCTAGGAAAACTAAGTATCAATAAATCTCTCAATTTATCGACTAAGTTAAATCAATTACCTCAAGTGTCGGCAAGGTGGATTGTAGTGTACTGTAGCACGGAAGAAAGAAGCGATGGTTGACCAGATCGGTTAGGGCACCGTCAGGGTGAGGAGAAAGGCATCCGGTGTCAGCAGTAAACTCATAGCAACCAGCGGTGATGCGTCTATGGTGCTCGCGTGAGGAACAGAGGATGTGGCTGGCAGATCGGTTTACTAGCAGTGTCTGAAGCCACTGACGATGATCAGAGCGAACCCCCCCCCCCCCCCTTGCCCAAGGTGTGCTGGTGGATCGCATCCATGATGAGGAAAAGAGAAGACAGATCGTGGCGATAGAGTGGCATCGACGTGGATAGCACTGCACAGAGGGTGATGTGAGAATAGCTAGGGCAGATGGCAAAGGTAGTTGGACGTCGGTGATCGACGATTGCTACCGGCACCGTGGTCGGATGCGCCGACGCCGACTATGACTAGGGCAGAGACGCAAAGAGGGAAAAAAAAGAAGAGGATCGAGGCAAAGGCGAAAGGAAAGAGTCGAGCCGGCGCAAATGATAGGAGGAAGGGTTTTTGTACGCGTCGGGAAGAAGAGACGTCGTGAGAGGGGAAGGCGATCGGGCTCGGCGAAGAGAAGAAGGCTTCGGCGAGCAAGGAGATGGCGCGGGTGTTTGGTTCGGGAAGAATGAAGAGGAAACGGAAGAGGAATGAGGGAATAAAGGAAATATGAAAAAGGAAATTAACTTAGGTATCTTAATTAAACCTAAGGTTGATTTCTCAATCAACTTCCTCTTAATTGGTATTCCAAAAAGGTTTTCCCCAAGCCTATAAATTCATCTCCTTAAATTCGTCATACGTGCTCCGAAAATATTTTAGAAAATTTCTAAAAGTTTTCTTATGGTTGTTCATCCTTTTTTGGTATTTTACATCGTTGAGCACCCTCCTTCCTTTTTGAAAAAAATTTACCCGAGGTTAAGGGTGGACCAAGGATATGGAGCACCTTAGCGTGATCTTTCTAACGCTCAAGACAGACTTGAAAAAGAGAACAAAGTAGTAGAATGAAGAACAATAGTCAAAATGGGAATGTTATGAATTGGGCATACATTTTCCATTGGAACGATTAACCTATTTATAGAGAAAGAGAAGAAAATGCATTCCTTCTATCTTGGTGGCCTCCTAGCCTTCATGTGACCTCTTTATTTCAGGTCGTGATATCATTTCCAGCGATGACAGTATAACTCCAGCCCTTCATAACTATTGTAATCGGTGCCTCCTTGCTTTACCTTCATTTGTAACTAACACCTTTTCCTACACGTGTATAACCATCGCTCGTTTATGGAGCCTGCCCTTAACATCTATTCCATAACCGATGCACCTCCCTTTGTTGAACTCGGTCGTCCCGCATTTGTTAGTTGTCCCATAGGTGCATCCTAATGACTCAGACTTGACCTTATCGAACTTGGCCGAAAAGCCTAAAATACTACCAAACCCCTTATGAATGTTGTCGAGCTCTCGATGAGTATTACCGAACTCTTAATGAGTATTGTCGAGCTTCCGCTGGGCCCAACTAGTTCTAAACATAATTTTGGGATTCTAACTTAACTCAAATCTTTGTTGACTGAGATAGAGGTGTACCATGTTGTTGGGGTTCAATCAAAGTCTCACATTGGAAAGATTTGGTAAAGATCATTGAGTTAAAAGGATGCATGATATCTCCATTGGCATGAGACCTTTTGGGGAGAGTCCAAGAGCAAAGCCATGAGGGCCTAGGCCCAAAATGGATAAAATCATGTCATTGTGGAGATATTTGGACATCCTTTGGGCACAACAAATGGTATCAGAGTCATGGTCCAAACTAGATGCTATGTGGGGCGACCTTGAACGAAGTTGAGGGTGTGCCCGGAGCAGGTCAGGATGATGAGATGTTTCCGGGAGACCTAGAGCATGTCAAGGTAACCGGATACTTGCAGAGAGGTAAGTAGGTCAGGGTGACCGGATGCTCGTAGATCAAGGTGATCGGATATTCATGAATAGACCCGAAATAGGTCAAGATTGACCGGATCAAGCTACTTATGGGGAGGCCCGGAATAGGTCAGGATGACCGGATGCTTGTGGGAAAGGCCCCAAAGCATGTCAAGGTGACTTAATACTCGCGGGGAGGCCCGGAGCAGGTCAGGATGACTTGATGCCTGCGGGGAGGCCCGGAGCAAGTCAGGATGACTTGATGTCTGTGGGGAGACCTGGAGTAGGTCAGTGTGACTAGATGCTCGCGAGGAGGCGAGTAGGACAGGGTGACCGGATGCTCTCAGGGAGGCTCGAAGCAGGTCAAGGTGACCGAATGCTCGCGGGGAAGCCCGGAGTGGGTCATGGTGACCGGGCGCGGATGCTTGTGGGGAGGCCCAGAGTAGGTCAGAGTGACCTGATGCTCGCGAGGAGGCCCTGACCATGAGAGTAATTGTGGTCCTTCGTTTGAGGGGAGGATTGTTAGGGTTCAATCAAAGTCCTACATTGGAAAGATTTGGTAAAGATCATTGGGTTAAAAGGATGCATGATATCTCCATTGACATGAGGCATTTTAGGGAGAGTCCAAGAGTAAAGCCATGAGGGCCTAAACCCAAAGTGGATAATATCATATCATTATAAAGATATATGTACATTCTATAATCACAATAAATCATGTGGAATCCATATTGACCAAGTGAAGAAGATATTACGTCGAGTCTAGGTTACCTAAGTTAAGGTACGCCAACCAAGATGCCTCAACTCACCTCCCCATCTGAATCTATTAACCGCAAGTTTTTCAGAGCTCATAAATATGATTTTTTAATAGTAAGAAGTTAAGGTTTTTTTTTTTTATCGATTTTCTTGGGACAAGAGATTAAGGAGATAAGTTAAACTTCTTTGAATTAAATATTTTGCACACATACACATTGTGCTTTTCATCCTCCTTTAGAGCCATAACATTTAAATGTTGAAATTAATAAGGTTTACCCTTCAACAATGCTATTAACAATTAATATTTATGGTTTCATCATTGATGATGAAAATTGTGAGACTGTAATAGTGGAAAAGCAATTGAAATGTATGTATTACTAATCAAGAAGTTTGGGCTTTTTCAGCTCTACACAATCTCTTAGTTTAAAATGGATAATAATGTGAAATGATAAAAATATATTATCTTTATTGATATTCTCATTGATATTCATAAAAATATAATCATTTTTTTCCATTGATATTCATGAAAAGATGAATGAAAGTTTATGGCCTTATAAATGTGAAAGAAAAATTAATAATTTTAAGCTTAAAATTAGTCATCAACTTTATCAAAGATATAAACTGATTTTCGTAATTAGTTATTTTATCTAATAATAAGCAAGAAATGTTTCCAATTAAATGTTAAAATTTTAACTTTATACATTGATAAATTGTAACTACTCAGTGTTAGTTTTGATATGGTCAATAAGATTAATATAGGTCATATATATTTGATCCTTGTGTTTAAGTGTGCATGAGTTTAGGAACATAAGAAATCGAGCAGAAAACGTAGATAGTGAGAAGGATGGCACGAGAAGGGAGTCAACACGCTCATTACATCTGAGGGACAAGATACTACGGGAGAGTACACCGTAGACGAGAAGGACATTTAGAATGTTAGAGGGACGAGAAGTCGAGATCATGAAGGTTGCTCGAGGAGAAGGCCGAGTTGGGTTCAGGTGAACTCAACTCTGGAAGGCCTGATGATCGCCCAAGCAACTGGAAATGAAGCAAGCGACCGGAGAAGGCGCAGATGGTCAGCATAAGGCTGACCGATCTAGGCGTCTGGACCAATTGGTCAGGGCACTCGGATCGGCCTCAATCCGGGCGCCCGAACCTGTTGGATAGGGCACCCGAATTAGCCTCGATCCGACCGCCGAAGAAGATGGTCCAGACGCCCGGACTACTAAGGTGCCTAGCGGGCGCCTCATCACAGTGGATTGCTTTTTGAATCCATATCAGAAACGGTCCAGACGCTTAGAGAAGGTCTAGCCGCCCAGAGATGAAGCAAGCGATTGGAGAAGGCGCCGGACGGTCATCACGGGGTTGACCAATCCAAGCGCCCGGATTGTCCCAACGCCGGGTAGAATATAGATTATTCTAGGACGTGAAGTTACAGAGGGATTAAGAAGAAACAAGAGAGAAATAATGAAATAAGAAGTAGCTCAAGATAGGTTAAAAAAAAAATCCTTTTTGAGAAAATAAGAGCGGGGAATAAAGAACAAAAGAGATGTAGCCGTAATGTGGCTTAAGCGAAATCAATTGATTCAATATCAAAATAACTTCTCCCAAACATCATCTAAGCTTAGGTTCATATAGCTCTCAAAACACTCAAAAAAATCTAAATGGAAAAATAATTAACTAGACTTATTTCCTAAAATTTAGGATAAATTAACTATCAAGACTCAATTCCTAAGATTTAGGATAAAATTAAATATAAAAAATAAACTAAACTTAATTAATAGATAACTACTTAAAAAAACCCCCAATTTTGGATTCTCTCCCGCATCAGTCGCCTGGAGTTGAAGAGAACTCATTCTCGAGTTTACGGTGGGTGTATCCGCCTCCAGAGTACAATGACTTAGGTGTTTTACATTAAAAACATCAGAAGATTTTAAATGGTTAGGAAGTCACAACCTGTAGGCATTGTTATTAATCTTTTCTAGTATCTTGCAAGGTCTAATCTTTCGATCTTTGTGCTTGTTGTATTCATCAATAGGGAAACAGTCACGAGTTAATACAACCCAAACCATATAACCAATGTCAAAAAGAACTTGACGTCGATGCCAATCTTCCCTGATCTTGTATTCAGTGTTATTTTCTTGAATAGCTTGCTTAACCTACTCATGAATAACTCGAAGAAGCTTGGCCATCTCCTCAGCTTTGGGGTTAGTTTGTCCGGGACGTAAAATAGGGACTAAATCCAGTACCCTAGATGGGTTTCATCCATAAATAACTTCGAAAGGACTCAAACCAGTTATCATGTTCTTTGATATACTGTATGTGAATTCTACTTGAGGTAAAACTATATCCCATTGCTTTGGTTTGGTTCCTGTGAGACATCTCAGAAAATTTCCTAAGCTTCGATTCACTATCTCGGTCTGACCATCTGTCTGAGGGTGATAGGCGCTGCTGAAGTTTAGCTTTATCCCTAGATTTTTCCCATAAAGTCTTCCAAAATCAATTGACAAATTTAGTATCATGATCCGAAGTAATAGTTTGAGGAATACCGTGTAAAAGTACAATCTCGTTGAAGAAGAGGGTGGCAATCTGAACAACATCCATGGTTTTTTTGCATGCCACAAAGTGAGCCATCTTGGAGAATCAATTCACCACAACTAGAATAGAGTCTGCATTGGTGAGGGTTCCCTTAAATTGCTGACAAACAAAGCAACGATCCACGAAATAAGCTATGTCACTGGTTAGCTTGGTCCAATAGAAGTCGGAAGAGATGAGGGCTAATGTCTTGTTACAGCCAAAGTATCATTTGTTATGCAATTCACTGATAATGTGCTGCCTTAAGGAACAATCTGAAATGCACAATAGTAGTCCATGAAATAGATAATCATTGTGCAAAATAAAGTCATTTCGAAGTCCATTAGTTACCTCTTGAAATATCTTGCCAAAGGAGGAATCATCAACATACATATCTGAGAAAGATCCAAAGTCGGTAACCTTAATACTCATGGTAGTAAGTAGGGAAGAGACTACACAAGGGCTTATAATCTCACGAGTATAACCTTGTCTCAATAGCTCTATAACTTGTCATTGTAGTTTTTCAGCATCCTTAGGGCTAACTCGGTATGCCAGCTAGTAAGATAAGATTGACCCTGAAACGAGGTCAATATGGTGTTGAATGTCTCTCCTAGAGGAAAGTCTCGGAGGAAGGTCTTCAGCCATTAAATTAACAAAGTCGGATAGGAGTTGTTGCACCTCGGCTGATAGATCCAAGTCTAGGTCTATTTTATCGCTTTTGTGTTGGAAACAAAGTATAGACCATGTCTTCGTGCTTCATCATGTTCAAATATCTGGACATAGAAAGGAGTGTAGAGTTATTAGTTACCAAATCTGAAGGAATTCCATCTCGTCCAGACTCCAAATAGAGTGCAACCATGTCAGAAGACCACGAACTCATCATCTTCCTTGTAAGTATCCTCGATCGTCCTTCTTTTAGAATCAAAAGGAAAGTTGGTAGCTTTATTTTCTTCTTGTAATAACTCCAAGGGGAACATAGCCATGTTGATGGTACGAGATGATTGTGTCACTGGATGCTCCTGCATCAGACGTCCCAGGTTGAAAAGAACTCGTCCTCGAGTTCGGAATAATGTCTTCAACATCCATAGTTTCCCTTTTCTTCACCTTTTTCTTCCGATACGACACAGACTGCATTCTCAAATAAAACCAAAATCTCATGGTCATCACCATAGAGTACCTCGTCAACTTCATCATCAAATATCGATTCGCCTAGTGCTTCGATCTCGTCTTCCTTGTAAATTAGATCATCGAATAATTCGATCTTGTCATTGTCTTCACTGCCTCCTGCAATTGGATGATCGAGAGAGTAGGACTGGTCGTACTCAATGTTGTCGAGGTCTGCATCCTCAAGGTTGTCTCCGCCGCCATGAGAGGAAGGGGGGGCATAGAGGCACTGGGGAGTTGGTGTTCTCTCGAAGTTGTAGGTGGTGGGGTGGTTGAATCCGTATTTCTCGAAACCAAACTTGTGCTTGGACAACTCTTCTCGATTGGAAATTAGAGCTTTTTTAAAAGGGGAATAAAGGAACTTACGATATTTACGTTCTCGTGTCGCTAGACATTGAGATAACTTTGTGACTTGTCTCTGTAGATACTGAATCTCATCTTGGGTGCTACGACCACAATGTGAAACTTCCTCAGCCGGAACCTGCCTTTCATGATCATAACCACGTCCATGACGACCCTCCATTGGATCTTAATGAGTTCTGATACCAACTGACGCCGAGCAGAATATAGATTATTCTGGGGCGTGAAGTTACAGAGGGATTAATAAGAAACAAGAGAGAAATAACGAAATATAAAGTAGCTCAAGATAGGTTTTAAAAAAAAAACCTTCTTGAGAAGATAAGAGCGGGAAATAAAGAACAAAAGAGATGTAGTAGTAATGTGGCTTAAGTGAAACCAATTGATTCAATATCAAAATAACTTCTCCCAAACATCTTCTAAGCATAGGTTTATATAGCTCTCAAAACCCTCAAAAAAATCTAAATAGAAAAATAATCAACTAGACTTATTCCCTAAGATTTAGGATAAATTAACAATCAAGATTCGGTTCCTAAGAATTAGGACAAAATTAAATATAAAAAATAAACTAAACTTAATTAACATATAATTACTTAAAAAAAACCCCAATTTTCGATTATCTCCTGCATCACGTTCGGGCGCCCAAATAAGATGGTCCAGTCTCTCGGACCACCAAGGTGTCCAGCGGGTGCCTCGTCGTAATGGATCGCTTTTCGTGTCCACGTCAGCAACGATCCGAGCGCTCGAACAGGGTCCAGGCGCCCAGACATGCAAAACTTCATCTTCTAGCCTTTGTGCGAAGCCTGCTCGAGGAGAAGGCCGAAGTTGGATTTGGGTGAGCTCAACTCGGGAAGGCTGGAGGATCACCCAAGTGACCAGAGACGAAGCAAGCGCTCGGAGAAGGTGTCGGACGATCATCACAAGGTTGACCAATATGAGTACGAGACCGTCCAGGCACCCAAACAAAATGGTCCAGACTCTTGGGGCACCTTGCCCAAACAAAATGGTCTAGGCCCTTGGACCACCAAGGTGCCCAGCGGACGCCTTGTCATAGTGGATCGCTTTTCGGGTCCACGTATGCAACGGTCCGGGTGCCTGGAGAGTGTCTAGGCACTCGAACATGCAAAACTTCATCTTCCAGTGGTTGCGCGAAGCCGTTGCACGGAGATAAAATTTGCCGCCTTGGGGGTGCCTGGAGAGGGTCCAGTCACCCGGACCATGACAAATCAGCAATGGATAAAATTCACCAGAGGGCTATAAATAGAGTCCTAGTTTTAATAGTTCAATACAACACACTCTATGATATTTATTGCTTCGAACTTCTATACTCTCAATGCTATAAGGGTCTTCTCCGCCTTCAACATAGAAGAACTTTCTATTGGAGCTTTAACTGTCTTGGATTAGCAACCTTCCTGGTTGCAAACCAAGTAAACTTGGAGTTTTGTCATACTATTTATGCCATTACTTTTGATTAACTAATGCGTGTTTGTTTTTTCTAAATAGAAGGTAAAAGAAAGTGTTTTATTATATTTCAAGGTAATTCTTTCCTCTTACCGGCCGAACGAGACCAACATAAACTGTTAGCCTTATTATTTTTATCTGATTTTGTTTTTATATTTAGTGTAACATAGTACAACTAATCACATAATTAAGATAAAAATAATATTTTAAAATTCTTAATTCTAATTTACAAAATTAATTAAAATTTTATAAGAGGCCTTTATTTTTTTTTACCTTTTTCTCAACTTCTTATCTTATTTCAATAAAAAAATATTTTAGTAAAATACAAGTACTCATAATTTTGATATTGTGCAAAAAAAAAAGAAATAAAAGAGTATTCTTTCTCATTTATTATTAAAATAACATCTCATCCTTGGTAATAAAAAGTGAAATCTGCCATCTCAGTAACTCCACATGGTCAGTCTCATGGCCATATGTGAGAAAGTAAATCGAGAAGCTGGTCATTACGAGCGCGAGGAAGGGTATTTTTCTTAACTTTACTGAGATTTTTCCCCTGCCATTATAGCAATATTTATCTCACAGTAACCAACTCAACCATGATCGGGGGCAAATAATCTCTCATCCAGTTTCAATGATGGTGCAATCGACATTGGGTCAAGATTGATTAGATTGACCAAGCTCAAGTTGACTCAAGTTGGGTTTAGATGTCTGATCAACATGTTAGTTGGTTGAGTAAGAGTTAAGTAAGTCAAAGTTAACCAGATATTTGACAAGAAGTGAAAAGTCCAAGTGTGTCTTTGTTGACCGGATATTTGACAATCGGAAGTCCAATAAGGAGTTGATATGAGAAAATGCAAGGGAGTCGTGGTTGATCAGACACTTTGTGAGTATAGATGACGAAAGTCCAATTGGGTGACGGTTAATCAGACACTTGGGTTATGAAAAATCGGACATTTGGCATGAGAAGCGAAAATCAAGTAGGTCAAGTTTGACAGGACACTTGTAATATGGAGAAAAACCCTAAATAACTGGAGAGACTAGATGTTAGGCAAATATGGAAAGTTTCTACTAGATCACAAAAGATTGGATATTATAGTGAGTGCAGATGTCCAAACATGTCAAGAAAGACTAGATGTTTAGCATATGTGAAGTTTTGATAGGATAAGCGTGATCGGATATTTGGCGCATGAAGTCCAGACTTATTAGGGTTGATCAAAGGGTGCACAAACGAATTCTTGATAGGTTGAGGTTAATTGAATACTAGACAAGACGAGAATTTATATTTGATAAAACTGAAACAATAGTATTAATTGATTGATGGATTGTAAACCTTAAAATTAGGATTTTAGCTATTTTATGGTTTGCTATAGTAATTGTTACAATAACTTTTGGGTTTATTATAGTAACTGAGTTTTGGATCCCAAGATTGTATCCTTGTTTGCTAAGCTGTGCTACATCAATAATAGTCAAAACATGTATGTATTACTAATGAAGAATTTGGAGTATTTTAAGCTCTACACAATCTCTTAGTTATAAATGGATAATAACTGATAGACAAAACTAGCGGATAGATCTAAAAAACTTTAAATTATTTTACACGAACACAGTTTTTAAAGAAGAGTTGACATCAATGTAGAGGGCCGGGGCAACAACGCGTCCGCGTCTGAATAAGAGAGAGAAAGAGACGGAAAGGGCTGCTAAATCAACTCATCGTTCAAAAGATCTTATTGGTTGACCAAATTAATCAATTATTTGGTGACTGATTCAATTCTGTATATCCACAACGACGCGCTGGTCTTTTGTTTAAATATCAGACGAGGCAACTTACAAGAGACGGCGACGACCTGCTACCTTCTAGTATTAAGTATCGACTCCGTCCCTGAGTGCATTACTATAAATAGAGCCCTGCAACTCCGCAATATTCAAACACATCTCATCATTCCTTTCTTTCTTTACAATTTGTTACTGCATCTCTGTAAAATGGCAGCCTCCTCAGTCATTCCTTCCTTTCTCCTCTTCCTCTTCGTAGCTGCCGCTGCCGCTGCCGCTGCCGCTGCCACTGCCGCTGCCTCCTCCAACCCCAATGGCTACATGCACCTGCGCTTCTACAACCACGAGAGAATCCTTGGCTCCGGTCCCAGCGCCACTGTCGTCTACGCTGTCCAGCGCCGTGACTCCAACTCTGGGGCTGGTTTTGGTAACGTCATCGTCTACGACAACCTTCTGCGGTCCGGGGTGGAGACAGACTCACCCATCGTCGGCCGAAACCAGGGCATGGGAGTGGGCTCGAGCTTGGCCGAGAATTCTGGCCTCACCAATTTCCAGCTGGTGTTCACCGCCGGCAAGTACAACGGCAGCTCCCTCGCCCTGCAGGGGTTGTTCCCGGTCGCCCCGCTCGGGACCGTGTTCGAACGGGCGATCACCGGAGGCACAGGAAAGTTCCGTTTGGCCAGAGGATACCTCTTGACCACGGAAGTTCGTGCTACCAACACAACCCTCACAGGACAGCTCGACGCTTATATCACCTTCCGTTGAGACTTGATATCAACATTTATATATGCAATTATTCTTTTCTACTCATTTATAATTAATTATTTCATAATCCTTTATTTTATGTATAGAAATACATTTATCTTAATAATTAAGCTAAATTGTATTATAAAAGTTCATGATTATTTTAGATGATTAAAAAGATTGGATGGTACTTGATTAATATTACTTCCCTATTTTATCTTTTCATAATGAGCATGTTAAAGACCGCAACCAAATTAAAACTTGAAAAGTTACATATGAAAGAAAAAATGGATTATGTACAACCGTTTTATAAAAGAATGTGTTCCCATATTCGGATGGGCCAACTCCCACGTAAATTCCTCTTTTTTTTCTTTTTTTTGTGACTTAGGCCACGCATGCATGTTGCTACTAGATTCATTTCCATCAGTCTGGTCGGCCCTGTTTCACCTAATGATGTGGATCATATATAACCATTTTACTAAAGAATGTGTTCCAATCTAGGGATGGGTCAACTCCTCCGTAAGTTTTTTTTTTTTCCTTTGGCTACGCCTGTTGCTACTAGATTCGCTTCCTTTAGTCAGGTCGGCCTTCGCGAAAAAAAAAAAAAAAAAAAAAAAAGCATTACTGACGGATAATTCCATCGTAGTTCCATCAGTAGAGGTACTTATCGATGGAAACTGATGTGTCGATGTAAAATTCTTCGGAAAAATATACTACGATGGAAATACGTAGTCCGTCGATAAATTTATCGATGGAATATCTATTTCCGTCGGTATATATATACCGACGAAACAGGTATTCCGTCGGCAAACTTTTTTAATCCACCGTAATTACATTTAAAAATTCCTGATATAATTTATAAATCCATCAGTAATTACCGACGGATTTATAAATTCCGTCGGTAATATTACCGACGGAATTCTATATTACCGACGGAATTTATAAATCTGTTGGTAATTACCGAGAGAATTATAAATTCCGTCGGGAAATAGTTTCGATATTTACCGACGAAATATTAATTCCGTTGGAAATTTTTTAAAAAAAATACAAGTATACATAAAGAACCATCACAAACGATGACATTTTCATATATACAAACGATATAAAAAATTTACAATTCACAAATACATTTCACATTCATATATCCATATATTTCACGATCCAAATAGTAATAAAAAACTAAAAATATAGAATGACAAATATGATAAATTTATATTATATTTATATATAACTAAAAATGTTGCATATATATTATAAGTTTTAATACTTGGATAGTCAACATGAGCAAAATGATGATCATTAATGACAATAGGTCTGGATCCTAAAACATATAGTAATACAAAATTTAAATATTAATCTAGTAAATTAGGAAACCATAATAAATATATTTTGTATGAGTTATGGATGACAAAAAATTTAAAGTTATGGTTAAACAAACTTGAAAAAAAAACTAATAATCATGATCTGATGGATCCTGAGTCTCCTGTGGCGGTGGGGGCAAATGACCTACGAACGCTCGCATTTGAGCCATGAGAGCTTCATGATCTTGTTTTCTCTTCCGATCATCCTCATCTCGCTATCGCTCAGCCACCATCCACTCATTCATCTTCTGATCCATTGAGCCCTCACGTGCTGGATCAGCTGGTTAGGTGTCTGCAGCTTGCCAATGAAGTCGTGGGGTCGAAGGTCGCCAGTTGCACTCGGGGATAAAATCCTGGTCTACTACGCCAAAAATTCCTTCGACCCCCAGTCACCTATCCTGCCCAGCATTAACCGTGATTTACTCCCTCTGGAATCTTGTGGGGTCGGGGCTAGGGGGCCGCTAGGGTGGCGGTTCCACCTTTTTTTTGTCAATCTTCTGATCCATTGAGGCAACTTGAGTACGTAGTTCTTGATTTTCCCGTCTTAAAGTTTGCATCTCAATTGAAGAAGAAGAAGAGGAACCATCACACCCCTAGGAGTCCTCAAACGATCAAATATGACTTTGGCTTGGGAGCTAAGGTCGTAGCGAGTAGAGATGCTCGAGCCACTCTCTGTAATTTAATCCCGTGTGAAAAAAATATAATATGAATATTATTCAATTTAATCATAATTACAAAAGTTAATATAATGATAGAAAGTTAAATGTAATAAAGTAATAATCTTATGTGTATGCCCTTCGATCTGAGATCGACAAATATGTCATCCTTTTTCTTGTGGGTCTTAAGAAAGACCTCCATACAAATAGGCTGGTGGGCTAGTTCATGTTCCTACATACAAATAATTTGGGACAAAATTATATAAATTTAATAATAAATATAAAATTAGTTTATTTAACTTTAAATTAAACTCACCAGATCCATGGCATGCTCAATAAAGGATCTGGATCTTGACGTATGCCGAGTAGTTCCAGTGCTCGGGCCGCCTGGCTCTGTATTTCTGTTTGTTCTAGCCGTTTCTGTATTTTCTTGCCACCTCTCTGCATCCTAGGTGGTCGTCCACCATACCACCTCAGAAACATACATCGGTCTTGTGCCCTTCTTTCTTATGTAGTACATCATGTTTCTATGCAGTTTGGCACAATAATTATTCCATGTGGCCTTAAATTGTTCTTCTTGGCCTTCTTCCCATGTATACCTTTTCTGCAATTATAAGTTAAATATTTAGTATATGAAAGGACAAATATAACATGGAATATCAAATATATTAAATTACTTTCTTTAAATTTTTCGATGATGTAAGATGAAATTCGATGGCTATCAGGAATGAATAGGCAATAAAAAAAATATGCATGACATCAATACTAATAACAAAAAATACTAATAACAAAAAAATGCTTACGTGTTTCCAACAACTCTAATAACCTTATAGCCACAGGGTGCTACTGCTTGCTTCTCAGCCATAATAATATCTGCAAAATAATATTACAGCATAACACATATATATACTAAAGTTTACAAACATGCATGCCATCAATACAAAACAATCTGCAAACATAACTTAATTGATGAACACTTAAGTTTCTCAGTAAGGATGAACATAACTTAACATAATACTAATATTTTATCATTTTTAACATCTGACTAATCAACAATAACAGTTTCTAAGTCCTCATCACTAGACTCTCTTAGTACAACTTCATCCTCACTGTTAGACATCTCTCCATCGTCTATCTCCTCGTAAGTAACAGTAACATCTATAAGTAATTGAGATCTAGATTGGAGTTGTGTATCAACTGAATGTCTCATTAATTCGTCATTCTGAAATGCATCATGGTTCTGAACAGTGATGGTGTTCGACATTTCTATTGTAAGGCGAGGTTTCGATTGGCAAACAGATAACCATTCACTAGGTCTTCTTCTCTTCGTAGGGTATTCAAGATAGAAAACCTGACCCACTTGTACTCCGAAAATAAAAGGTTCAAACTTATTGAACCTTTTGTTTGCATTAACCTCAATTAAATTATAATGTGGATATATTCTAGTTACTGTTCTTGGGGTAGGATCGTACCATGAACATTTAAATAACACACACCTTTTTATAGGTAATGCAGGATATTCAACCTCTATGATTTCCTCAAGTCTACAATAGTAATCAAACTGAGTGTTATTGTTGTCCATAGATCCTTTAACGCAAACACCAGAATTATAGGTTAATCTCCATGAATCTTGTTGTGCCACGTGGAATTTAAGCTCATTCATATAGTAATCAGAGTAGACATTTATTTTATGGAGGGGTCCTGATGCAAGATTCATTATCTTATCATCTGCCACATTTGATATTTTACTGTCTTTAACCTATAAAATTAGTAGACATTAGAACATTTTGTAATACACATGAACTTAAAGATTTGATAAAATCTCCAACTTACATATATTTCAAACCATAATACAAATTTGGCCTCTAACTCTTTAGCTACCCCACATGCATCCATTGATGGATTTTGTAGATATAGTTGTTATTCATACAAGCTGGGAAAGAAGATAATTTTAAAATAATTTAGATATCAAACAAATAAATTAAACAGGTGATAAATTTTTTATTAGAGAAGTCAACTTACTTTATGTATGGTTTAACTTCATCACAGTTTAAGAGTATATAAGTTCTTGCAGCATGATATTCTTTTGGAGTTAAGAATCTATAAACAGATGCACCAATTGGCTAACAATAGAAAGCATCGAATGATCTATTGTCTGAGCATCATCATAATTTCTAGGACACTTGCGATGTTTGGTCTTCACATTATCAGCAAAATAATAGGAGCAGAAAGAAGATGCTTCTTCAATCAGATAAGTATTACATATTGAACCCTCAACTCTTGCTTTGTTACGAACATTATTATTTAATTTTCTCAAAAATCGTTCGAAAGGATACATGCATCTGTATTGCACAAGACTAGATATTTGTGCCTTGTATGGTAAATGAACTGGAAGATGTTTCATTGAATCAAAAAAATTGGATGGAAATATATGCTCCAACTTACATAGTATGAGAGGAATGTCTATTTCTAGTCAAAGCATATCATCCATCATAATACACTTCACTGTCAAATCTGTAAAAAATAGACCCAATTCTGTGAGTGCTTGCCAAACATTATGAGGAAATAAATCATGGAAAGCTATTGAAATAAGTCTTTGCATGAATACATAACAGTCATGACTCTTCATTCCAGACATCTTTAACCTTTTTATATCTACGCATCGAGTCATATTTGAGGCATACCCGTCTGCGAATTTTATTTCTTTCAACCAACTACACAAAGCCTGTTTACCGTCTTTGTCTAATGCATAACAAGCCTTTGGAAATCTATTGCTTGTTTCATCCTGATGCAACTCCGGTCTGTTGACTAGTTCTTTTAATTCCTCACGTGATTTTGCAATGTCTTTAGTTATTCTAGGCACATTCATCATAGTGTTGAAGATATTATCAAAGATTTTTTTTTTCAAAATGCATGATATCTAAATTATGTCGAATAAGTAGATACTTCCAATATGATAACTCCCAAAAAATACTCCTTTTCTTTCAACTACACTTGCACATCCTAACAATGTATTTATTTAACTTATTGGAACCAGGTTGAGATATTGGTAGAAATCCATAATTGTCTATTTGTTCAATGATTTCTTCACCTGGAGTATGGACTGTTGGAGGAGGTTTTCTGACTACCATATTCTTTAGGAATTTATTTTTATTTCACCTAAAAGGGTGATCAACAGGTAAAAATTTACGGTGATTATCAAACCAAGATACATTCCCACTGCAAGATAATGAAAATGCACCAAAATCTGTCATGCAGTGTGGACAAGCTAATTTACCAGTCGTGCTCCATCCTGACAATATTAAGTACGCCGAAAAATCACTGATCGCCCATAATAATATAGCATGCAATCTAAAATTAGTTTTACTTGCAACATCATAAGTCACTGACCCTACATTCCATAAATCATTTAATTTGGCAATTAGCTGTTGCAAAAAACATCTATCTTCTCTTTGGGATTGGTTGAACTAGGATTAATCACAGTAAGAAACATAAATTCATCTTTTATGCACATCCATGGTGGTAAATTGTATGGTGTTAATATAACTGGCTAAGATGAATATTGCTGTCCTGACTGGCCAAATGGTTGAAATCTATCTGCAGAAAGTCCCAATCTTACATTACGTGATTCCATTGCAAAGGAGGGAAATACAGTATCAAGTGTTGGTTGGTCCTAGGAATATCGTACCAGTTCCCCTGTATAAAAATTTTGTACAAGTCCTGAACCTTTCCTAACAACCTATTGTGTTCTTTAGAAATTAAATATGGATTCGCAAACGAAACTTAACATTATTGATTCTAAATTTAACTTATCTGTTCTTAGAGGTTTAGACTTCGATCGTAAACGATACTTAACATTATAGATCCAAATCCACCTATGTTACAAATTTAATTAAATATTTATTTCGAAAATTGGCTCCTAGGTCAAACATGGCGAGACACTTGGCCTTCTTGGGCATGAGAACATCCACCACTGCCTCGACAAAACCTCTTAATGAAATTCAATATTTAATTTCCTTATATAACTCTAGGTTTAACCAAAAAGAACAATCGAATCAAAAGATTGAAAAATAAAAGAAACACAAATTCGAAACAAATCCAAATATCTAGAATCTCTAGCATCTTGTGTTAGGAATTCATACAAAGAAAAACTAGTATGATGCGGAAAATAATTACTAGTTATACCTTTCTTTGTATGCAACAACCTCTTGATCTTCTACCGTATTCCTCTTCTTATCTCGGACGTCGTGTGGTCGACAATCTTCCAAGATGAGAACCACCCAAGCCCTTCTTCTTCCTTCTGCCAAGTTTCGGCCAAGCAAATTTCTCCAAGAGATAGCAAGTCTCGGCCACCACCACCAAGCTCCAAGGGATACTAAAAACAAAGCCTCCTTTTCCTCCTTCTTCCCCTAGCAAGATCCAGCCACCTTCCCAGCTCCAAGAGATGATGATGTTTGGCCAAGGAGAAGAAAGAAAAAGGAAAAGGGAGAATAAGAGGGTCGGCCACACCAAGGAAGAGAGGAGAGGAATAGAAAAGAGTTCTCTTTGTGAAGGCACCCCCTTCCTCTCTTTTATAATCCTTGGTCTTGGCAAATAAGAAAAGTTTTAATAAAAACTTCCTTATCTTCTTTGCCATGAAAAGGAAAATTTAATTGATAAAAAATAATTTCCTTTTCTTTTATTAAAGTGGCCAGCCACCTCTAATTCTCCAAGCAAGGAAAGTTTTAATCACAAGAATTAAAACTTCCTAATTTGTTTCCGGAAATTTTTAAAATAAAAATTTCTCTATTAATTTTCCCTTCATGGTTGGTTATAAAAGGAAACTTTTATAAATTAAAATCTCTCTATTAAAATATGTGGATGATTTCCAAAAAGGAAAGTTATCTTTAAAATTAAAATCTTCCTCTCAATCTACAAATAAGAAAGATATCAAATCTTTTCTTAATCTTTTGTAGAAACTATAATAGGAAAGATTTAATTTTAAAACTCTCTTTTAAAATCATGAACATGGTTTCATAAAAGGAAAGTTTTATCAAAAATTAAATCTTCCTTTCAATCAACAAATAAGGAAAGATATCAAATTTTTTTCTTAATCTTTTGTAGAAAACTATAAAAGGAAAGATTTAAATTTTAAACTCTCATTTAAAACCATGAGAATGGTTTCATAAAAGGAAAGTTTTATCAAAAATTAAAATCTTCCTTTTAACTACAAATAAGGAAAGTTACAAATATTTCTCTTAATCTTTTGTAGAAAGTTATAAAAGGAAAGATTTAAATTTTAAACTCTCTTTTAAAACCATGCCTTCCACATAAGAAAGATTTAAAAAATAAAATCCTTTCTAATTTAATGTGGCCGACCACACCAACACTACAAGAAAAAAGTCAAACAACAACGGTTTTTCACCGTTGTCGTAGGCCATTTTGAACTGTTGTTAAAGGCCGTGTTGTTAAAAGGGGTGGCAAAAGACAACAGTTTTTAACCGTTGTCTTTAAAGGGAAAGACAACATTTTTTACAACGGTGAAAAACTGTTGTCTTTTCCTTCAAAGACAACAGTTTTTCACCGTTGTCTTTGAGCGTCTACCTTTAATAATAGGGTCTTCAACAACAGTTTTAAACTATCTACGACAACGGTGAAAAACCGTTGTCTTTTTTAGTAAAAAAATAAAAAAAAATTAATACACAATTTTCCAATATTATAAATCATTCAAAATACTAAATTTCAAAATAAAATTTAATATACAATTTTCTAACATTCAAAAATAATATTTATAACATTCTGAAGAAATTTCATAAGCAACCAACAAAATTTCATAAGCAACCAACAAAATGATAACATTTTTAAAACAAAGGTAGAACAATATAACACAAGATTTTCTACTTAGATGTCGGTGAAGAGAAGGGATTGCAGCTCCTAGTGCTCCTTAATTTGTTAAAGTCTCTTCATTTTTTTAGCTTGTCGGCATTCTTCCCAATACTCTTGAGGACACCTAAAAAAAGCAGAATGAAATTATACAATCCTGTGCACAAGAACTATGTAATTCTAAGTGGTGGATCATGTCTGCCACAAGTTCGCCACTAATTTTTTTGACCATTATGCACAGATTGTAGACAAGCATGAAAATAAGCAGAACCATAAATATAAGCGAATAAAGGATACCTTTCAATCTTTGAAATCTTCTTTTCTGGTTGGCCCGTCTCCTTTTCCTCTCTTCTTTGGTTAACTCTGCCTCTTTTTTGATGTTTCCTTTTCCATGAAAAATCTCCTCAGGGGCAAGCATAGCCGCATCTGAGACGGCCAATGGAGCAACCTGCAAAACCATTGTATTTCAGTGACTCGAAACTGTTTTTACCATAAACTAAAAGACAACTCCAAAAGATATTTTTACCTCTTCCATTGCTAGAGCAGGTACATTGACTTTGTATAGACATATCCTCAATAACCTACATCATAACTTATGGTCAATCAAGAAATAAATACTAAAATATGAAGTCACAAGAATATGAAGTCACAAGGAATACAGAATATGAAGTCACAAGACTGAAATACTAACTAAGATCAATAAGTTGTCAAATTTTGTATCAATGATGGATTCCTTCTGAATTGAGCATTAAGCTTCATTCCAAACAAAAAGAGAAAAAGAATGACTGTACAATAGGTATTACCTTCTTAATAGAGAGAATTAAATTGTGGATGAATCTAGGTGCAGTGCAGTTGATTCCAATAGCAACGACTTTGTTGCATGAATCAGCCAGAGAAACACATTCAGCCATGTTGATACAGTCTGATCTGGATGTTGTTTTATTGTTGACACTGATTTAAGTTTGTATCAGATATTTAACTCAGATTAATTACTAATCTAGGTTGACTAGGTTGACCTGATTGAGAAAGTCCTAACTGGGATGTTAGGCAGTTGGAAAGTCCTGGTGAGTGAAGCCAGGCAGATTGGAAATCCTGGTGAGTGAAGCCAGGTGAAAACCCTAGTGAGTGAAGCTAGGTGCAAGTCCTGGTGAGTGAAGCCAGGCAAGGGAAAATCCAGATGGATCAAGGGTGATCGGACATCTGGTGTTGAAAAGTCCAAGAAGGAAACTTGGCATGCGAAGTCAGAGAGGGCTCGGTAGCTCGTTCTCTAGGACCAGATGAAGTCGGAGAGGGCTAGGGAGCTCGTTTCTCCGGACTAGGTCAGAGAGGGCTCGACCCGGACTGAGTCAAGAAGCTGGATCGGTCGGCAGACCGATCCAGTGAAACCTTGGACACCTGATCGGTCTGACGACCGATCAGGAATCGATCAGTGGCTACTGATCGATTACTGATCGGTCTGCAGACCGATCAGAAATCGATCAGTAGCCTACTGTGATTTTACTGATCGGTCTGGAGACCGATCAGGAGGGCTTACAGCGCTGGGAAGAGCGACATCTGATCGGTCTCGGGACCGATCAGATTAGTGCCTGATCGGTCCGCAGACCGATCAGAAGCTGTGCGCAGCGACATCTGATCGGTCTGGAGACCGATCAGATTAGTTCCTGATCGGTCGCCAGACCGATCAGCGATGATCCAGAAAGCGTGGATCGGTCTGCTGACCGACCCACGGTATTGATTGTTCTGCATGCACTTTTTCTCCTTGCCGTATTTGTTTTCACCCGTCTGTTTTTAACCATTTGCTGTGAGTCTTTTTAGCTTGCAGGTCGCAGGTCACACTCTCATGGTTGAATTCAAATTAAGCTTCATTAAGAGAAGAAGACAAGTGCTCTTTTCACTGTGATTTGCTGCAACAGATGCATTTGAGGCATCAACGTTCACTGGCGAATCTGATTGCGATTGGGCTGCGCTCAGTTTGACCTCTACTTATTGGTTCGTATCCAGAGATGCCAGTGATGACTGTGATTTCATTGGTGTGAGTTCAGAGAACCAGGTAAGGAGAAAGAGGGATTGGCTGCAGCACTGATTCGTGCAGTCTGACCATGATCGGGAACAGGGCTTCAGAAGCAGTAAAAACAGCGAGAGGAAAGAAGAACACAACAACAAGAAAGCTGAAAGAAAAGTCTGTTGGGTGTGAAAACTTCTTGAGCTCTCGGGTGAACTGCGATCTCTGTTTTCCTTCACTGATCCTCGCGTGGTTGTAAGCATTTTTCATTCTTCTCTGCCACCGAGCTTCTGTAAGTCTTGTGCTTTAACTTAGATATTTCTTGAGACTTTGTGGGAAGGTTACTCCACCTAGAAGGAGGATCTTTAGCCGGAATTCTTCCGGGGTGCGATCTACCGAAGATCAAGGAGTCGTCCACCTTACGGACACGCCGAGAAGTAGGGGAAAGTTATCCCTGAACCTCGTAAATCTGTGTATCAGTGTTTGTGTGCTGGTTTTCGTTTTGTTTTAGTTTGCTTATTCCGCTGCGCTAACTAGTTTCTGTGTAGAACTCTCTGCTTAAGTTTTTAAAGAGGCTATTCACCCCCCCCTCTAGCCATCTAAGATCCCAACAAGTGGTATCAGAGCAAGGGGCTCTTTGATTCGGATTAACACCCAAAAGAGCAAACAAGGATGACTATGAAGGAAGGCTTTAGCACAAATCGACCACCCTACTTTGAAGGAGCAGATTTTCAATATTGGAAGGGCCGCATGGAGTATTACCTCAAGACCGACATTGCCATGTGGTTCTCAGTCAAGGAAGGCTTCACACCACCAAAGGATGAAGAAGGTAAGGAACTCGATTCGTCAAGGTGGTCTACCGAACAACTCCGCAAAGCACAAGCCGATGCCAAGGCTATGGTCACCTTGCAATGTGGAATCGCCAAGGACCAACTCGTCAAGGTAGGTCCGTTCTCGAGTGCAAGAGACCTATGGAACAAACTCATCGAGCTCCAAGAGGGAACTCGAGATTCTCGGATTGCCAAGAGGGACCTATTCTTGAATCAACTCCAAAATCTAACCATGAAGGACAATGAAACGGTAAGTGAACTTCATGGGAGATTCAAGGAGATCATCAACGGTCTACACTATGTGGACGAACGAGTGGAGAATCACGATCTAGTAAGGTACGCTCTTAAATCTTTTCCTAGGAATGCCTTGTGGTCATCTATGGTAGATGCCTACAAGGTATCCAAGGATCTTTCCATTGTTAAACTAGATGAATTTTTCTGTGAGATGGAACTTCATGAGCTTGCTAACAAAGGTCAAAAAGAGAAGGGTATTTCTTTATTTGCAGGACCAAAGAGCAAGGATGGAAGAAGGAAGAAGGAAAAGAAGAAGGAAAAGGAGATTTCCTCATCCACCTCTTCCTCCGAATCCGATGATGAAAGTGGATCATCATCAAGTGAGATGGCGAACTTCGTAAGAAGGATTATGAGAAGAAGCCGAAGATACAAAGGAAAAGGTAAAACAAATGATCAAAATTTTGATAAATCTAATGTTATATGTTATGAGTGTAGCAAGAAAGGACACATTCGGAGCGAGTGTCCGAAATTAAAGAGGAAGGAGGAACGAGCCAAAAAGAAGGAGGAAAGAGCCAAGAAGAAGAAGGCTCTCAAGGCCACTTGGGATGAGTCCTCATCAAGCTCATCGGAGGAAGAAGAGAAGATGGAAAAGAGCACACGACAATTAGCACTCATGGCAAGGGAGGTTTCGGACTCCGGAAGTGAGGGAGATTCGAGCGACGCTTCGACCGCGGCTTCATCATCGTCGGATGATGAAGAGGTAACCTCTTCTCATATAGAAAAGTGTTATAAGACTATCACTCACTTATCTACATTGCTTAAAAAGTCAAAAACAAAAAATAAATTGTTAAAAGAAGAAGTAAAAACCTTAAGGACCCTTAGGGAAGATGAGGTCGATGACCTACATCTAGAAGTCCTTGAGGATGAGAACAAGGCATTAAAGGGTGAGGTTGAGAAACTCAAGAAAATGCTTGAGAAGTTCTCAACTAGCTCTAAGACTCTAGACATGATTCTAAATGCCCAAAGGGCAGTCTACAACAAGGCCGGGCTAGGGTATCAACCCAAGGAGTCGAGTTTCATTTCTCTAATGTCTAGAACTCAAAATAGTAGATCACATGTTTCTAGGGCTCATGGAACTAGGAAAGGTATGACCAAGGCATGGATTCCTAGGTCTTTCGTTGTAGAAGCATTAGGTCCCAAGATTTGGGTACCTAAAACCTCTATCTTCCGTGTCTTGTAGGCATTGGTCGAGGGGGAGCATCTATCAACTTGGTTTGTTGATAGTGGATGCTCCAAGCACATGACTGGGGACAAATCACTATTTACAACCATTCAAAACAAAAGTAGAGGTAATGTGTCTTTTGGTAATAATGGTAGCCTTAAGGTTGTAGGAGTTGGAGACATTCATATATCCGAATGTTTCCATATCAAGAATGTCCTTCTAGTCAAGGGGATGACTTTTAATCTCCTAAGTGTCAGTCAATTGTGTGATACGAGTTACACAATTAAATTTCATTCAAGTCAATGTTTGGTTAAACACATTGACACACTTGACACAGTACTAGTAGGCACAAGGGTTGATAATATTTATCAAGTATCGTTTAAAAGTGCTACTAATGCTTTGATTAAGTGTTTCATGTCGAAAGAAGAAGAGTCTTGGCTATGGCATAGAAGGTTGGCACATGTAAACATGAAGAACATCCGGAAGTTGGCCAACCAAGGATTAGTGCGAGACTTACCCAGCATCAAGTACCACAAGACCAAACTATGTGATGCATGTCAAAAGGGTAAGCAAACAAAAGTTGTTCATAAAGGTAAAAGCACTGTAAGTACATCTACTGCTTTAGATTTATTGCACATGGACCTATTTGATTGTAGTAGTGTAATATCATTGAATGGAAGTAGATATTGCTTGGTAATCGTTGATGATTTTACTAGATACACATGGACTTTCTTTTTGAAACATAAGGACCAAACTATAGATATTTTTATTTCCTTTTGTAGAAGAACTGAAAATGAAAAATCGACAACAATTAAAACCATTAGAAGTGATCATGGTGGGGAATTTCAAAATCATAGGTTTTTAGAGTTTTGTCAAGAGAAGGGATATAGGCATGAGTTCTCTACTCCAAGGACCCCACAGCAAAATGGGGTTGTGGAGAGAAAGAACCGAGTCTTACAAGAGGCTGCACGAAGCATGCTCAATGAGTACTCACTACCGAGCTACTTATGGGCTGAAGCTGTGAATACAGCTTGCTATGTGCAAAATCGAGTTTTAATACATAGGTTTTTAGGAAAGACTCCCCATGAACTTTGGTTTGGGAAACCACCTACAATTAAACATCTTAGGGTGTTTGGTTGTAAGGTGTTTATCTTGAACACCAAGGATCATCTTGGGAAGTTCACGGCTAAGGCTGATCAAGGGATACTGGTCGGGTACTCTCTTACCAGCAAAGCCTATCGAGTCTACAACAATAGGACTAAATTGATTGAAGAGTCCTCTGATGTAACTTTTGAAGAAATCCCTAACTTAAATGATCAACCAAGGAATGTAGGAGAAATTCAATTTGAACTTAGAAATCTAAGTTTGAATGATCAAAATGAAGAACGAGTCGAAGTTGACTCTGATGTTGATGAGCAAAGGCAACAAAGAACTCAATCTGATCCTTTGCCTGATATTGAGTCCTTGCCTGTGCCGAGTGAGACCACTCATGAGGCACCGCCAACACCAAGGCAGTCTAGGTTAGCCACTAGTCATCCCCAAGACCAAATTGTGGGAGATATCCAACAAGGGGTTAGGACTAGGTCATTCTTTAGAAATGAGTCTAATGAAGTCGCATTGATTTCAGAGATTGAACCAAAAATAGTTGATGAGGCATTGCACGATCCTGATTGGATCTTAGCTATGCAAGATGAGTTAGGTCAATTTGAAAGGAGCCAAGTGTGGGACTTAGTTCCTAGACCTAAGAAGACCACCATTGTTGGAACTAAATGGGTCTTCAAAAATAAGTTAAATCAAAAGGGAGAAGTTGTAAGAAACAAGGCAAGACTTGTAGCCAAGGGCTATAGTCAAGTCGAAGGTCTCGATTATGATGAGACTTATGCTCCCGTGGCTCGATTAGAGTCCATTCGTTTGATGCTAGCTTTTGTTGCACATAGAGGTTTCAAGCTCTATCAAATGGACGTTAAATCAACCTTCTTAAACGGATTCATCAAAGAAGAGGTCTATGTTGAACAACCATCGGGGTTTGTGAATACCGAAGTTCCAAACCACGTGTACAAGCTCAAGAAAGCTCTTTATGGGCTTAAACAAGCACCTCGAGCTTGGTACGAAAGGCTGTCAACTTATTTACTAGAGAAGGGATTTGTAAGAGGTCAAATAGACCCAACACTATTTCTACGTAGAGATGGTGAAAACATTTTTGTAGCCCAAGTATATGTCGATGACATAATTTATGGCTCAAATAACAAGGGCTATTTGAATGAATTCATTTCTCACATGGAAAGTGAGTTTGAAATGAGTCTAGTAGGAGAGTTGACATTCTTCCTCGGACTTGAAATCAAACAAACTCGAGATGGAATTTATGTCCATCAGACAAAATACACTCAAGAGATGCTTAGAAAATTCAATATGAGTGACTCTAAGGAAGTGTCCACTCCAATGGCGACAAACACTCGCCTTGACAATGATGAGAGTGGAAAATCAATTGATCTAACGCAATATAGAAGCATGATTGGTAGTCTTCTATATCTCACAGCTAGTCGACCAGACATACTTTTTGCTGTGGGCATGTGCGCTAGATATCAAGTCTGTGCCAAGGAATCTCATTTAATTGCAGTTAAGAGAATATTGAGATACCTTAAGGGCACAATTCGAGTAGGTCTATGGTACCCTCGTACAGAGTCTTTTGACTTGATAGGCTATACCGATTCCGATTATGCTGGGTGCAAATTGGATCGGAAAAGCACTAGTGGGGGTTGCCAATTCTTAGGTTCATCTTTAGTTAGTTGGTCAAGTCGGAAGCAACATTGTGTTGCTCTCTCCACGACCGAGGCCGAATATATTGCCATGGGAGAGAGTGTATCACAGTTGTTGTGGATGATACACACCCTAGAGGATTATGGACTTTCTTATAAGGGTGTACAAGTGCTATGTGACAACATTAGCACGATCAACCTAACTAAAAATCCAGTCCATCATTCGAGGACCAAACACATTGAAGTGCGTCATCACTTCATAAGAGATCACGTAGCTAGGGGAGACATTGCACTCACATATGTTGAGTCAAAGTCAAACCTAGCTGATATTTTCACCAAACCCCTTCCGGAGAATGAATTTAGTCATTTAAGGAGGGAGTTGGGAATGTGTTTGGCTCCTTAGGTCATTAGAACTTCACCATGATCAATAAGGACTATTAAAATGACAAGAGTAATTGGGACAATAATTTGGGCAACTTGGGAACATCTCACACAAACTATAAGGTTTAACAAAATATTTTTGTTTGCTAGAAATGGGGTGAGATGCTAGGAACAACCAAATTATTCAAAATGTATCATGCATCTCTTGAATAATTTGGTTGAAGAGACATTAATTGAGTATGAGGAACACTATTACATAATTCATGTGTAATTGGTTCCTAGATCTTACTCATATATTCCAACCAAGGAATCTTGGTTGGACTTTTGCCTAGAAATTATCTAATTATGGTTGATGGTTGATGTGTTGATTGGTATTGTTGTTTGGTTCATTTCATGACTTTGATTGATAAAACGATAGGTTGTTAAAGGAAATAATAGCAACTTGGATATATTTTGACAAACTTGAAACTAAACATAACAAGGATCAAAAATTTCAGCTTTCATGCCTTGATTGAAAAATTAGGACAAGTTGTTTATATTTTGACAAATTTGAACCTGATCATAGAGATGAGTTTAGCAAAAATATGTTTTGAACTTCTAAGGACCAAGAAGACAGAACTCCATATGGTTGGAGTTAGTGTGAGGTTTTGTTTGATAAGAGTCTGAAACTTTTGGATTATGAACAAGTTCAGGCCATAAGAAATCATATTTCGAATATATTAGTGTTTGGTGATTCCTAAGTTCTAGGGTATGTCTTAGGGAAGTTATGAATTTTTGAGTTCCGGATTCTTCAGACTTCATGGCTCAGTATTTCAGTTACTGAAATTACTGAAATCGGGTCATCAGACACTGATCGGTCCACAGACCGATCAGGAAAGTCTGGATCGGTCTGTCGACCGATCCAGAACGAAGCCAAACTCTCTGTTTGGTATCTGATCGGTCCAGTGACCGATCAACGCACGAAGAAAGCCCCCTGATCGGTCCGGGCACCGATCAGGATGATCCCTGATCGGTCCACTGACCGATCAGGTGTCGCCGATTCACTCGGGTGAATCTGATCGTTCAGGATTTCTCCTGATCGAACAGCCGTCCGATCAGGGAATAGATCGATCCCTGTCTTTAACTCCTCCCGGCTCCCTCCTTTCCCATTACCTACGAAGCCCTAGCCAACTCTCTTTTCCCCCGTTTCTTCTTCCCCTTGATCGCCGAACCCTAGACGACTCCCTCCTGCCTCAGCATTTCTTTTTTTCTCCGAAAACCAGAGAAATGGCTCCAAGGTAACTTCATCAGCTCTATTTCTCGTTAGTACTTCATTTGTTTCATTTCTCATTGATTCAGTGATTTGGGGTGGTGCTCGGGTTGTGCTCCTTTGCTTCATCTGTGTCATGTTCCTAACCCCTTAGGAAGAAACCAGTAGGTGAGGGTACTTCCAAGTCCAAAGATAAATCCAAGTCCAAAGAAACCTCCCGACCTCAACCGTCCAGTTCGGGAAGATTTCCCAACCAACAGTTTGAACAATCCTTTAAGGAAAGGACCTTCAAGTTGCTCCCATGTAGATCAGTCGATAAAAAATACATGAATGAGTTTTGTCCAGCGATTACGGAGACCATAGCCTACTATAAACTTGATTCCTTGGTATATTTAGAGAGGGATATCAACCTTGACCTAGTTTCTGAATTATATAACAACCTTCATCAGACTATTGATGGTAGTTATAGATCAAGAGTGGCTAAGCAAACCGTTGATTTCAGCTTAATTGCTTTCTTTGGTTATTTAGGCTTTCGTATGTGTTCGGGGACGATGTTCTCATTCTATCCTGCTTTGCCTGAACCCGTGCCTCATCCTCTTGATGTCTCATCTGACTCGATTTATGAGTACTTCTTTGGACATCCGAGACCGGATGGATTAGATGAGTTAGATGTCGATTTTCCTACATTTGCAGCCCTTGGCCTTTCTGCTACTGATTACATTCTTTTCAAAATTGTCACAAACTGTCTTCTACCTATTACTTCTAAACCATTGGCAGAGATTCGACCGTATCATTGTCTGATGCTTTATGGGTTGCGTAGGCGTCTTGACTTTGATATCATGTCAAGTGTCTATAATTCTATCATATCCCATAGCGAGCCAAGCGGTTACACCATCTATATGCCTTATGGGCATGTAATCACTGATTGGCTTGAGACCCTGGGTATTGACGTCTCTAGGGGGAGGATAGTAAAGATGGTTAGGCAGGATTGTCGACTTGGGAAACGTGCATTTTCCAACTCTGGAATCTTAGGACAGGCTGGGGCGGTTAGGTGGAAGGATGGGAGGGCACTAGGTGAGTTACCTTGACGACAGGTTGCTGCTGCTGCTGCATATGGCGAGGCGGATCCAGATCTGCGCTGGCAGATTGCTGAGTTGGAGAGCCGATTTGATCGCCACGAGGAGATGATGGCTGCTGAGTTCGATGGGCTACGCGTCCGGATTGACCAGCGCTACGATGATTTGCGCAGTCAGCAGCTGGTGACCCATCAGATGATTATGGACTGGATGGCCAGATATCCACCTCCGCAGGATTTCCCGGGCTATCCATCTTCGAGCATCGGCTTGCCACCTCAGGGATCCTTTCCTCCCGCTGATATTGCTGATGCTCCTCATGATGAGGAGGCTGACTGAGACACACTGTTCTATGATATCATATTGATTGTATGTTTTGGATTATGGTTGCTAGATACTTATGTCTGACCTGGTTGTATGCTACTTCCTGTTACGCTACTCATTCTTCTTTATATATTTGCTGTTCTTTTCTTGGTTGTTACTATACTCTTCATATGTCTTTTATTTCTTTATTCATTTACTGTCCTAAAATACACTTAGAAGGAACTCTAGGGGGATTAAGCAGAGGACAGTATGGATTAAGGGGGAGCTCTTTAAGTTATCTTACCTTGTTCGCTCCTTTTCGGTGTTTGACAAAGGGGGAGAAGATAACTAAGTTTAGTAATGAATGAAAGGTTGATTTAAGGGGAGAGGATGACTTTGAGTCTTTTTGAATCCTCTTACCCAATTCGCACCTATTCGACTAAGTTAAGTGATGAATTGACTTCATCAAGTCAATATGAAAAAGGGGGAGAAGATAACTAAGGTATATCCGTCTTAGGGGGAGGATCCTGATTTCCCTAAAATTATGGGTATATGAGCATTTCTGATCTAAACTTAAATCGTGTTGTCAAACAACAAAAAGGGGGAGATTGTTGATACAGTCTGACCTGGATGTTGTTTTGCTGTTGACACTGATTTAAGTTTGTATCAAATATTTAACTCAGATTAATTACTAAACTAGGTTGACTAGGTTGACCTGATTGAGAAAGTCCTAACTGGAATGTTAGGCAGTTGGAAAGTCCTGGTGAGTGAAGCCAGACAGATTGGAAATCCTGGTGAGTGAATCCAGGTGAAAACCCTAGTGAGTGGAGCTAGGTGCAAGTCCTGGTGAGTGAAGCCAGGCAAGGGAAAATCCAGATGGATCAAGGGTGATCGGACATCTGGTGTTGAAAAGTCCAAGAAGGAAACTTGGCATGCGAAGTCAGAGAGGGCTCGGTAGCTCGTTCTCTAGGACCAGATGAAGTCGGAGAGGGCTAGGGAGCTCGTTTCTCCGGACTAGGTCAGAGAGGGCTCGACCCGGACTGAGTCAAGAAGCTGGATCGGTCGGCAGACCGATCCAGTGAAACCTTGGACACCTGATCGGTCGGCACTGAGCGATTACTGATCGGTCTGCAGACCGATCAGAAATCGATCAATAGTCTACTGTGATTTTACTGATCGGTCTGGAGACCGATCAGGAGGCTGTAACCCTTGGGAAGAGCGACATCTGATCGGTCTCGGGACCGATCAGATTAGTGCCTGATTGGTCCGCAGACCGATCAGAAGCTGTGCGCAGCGACATATGATCGGTCTGGAGACCGATCAGATTAGTTCCTGATCGGTCGCCAGACCGATCAGTGATGATCCAGAAAGCGTGGATCGGTCTGCTGACCGACCCACGGTATTGATTGTTCTGCATGCACTTTTTCTCCTTGCCGTATTTGTTTTCACCCGTCTATTTTTAACCATCTGCTGTGAGTCTTTTTAGCTTGCAGGTCGCAGGTCACACTCTCATGGTTGAATTCAAATTAAGCTTCATTAAGAGAAGAAGACAAGTGCTCTTTTCACTGTGATTTGCTGCAACATGCATTTGAGGCATCAACGTTCACTGGCGAATCTGATTGCGATTGGGCTGCGCTCAGTTTGACCTCTACTTATTGGTTCGTATCCAGAGACGCCAGTGATGACTGTGATTGCATTGGTGTGAGTTCAGAGAACCAGGTAAGGAGAAAGAGGGATTGGCTGCAGCACTGATTCGTGCAGTCTGACCATGATCGGGAACAGGGCTTCAGAAGCAGTAAAAACAGCGAGAGGAAAGAAGAACACAACAACAAGAAAGCTGAAAGAAAAGTCTGTTGGGTGTGAAAACTTCTTGAGCTCTCGGGTGAACTGCGATCTCTGTTTTCCTTCACTGATCCTCGCGTGGTTGTAAGCATTTTTCATTCTTCTCTGCCACCGAGCTTCTGTAAGTCTTGTGCTTTAACTTAGATATTTCTTGAGACTTTGTGGGAAGGTTACTCCACCTAGAAGGAGGATCTTTAGCCGGAATTCTTCCGGGGTGCGATCTACCGAAGATCAAGGAGTCGTCCACCTTATGGACACGCCGAGGAGTAGGGGCAAGTTATCCCCGAACCTCGTAAATCTGTGTATCAGTGTTTGTGTGCTGGTTTTCGTTTTGTTTTAGTTTGCTTATTCCGCTGCGCTAACTAGTTTCTGTGTAGAACTCTCTGCTTAAGTTTTTAAAGAGGCTATTCACCCCCCCTCTAGCCATCTAAGATCCCAACAAGCCATAGAATCTCCACTAACAACATTGATCCCATCCTTCGAAGTGAAAGAAAACCAAGCTGGAATTTTTGTGTCACACTCCAAAAGAAGTTCAACATATGCCTATAAAAGAAGTCATAATTAGGATCCACTAAAAGGAACATCTTGAGCAAAATAGGAATCTCAAGTCTAGGGTTCCACTAAAATCAAGCTTCTTAATATTTGCAGTAGATTCTTGTAACAAACTCTGTTCTGAATTTCTGTTTTAGCTAAATCCTATCCAAAGCCTCAACTATTTGTGCCATTTTACTCTTTGGTATTGAGTACCCCAAGTACCTAAATGTGCAACGAAGGAAGAGCAGGAACCATTGCTTAGCTCTACAAATACATCAAAAGGTACTTGAGCTTCAAGTTTATTTGGAATTGTTTCAAAAGCAATTATATCAGCTCCAGCTTCAGAAAGAACCTCAAGCCTTCTCCTGTGAAAATCTTTGACGATTTCCACAGTAATTTCTTGGCCATAGTTTCCACTACAAACAGAACAATCACATGATCATCTAATGAAGACCTCCATATCATACTGTAGTCCCGAGCAGCATTAACAAGATGCACCTGTACTCAAAACCATCTGCTAGATATGCTCCATAGCTTCCTATTGATGCAGCAACCAACACAGGACGCTGCTTCAGGTTGATTGCGCCCTCACTGAATCCATAGCTTCCTATTGATGCAGTAACCAATAGCAGGAGGAGGGGGCACGATTTTTACCGTAGCCTTCGAGGTTCTATAAAATTCACAACTCGCTATAGCATATTTATAAATTATAGAAGCATAATGAAACGATCCTAAAAAACCCAAGATACTACAAAATACACTACAGAGGTAGTGGCACTGTTCCGAAAAGCAACGACCTGTCTCTTTGCCCTCCCGCTTAAAATGCTTGGGGGGAGTAAGAGTTGTCAGCAAGAACGCGCAAGTTATGATTCTGACAAAGTAGATGTCAGCTTAGCTCTAGATCAATATAAATGAAGAAAACAGACAGTACAAAGAAGTAACAAAATCTTCCTCTTTTCAAAGAAAGAGCATAATGCAACCAGAACAATACCAAACAAGCATACCTATGAAGAAAGTGGCTAATCTTTTGAGACGACTGCACAATATATAACGTGTTGACCCTTATCCTCCACTTGGATCCTTCCACACTTCACAGCATTTACCTATCCAAAGTAAGCAAGGTTCACACCTCACCATGAAAAATCATAATTTATAGCAATAGAAGAACAAACGCTTCCTCATCAACAACACTGATAGGGCTTCACAAAATTTAGTCACGAACCCTAACTAATAGTCAAAAAAGAGAAGGAAACTCATTCTGCTTGTCATCATCAGAAATCCACCGCATGTATAAGAACAAGAAGACAAAAAAAACATTTTTTTGTAAAATACATAATAGTCATAAGGGCGCCTTTGAACTCCTCCGCAAAGAGATTCACAATTGTCTTGCCGGCCCACCTGTTCTTAACCTATATTGACTCAAGCGTTAGCTCAAACTTGCGTGAAGCATCAAAATGAAAGAATCGAGTGAAGAAAAGGATACAGGTCTATTTTGTTTACGTGCTCGTCGTCCCCCTCATCATCGAGATGAACCGAAAAAAATATCCAGCATCCATCACTATCTGAAAACAAAGACAGTTTTTTAAGTCATAAAAACTGTAATGGAAGAAGAATGATGGTACAAAAGTGCAAGTTAATCACAAAAAGGGCAAGATAAACTAGCAGATTGCATATCTGTTAATAATAACACTTCTATTCTTGATGAGCAAAGAATTCATCTAACAGTATACTCACATCCGCACAATACAGGACGCCCAAATGCTAATTATTAACAGATCAGCAATCAAGATCAATTGTTTAGGCAATCGGAGGATAGCATCAAAATTCATCTATCTTTTACCCTAAATCTACGTTCATCAGAAGGAGTCACTGAAAACAACCAAATGGGATCACCCTCCATGAAATCCAGAACATGATTCAAATCAACATGAAAGAAAACTGAAGTATTTGTGGCTCATCAAACAAAATCCGACTACCTTAAAGCCAAACGAAGCATGGGGTTGGATCGCTTCTGTCTCAGGCGTGCCCTTTTAGGAAGGCAGGGTCGCCGGGGGGGGGCACCGAGGAGGGCGGACTGCTGCATCTCCAGATCGTTGATCTGCTGCTCTCAGTCCATCTCGATGATGAGGGGGACGACGAGCACGAGGAAAAAAAAAGGAGAAGGGGCAACAGGTTTAGGGCTTGGAGAGGAAGGAGGAAAAAAAAACGTGAAGTAGGTGAAGAGATCATAGGTTGGACGAAAATCCTTAGGGATCGAGAAGGTAAAGGGGGGAATGCGACGGCAAAAAATTTCGAGGAGAGGGAAAGAAAAAACGCGGCGGTAAAAAATGACGAAGGAAAAAAACGGCGAAGGAAAAAAAATAAGGGTATTCAACAACACTTAATAGACAACGATTTTCAAAAACCGTTGTCATAATCCTAAAAAAAACGCACATAGACAACAATTTTCAAAAACTGTTGTCATAGCATTTAAAAACTGTTGTCGTAGACCCAAAAAAACATAAATAGACAACGGTTTTTAAAAACCGTTGTCGTAAGAAAAAAAACTACTAAAAGACAACAGTTTTTATTAAAACCGTTGTTAAAAGGTAAAAAGACAACAGTTTAGCATAAAACCGTTGTCGTTTGAGTGTTGTTGAATGAACATTTTCTTGTAGTGCAAGCTTGGATTCAAGCTAGGGATGGCCACACAACTTGGCTCATCCTATTTGCTTGGCCGACCCAAACTTAGGTTCCAAGCTTACTTGGCCGACCACCTTAGGATGGGTATAAAGGTGAGTATAGGTGGGTATAATACTTTATAAATAAGAGGCTATGATAGGGACCGAGAGGAGGAATTGGTTTTGGTCTCCCGATGAAATTAAGCTTCCCGTGTTCGCTCCGAACACCCAACTTAATTTCATCAATAATAATTCATTCCACTAAAGAATTATTATTGAACTACCGCATCAATTCCAAATTACATTTTGGGCTCCTTCTTATCATGAGTGTATTAATCTCCCTGTGTTTAAGATGTCGGATGCCCACTAATTAATTGAGCTACTGACAACTCACTTTAATTAATATCTTAGTCCAAGAGTAGTACCACTCAATATTATTGTCGTGTCGGACTAAGTCCACCTGTAGGTAGGGATGTAAACGAGCCGAACCGAGCTAAACAGTATTCGGCTCGAGCTCGGCTCGTTTAAGTTATATTCGGGCTCGAGCTCGGTTCGAGCTTGAATCGAGCTTTTATCACAAGGCTTGAGCTCGGCTCGTTTTAGAATTATCAAGCTCGCGAACAGTTCGAGCTCGGCTCTGTTAGGGTGTATACTAAAAGCCTAGCTTTTGGTATAAACATTTATCTAGTAATAAGAATCACATTGGTCAAATGTCTACATTTATGATAAATGTAGTTGTTCAATTAATTTATATTGTAGATAACATGGTGTGTGGTGTCACACACAGAGGATCATGTTATCAGTACCTTATAAATTATAAACAGTAGCTCACGACCAAAATGGAAAGGAACAAACCATTAGAAGGTCGTAGTGTAATTAGGTATCAGTTTATCTTGACTGTATAATTACACTAGTACACTTAGAGTGTATTGAGTAGGACCATTTGAGGTCGTTTCTTTTATACTGATTTTATAAAGAAACAAAGACTTCAGTTATTATGGAAGTGTGTGCTCTTAATCCTAATATAATAACAGGCACATATATTTGATATTTATTTCTTTAATTTATCAATGGGTGAGATTTAGTTCGATGAATCAATAAGCCCGATAAGTTGGGAAATGGTATCACTTATAGTGTGTGTTGTTGATTATAGAAGGAAACTGTGTCCTAGAGATACTAGGTTGATAATGTCCTCAAGAGGAGCTCATAAGGATTGTCATGTTAAACCCTGTAGGTGGACCTAGTCCGACATGATGATAAGGTTGAGTGGTACTACTCTTGGACTAAGATATTAATTAAATGAGTTGTCAGTAACTCACTTAATTAGTGGACATTCGATATCTTAAACACAGGGAGACTAACACACTCATGATAAGAAGGAGCCCAAAATGTAATTTGGGATTGGTGCGGTAGTTCAATAATAGTTCTTTAGTGGAATGAATTATTATTGATGGAATTAAGTTGTGTGTTCGGGGCGAACACGGGAAGCTTAATTTCATCGGGAGACCAAAACCAATTCCTCCTCTCGGTCCCTATCGTAGCCTCTAGTATATAGAGATTTATATCCACCGCATACCCACCTTCTTACCCATCCAATGGGACCGGCCAAGCTAGCTTGGAACCCAAGCTAGGGCCGGCCAAGTCCAAGTGGATGAGCCATGTAGGTGGCCGGCCAAAGCTTGGGTTCCAAGCTTAGGTGGCCGGCCACTAGAATATTAAAAAGGATTTTTATTAAAATTATTTCTTATGTGGATATCATGATTTTAAAAGAGAGTTTAAAAATTAAAAATTTCCTTTTATAACTTTCTACAAAAGATTAAGAGAAGAGATTAATCTCTTTCCTTATTTGTAGATTAAAAGGATGGTTTTAATTTTTGGTAAAAACTTTCCTTATTTGTAAATCATCTACATGTTTAAAAGAGAGTTTAAAATTTGAAATCTTTCCTTATTTGTTGATTAAAGGAGGATTTTAAATTTTAAGAAAACTTTCAATTTTAATCATGTTCATGATTTAAAAGAGAGTTTAAAATTAAATATTCTCTTTTATAAGTTTCTACAAAAGATTAAGAAAAGATTTGATATCTTTCCTTATTTGTAGATTAAAAGATATTTTAATTTTTAGAGATAACTTTCTTTTTATCCACATGTTTAAAAGAAATATTTTAATTTCCTTTTTATTAACCACCATGAAGGGAAAAATTATTTGAGAAATTTTTATAAATTTCCGAAAGCAAATTAGGAAGTTTTAATTCTTGTGTGAATTAAAATTTCCTTGATTTGTGGAATGGTGTGGCCGGCCATTGTATTTGTAAAAAGGAAATTATTTTTAATTAAATAAAATTTTCTTTTTCATGGTAAAATAATTAAGGAAGTTTTTAATTAAATTTCCTTATTTGCCAATACCAAGGATTATAAAAGAGGGGGTAGAGAAGGCTTCATGGTGAACAACTCTATTATTCTTCTCCTCTCTTTTCCTCCTTGGTGGCCGACCCTAGCTTCTTTCTCTTCTCTTCTTCTTGTGGCCGGCGGCAATCCCTCTTGGAGCTCTTGATGGTGGCCGGTTCTAGCTAGGAGAAGAAAGAGAGAAAGGAGGTTTTGTTTCTTGCATCCCTTGGAGCTTGGTGGTGGTGGCCGGACCTCTACTTCTCTTGGAGAATTTTGGTGGCCGAAACCTAGAAGGAAGAAGAAGGTGTTTGGTGGTTCTCATCTCGGAAGATCGTTGCCCACACAATGTTCGAGGTTAGAAGAGGAATACGGTAGAAGATCAAGAGGTCTTTCTAGAAGGTATAACTAGCATTTTTTCTTTCCGCATCATACTAGTTATTTTTGAAAATAATACCAAATACAAGAGGCTTACGATTCTAGAATTTCGAATATGTTTTTCGATGTTGTATTTTTTTTTTCTTTTCCTTGTGATTTGATTGTTCTTTTCGGTTAACCTAAAGTTATTTTAGGAAATTAAATATTACCTTTCTATAAAAGGTTTTGTCTAGTCGGTGGTGGTTGCTCCCATATCCAAGAAGGTCATGTGCCTCGCCACGTCAGTACTGGGAACCAATTATGGAAATTAATATTTAGTGCAATTAATAACTTAAGGTGATTTGGGTCGAACGTGTTAAGTTCCGCAGGAGACCCAAGTCAAAACCTAAAAGAACGAATAGATTAAGTTTTGGATCAAACGTGTTAAGTTCCGCAGGCGATCCAAAATTTAATTTAAAAGAACACATGGTAGCTAGGAAAAGGTTCAGACCTTTGTACAAAATTTTTGTACAGTGGAACCTCTAGGTTTTCCGAGTAGCAACCAACAGGCTCGTTATTGGCTCGATTATCAAAGTTAACGAGCCTAACTCGTTAAGCGAGCTCGGGCTTTTTTTCGGGCTCATTTAGAGCTCGTTTTAGAGCTCATTTAGAGCTCGTTTTAGAGCTCATTTTTTGGCTCATTTTAAAGCTCATTTTAATGCTCGTTTTAGAGCTCGTTTTTTTTGGCTCGGTTTAAGGCTCATTTTTTTGGCTCACGAGCCTATAAATGAACATGTTCACGAGCTCACTAGCCGAATATCCTTAAGCTCGAGCTCGGCTCGATAAAGCTGTCGAGCTCGAAATCGAGCTCGAGCTTGGTTCGTTAAGATAAATGAATGAACTCGAACGATCTTTTTACCGAATCGAGCTCCGAATAGCTCGCGAACTGTTTGGTTCATTTACATCCCTACCTGCAGGGTTTTACATGACAATCCTTATGAACTCCTCTTAGGGGCATCATCAACCTAGATTACTAGGACACAGTTTCCTTCTATAATCAACAACATACACTATAAGTAATATCATTTCCCAACTTATCGGGCCTATTGATTTATCGAGCAAATCTCACCCTTTGATAAGTCAAAGGAATAAATACTAAAAATATGTGCTTGTTATTATATTAGGATTAAGAGCACACACTTCCATAATAACTAAGGTCATGTTCTTTTATTAAGTCAGTATAAAAAGAACTTACCTTAAATGGTCTTACTCAATACACTCTGAGTGTACTAGTGTAATTTATCAGTCAAGATAAACTAATACCTAATTACACTACGACTATTCCAATGGTTTGTTCCTTTCCATCTCAGTCGTGAGCTGCTGTTTATGATTTATAAGGAATTGATAACATTATCTTTTGTGTGTGACACCACACATCATGTTATCTACAATATAAATTAATTGAACAACTACACTTAACATAAATATAGGTAATTGACCAATGTAATTCTTTATTTCTAAATGAATGTTTTATACAAAAACCTAGGCTTTTAGTATACACTCTAACATCAAGATGTTTCCATGCAGGGGTATCACAAGGATGACACATAATTCCTCTTTCATGCTCATGTTCATGATGTCACGTCATGTGACAAACTGTAGCGCCAGATGCATATAAGCATTGAAGTCTAGCAGTTAAAAGAAAGTAATACATCACTTTCCAAGCAATATTTTTCTTCTTCTTCCCTGGTATGCGAGTACGATGCTTATAACGAGGGTGAGTACAAATTTTGCATTCACTCAGTTCGCTGTCTTCATTCCAAAAGATCATGCAATTGTTTATACAACAATCAATCTTCTCTACAGACAAATCTAAACCTCTAACCAATTTCTTTGTACTGTAAAAACTATCAATCATTATGTTGTCAGCAAGGAGCAACTCTGACATCAATTGATATATGTCATCATAACATCTTTCTAAAAATGATGTTCTACTTTCATATCCAATAACCTTACACTAGCTAATAATTACAAATGACCAGAGGGAATGCCTTCCCACACTTCTCTCTCACTTGCCTTTAACATTTCATATAGTTGTGATATTCAGGTGTTGGTATTTCGTTGATATTGGAATAATCAACTGCAGCATTCATTGCATCGTGAACCATTGATTGCATTCCAATATCATAAGTTGATGATTCAAGCGCAGTAAAAATTGTACCAGATGAAGAACCACCAGAAGGCCCAATTGGTTCATACAAATAAGACTCTCCGTAACAGTACCAATTGTAGTAATTTGACACAAAACCATTTCTATATATATGTACTTTCACGATATCCTCATCACGGAAAGCTCTATTTTGACATTTTTTAAGATTGCACGGACACCGTAACTCGACACCATTCATACATTCTGAATGACTCTTAGCAAAATTCATAAATTGTTCTACTTCAGCAATAAAATCATCTCTAATAAATTCTTGTTTTAATCAATTATACATCCATGCTTTGTTCATAGATATTTTCACCTAATGGCAATACAATTTAAAATACTATTAAACTTGTATAATTTAATTTAACATTAAATAAAATAATCAAACATAATATAGTGTGAGTAGTTTCCATTTAACAACATAATAGGTTCACTTTCTATTGAACATTGAACTTAGTGAATTAAAACAAACCTAGATTGTTTTTCCATATATTAAACATGTAGTATCTACCAACAATAAAATCACCATATATATATCATGTTATATATCAAAATACTAATTTAACCTATATATAAATTCAACCATATAAATTATACCTGAATATGTGTAGTCCAACCGGAGAAGAGCAGCAAATGTAGTATACTGTAAAAGAAATAAAATTTAGAGAAAAGTAATAAAAAGATATGACATGCTAAGATAAATTCAAAAGGAACAAGTCGATGGCCGCCCAACCTATGTACTAGGAGCCGACAAAGAAGCCAACCATGTGTTGCTGGCTGCTATTGGCGCCATAACACCTGCTAGCCGCGTGCTGGCGGCTGCCGCAACCGCAGTCACAGTCGCATGCTAGCGGCTACCACAGCCGCATCCGCGTGTTGGCAGCTGCCGAGCCGCGTGCTAGCGACTACCGCAGCCTCGGACTGGCGACCGACACAATCGCCAATCGCTAGTTAGCGCCCGCCACAGCGCCGAATGGTAGCGGCCGGCACAACCGCTAGCCGCGTGCTGGCGGCCAGCACAACCGCCAACCGTGTGCTAGTAGCCGACACAGCCGCCAGGCGAGTGCGATGTCGGTCGCCAATCACTGCCGACGTCGGGAGGAGCAGGAAATAGAGAGGGAGAAAGTGGGGACGTACCGAATCATCGGAGATCTGGATCAGAGGAGACGCTCGGAGATCGGGATGGTAGTGGAGAAGTGCAGCGCGCATGTGAAAGGGAAAAGGGTCGAGTGCCCTAAAAATCGGGTTTACCGAAGGAATGTAGTTTCTGTCGGTAAACACTGATGGAATTTAGTTTTCATCAGTGTTTACCGACAGAATATTTATCCGTCGGTGTTTCCCAATGGATTTTTTTGAGTCTATCGGTAAACACTGACGGAATTTAGTTTCCGTCAGTAAGCTATAATTGTACCGACGGAATTGAGTTTCCGTCGATGAATACCGATGAATTTTTTTTTCCATCAGTATTACTGATTTTTCTTGTAGTGCTTGCTTCACCTCGCTGAGCACCCTCCTTCCTTTTTGAAAAAGATTTATCCAAGGTTAAGGGTGGACCAAGGAGCACCTTAGCGTGGTCCTTCTAACACTCAAGATAGACTCGAAAAAGAGAACAAAGTAGTAGAATGAAGAACAACAGTCAAAATGGGGATGTTATGATGAATTGGGCATACCTTTTCCATTAGAGCCATTAACCTATTTATAGAGAAAGAGAACAAAATGCATTCCTTCTATCTTTGTGGCCTCCTTGCATTCATGTGACCTCATTATTTCAGGCTGTGGCATCATTTCTAGGGATGACAGTTTAACTCCAGCCCCTCATAACTATTGTAATCGGCGCCTCTTTGCTTTACCTTCATTTGTAACTAACACCTTTTCCTACACCTGTAACCATCGCTTGTTGATGGAGCCTGCCCTTAACATCTATTCCATAACCGATGCACCTCCCTTTGTTGAACTCGGTCGTCCCGCATTTATCAGTTGTCCAATAGGTTCATCCTAATGATTCAGACTTAACTTTATCGAACTTGTCCAAAAAGCCTAAAATACTACCAAATCCTTTATGAATGTTGTCGAGCTCTTGATGAGTATTACTGAACTCTTAATGAGTATTATCGAGCTTCCCCTGGTCTGACTTGTTCAAAACATAATTTTGGGATTCTAACTAACTCAAATCTTCGTTGACCGAGATAGAGGTGTACCATGTGGAACCCATATTGACCAAGTGAAGAAGATATTACTTGGAGTCTAGGTTACCTAAGTTAAGGTACGCCATGCAAGATGCTTAAGGGCATCTCCAATGGTTAAAACTCTAAATGAGTTTTTTTCAAGATCCCAATATGCCACATCAACAATATGAAAGCTCATTGAAATATCTTGAATGGTTAAAGCTCTAAATGAGCTTTCTTATGATCCATGTCATAACATGAGTTGCATGGCTTCATGCATATTACATCAAATTTAACACAAAAGAACAGGTTTGTATTTTCACTACTACTCTTAAAATACAAACCTCAAACCTCACCTCCATAATGGTTTAAGAATTTTTATTCAACTTTTTTGATTTTACAAACTTCTCATAAACCTTGCATTGGAGATGTCCTAACTCACCTCCCTATCTGCATCTATTAACCGTAAGTTTTTCAAAGATCATAAACATGATTTTTTAATAGTAAGGAGGTAAGTTTTTTTTTTTTATCGTTTTTTTAGGACAAGAGATTAAGGGAGACAAGTTAAGCTTCTTTGAATTAAATATTTTGTACACATACACATTGTGCTTTTCATCCTGCTTTAGAGCCATAACATTTAAATGTTGAAATTAATAAGGTTTACCCTTCAACAATGCTATTAACAATTAATATTTATGGTTTCATCATTGATGATGAAAATTGTGAGACTATAATAGCCGAAAATCAATTGAAATGTATATATTACTAATCAAGAAGTTTGGGCTTTTTCAGCTCTACACAATCTCTTAGTTTAAAATGGAAAATAATGTTAAATGATAAAAATATATTATCTTTATTGATATTCTAATTGATATTCATAAAAATATAATCTTTTTTTTTCATTAATATTCATGAAAAAATGAATGAAAGTTTATGGCCTTATAGATGTGAGAGAAATTATGCATGATGATTACATTAACATGTTAAAGATAGAATTGAGGTCATGACGGTGAGCAGAATATATATTATTCTGGGGCATAAAGTTACAGAGGGATTAAGAAGAAATAAGAGAGAAATAACAAAATAAGAAGTAGCTCAAGATAAATTAAAAAAAAAAACCTTCTTGAGAAAATAAGAGCAGGAAATAAAGAACAAAATAGATTTAGCCATAACGTTTAAGCGAAACCAATTGATTCAATATCAAAATAACTTGCCCTCAAACATCATCTAAGCATAGGTTTATATAGCTCTCAAAATCCTAAAAAAAATCTAAATAGAAAAATAACCAACTAGACTTATTCCCAAAGATTTAGAATAAATTAAATATCAAGACTCAGTTCCTATGATTTAGGACAAAAATTAAATATAAAAATAAACTAAACTTAATTAACGGATAACTATTTAAAAAAAATCTAATTTTGAATTCTCTCCTGCATCAGTTACCTGGAGTTGAAGAGAACTCGTCCTCGAGTTTAGGGTGGGTGTATCCGACTCTAGAGCACAATGACTTAGGTGTTTTACATTAAAAGCATCAGAATATTTTAAATAGCTAGGAAGTTGCAACCTATAGGCATTGCCATTAATCTTTTCTAGTATCTCGCAAGGTCTAATCTTTCGATCTTTGAGCTTGTTGTATTCACCAACAGGGAAACGGTCACGAGTTAATACGGCCCAAACCATATCACCAATGTCAAAAAAACCTGACGTCGATGTTGATCTGCCCTGATCTTGTATTGGGTGTTACTTTCTTGAATAGTTTGCTTAACCTACTCATGAATAACTCGAAGATGCTCGGTCATCTCCTCAGCCTTGGGGTTAGTTGTACGGGACGTGAAATAGGGACTAAATCCAGTACCCCAGATGGGTTCCGTCCATAAACAACTTCGAAAGGACTCAAACCAGTGGTCCTGTTCTTTAACCTATTGTATGTGAATTCTACTTGAAGTAAAACTAGATCTCATTGCTTCAGTCTGGTTCCTATGAGACATTTCAGAAGATTTCCCAAGCTCCGATTCACTATCTCGGTCTGACCATCTGTCTGAGGGTGATAGACGCTGCTGAAGTTTAGCTTTGTTCCTAGCTTTTCCTATAAAGTCTTCCAAAATTGACTGACAAATTTAGTATCATGATCCGAAGTAATAGTTTGAGGAATACCGTGTAAATGTACAATCTCTTTGAAGAAGAGGGTGGTAATCCAAACAGTATCTATGGTTTTTCTGCACGCCACAAAGTGAGCCATCTTGGAGAATCGGTCCACCACAACTAGAATAAAGTCAGAATTGGTGAGGGTTCCCTTAGATTGCTGACAAACAAAGCAATGATCCACAAAATGAGCTACGTCACTAGTTAACTTGGTCTAATAGAAGTCGGAAGAGATAAGGGATAATGTCTTGTCTCGGCCAAAGTGTCCTTCGTTATGCAATTCACTGATAATGTGCTACCTTAAGGAACAGTCTGGAATGCACAATCGTAGTCCATGAAATAGATAACCATTGTGTAAAATAAAGTTGTTGCGAAGTCCATTTGTTACCTTCTGAAATATCTTGCCAAAGGAGGGATCATCAACATACATATCTGAGAAAGATCCAAAGTCGGTAACCTTAATATTCATGGTAGTAAGTAGGGAAGAGACTACACAAGGGATCATACTTCACGAGTATAACCTTGTCTCAATAGCTCCACAACTTGTCGTTTTAGTTTTTCAGCATCCTTAGGGCTAACACGGTATGTCGGCCAGTTAGGTAAGATAGACCTCGAAACGAGGTCAATCTAGTGTTGAATGTCTCTCCTAGAGGAAAGTCCCGAAGGAAGGTCTTCAGCCATCAAATTAGCAAAGTCGGATAGGAGTTGTTGCACCTCAGCTGGTAGATCCAAGTCTAGGTCTATTTTATCACTTTTGTAAGGAAGCAAAGTATAGACCATGTCTTCGTGCTTCATCTTGTTTAAAATTTTGGACATAGAAAGTAGTGTAGAGTTATTGTTGGTGCGGGAAGCATCCGACGATCGAACCTGAGTTTTGATAATGGCAAAGGATTCAAAGTTAAGATGTGTGGTGATCTAACGGTCTGAATGAGATTGCAGGAAAGTTCTAAGTGTACTTAGGCAAAAGCCCTAACTGTGGTTAGGCAAGGTAAAAACCCTAGGGGGTGGTAACCCTAGGTCATAGGGGTGGTAACTCTATGCAGAAAGTCTTGGTGGGTCGAGTGTTTCAGGCAAAAGTCCTAGGGGGGGGGGGGGGGGGTAACCCTAGGTGGAAAGTCCTGGTGTCGCGAACCAAGTGAAAGACTGGACCAGCCGGGAAGCGGAAGTCCAGCAAAAAGTCCGGAAGCATCGAACACCGAGCAAAAGTCCAGTCGATCTGGAGGATCGCACTGGCATCAGGTAAATCTCCTGAGTGGAGTAGGTGAGGACGCGTTCCCTGTAGAGGGAACAGTAGGCGTCGGGTCGACCTAGGGTTTCCGGTCGAAAACCCGAAGTCAGACTCGGACAGTCCGGAGACTATCAAACTTTCACTTTTATACTATCACTTATGTGTTATGAGCTAACTTTGTGATGCAGGGTATTTTTGTGTTTAACATATCTTGCAGGGACCAAAGTGTAAAATCAGCCTCGGATGAACAATACCCAGGCGCCTCCATGGAGCTTGGAGGCGCCTCGGGTGCAAAACCTGAGCTGGCTGCGAAGCAAGCTTGGAGGCGTCTTGAAGGAAGCCAAGGCGCCTTGGACAGCTTGATGAAGGCGCCTTGGAGAGGCTGAAGGCGCCTTGAACCTGATAAGGTTCGACCAGTTCAGACCTTATCTCCGCGGCTGACTCGGCTCATTCATGCCGCCTTGGTGAACAGTAGAAGGAGCCTTGAAAACCCTTTATAAGGGATCTCGACCAGCAGCTCACAACAAGTAATTCCAAGTAATCTCTCTGCGACCAGCTGCTAACGACACGATCCCGAACTGTTGTAACAACCACCCGACGACCCGGAGCTCCGAAACTTCAGTTTTTCTCACTGTCGTCGGTATAATTCAATTGTTTATTGTTAGCTATTGTACTTCATCTTGTAATCATTTTTGTCGAGCTTATAGTTGTTGCCCACGCAAAGCGATCAAGGATTGCGGGCCTTCGAATAGGAGTCGATCTAAGCTCCGAACGAAGTAAAATCCCCTGCGTCTTTCTGTGTGATTGTTCTCTGTTTATTCCGCTGCTTTAACTCTTACGCCTTTACGATTCTGATAATCGAAACAAAATAGCCACGAGCGTTATTCACCCCCCTCTAGCGCTTCTCGATCCAACAGTTATTAGTTACCAAATCTGAAGGGATTCCATCTAGTCCAAACTCCGAATAGAGTGCAACCACGTCAGAAGACCACGAACTCATCATCTTCCTTGTAAGTAGCCTCGATCGTCCTTCTTCTAGATTCAAAGGAAAGTTGGTAGTTTTATTTTCTTCTCGTAACAACTCCAAGGGGAACATAGCCATGTTGGATGGTACGAGATGATTGTATCACTAGATGCTCTTGCATCAGATGCCCCAGGTTGAAAAGAACTCATTCTCGAGTTCAAAATAATGTCTTCAACATCCATAGTCTCCCTTTTCTTCGCATTATCTTCCGATACGACACAAACTGCATCATCAAATAAGACTAAAATCTCATGGTCATCACCATAGAATACCTCGTCAACTTCATCATCAAATATCAGTTCGCCTAGTGCTTCGATCTCGTCTTCCTTGTAAATTAGATCATCGAATAATTCGATCTTGTCGTTGTCTTCACTGCCTCCTGCAATTGGATGATCGAGAGAGTAGGACTGGTCGTACTCAATGTTGTCGAGGTCTACATCCTCATGGTTGTCTCCGCCGTCGTGAGAGGAAGGGGGGGCGTAGAGGCACTGGGAAGTTGGTGTTCTCTCAAAGTTGTAGGTGGTGGGGTGGTTGAACCCGTATTTTTCGAAACCAAACTTGTGCTTGGACAACTCTTCTCGATTGAAAATTAGAGATTTTTCAAAAGGGGAATAAAGGAACTTACGATATTTACATTCTCGTGTCGCTAGACGTTGAGATAAATTTGTAACTTGTCTCTGTAGATACTTAATCTCGTCTTGGGTTCTACGACCACTATGTGAGGCTTCCTAAGATGGAACCTGCCTTTTAGGATTATGACCACGTCTATGATGACCCTCCATTGGATCTTAATGAGCTCTAATACAAACTGATGCCGAGAAGAATATAGATTATTCTGGGGCGTGAAGTTACAGAGGGATCAAGAAGAAGCAAAACATAAATAACGAAATAAGAAGTAGCTCGAGATAGGTTTTAAAAAATCCTTCTTGTGAAAATAAGAGCGGGAAATAAAGAACAAAAGAGATGTAGCCGAAACATGGCGTAAGCGAAACCAATTGATTCAATATCAAAATAACTTGTCCCCAAACATCATCTAATCATACGTTTATATAGCTCTCAAAATCCTCAAAAAAATCTAAATAGAAAAATAACCAACTAGACTTATTCCTTAAGATTTAGGATAAATTAACTATCAAGAATCGGTTCCTAAGATTTAGGACAAAATTAAATATAAAAATAAACTAAACTTAATTAACGGGCGGTCATCACGAGGTTGATCGATCCGAGCGCCCGGACCGTCCGAGCACCCAAACAAGATGGTCCGGGCTCTCAGACCACCAAGGTGCCCAGCGGTCGCCTCATCGCAGTGGATCACTTTTTGTGTCCACGTCAGCAACAGTCCAAGCGCTCAGAGAGGGTCTAGGCACCCGGACATGCAAAACTTCATCTTCGAGGCGTTGCGCGAAGCTTGCTCAAGGAGAAGATCGGAATTGGATTTGGGTGAGCTCAACTCTAGAAAGTCGGAGGATCAGCCAAGAGACCGGAGACAAAGCAAGCGACCGAAGAAAGCGTTGGACGGTCATCACGAGGCTGACCGATCCGAGTGCCCGGACTATTCGAGCACCCAAAGAAGATGGTCCAGGCTCTCAGACAAGCAAACAAGATGGTCTAGGCTAAATCGAGAAGCTGGTCATTGCGGGGAAGGGTATTTTTCTTAATATACTGAGATTTTTCCCCTGCCCATTATAGCAATATTTATCTCACAGTAACCAACTCAACCATGATCGAGACGAGAATTTATCTTTGGTAAAACTGAAACAATAGTATTAATTGATTGATGGATTGTAAACCTTAAAATTAGGATTTTAGGTGTTTTATGGTTTGCTATAGTAATTATTACAGTAACTTTTGGGTTTATCATAGTAACTGAGTTTTGGATCCTCCTGGTTCAAGATTGTATCCTTGTTTGCTAAGCTGTGCTACATCAATCAAAAACATGTATGTATTACTAATGAAGAATTTGGAGTATTTCAAGCTCTACACAATCTCTTAGTTATAAATGGATAATAACTGATAGACAAAACTAGCGGATAGATCTAAAAAACTTTAAATTATTTTACACGAACACAGTTTTTAAAGAAGAGTTGACATCAATGTAGAGGGCCGGGGCAACAACGCGTCCGCGTCTGAATAAGAGAGAGAAAGAGACGGAAAGGGCTGCTAAATCAACTCATCGTTCAAAAGATCTTATTGGTTGACCAAATTAATCAATTATTTGGTGACTGATTCAATTCTGTATATCCACAACGACGCGCTGGTCTTTTGTTTAAATATCAGACGAGGCAACTTACAAGAGACGGCGACGACCTGCTACCTTCTAGTATTAAGTATCGACTCCGTCCCTGAGTGCATTACTATAAATAGAGCCCTGCAACTCCGCAATATTCAAACACATCTCATCATTCCTTTCTTTCTTTACAATTTGTTACTGCATCTCTGTAAAATGGCAGCCTCCTCAGTCATTCCTTCCTTTCTCCTCTTCCTCTTCGTAGCTGCCGCTGCCGCTGCCGCTGCCACTGCCGCTGCCTCCTCCAACCCCAATGGCTACATGCACCTGCGCTTCTACAACCACGAGAGAATCCTTGGCTCCGGTCCCAGCGCCACTGTCGTCTACGCCGTCCAGCGCCGTGACTCCAACTCTGGGGCTGGTTTTGGTAACGTCATCGTCTACGACAACCTTCTGCGGTCCGGGGTGGAGACAGACTCACCCATCGTCGGCCGAAACCAGGGCATGGGAGTGGGCTCGAGCTTGGCCGAGAATTCTGGCCTCACCAATTTCCAGCTGGTGTTCACCGCCGGCAAGTACAACGGCAGCTCCCTCGCCCTGCAGGGGTTGTTCCCGGTCGCCCCGCTTGGGACCGTGTTCGAACGGGCGATCACCGGTGGCACAGGAAAGTTCCGTTTGGCCAGAGGATACCTCTTGACAACGGAAGTTCGTGCTACCAACACCACCCTTACTGGACAACTCGACGCTTATATCACCTTCCGTTGAGACTTGAGATCAACATTTTTATATGCAATTTATTCTTTTCTCATTTATAATTAATTATTTCATAATCCTTGATTTTATGTATAGAAATACATTTATCTTAATAATTAAGCTAAATTGTATTATAAAAGTTCATGATTATTTTGGATGATGAAAAAGATTGGATGGTACATGATTAATTACTTCTGTTTTATCTTTTTGGTAATGAGCAAGTTAAAGATCGCAATCAAATTAAAACTTGAAAAGTTACATATGAAAGAGAAAATGGATTATATACAACTGTTTTACAAAAGAATGTATTGACTTTGGCCACGCATGCTGCTACTAGATTCATTTCCAGCTCAGTCGATGCATATTCAGGCGGACTCGGTCTTCTGATAAAAGCTACAACAAGGGGGCAAAACTGCATTATTGATTAAAATTAATATTTAGTCAGGGACCGTCTTAAAAATTATTACGTATAAACTAATGGATTTTACTAACTGATACTCAGAACAACCTCCAACATTAAGAATTCCACTAACGATGGCAATGGCCAAGTACCTAAAATAATTGAATGCATGTATATAAAAGAAGCTGTTGGCACAATTGCTTTCAATGGAGGCTGCCATCCACAGCAAGCAAAGGACAACCACACAACAAGAACATTAAAAAAGACAGAGGCAGCGAAGAGGAAGAGAAAGAGCATTGGCAAATAATTGACCCTGGATTTCATGATTCAAGCATATTTTTATACAAATTGAATATTTACAGAATCGAGGGACACAACAGATGAGTCGAACAGCCTAAGATTTTTACAATAACAATTTTGGAGTAGAAGAGATCCAGAACTTTTGAGCTCAAAAAGCAAACTCCCCCTCCAAGCTATAGCTCTTGAGAACAATAGCTCAAATCCAATTCATGGATGAAAATAAAAACATAGAAAAACTAAAAAAAAAAAGTAGCCTTCTTCCTCTCCGTATCTCATCTCTCATCTCTTACTTTGTTATCTACATGGAACTTGAATTACGAACAGACAGATTGTTACTAGAAAAATGTACAGTAGCAGAGAAAAAGCTTAAAGGAGTTGCAAAATACCTCACAGCTCCATTTTAATTTAACTCTCTTCTTCGCCATCTCTGCTGCTAATTTTAGCACCCTAAATTTTGGATTATAGTTTGTCGATGTTAATTTTTTTTGTCCTCTTTGTTTTCTTATTCTCTCTTCCTCGCCAGCACTCCAAAATGGGGCAGAGAACGCGCCGGAAGAAGGGGGCCGGTTTAGGCCACAGCGGTTATGCTGCTGCAGCTCCGACGGCAGCGGTTGAGGCAGTCAAAACCCTCGACACGCACGGCTGCCGGAACCAGTCCAAACTTGGCATGGGCACAGCCTTGCTTGGGGGACACAGGCGGGCCGGTTTGGGTTAGTTGTGAAGGGGCGAAGGGCGCTGGTGGGATGTGGATCATATATAACCATTTTATCAAAGAATGTGTTGGCCACGCCTGCTACTAGATTCGCTTCCATTAGTCGGGTCGGCCCTGTTTCGCCTCGCCTGTCATGTCCCAGGAGAGCCCCTATCAAAAGAAATTTCGATAATATCTTTCCTGTACGAGTGACAATCTGAAACTCACTACAAAGTCCTTAGAGCTCACAAACCTCGGCCAACACGATCGGAACATATATAATGAAATAAGATAAGCATTCCACGCAGTTTATATAATTCAGCATCCGGCTGACACAACCACGCAGTTATAATGGTAAAAACCTACTCCACTACGACAAGGAAAACAACTCAACGGAAAACCTTCGCAGAGGAAACATGGGCATCATATCCGAAGCACGATATAAAATCCAAAGTGCAAAACACTTACATCACAAGTATGTAGTTCACTAACAAAGAAACAACAAGCCCGATAATATAAAACCACCTCGACACCTAGTGGGGACTAGCGACTGGAACCTTCTGACGGCTTCAACCTGAAATAGAAAAATAAAATCACGAGGTGAGTCCAAGAAGTCAGCGGATACCAAGCTAACATGCATAGTACAATATAACCAATAATAATAAATATGCAGTACAGTCTCCTGGGAAATAACTGAAAATGCAAAACTAAAAGACAAGAGAAACTATACTCATCAGGGCCTCCTATCCTGACATAAAAGTCATCAGACCAAACCCATCATGTCTCCTGTATGTATGTCAATCATATGCAACCACAGAAATGTAGCATCCAATATACAGCAATCATAAGCAATAAATGCAATTCATGCATATGATGTAAAATATCATGATCACCCCTGACATCAGTCAGTCATCTCATATGCGATGGTGAAATCGAATGAGTAGGGCTATGACAACTGTGCACTCTGCCATAACTACTCCTGAGTGACTGAGTGGACAGGATGCTATCAGAGTACACCTATCATCCTACCCCAAATAGAGTGGGGGAGCTTAATGCTCTCATCTCCCTGAGACAGTCGAAAGGAAGGATCCCTGTCTTGCTACCATGCTGTGTCACCACTACCAATGAGCGGGCCAGCGGAGCCCTTGACAGAGCAACCTGCTGCAACACACCTTGCCTGATATACCACTAACCCATGAGTGGTTGTGTGTGCAGATCTATGTAACTGAAGCGATGTGCTTAACAATAATGGAGTCGACAATCGCTTAGCATGCAATCATGCAAAATGATGCATGTCACTAAGCATGTAAATCCTAACACCTCCATAATATATATCAAAAGGTAAAGAAATTCAACAAGGATCTAAGTATCATTAAACTAGGTATACATGTCAGATATGTCTAGTAACTAGTCCTAAACACAGTAAGACAATGTATATCACTACTTATATGATCATAGGTACACATCGCAAGAACAAAAGAATATAAGTCTAAATGCATACAAATAATAACAAACAAAGACATGCTATAGGTATCAAGTAGTGACATACCCAAAACAAAGATTAACATACTTATTACTAATAGCTATAACCTACTACGCATATCAAAATGATGACATTATCAAAAGAGATAAGTCTAGGTACCCGCCTCAAAAATGGAGATCGTATCAGAAAGATCTCACGTCGAGACGCTCGTCTCGAATCAAAATCCTGCAAATCATGATATACAGATTTAGCTAATTACATATAAATTAATTAGTTAAATCAAATCCCCAACTAAATCTAATCCATCGATCAACTAGGGTCAACTCCATTAACCCTAATCATTCCATCATAAACTCAATCATCGCCACTTTCCCTTCTATTTTAGATTCTTACATGATTCAAAACCCTAAACAGAAAATCTAGCATTCAAAATCCATAACCTATAGATTGCATTACCTCTACGGCTCGTAGCTTGGCTCCTTCTCCAGCAATCAATGATTCACAGCTAGAGATCTCACTGTCAAAATAGAAGTCAGGGCTAGCTGAAGCTACTAACCTCCAAATCAAATCCCCCTAGGAAAACTGAGTATCAATAAATCTCTCAATTCATCGACTAAGTTAAATCAATCACATCAGGTGTCGAGAAAATCAACAGTGTTGGCAATGTGGATTGTAGTGTACTACAGCACGGAAGAAAGAAGCGAGGGTTGACCAGATCGGTTAGGGCACCGTCAGGGTGAGAAGAAAGGCATACGGTGTCAGCAGTAAACTCTTAGCAACCAGCGATGATGCGTCTATGGTGCTCGCGTGAGGAACAGAGGATGTGGCTGGCATATCGATTTACTAGCAGCGTCTCAAGCCTCTGACGGTGATCGGAGTGACCCCCCCCCCCCCCCCCTTGCCCAAGGTGTGCTGGTGGATCACATCCATGATGAGGAAAAGAGAAGACAGATCGTGGCGATCGTCACAAAGTGGTTGTCGTTGTGCACAAGAGCTGCTCGGTAGGGGAGATGGTGTGAGAATAGCTAGGGCAGAGGGCAAAGGTAGCTGGACGTCGGTGATCGGCGGTGGCTACCGGCACCGTGGTCGGATGCGATGACGCCTACTGCGACTAGGGCAGAGACGCAAAGAGGAAAAAAAAAGAAGAGGATCAGGGCAGAGGCGAAAGGAAAGAGTCAAGCCAACGCAAATGAGAGGAGGAAGGGTTTTTGTACGCGTCGGGAAGGAGAGACATCGCGAGAGGGGAAGGCGATCGGGCTCGGCGAGCAAGGAGATGGCGCGGGTGCTTGGTTCGGGAAGAATGAAGAGGAAACGGAAGAGGAATGATGGAATAAAGGAAATAAGAAAAAAAAAATTTACTTAGGTATCTTAATTATACCTAAGGTTGATTTCTCAATCAACTCCCTCTTTATTGATATTCCAAAAAGGTTTTTCCCAAGCCTATAAATTCATCTCCTTAAATTCGTAGATTCAAAAAATTTCTAGAAAATTCCTAAATATTTCTAAAAATTCCCTTATGGTTATTCGTCCTTTTTTGATATCTTACATCGCTGAGCACCCTCCTTCCTTTTTGAAAAAGATTTACATGAGGTTAAGGATGGACTAAGGATATGGAGCACCTTAGCGTAATCTTTCTAACGCTCAAGACAGATTTGAAAAAGAGAACAAAGTAGTAGAATGAAGAACAGTAGTCAAAATGGGGATGTTATGAATTGGGCATACATTTTCCATTGGAACAATTAACCTATTTATAGAGAAAGAGAAGAAAATACATTCCTTCTATCTTGGTGGCCTCCTTGCCTTCATGTGACCTCTTTATTTCAGGCCGTGATATCATTTCTAGGGATGACGGTATAACTCCAGCCCTTCATAACTATTGTAATCGGTGCCTCCTTGCTTTACCTTCATTTGTAACTAACACCTTTTCCTACACCTGTATAACCATCGCTCGTTTATGGAGCCTGCCCTTAACATCTATTCCATAACTGATGCACCTCCCTTTGTTGAACTCGGTCGCCTCGCATTTTGTCAGTTGTCCCATAGGTGCATCCTATAATGAGTCAGACTTGACCTTATCGAACTTGGCCGAAAAGCCTAAAATACTACCAAACCCCTTATGAATGTTGTCGTGCTCTCGATGAGTATTACCGAACTCTTAATGAGTATTGTCAAGCTTCCGCTTGGCATGACTTGTTATAAGCATAATTTTGGGATTCTAGCTAACTCAAATCTTCATTGACTGAGACAGAGGTGTACCATGTTGTTGGGGTTCAATCAAAGCCACATTGGAAAGATTTGGTAAAGTTCATTGGGTTAAAAGGATGCATGATATGTCCATTGGCATGAGACCTTTTGGGGAGAGCCCAAGAGCAAAGCCATGAGGGTCTAGGCCCAAAGTGGACAATATCATGCCATTGTGGAGATATATGGACATCCTTTAGGCACAACAAATGGTATCAGAGCCATGGTCCAGATCAGATGCTATGTGGGGCGGCTTTGAACAAAGTTGAGCGTGGGCCCGGAGCAGGTCAGGATTAAAAGAGATATAACAGAATTATCCAAATTGACCGGATCAAATTACCAAATCAAATCATATTAGTATTTGGATTATTCTAATAATTCTGTTATAATTATTCTCAGAATTATTCTAATAATTCTGTTATAATTATTCTCAGAATTATTCTTAGAATAATTCTGTTATTTATTAATTAGTTATTTGACCAAGTACTTTTGAACATTATATATTGTATTGTCCTTAGGGCAAATATCAATGAACAATAGATTTTATTATTCTCATCTTATTCCTTCCTCTCTCTCTATTCTTCTTCTTACATGGTATCAGAGTCATCTCTCTTTTTTATCTTCCCTCAACTTCTTGAGGCGGAGATCGTATAAACGGCGAATTTTTAAATTTTTCCCTTAAGCCTCTTATTTTCTCCTACGTGTTTTAATTTTCTTATTCCTCTCTATTTTTCAGAACAAACGAAAAATACTTATTTTCTTCCGCTGCCAACCCCTTTGCTTCTCTTTCCTCTTCCTTAATCTCTCTCTTTTTTTTTTTCCACTACCACCGGACAAGTTATTTTTTACTTTAGATGTCAAATACTCGACGACATCAAAGAGGACAAAAGCAAAGTCCAGACCGATGTCAAATTTGTCACATCGTTGGTCATACTGGAAATATATGCCCTAAAAGACTTGATTGGTCTAGGGTAAAATGTCAAATTTGTCTTGGAATTGGACATTTTGGTATTCAATGTCCTAGTCCATTTGATTCAAATTTCATTGGTGGTCCTACAGCCTCAAGACAACCATCTATTTCACAAGTATATCCTAAAGTTCTTTCGTCTGTGCCTACTTGTGGTAAAAATCCAGAGTTCTCATCTACTGATTGGTATATTGACACTGGAGCAACTCATCATGTCACATCAGATTATAATATCCTTACAGACGTAATGTCATATTATGGCTCAGATACGGTGCAAGTAGGCGATGGTTCAGGTTTGCAAATTGCTAATCTTGGAAACACATATGTTCATTTATCTAATCGAACTTTTCACATGCGCAATGTCTTTCATGTTCCATCTATCACTAAAAATTTACTTTCTACACGCCAGTTTTGTCTTGATAACAATGTCATTTTTGAATTTCATCATAATCATTATCTATAAAGGATAGAGGAACATATGCTATTGTGTTTTATGGGAGAATCAAAAATGGCCTATATTGTCTTCAGAGTTCTTCAATCAAAGCTTTTGTTGGTGAACGCACAAATAAACCAGCTTGGCATGCTCGACTTGGTCATCCTTCCCTTCGTATTGTTCAGTCAATCATCAATAGGTATGGTTTACCTACTTCTATTACCTCCTCTCCATCTTATTCATGTAGGGCCTGCATGGAATCTAAAAGTCATAAGCTACCTTTCTCTTTATCTGATCATGTTTCTAATTTTCCACTTGAAATAATCCATTCTGATGTTTGGGGCCCTGCACCTATTTTGTCTAATCAAGGTTTCCAATATTATGTTACATTCATTGATCATTTTAGTAAATATACTTGGCTTTATCCTATGAGAAGGAAATCTGATTTATTTGATATATTTTGTAATTTTCAAATTCAAGTTGAACGATCTTTTAATCGTAAAATACTCTCTTTTCATTCTGATTGGGGAGGTGAATATCAAGCTCTCCATCGTCATTTTGTCTCTTGTGGAATTGTTCATCGAGTTTCTTGTCCTCACACACCAGAACAAAATGGCTCTGAGAGAAAACATAGACATATAATTGAAACTGCCTTAGCTCTTCTTCATCATGCATCAGTTCCGCGCAAATTTTGGGATGAAGCTGTTAGCACTGCAGTATATCTCATAAATCGACTTCCTACACCATTGCTCAATCATAAATGTCCTTTTGAAAAACTTTATAAGCAAACCCTTGATTACACTTTCCTTCGAATTTTTGGTTGCGCATGTTATCCATAGTTACGCCCCTATTCTAAACACAAACTTGACTCTCGTTCACTACAATGTGTTTTTCTTGGTTATAGCAATTTGCACCATGGTTATCGTTGCTTGCATATACCAACAGGACGAATTTATATTTCACGACATGTTACTTTTGATGAGTCTTTATTCCCTTTTTCGGTAGCTTCTTCAATCTCTCCTCCAGATACAAGTGGCACCTTCTTAATGCCACCTAATATTATCAGAAGTGATGGAATTCTAGGTCCTGCTCCGGAGCTCTCTAATAACTCTCCTATACCATCAGAATCACCTCCGGTTGCTGCTCCAATCTTAGAAGTCTCGCCGATCGAAGATAATATGCTCTCTGGTTCCTCGGATAATGCAAGTCCGTCATCTACATCACCATGTCAGCCTACTTCCTCGTCGTCATCAACAAGTGATTCAGATGATAATGCTCCTCGTCGCATGCTTCCCATTAGTGATATTTATGAGCGTTGCCCACCAAATGCAACTCGATATCCCCTTCCACGAGCTCTAGTGGTTTCTTCCAAATCTATTGAACCAACCTGTTTTACACAAGCAAACAAGGATCCAAACTGGCGTAGTGCAATGACTACAGAATTTGATGCACTTCTTCGCAATGGAACATGGACTCTAGTTCCGCGCACTCCCTCAATGAATGTTGTGGGCTCTAAATGGGTATTCCGTCTTAAGCATCGAGCTGATGGTTCTCTTGAAAGATACAAAGCTCGACTTGTAGCTAAAGGATTTAGTCAACAGCCAGGTATTGACTTTAATGACACTTTCAGCCCAGTCATCAAAATTACATCTGTCAGATTATTATTATCAATAGCTGTTAGTTCTAATTGGCTTGTACGACAATTGGATATTTCAAATGCATTTCTCCATGGTCATCTTGAGGAAACTATATTTATGGAGCAACCACCTGGTTTCATTCATCCACAATTTCCATCTCATGTTTGCCAACTCAAGAAATCCTTATATGGTCTTCGACAAGCTCCTCGTGCATGGTTTCATCGACTATCTAAATGGTTACAAGCTCAAGGATTTTCTGGATCAAAGACTGACTCGTCTCTATTTCACAAATATAATGATGAAAATATGATATTTTTTCTTATTTATGTGGATGACATTCTGATAACCGGCAATGATCACAAGGGTATCACGACTTTATTAAGTCTTCTCAATCAAGAATTTCCTACTAGAGATTTGGGTATTGCTCGTTTTTTTCTTGGTATTGAGCTTATTCCACATGAGGATGACTATCTTCTCTCTCAGAGCAAATACATTACTGGACTTCTTCAAAAAGCCAAAATGGATGGAGCACGTCCGGTCTCTACACCAATTGCTATAAACAACTCTCCAACTTCATCCTCTCCTGCTCTATCTGATCCACAAATTTATCGAAGTATTGTTGGGGCCTTACAATATGTCACTATCACACGCCCTGATATTACTTTTGCGGTAAATCGTGCTTGTCAATTCATGCATGCTCCAACTGAACAAAATTGGGATAATGTAAAAAGAATACTTCGCTATCTCAAAGGTACTATTCTACATGGTCTTCTTTTATATCGCCAATCGTCTCGAGATTTACATGCATATAGTGATGCGGATTGGGCAAGTTCTCCTGAAGATAGACGCTCTACTAGTGGATATGCAATATTTCTTGGACGAAATCTTATCTCATGGAATTCGAAAAAGCAACCTACAGTATCTCGTTCAAGCACTGAGGCAGAATATAAAGCTATAGCAAATACAACGTCAGAAATTATTTGACTTCAATCACTTCTCTCTGAACTTCATCTTGCATCAAATATTGCACCAAAAATTTGGTGCGACAATATTGGAGCAACATATCTTACAGCAAATCCAATCTTTCATGCTCGTACAAAACATGTGGAAATTGATTTTCATTTTGTTCGTGAACGTGTGGCAACTCAGCAGTTATCTGTCTCTTATATTTCTGCTGAAGATCAAATCGCTGACATCTTTACTAAGCCACTATCCAGACAACGTTTCAACAAGTTAGCAAGCAAACTCAACGTCAGAGATCTCCCGTTGAGTTTGTCGGGGGGTAAAAGAGATATAACAGAATTATCCAAATTGACCGGATCAAATTACCAAATCAAATCATATTAGTATTTGGATTATTCTAATAATTCTGTTATAATTATTCTCAGAATTATTCTAATAATTCTGTTATAATTATTCTCAGAATTATTCTTAGAATAATTCTGTTATTTATTAATTAGTTATTTGACCAAGTACTTTTGAACATTATATATTGTATTGTCCTTAGGGCAAATATCAATGAACAATAGATTTTATTATTCTCATCTTATTCCTTCCTCTCTCTCTATTCTTCTTCTTACAAGGATGACCGGATGTTTGTGGAAAGCCTGGAGCAGGTCAAGGTGATCGGATACTTACAGGGAGGTGAGTAGGTCAGGGTGACCAGTTGCTCGCAGGTCAAGGTGACCGGATGTTCACGGATAGACCCGAAGTAGGTCAAGATTGACCGGATCAAGCTGCTTATGGGGAGGCCCGGAACATGTCAGGATGACCGGATGCTTGTGGGAAAGGCCCCAAAGCAGGTTAGGGTGACCTGATACTCATGGAGAGGCCCGGAGCAAGTCAGGATGACTTGATGCCTGCAGGGAGATCCGGAGCAGGTCAGGATGACTTGATGCCTGCGGGGAGGCCTAGAGCAGGTCAGGGTGACCAGATGCTCAAGAGGAGGCGAGTAGGCCAGGGTGATCGGATGCTCGCAGGGAGGCTGGAAGCATGTCAAGGTGATCGAATGCTCGCGAGGAGACCCGGAGTAGGTCAAAGTGACCGGGCACAGATACTTGCAGGGAGACCCAGAGCAGGTCAGAGTGACCAGATGTTCGCGGGGAGGCCCTGACCATGAGAGTAATTGTGGTCCTTCGTTTGAGGGGAGGATTGTTAGGGTTCAATCAAAGTCCCACATTGAAAAGATTTGGAAAAGATCATTGGGTTAAAATGATGCATGATATCTCTATTGGCATGAGACCTTTTGGAGAGAGCCCAAGAACAAATTCATGAGGGTTTAGACCCAAAGTGGATAATATCATGTCATTATGAAAATATATGGACATCCTTTAAGCACAACAAATCATGTGGAACCCATATTGACCAAGTGAAGAAGATATTACGTGTTATCTAGGTTACCTAAGTTAAGATACACCAACCAAGATGTCTCAACTCACCTCCCCATCTGAATCTATTAACCGTAAGTTTTTCAGAGCTCATACACATGAATTTTTAATAGTAAGAAGTTTTTTTTTATCGATTTTCTTGGGAAAAGAGATTAAGGAGATAAGTTAATTAAGCTTCTTTTAATTAAATATTTTGCACACATACACATTGTCTTTTTCATCCTGCTTTAGAGCCATAACATTTAAATGTTGAAATTAATAAGGTTTACCCTTTAACAATGCTATTAACAATTAATATTTATGGTTTCATCATTGATGATGAAAATTGTGAGACTATAATAGTTGAAAAGCAATTGAAATGTATGTATTACTAATCAAAAAGTTTGGGCTTTTTCAGCTCTATACAATCTCTTAGTTTAAAATGGATAATAATGTGAAATGATAAAAATATATTATCTTTATTGATATTCTCATTGATATTCATAAAAATATAATCTTTTTTTTCCATTGATATTCATGAAAAGATGAATGAAAGTTTCATGGCCTTATAAATTTGAAAGAAAAATTAATAATTTTAAGCTTAAAAATAGTCATCAACTTTATCAAAGATATAAAGTGATTTTCGTAATTAGTTATTTTATCTAATAATAAGCAAGAAATGTTTCCAATTAAAAGTTAAAATTTTAACTTTATACAGTGATAAATTGTAACTACTCTGCGTTAGTTTTGATATGGTCAATAAAGTTAATATAGGTCATATATATTTGATCTTTGTGTTTAAGTGTGTAAGAGTTTAGGAACATAAGAAATCGAGCAGAAGACGTAACTAATGAGAAGGATGGCATGAGAAGGGAGCCAACACGCTCAATGTATCTGAGGGACAATGTACTACGGAAGAGTACACCGGCAGACGAGATGGACATGTAGAATGTTAGAGGGATGAGAAGTCGAGATGAAGGTTGCTCGAGGAGAAGGTCGAGTTGGGTTCAGGTGAACTCAACTCTGGAAGGCCTGATGATCACCCAAGCAACTAGAAACAAAGCAAGCAACTGGAGAAGGCGTCGGACGGTCAGCACAAGGCTGACCGATCCGGGCGCCTGGACCAATTGGTTAGGGCACTCGGATCGGCCTCAATCCGGGTGCCCGAACCTGTACGTTGGTTAGGGCACCCGGATCAGCCTCGATCCGACCGCCGAACAAGATGGTCCAAGCACCTGGACCACTAAGGCGCCTAGCGGGCGCCTCATCACAGTGTATTGCTTTTTGAATCCATATCAGCAACGGTCCAGACGCTTAGAGAGGGTCTAGCCGCCTGGAGATGAAGTAACTGACCGGAGAAGCGCCGGACGGTCATCACGGGACTGACCGATCCGAGTGCCCAGATCATCCTAACGCCGAGTAGAATATAGATTATTCTAGGACGTGAAGTTATAGAGGAATTAAGAAGAAACAAGAGAGAAATAACGAAATAAGAAGTAGCTCAAGATAGGTTTAAAAAAAACTTCTTGAGAAAATAAGAGCAAGAAATAAAGAACAAAAGAGATGTAGTCGTAACGTGGCTTAAGCGAAACCATCTGATTCAATATCAAAATAACTTCTCCCAAACATCATCTAAGCTTAGGTTCATATAGCTCTCAAAACCCTCAAAAAAATCTAAACAGAAAAATAATCAACTAGACTTATTCCCTAAAATTTAAGATAAATTAACTATCAAGACTCGGTTCCTAAGATTTAGGACAAAATTAAATATAAAAAATAAACTAAACTTAATTAACAGATAACTACTTAAAAAAACCTCAATTTTGGATTCTCTCCCGCATCAGTTGCCTGGAGTTGAAGAGAACTCATTCTCGAGTTTAGGGTGGGTGTATCCGGCTCCAGAGCACAATGACTTAGGTGTTTTACATTAAAAACATCAGAAGATTTTAAATGGTTAGGAAGTCGCAACCTATAGGCATTGTTATTAATCTTTTCTAGTATCTTGCAAGGTCTAATCTTTCGATCTTTGTGCTTGTTGTATTCACTAATAGGGAAACGATCACGAGTTAATACAGCCCAAATCATATCACCAATGTCAAAAAGAACCTGCCGTCGATGCCAATCTACCCCAATCTTGTATTCGGTGTTGCTTTCTTGAATAGCTTGCTTAACCTGCTCATGAATAACTCGAAGATGCTTGGCCATCTCCTCAGCCTTGGGGTTAGTTTGTCCGGGACGTAAAATAGGGACTAAATCCAGTACCCCAGATGGGTTTCATCCATAAATAACTTCGAAAGGACTCAAACAAGTTATCTTCTTCTTTGATCTACTGTATGTGAATTCTACTTCAGGTAAAACTATATCCCATTGCTTTGGTTTGATTCCTGTGAGACATCTCAGAAGATTTCCTAAGCTTCGATTCACTATCTCGGTCTGACCATCTGTCTGAGGGTGATAGGCGCTACTGAAGTTTAGCTTTGTCCCTAGCTTTTCGCATAAAGTCTTCCAAAATTAACTGACAAATTTAGTATCACGATTCGAAGTAATAGTTTGAGGAATACCGTGTAAACGCACAATCTCTTTGAAGAAGAGGGTGGCAATCCGAACAACATCCATGATTTTTTGCATGCCACAAAGTGAGTCATCTTGGAGAATCAGTTCACCACAACTAGAATAGAGTCTGCATTGGTGAGGGTTCCCTTAGATTGCTGACAAACAAAGCAACGGTCCACGAAATGAGCTACGTCACTGGTTAGCTTGGTCCAATAGAAGTCGGAAGAGATGAGGGCTAATGTCTTGTCATGGCCAAAGTGTCCTTTGTTATGCAATTCATTGATAATGTGCTGCCTTAAGGAACAGTCTGGAATGCACAATAGTAGTCCACGAAATAGATAACCATTGTGCAAAATAAAGTCATTTCGAAGTCCATTAGTTACCTCTTGAAATATCTTGCCAAAGGAGGGATCATCAACATACATATTTGAGAAAGATCCAAAGCCGATAACCTTAATACTCATGGTAGTAAATAGGGAACAGACTGCACAAGGGCTTATACTCTCACGAGTATAACCTTGTCTCAATAGCTCTATAACTTGTCATTGTAGTTTTTCAGCATCCTTAGGGCTAACACGGTATGCCAGCCAGTTAGATAATATTTACCCTAAAATGAGGTCAATTTGGTGTTGAATGTCTCTCCTAGAGGAAAGTCTCGGAGGAAGGTCTTCAGCCATCAAACTAACAAAGTCGGATAGGAGTTGTTGCACCTCAGTTGGTAGACCTAAGTCTAGGTCTATTTTATCACTTTTGTAAGAAAACAAAGCATAGACCATGTCTTCGTGCTTCATCTTGTTCAAATATCTGAACATAGAAAGGAGTGTAGAGTTATTAGTTACCAAATCTAAAGGAATTCCATCTCGTTCAGACTCCAAATAGAGTGCAACCATGTCAGAAGACCATGAACTCATCATCTTCCTTGTAAGTATCGTCGATCGTCCTTCTTCTAGATTCAAAAGGAAAGTTGGTAGCTTTATTTTCTTCTCGTAATAACTCCAAGGGGAACATAGCCATGTTGGATGGTACGAGATGATTGTGTCACTGGATGCTCCTACATCAGATGCCCCAGGTTGAAAAGAACTCGTCCTCGAGTTCGAAATAATGTCTTCAACATCCATAGTCTCCCTTTTCTTCATATTGTCTTCCAATACGGCACAAACTGTATCCTCAAATAAGACCAAAATCTCATGGTCATCACCATAGAGTACCTCGTCAACTTCATCATCAAATATCGGTTCGCCTAGTGCTTCAATCTCGTCTTCGTTGTAAACTGGATCACCGAATAATTCGATCTTGTCGTCGTCTTCACTGCCTCCTACAATTGGATGATCGAGAGAGTAGGACTGGTCATACTTAATGTTGTCGAGGTCTGCATCCTCATGGTTGTCTCCGCAGCCGTGAGAGAAATGGGGGACGTAGAGGCACTGGGGAGTTGGTGTTCTCTTGAAGTTGTAGGTGGTGGGGTGGTTGAATCCGTATTTCTCGAAACCAAACTTGTGCTTAGACAACTCTTCTCGATTGGAAATTAGAGGTTTTTTAAAAGGGGAATAAAGGAACTTATAATATTTACGTTCTTGTGTCGCTAGACGTTAAGATAATTTTGTGACTTGTCTCTGTAGATACTGAATTTCGTCTTGGCTGCTACGACCACAATGTGAAGCTTCCTCAGTCAGAACCTGCCTTTCACGATCATGACCACGTCCATGACGACCCTCCATTGGATCTTAATGTGCTCTGATACCAACTGACGTCGACCAGAATTTAGATTATTATGGGGCGTGAAGTTACAGAGGGATTAAGAAGAAACAAGAGAGAAATAACGAAATAAAAAGTATCTCAAGATAAGTTTTAAAAAAAAATCTTCTTGAGAAAATAAGAGCAGGAAATAAAGAAAAAAAGAGATGTAGCCGTAACGTGGCTTAAGCGAAACTAATTGATTCAATATCAAAATAACTTCTCCCAAACATCTTCTAAACATAGGTTTATATAGCTCTCAAAACCCTAAAAAAAATCTAAATCGAAAAATAACAAACTAGACTTATTCCCTAAGATTTAAGATAAATTAACTATCAGGACTCAGTTCCTAAGATTTTGGACAAAATTAAATATAAAAAATAAACTAAACTTAATTAACAGATAACTACTTAAAAAAAAACCTCAATTTTCGATTATCTCCTGCATCACGTTCGGGCGCCCAAATAAGATGGTCCAAGCTCTTGGACCACCAAGGTGTCCAGCGGGTGCCTCGTCGCAATAGATCGCTTTTCATGTCCACGTTAGCAATGATCCGAGCGCTCGAACAGGGTCCAGGCGCCCAGACATGAAAAACTTCATCTTCCAGCCGTTGCGCGAAGTCTGCTCGAGGAGAAGGCCGGAGTTGAATTTGGGTGAGCTCAACTTGGGAAGGTCGGAGGATCACCCAAGTGACCAGAGACGAAGCAAGCGATCGGAGAAGGTGTCAGACGGTCATCACAAGGTTGGCCAATATGAGTACGAGACCGTCCAGGCGCCCAAACAAAATGGGCCAGGCTCTTGGACCACCAAGGTGCCCAGCGGACGCCTCGTCGTAGTGGATCTCTTTTCGAGTCCACGTAAGCAACGGTCCGGGTGCCTGGAGAGTGTCTAGGCACTCAGACATGCAAAACTTCATCTTCTAATCGTTACGCGAAGTCGTTGCGCGGAGATAAAATTTCTCGCCTTGGGGGTACTTGGAGAGGGTCCAGGTGCTCGGACCGTGACAAATCAACAACGGATAAAATTCACCAGATGGCTATAAATAGAGCCCTAGTCTTAATAGTTCAATACAACACACTCTATGATATTTATTGCTTCGAGCTTCTATACTCTCAATGCTATAAGGGTCTTCTCCGCCTTCAACAAAGAAGAACTTTCTGTTGAGACCTTGATATCCGCTAGAGGGGGGTGAATAGCGTTTCGTCGTGCTCCTTGCGTCATTTGCTTCGTCTTGATAATGTGCAGCGGAATACAAAGACAAAACAAAACAAAATACTCACAACGCTAACACCTAGGATTTACTTGGTATCCACCTCAAGAAGAGGTGACTAATCCAAGGATCCACACACACGACACAATCTCCACTATGCAAACCTCCTTCTCGGTTGCAGCCGGAGGCAGAGAATCCGAGTACAAACTCACACAACAACACAATACCACTACAAGAAGAGAATACAGAAATACAAGTGAAATACACTTCTTCTTGCTTACTTGTTGCTCGTTGTTGCCTCTTGAACCTTGGAGAAACACCTCCAAGTGCCTTCAAGAACTGGCAGTGAAGATCTGAAAGCTCGCGTGAAGAATCACAGATGAAGCTCGCAAAGAACTATTGAGAAAACGCTCCGCCAAGGCTTTAAACAGTGCTCCCAATCGATCCAGTCCATCCTCAATCAATTGCCACGTCAGCACCACTTCATCCCAGCCATCCATCTCTCATTTCCTGCCCAACGGTCACTTCCCAATTGATCGACCGATCGATTGGGACCATCTGAATCGATCGGCTGATCGATTCAGAACCATTCTGTGCTCTCGCGTACGCGCGAGAACTTCTCCTCCCCAATCGATCGACCGATCGATTGGAAGCTCCCAATCGATCGCCCGATCGATTGAGAGAGTTTCTGTGCTCGTGATTTCCTGACCCCAATCGATCGACCGATCGATTGGGCCATCACAATAATCTCATCACTCCAATCGATCAACTGATCGATTGGAACATGTTCAATTGATCACCCGATCGATTGAACACCCTGGACTTGACTCAAACTCAAGTCCAGCTCCCCAAACCCAACTCTCGGTCAACCGTGACCTATTGGGTTTGCACGCCTAGCATTTGGCCACTCCAGACCAACCTCGAACTAGCCTTCTAGCTGTTGGAACCCCAAGGTTGTTTTGGTGTGATCAACAAGTTAAGTTAGGTCCTGTGTGTTTCTAACCTTGTGTCTAAGTGTGCAGGAGCTTAGGAGCATAGGTAGTCGAGCGGAAGACGCAGCTAGCGAGAAGGACGACAGTCCGAGGGACGAGGCGCTGCAGAAGAGTACACCGGCGGACGAGAAGGAAGCGCGCGGTGGTTCCAAGGGATGAAAGTAGGAGCGGAAGATTGCTCGGGGAGCAAGAGACGCAGCTAGAGAGAAGGTCAACGACTGAGGGACGAAGACTGTGGATGAGTACGTTGGCGGACGAGAAGGAAACACGCGGTAATTCCGAGGGACGAGAAGCCGGAGGGAAGCACGCTCGAGAAGACCGGAAGTTGGGTTCGGGTGAGCCCTTTTCCGGATGGCAAAGATCACCCAAGCGAGCGGATCCGGAGGAGAAGAACCGGACCGAGGCGGGACTGAACCAGAGAAGAGGTCCCGGACGAAAAAATCAACGCTTGTTGACTTTGGGCTCCAGGGCGCCCGGAGCCCTCTGGGGCGCCCGGAGCCCTTCGGGGCACCCGAAACCCTTCCGGGCGCCCGAACCCTGATTTTGACCAGGATCATAATTTACGTGATCTGAACGTTGGGGGATAAAGTTTTATCCCCCCAAGGCGCCCGGAACCCTTCCAAGCGCCCCGACCAAGGTTATAAATATAGCCTTGGTCCATAAGCTTTTAATCAACTCAGAAATTTACATTCCAAATACTTGTGCGCTTTTGTTCTAGTTTAGCTTCTGTCTTTTGTGCTTTTACTGCTGTAAGAGGCTTCTCCGCCTGAAGGAGATTGATAGTGCGATCATCTTTCTTGGATTAACAACCACCCCGGTTGTAACCAAGTCAAATCCGGTGCCTCTTCCTTTTCTTTCTTTTTCTTGTTTAAGCGGTAACGGTCCTACAAGTGGTATCAGAGCCGAGACGCTTCAGGAGGACTAACCACCGAACGAAGCAACAAGATGGCCGAATCTAACATCCACCCGCTAAAATTCGAGGGGGACTTTGCAAGCTGGAAGAAACACATGGAGGTATTTTTCGGTACCGATTTCGATTTATTACTAACAATGAAACTCGATTTTGAAGCTCCCGAGGGCAAAGCGAAAAATTCATGGACAAAGAAAGAGCACGCCGAGTACATGACAAATAAGAAAGCAGAATTCCATCTGCTAAGCATACTTCCGCCACAAGAAGTCAACCGTGTCAGCACTTACAACTCGGCAAAGGAGCTTTGGGAGAAGTTCCTTGAACTACACGAAGGAACATCCGAAGCCAAGCTTGCGAGACGAGACTTAATTCACAACCAGCTCACCAACCTCCGTCTTGAAGAAGGTGAAACAATTGCACATCTGCACTCAAGGATACAGGAGCTGATCACCGGACTTTCGAATCTCGGAGAAGAGGTAAGTAACCGAGATTCACTCAGGTATGCTTTAAATTCCTTTCCGAGAAATTCAAAATGGGCATCACTAGTAGATGCCTTTTATATTTCAAAAGATCTAGAAAAAGTTTCTTTAGAAGAATTTTTCTTGACATTTGAAGTGCACGAATCAAGATGTGCAGGTTCGAAGGAGTCCAAGAACAACATCGCCCTCAAAGCATCGAGAGACTAGCCTGAGTCGGAATCTTCTCTCGACGACGAGGAAATGGTAATGATGGTAAGACGATTTAAGAAGTTATACAATTCTAGAAAAACTAACCATCCACAGGGTAGAAAGAAAAGAACGATCCGCTGCTACCATTGCGACGAAGAAGGGCACGTCAAGGACAACTGCCCCAAGCTAAAGAACAAGGATAAAGATAAAGGGAAAAAGCCTGTTCAAAAGCGCAAAGCCCTAAAAGCGACGTGGGACGATACATCGTTTGAATCAAAAGTCGAAGCATTCTCCGGACTCGCACTGATGGCGAGTCATCAAGACGACGATTGCGATTCAAGTTCCTCCGAGATGAGCATCGAAAGCATCAATGAAGGGGGAGCTTCGTCGGAAGAAAGCAGCAGCTCAGGGGGAGAAACGGATAACGAGATCGATAAGGTAAGTCAAGTACGATCTCTTCCTCCCGATAAAATGTTTAAGTTCGTTAAACTTTTAACAAAAGATTGCTGCAAATTAGAAAGTGAAAATAAAAATTTTAAAGTAATTCTAGCTAAGTCTTGTCCCTTAGAAGAATTAGATAAATTAAAACTAGCAAATGAAAATTTGAAACTTGAAAATGATGATTTGAAAATTCAAGTAGATAACTTGAAAAACTATGCATGCTCATTTAAAACCAATATTAGAAGATTTAATAATTTAAATTGGTATTATAGATATCACCAGGGACAAATTAGGAATATCTCTAGAAAATATGTCCCTAAGAAATTTTTAATCAACCCAGTAGGCTGGAACCTTTATTGGGTTCCTAAATCTTGCTTAATCTAAATATTAATAAAAGTTAGCGCTTTCAGTGAGAAAATTAAATAATGAATTTCTTTATGAGGCTTTGTCTAAGGAAGTGGTTGTTGCTCTAATAACCAAGATGGTCTAGTGCCTCGCCACAACCTGGAAGCCAAAATATTGAAATAAATGTTTAATTAACTTTCTGTCAAAGCATTAAAATTAGAATTAATTAATACTTTCAAAGTTTTTTCAAACATTTTTCAAAAATTTTTTACTTAGAATTTTTTTTTTAAATTCTCTTTAACACTTAGAAAAATTATCAGAAGATTTCTTTAGTTAAAGGTTATAATTGAAAATTTCTGCTTAAAGTTTTTAGAAATTATATATATATAATTTCCCTTAGAAAATTTTACTTAATTTTTTTTCAGAAACTCTTTATGTAAAAATTATTACAAATTTTCTTAGTCTTTAACCCTTAGATTTTTTTTTTTTTGGAAACCCCATTTTTTGTGATCAAAGGGGGAGAAGGATTAGTATAAGTCTAGGGGGAGGTAGACCTTATTTTATTTTTTGCACTTAAATTGCAAATTAAGTTAATTTACTTAACTTTATTTTATGTCTATTTTAACCCTACCTTAACTTGCGTTTATCACACCAAAAAGGGGGAGATTGTTGGAACCCCAAGATTGTTTTGGTGTGATCAACAAGTTAAGTTCGGTCCTGTATATTTCTAACCTTGTGTCTAAGTGTGCAGGAGTTTAGGAGCACAGGTAGTCGAGCGGAAGACGTAGCTAGCGAGAAGGACGGCAGTCCGAGGGACGAGGCGCTGCAGAAGAGTACACTGGCGGATGAGAAGGAAGCGCGCGGTGGTTCCGAGGGACGAAAGCCGGAGCGGAAGATTGCTCGGGAAGCAAGAGACGCAGCTAGCGAGAAGGTCGACGACCGAGGGACGAAGACTGCGGATGAGTACGCTGGCGGACGAGAAGGAAACACGCGGCAATTCCAAGGGACGAGAAGCCGGAGGGAAGCACGCTCAAGAAGACCGGAAGTTGGGTTCGGGTGGGCCCTTTTCCGGATGGCAGAGATCACCCAAGCGAGCGGATCCGGAGGAGAAGAACCGGACTGAGGTGGGACTGAACCAGAGAAGAGGTCCCGAACGAAAAAGTCAACGCCTATTGACTTTGGGCTCCGGGGCGCCCGGAACTCTTCCGGGCGCCCGGACCCTGATTTTGACCAGGATCACGATTTACGCGATCTGAACGTTGGGGTATAAAGTTTTATTCCCCCAGGGCGCCCGGAACCCTTCCAGGCGCCCCGACCAAGGCTATAAATATAGCCTTGGTCCAAAAGCTTTTAATCAACTCAGAAATTTACATTCCAAACACTTGTGCGCTTCTGTTCTAATTTAGTTTCTATCTTTTGTGCTTTCACTGCTGTAAGAGGCTTCTCCGCCTGAAGGAGATTGGTAGTGCGATCATCTTTCTTGGATTAACAACCACCCCTGGTTGTAACCAAGTCAAATATGGTGCCTCTTCCTTTTCTTGCTTTTTCTTTTTTAAGTTAATTTTATGCAAGTGTTAGTTTAAGAGTTCGAGAAGTTGTTTTGTTTTTGATTTTACAGGCTATCCAACCCCCCCTTCTAGCCAGTCGCAACGATCATACACTAGCCTCCTCCATCAGCTCGTATCCCTAGGATATCTCCCCATCCTTCACGCCTTGCCTTCTGGAGCTTCCATCGACCTCATCCTAGTTGTCGGGTTCTCCTAGCCAAGTTACCCTAGGACTTGCTTTGCCAAGATCATACTTGGACTTTCCAATTGCCTGGCTCCTAACCAGGACTTTCACTTTGCCAAGATCACACTTGGACTTTCCAATTGCCTGGCTCCTAACCAGGACTTTCACTTTGCCAAGATCACACTTGGACTTTCCAATTGCCTGACTCCTAACCAGGACTTTCACTTTGTCAAGATCACACTTGGACTTTCTAATTGCCTGGCTCCTCACCAGGACTTTCACTCTACCAAGATTACACTTGGACTTTCCAATTGCTAATCTCACTTATCAGCACTTTCACCACCAAGTCTAGTCAATACTGACCTACTTGGATTTTCACTCTTGCCAACCTTCCCGTTGGACTTACCTTTGCCTAATATCCAATTAGGACTTTCCCAGTCAAGTCTCCTGTCAACCTTGACCTACTTGACTTTTCTCTTGCCTAACCTCAAGTTAGGACTTTCCCATTGCCTAAACTCCAGTTAGGACTTCTCCACTGCCTAACCTCCAGTTAAGACTTTACCACTGCCTAACCTCCAGTTAGGACTTTTCTTTTGCCTAATCTCCAGTTAAGACTTTCCCATTGCCTAAACTCCAGTTAGGACTTTCCCATTACCTAAACTCCAGTCAGGACTTCTCGAGTGCCTAACTTCCAGTTAGGATTTACCCAGTCAAGTCTCCTGCCATCCCTAACCTACTTGACTTGTCTTCTCCTCAACCTGGTCAACCATTTGACCATCTCCACAACCGGACGACTGCCCTAGTAGTCTCTATATATTGTCAAACAGACGATTGCCCTAGCAATCTCCATATATTGTCAAACAAACGATTGCCCTAGCAATCTCTATATATTGTCAACCATCAAAACTCAAATCCCGACTCAAGCTTGACTCAACTCAAGCTTAGTCAAATTGGTCAAACTTGATGTAGGGAAATTACCCCAACACTTTCTATTGGAGCTTTAACTGTCTTGGATTAGCAACCTTCTCGGTTGCAAACCAAGTAAACTTTGAGTTTTTTCATACTATTTATGCCATTACTTTTGATTAACTAATGTGTGTTTGTTTTTACTAAATAGAAATTAAAAAAAGTGTTTTATTATATTTCAGGGTAACTCTTTCCTCTTATCGGCCGCACGAGACCAACATAAACTGTTAGCCTTATTATTTTTATCTGATTTTGTTTTTATATTTAGTGTAACATAGTACAACTAATCACATAATTAAGATAAAAATAATATTTTTAAAATTCTTAATTCTAATTTACAAAATTAATGAAAAATTTTATAAGAGGCCTTTAGTAAAATAAAAAAATCTCATCCATGCCCATTAAAATAATTAAAATCTTATTTCAATAAAAAAAAGAGTTTAGTAAAATACAAGTACTCATAATATTGATATCGGGCAAAAAAAAAAACAAATAAAAGAGTATTCTTTCTCATTTATTATTAAAATAACATCTCATCCCTAATAGTAAAAAGTGAAATTCGTCATCCCAGTAACTCCACATGGTCACTATCATGGCCATATGTGAGAAAGTAAATCGAAAAGCTGGTCATTGTGGGGTAGGGTATTTTTCTTAACTTTACTGAGATTTTTCCCTTGCCCATTATAGCTATATTTAACTCACAGTAACCAACTCAACCATGATCGGGGGCAAATAATCTCTCATCCAGTTTCAATGATGGTGCAATCGGCATTAGGTCAAGATTGGTTAGATTGACCAAGCTCAAGTTGACTCAAGTTGGGTTTAGATGTCTGATCAACATGTTAGTTGGTCGAGTAAGAGTTAAGTAAGTCAAAGTTAACTAGATATTTGACAAGAAGTGAAAAGTCCAAGTGTGTCATTGTTGACCGAATATTTGACAATCGGAAGTCTAATAAGGAGTTGATATGAGAAAATCCAAGGGAGTCGTGGTTGATCAGACACTTGGTGAGTATAGATGACGAAAGTCGAAGTGGATGACGGTTAATCAGACACTTGAGTTATGCAAAATCGGACACTTGGCATGAGAAGGGAAAATCATGTGAATACCGAAGCTCCAAACCACGTGTACAAGCTCAAGAAAGCACTTTATGGGCTTAAACAAGCACCACGAGCTTGGTACGAAAGGTTGTCAACATATTTACTAGAAAAGGGTTTTGTAAGAGGCCAAATAGACCCAACACTATTTCTGCGTAGAGATGGTGAAAATATTTTTGTAGCCCAAGTGTATGTCGATGATATAATTTGTGGTTCAAATAACAAGGGCTATTTGAATGAATTTATTTCTCACATGGAAAGTGAGTTTGAGATGAGTCTAGTAGGAGAATTGACATTTTTCCTTGGACTTGAAATCAAACAAACTCGAGATGGAATTTATGTCCATCAAACGAAATACACTCAAGAGATGCTCAAAAAATTCAAAATGAGTGACTCTAAGGAAGTATCCACTCCAATGGCGACAAACACTCGTCTTGACAATAATGAGAGTGGGAAACCAGTTGATCTAACGCAATAGAAGCATGATCGGTAGTCTTCTATATCTCACAGCTAGTCGACCGGACATACTTTTTGCTGTGGGCATGTGCGCTAGATATCAAGTTTGTGCCAAGGAATCTCATTTAACTGCAGTTAAGAGAATTCTAAGATATCTCAAGGGCACAATTAGAGTAGGACTGTGGTACCCTCGTACGGAGTCTTTTGATTTGATAGGCTATACCGATTCCGATTATGCTGGATGCAAATTGGATCGGAAAAGCACTAGTGGGGGTTGCCAATTTTTAGGTTCATCATTGAGTAGTTGGTCAAGTCGGAAGCAACATTATTGTGTTGCTCTCTCCATGACCGAGGCTGAATACATTGCCATGGGAGAGAGTGTATCACAATTGTTGTGGATGATTTACACTCTAGAAGATTATGGACTTTCATATAAAGGAGTGCAAGTGTTGTGTGATAACATTAGCACAATAAACCTAACGAAAAATCCAGTCCATTATTCAAGGACCAAACACATTGAAGTGCGTCATCACTTCATTAGAGATCACGTAGCTAGGGGGTCATCACTTCATTAGAGATCACGTAGCTAGGGGAGACATTGCACTCACATATGTTGAGTCAAAGTTAAACCTAGCCGATATTTTCACCAAACCCCTTCCGGAAAATGAATTTAGTCATTTAAGGAGGGAATTGGGAATGTGTTTGGCTCAATAAGTCATTTTGACCACATTATGATCAATAAGGACCGTTAAAATGACAAGAGAAATTGGGAAATTAATTTGGGCAACTTGGGAACATCTCACACAAACTTTAAGGTTTGACAAAATATTTTTGTTTGCTAGAAATGGGGTGAGATGCTAGGATCAACCAAATTATTCAAAATGTATCATGCATCCCTTGAATAATTAGGTTGAAGAGACATAAATTGAGTATGGGGAAGGTCATTACATAATTCATGTGTATTTGGCTCCTAGATCTTACTCATATATTCCAACCAAGGAATCTTGGTTGGACCTGTGTCTAGAAATCGTCTAACCTTGTTGATGTGTTGATTGATACCCTTGATTGATACATTTCTGATTTTGATTGAAAATAGGACAAGTTGGTGAAGAAATTTTGACATATTTTGACAAACTTGTAACTACTCATAGCAAGGATATATTTTGAACCGATAGCCTGAGTCAGATTTACTACCTTGGTTCACTATAGATCATAGTTTCAGCAAACAAACAAAACAAACTTCTCTGGTTTTGAAACCTTGAGATTCAACACATTTGTTATGAAGTATCTGAAACTTTCGAGCCCTAAATAATTCCAAATCATTAGAGCTCATCATTAGGAAATATTCATTGATATCACTGAATATAATCTGTGGGCTCTTCAGATCCTAGGTTCTGAACTTGGAAGTTGTTGAACCAAGTTTCAGAGCTTTCGATACGAATTTCAGAGACTGAAATCACTGATTATCAGTCACTGATCGGTCCAGGGACCGATCAAGATGATATCTGATCGGTCTCTACGACCGATCAGGAGAGTTCCACCTCTCTGTTCGATATCTGATCGGTCCGGGGACCGATCAGGAGGTTCCCTGATCGGTCTCCACGACCGATCAGGAGGCTCTGGCACGCGACCTCTGATCCACCTCTGATCGGTCCGGGGACCGATCAGGAGGTTCCCTGATCGGTCTCCACGACCGATCAGGACACTCCCTGACCGATCAGGACGTTCCCTGATCGGTCAGGATTTCTCCTGATCGGACAGCCGTCCGATCTTATGATCTGATCACCCCCTTTAACTTCCCCCAATCATTCGTTCTCTTATTTCACGTCGAAAACCCTAGCCGAACCACTCCTCAGTCCCGACTCTTCTCTCTATCTTCTCCGAAAGCTTCAAATGGCGCCTAGGTAACTTCCTTTCTCCTCGAAATCTGTTCATTTTTGGCATTTTAGCTTCTTTTCACAGTGTATCTCTGTGTGTTGTCTCGGTTCTCGACTCTGTGGCTCCCGTGGACTCCCATTTGCCCCGACCATGTCCCATTTTTGACCTATTTAGGAAGAAATCAGCCGGTGAGGGTACGTCTAAGTCATCTGCTGAGAAATCCAAGTCCCAGGCACCCTCCCGACCTCAACCTTCCTCTTCTTCAAGATTCCTGAACCGACAGTTTGAACAAGCGTTTCAACAGAGGACATTCAAGCTGCTCCCATGTCGATCTGTGGATCAAAAGTACATGGATGAGTTTTGTCCCTCTGTATCCGAAACCCTGGCACATTACAAACTTGACTCGTTAGTCTACCTAGAAAGGGACATCAACTATGACCTAGTATCTGAATTCTACAACAATCTTCATCAGGGCAGTGATGGTGCTTATAGAACCAGAGTTGCTAAAAGAACTATTGATTTCTCCATCGTAGAATTCTTTGGGTATCTAGGTTGCCGAATGTGTTCAGGAGATCTTTTTTCCATTTATCCTGATTTACCCCATCCTTTACCTTCTCCATTTGATGTCTCACCTGATTCCATCTATGAGTACTTCTTCGGTCATCCTAGACCAGATGGACTGGATGAGTTGGATGTCGAGTTTCCTACTTTTGCGGCTCTGAGACTATCTCTTCCTGACTATATTCTCTTTAAGATAGTCACAAACTGTCTTCTTCCAATCACATCCAAACCTCTAGCAGAGATCCGACCATACCACTGCCTGATGCTTTATGGTTTGCGTCGGCGTCTCGATTTTGATATCATGTCGAGCATCTATTCTTCGATCATCTCATATTCTCAGCCTAGCAGCTCCACTATTTATATGCCTTATGGGCATATAATTACAGATTGGCTCGAGACCCTTCTGATAGATGTGTCTAAGGGTAGGATAGTGAAGATGGTCAGACAGGATTGCAGACTTGGGAAACGGGCATTTTCCAAGTCCGGTATCTTGGGACAGAATGGGGCTGTTCGGTGGAAGGATGGGAGAGGTCTGGGAGAGTTACCACGGGCACTTCCTCGACAGGTTGCTGCTCCTCCTCCTGCTGCTGATGAGGCCGATCCTGATCTGCGCTGGCAGATCGCTGAGCTAGAGAGCCGCTTCGATCAGCACGATGAGCTGCTGTCTGCTGAGCTCCATGGACTGCGTGTTCGGATCGACCAGCGCTACGATGACTTACGCAGTCAGCAGTTGGTGACGCAGCAGCTGCTTCTGGGCTGGATGGCCAACTACCCACCTCCGCAGCATTTCTCGGGCCATCCACCTTCGAGCTCCAGCATGCCGCCTCAGGGTTACGTGCCTCCCGCAGATGATGATGAGGTTCCTCCTGTTGAGGATATTGATTGATACATTCTGTGTGTCACTTTGCCTGTCTGTGTTGGATACTATTTGTTGGATATCTTTGTCTGACCTGGATACTTATGCTACTCATATGTTTTTGCTATTCATTTGTCTATTTCTTGCTTTTCCTTATGCTTCAGTTCATATTAATATGTTGTTCCTATGCCATGATTTGATTGTATCTTATCTCTTTCTTAATGTCATATAATACACTTAGAGGGAACTCTAGGTGCATTAAGAAAAAGACAGTATGGGTTAAGGGGGAGCCTTTTGAGGTTTGTCACCTCATTTGCACCTTTTTCGGTGTTTGACAAAGGGGGAGAGGACACCTAAGTTTAGAGATGTATGAAGACTTGATTTTAGGGGAAAAGATAACGGGAAGGATCTTGATTCCCGTTATTGACTTAGTGGTGTATCCATCTTAGGGGGAGGATCTTGATTCCCCTAAAATTATGAAAATAAGAACATTTCTGATCTAAACTTAAATCGTGTTGTCAAACAACAAAAAGGGGGAGATTGTTGATACAGTCTGACCTGGCTGTTGTTTTGATGTTGACACTGATTTAAGTTTGTATCAGATGTTAATTGAACTCGGATTGATTAATGATCAAGGTTGATCAAGTGGAAGGGAAAAGTCCAAGTTGGAAACTTGGCACGCGAAGTCGGAGAGGGCTCGGTAGCTCGTTCTCCGGACTAAGTCGAGAGGGCCCTGAGCTCTGCCTCCGGACCCGACGGGAGAGGGCTCTGAGTTCGTTCTCCTGACCAGGCCGAGAGGCCCAGCTCGCCTCCGGACCCCGACGAAGTCGGAGAGGGCTTGGTAGCTCGTTCTCCTGACCAGGCCGAGAGGGCCGTAGCTCTGCCTCCGGACCGCACGGGAGAGGGCTCGGTAGCTCGTTCTCCGGACTAGGTCAGAGAGGGCTCGGTAGCTCGTTCTCTGGACCTGACGAAGTCGGAGAGGGCTCGGTAGCTTGTTCTCCGGACTAGGTCAGAGAGGGCTCGGTAGCTCGTTCTCTGGACCGGACGAAGTCGGAGAGGGCTCGGTAGTTTGTTCTCCGGATTAGGTCAGAAAGGGACCTAAGTGGACATTCCATGGTATATTGGATCGGTCGGCAGACCGATCCAGTGACACATAAGACAGTGGATCGGTTGGCAGACCGATCCAGTGAAACTAAGTTTCCATGGATCACTCAGTAGCACACTGAGTGTAATCTGATCTGTCTGTAGACCCCAATGGCTACATGCACCTGCGCTTCTACAACCACGAGAGAATCCTTGGCTCCGGTCCCAGCGCCACTGTCGTCTACGCCGTCCAGCGCCGTGACTCCAACTCTGGGGTTGGCTTCGGTAACGTCATCGTCTACGACAACCTTCTGCGGTCCGGGGTGGAGACAGACTCACCCATCGTCGGTCGAAACATGGGCATGGGAGTGGGCTCGAGCTTGGCCGAGAACTCTGGTCTCACCAATTTCCAGCTGGTGTTCACCGCTGGCAAGTACAGCGGCAGCTCCCTTGCCCTGCAGGGGTTGTTCCCGGTCTCCCCACTCGGGACCGTGTTCGAACGGGCGATCACCGGAGGCACAGGAAAGTTCCGTTTGGCCAGAGGATACCTCTTGACCACGGAAGTTCGTGCTACCAACACGACCCTCACTGGACAACTCGACGCTTATATCACCTTCCGTTGAGACTTGAGATCAACATTTATATATGCAATTATTCTTTTCTACTCATTTATAATTAATTATTTCATAATCCTTGATTTTATGTATAGAAATACATTTATCTTAATAATTAAGTTAAATTGTATTATAAAAGTTCATGATTATTTTGGATGATAAAAAGGTTGAATGGTACATGATTAATTACTTCTGTTTTATCTTCTTCGTGATGAGCAAGTTAAAGATCGGAATCAAATTAAAACTTGAAAAAGTTACATATGAAAGAAAAAAATGGATTATATACAGCCGTTTTACAAAAGAATGTGTTCCGATATTTGGATGGGACAACTCCCACGTAAATACCCTTTTTGACTTTGGCCACGCATGCTGCTACTAGATTCATTTCCATTAGTCTGGTTAGCCTTGTTTCACCTGATGATGTGGATCATATATAATCATTTTATCAAAGAATATGTTCCGAACTAGGGATGTGTCAAATCCTGTGTAAGTTTTTTTTTTTTTTTTTTTTTTTTTTTTTTGTTGATGACTTTGGCCACGCCTGCTACTAGATTCGCTTCCTTTCATCAGGTCGGCCTTGTTTCATCTCGCTTGTCACGTCTCGAAGGAGTTCCTATCAGAAAAAACTTTGGCAGCATCTCCCTTATACTAGTGACAATCTGAAACTCACTACAAAGCTCTCAGGGCTCACAAACATGGGCCAACACGGCCGGAACATATATAATGAAATAAGATAAACATTCCACCCAGTTTATATAATTCAGCCTCCGGCTATCACAACCACGCAATTATAATGGTAAAAACCTGCTCAGCTACAACGAGGAAAACACAACACAATGGACAACATCATATCCGAAGCACGATATAAAATTCAAAGTGCAAAACACATACATCATAAGTATGTAGTTCACTAACAAAGAAACACAAGTCCGATAATATAAAACCACCTCGACACCTAGTGGGGACTACAACAAAAATGTTAAAAGACAACACCCCTACAACAACGGTTTTAGAAGGAAGTGTTGTTAATTTGGTTAAAGACAACAGTTTTTGACAAAACCGTTGTCTTTGAGCTTTCAAAAAAAACAAAAGACAAAAGTTTTGTAAAAACTATTGTCGTTGAGCGACTTTTTGTAAAATCAACAACACATTTTACAACGGTTTTCTAAAACTGTTGTCTTTAAGTTCTTTCTTAGGGGGTCAAAGACAACGGTTTATTAAAACCGTTGTCTTTGACTTTTTTCTTTCGCCGTTTTTTCCCTTCACAGTTTTTGTTGTGGCAATGTTCTGCATTCCCTCCGAAAATTTTTTGGCACCTTATTTTCCCCCTTAGCCTTCCCAAACCCTAAACCCCTCTCATCATACGATCTCCCGACCTTCCTATCGAAACCTTCAGAAGGGGTGAGAGGAGGGATTTTAGGGGCTCCCTCCTCCTCTTTCCCCCTCTGCTCATCGCCATCGCCAGATTCCCGTTCGCACTGCTGTTTCGGTGCCCCCGACTTCACCCTTAGCCCCGGCACGCTGTACGACGTGCTCGACGTCGTCGCTGCCACATCGGGGCTCGAGATCATGGTGGCTTACTGGAGGCTCGCCAGCGCATGCCACCCGGACGCGGTGGTCGCGGCGGACCGGCTGACGAGTTCATGTGGATCCACGCGACCTACGAGACGCTCTCCAACCCGGACAAGCGCACTGAGTATGATCGAGGGGTCCTCGTTGCCGATCGGAGATGGAGGTCGTTCCATTCTTCCTGATCGTCGTATTCCTTCTACGCCGGCCGACGCTAGCCGCGGACATGGGAGATGGACCAGTGCTGGTAACTAACAAGATGCATCAAAGGTGTTTGATTATATGACGATCTCAAATTTTCTACCCCAAATTGCTTTATTGCTGTTCTTTGTACATGTTCACAGATCGAATAATCTTTGATCTCGCCAAACAACCTCTTCCTATTTCAATTTTGTTTTCCCTTTTCCTTAGGTAATCATATTAATCTAAGATTGGAATCAAAACTAAAGAAAACCTTTGACTTCATGTTCTGTTTGCTTTAAAAACAAGAAGTTCTGAGATTTCTTAGATCTCTATTTGATCTGTGAATTGATTAGCAACTCTTTGGTATTTTCAAGAAAGGTTTTTACTCAAGTTGCTACAATTAATTCATAGATGCAAATGGAGGAAGCATTTGATTGTGATGGTTTCGCTTCACCTTCCTTTAGAGGAACGGCTGAACAACTTTGTAACAAATGAATAAGCCTTCTTGTCTCATCTAACCTTAAAAAGTGTACCAGCTTCCTACTTTCCTTGAGTTAGGACATGGAGGCAGTGAGGATGGCAGCAATTATGAGTAAGAACATGGAGGCAGTGAGGATGAGCGAAAGGTATGTCTCACCTAGGTTTTGTTTGGAAAAGTGATTTTTTAAAAAAAAATAATTTTATTAAACATATTTAAAATCATTGGGGTAAGTGACAAGGCTTGCAAAGATGAAATGTGAGTTTTTTCAGGTTGTGTTGTTTCATTATTTGTCAGCATTTTGCAATCAATTGGTTTATAAGAATCTTTGAATTTTTGAACCATATGTAATGAAGCATTATTTTAAGAACTAGGAGAAGCTGCTTTTATATAAATGTGAGTTTGTACAACTTCTGTGTTTCTTCCTTTGGCGATAAGAATTTATTGCTTGGAACTGCAGAATTCTCCTTTTTCTCTTCTTATGTTTGGAACTAATCTTGCTTTCTGAAAACCATTAGTGTTTGTATAATGGTGGTGTATCTGCCTCAAGGTTGGAATTGGTCTTGCTTCCTTCCTTTGAGAAATGGAAATGAAACTTCATATACAATTGAAGTAATTGTTTATGATTATTTTCTGTGACAATAGAGAATTCAATTGTGTTACTTTGCTGATTTTCCTTGCTTAAATGTTGGAAAACCAAAAGGACCATCATATGTGCCCCTTGAGGTTTTTGAGCTCATTCTACTTCACTTTTTTTAAAAAAAATTTGAAAGAACCTTTATTTTTATCCTGACAAATTTGGCAAACTATTCAGTTCTGCTCCTTAGTTTCACTACAAAGATATACCAAATCACTGTCAACATTTAAACAAGCTTCCCTGGTGGAAAAGTCAAGGCTGAAGCCTTATGAATGAATAAGTGTCCTCAGTGAGGTATGTGTCGATCTTTAAAATTGGTTTTGTTGGTATGACATGTATGCTGTTCTTTCATGCTTATCCTTGGATGATAGATAGGCTTTGAGATTCAATAATTATGATGCTCACCCACTCCTACATGTATGTAGCGTTAGCATTGCCACTGCTTTTATTCAAATAGAAGGCATAGTATTGCAACCTCCCCGGGTATGGTTTTATGTTTTGTATTTATATTTTTACGTATTATTTGAGGTTATTTATGACAAAAGCAAATGTTGCAGCTCAGAGTTGGCAATGGAGAGGACTTTATTCCATCAAGGGGGAGATGGAATTTTAACCAAAAGGTGTTTTTTTTTCTTTCAATGAGTTTATTATTGTAGTTAAAATATATACCTCTTTCAGAAATTGATGGAGCCGTCTCAAATCACCCGTTGGGTTGTTGATAATTTTTTAGCTCGACGTGATGTTTCAAACCTCATACATGACATGCGCAAATGCACAAATATGAAGCGCATTGTATGTTTTGACATTACTTTTTTCCCATGGAGTTTTAAATGCAGGTACAATTATTTTTAACCAAATTTGTCATCCTAGGAATTATGACTTCTACATGTGCTCTAATGTTGACATGATTGTAAGCTCTGTGTTTCAAAAGTTGTACTCTATTTAAAGCCTTTACATTTATAAAATTTTAGCATTCTTGGTCGATGTGGATTTTGTTTGGGTGCTTTCTTTTTTACATGTACCTGCTTTGTGAATTACTAGGTATATTTTCAAAATTAAATATCAATGTTCTTGACAGGAACTTGCTTTGTGGATTAAATTCTACCATTTGTCTAAATAAATTCAATATTTCAAGAGCTATAAGTAATTCAAGTTTTTCTTATATTGGTTTTTGTAATTTCATAGGGTACAACCCAACCCACTCATTACCATGTGCTAATGGATGAGAATGGATTTATTACTGATTTCCTGCAGGAGCTTGTTCATTCCCTTTCTCATGTGTAAGTACTTGTTTATATATACGTAACTAATATTTTAGTTCTCCAATGATTAATATTGTAATTGAGATATCCTATTCTATGTCCAAATGTACAAATATAAGAGGAGTACAACTGCGATATCTGTGGGTAAGTTGGGCAGTGCTCTTAAGTTTTTTCGTGATTTGTGCCATACCTTATAAATTGTTAGGACCCCTGTATTGAAAAATCTGGATTGTGGTTTCATTTGAAGGTTTGACTATTCTTTCCAAGTTAAACTTGTGAAAATTTTAGGTTAACTAGAGTCCATCCAATCCTACCAGACAAGATTAGTGACTGGTTCCAGTTTTAACCTGCTGAAGTGAATTGTCCAAGATTTTGAAACTTGTCTCCTTTGATCATAAATAACTTGCATGTTTTTACAAGATCTAATAAACATTTCTTTTATTTATATGATTGTTTTTACAAGATCTAATGATTTTTTTTCTATAATTGTAGATTGTGCCTTGTCCATTGTTAGCACTTGCAATTTAATTGGAAGTTGTTTCGGTGTTGCCCTACATAAGGTCAACGACTGATGCAAAACATAAAGGTAAAATTATCATATCTTTGCATATTCATAAATAAAATATGTTGTCTTTTAACATTTTAGCTTCTGTTGTGTTTTTTGTTTTTTTAACTCATGTAGTTCAATGAAATAATGGGTCAAGCTTCTGAATCCAGGTTCGGTCTGGAGAAGGACCATAGTGAGTACTTAACCAAATACCAAAGGTTTCATTGATTCAAATGAAACTTGAGGGACTAAATTTAAGTATTCAAACCTCTATCATGATCATGGATATTGGCTAAGTCTCAACTTATTAGGAGGTAAGAAATGACCCCTCTTTCTTCTTTAGAAATCTAGCACATCATATTAATATTTTTTTTCTTCTTTTCATCCTGAAGGAAAGTAATCTCCAGGACGTTTATTTTCAGAAAAGGGATAAAGCTGGGTTTGCAAGCTAAGTCTATGAAGTTTTGTATGCAGAAAAAGGACCAGTACGTGAAGATTGTTGCACATCCTGATCACTTGATCTATTCAGAAACAGATAAGTTAATTTGCATGGTTGTGGTTTGATAAACTTAATTTTGTGGTTGTCATGAACTTATGGTCATGTTTGGATAGCTTAGCTTGTAGTAATTGTAGAAGTTTATAAACTTAACTTAAGTGAATGTACATATATGTTGTACCAGTTTTTGGTTGAGACAAGATGTATAAAACGCAACTGAATGAATATATGTTGACAATGGTTTTGTGAATGTATATATGTTGTACATGTTTGTGTGCAAAAAAATTATTTTATCTATTCGTGATGCATTTTCTAATCAACATAGACAACATTTTTTTAACCGTTGTGAAAAGTATGCAAAGACAATGGTTTAAAACTAAATTTGGAAGAAAGACAACAGTGTATTTGTTGTCAAAAGCATATCTGCGATCAAAATTATTGCAAAACTGGCAATTACAACAGTTTTATATGTTGCAGAACTGTTGTCATTGGTATTAAAAGACAACGCTTTAAATCCGTTGCATGACTGTTGTCTAATGTGATCAAAGACAACTGTTTTAAACCGTTGTCTTTTACTGCACATTTAACAACACTGCCAATTACAACGGTTTTAAAGAGCCTACGATAACGGTTTTTAACCGTTGTCTTTTAATATTTTTGTTGTATTGGGGACTAACGACTGACCCTCCTGACGACTTCAACCTGAAATAGAAAAATAAAACCACGGGGTGAGTCCAAGAACTCAGCGGATACCAAGCTAACATGAATAATACAATATAACCGATAATAATAAATATGCAGTACAGTTTCCTGGAAAATAACTGAAAATGCAAAACTGAAAGATAAGAGAAACTGTACTCACCAAGGTCTCCTATCCTGACATAAAAGTCGTCAGACCAAACCCATCATGTCTCCTGTATGCATGTCAATCATATGCAACTACAGAAATGCAGCATCAAATATGCAGCAATCACAAGCAATAAATGCAATTCATGCATATGATGCAAAATGTCCTGGTCACCTCTGATGTCAGTCAGTCATCTCACACATGATGATGAGACAGAGTGGGTAGGGTTGTGACAACTGTCCACTCTGTCATCACTATTCCTGAGTGACCGAGTGGGCAGGACGCTGTCGGAGTACACCTATCCTGTTACCCCAAACAGAGTGGGGGAGCTCAATGCTCTCATCTCCCTGAGACATTCCAGAGGAGGGATCCCTATCCTGCAACCACGCTGCATCACCGTTACCCATGAGCGGGCCAACGGAGCTCTTGACAAAGCAACCTGCTGCAAGACACCCTATATGATATACCATTAACCCATGAGTGGTTAAGTGTGCAGATCCATGTAACTGAAGTGATGTGCTCAACAATAATAGAGCCGACAATCGCTCAGCATGCAATCATGCAAAATGATGCATGTCACTAAGCATGTAAATCCTGACACCTCCATAATATATACCAAAAGGTAAAGAAATCCAGCAAGGATCTAAGTATCATGAAACTAGGTACACATGTCAGATATATCTAGTAACTAGTCTTGAACACAGTAAGACAATGTATGTCACTACTTATATAATAATAGGTACACATGGCAAGAACAAAAGAATATAAGTCTAAATGCATACAGATAATAACAAACAAAAGCATGCTATAGGTATCAAATAGTGGCATACCCAAAACAAAGATAAACATAATTATTACTAGTGGTTATAACCTACTATGCATATCAAAATGACATTATAAAAAAAGATAAGTCAAGGTACCCGCCTAAAAAATGGAGATCGTATCCGAAAGATTCCACGTCATGACTCTCGTCTCGAATCAAAGTCCTGCAAATCATGATATACAGATTTAGCTAATTACATATAAATTAATTATCTAAATCAAATCCCCAACTAAATCTAATTCATCGATCAACTAGGGTTAGCTCCATTAACCCTAATCATTCCATCATAAACCCAATCATTGCCACTTTCCCTTCCATTTCAGATTCTTACATGATTCAAAACCCTAACAGGAAATCTAGCATTCAATATCCATAACCTACATATTGCATTACCTTTGCAGCTCGTAGCTTGGCTCCTTCTCCAGCAATCGATGATTCATAGCTAGAGAGACTCACTGTCAAAATAGAAGTCAGGGCTAGCTGAAGCTACTAACCTCCAAATCAAATCCCCCTAGGAAAACTGAGTATCAATAATTCTCTGAATTTATCGACTAAGTTAAATGAATTAACTCAAGTGTTGAGAAAATCAACAGTGTCGGCAAGGTGGATTGTGGCGTACTGCATGCAGCATGGAAGAAAGAAGCGATGGCTAACCAGATCGGTTAGGGCACCGTCAGGGTGAAGAGAAAGGCATCCAGTGTCATCAGCAAACTCGTGGCAACCAACAGTGATGCGTCTATGGTGCTCGCGTGAGGAACAGAGGATGCGGCTGGAAGATCGGTTTACTAGCAGCGTCTCAAGCCTCCGATGATGATCGGAGCGAACCAACCCCCCCCCCCCCCCCCCCTCCCTCTTTTCCCTAATTTTCCCTAAGTGTGCTGGTGGATCACATCCATGATGAGGAAAAGAGAAGACAGATCATGGGGACCGTCGCACAATGGTTGTCGTTGTGCACAAGAGCTGCTCGGTAGGGGAGGTGGCGCGAGAATAGCTAGGGCAGAGGGCAAAGGTAGCTCGGCGTCGGTGATCGGCGGTGGCTACCGGCACCGTGGTTGGATGCGACGATGCCGACTGCGACTAAGGCAGAGACGCAAAGCGGAAAAAAAAGAAGAGGATCGGGGCGGAGGCGAAAGGAAAGAGTCGAGCCGGCGCAAATGAGAGGAGGAAGGGTTTTTGTACGCGTCAGGAAGGAGAAACGTCGCGAGAGGGGAAGGTGATCGGGTTCGGGGAAGAGGAGAAGGCTTCGGCGAGCAAGGAGATGGAGCGGCTGCTTGGTTCGGGAAGAATGAAGAGGAAACGGAAGAGGAATGAGGGAATAAAGGAAATAAGAAAATGGAAATTAACTTAGGTATCTTAATTAAACCTAAGGTTGATTTCTCAATCAACTCCCTCTTTATTGGTATTCAAAAAAGACTTTTCCCAAGCCTATAAGTTCATCTCCTTAAACTCGTCATATGAGCTCCAAAAAATTCTTAAAAATTTCTAAAAATTCTCTTACGGTTATTCGTCCTTTTTCGATATTTTACATCGCTGAGCACCCTCCTTCCTTTTTGAAAAAGATTTACCCGAGGTTAAGGGTGGACCAAAGAGCACCTTAGCATGGTCTTTCTAACACTCAAGACAGACTCGAAAAAGAGAACAAAGTAGTAGAATGAAGAAGAGTAGTCAAAATGTGGATGTTATGAATTGGGCATACCTTTTCCATTGGAACGATTAACCTATTAAAAGAGAAAGAGAAGAAAATGCATTCCTTCTATCTTGGTGGCTAGCTCCTTGCCTTCATGTGACGTCTTTATTTCAGGTCGTGATATCATTTCTAGCGATGATGGTATAACTCCAGCCCTTCATAACTATTGTAATTGGTGCCTCCTTGCTTTACCTTCATTTGTAACTAACACCTTTTCCTACACCTGTATAACCATCGCTCGTTTATAGAGCCTGCCCTTAACATCTATTCCATAAACGATGCACCTCCCTTTGTTGAACTCGGTCATCCCGCATTTGTCAATTGTCCCATAGGTGCATCCTAATGGCTCAGACTTGACCTTATCAAACTCGACCGAAAAGCCTAAAATACTACCAACCCCTTATGAATGTTGTCGAGCTCTCGATGAGTGCTACCGAACTCTTAATGAGTATAGTCGAGCTTCCGCTGGGCCCGACTTGTTCTAAACATAATTTTGGGATTCTAACTAACTCAAATCTTCATTGACCGAGACAGAGGTGTACCATGTGGAACCCATATTGACCAAGTGAAGAAGATATTACGTGGAGTCTAGGTTACCTAAGTTAAGGTACGCCAACCAAGATGCCTCAACTCACCTCCCTATCTGAATCTATTAACTGCAAGTTTTTCAGAGGTCATAAACATGATTTTTTAATAGTAAGAAGGTTTTTTTTTTTATCGATTTTGTTGGGACAAGAGATTAAGGAGATAAGTTAAACTTCTTTGAATTAAATATTTTGCACACATACACATTGTGCTTTTCATCCTGCTTTAGAGCCATAACATTTAAATGTTGAAATTAATAAGGTTTACCCTTCAACAATCCTAACAATTAATCTTTATGGTTTCATCATTGATGATGAAAATTGTGAGACTATAATAGCCGAAAAGCAATTGAAATGTAGGTATTACTAATCAAGAAGTTTGGACTTTTTCAGCTTAACACAATCTCTTAGTTTAAAATGGATAATAATGTGAAATGATAAAAATATATTATCTTTATTGATATTCTAATTGATATTCATAAAAATATAATCTTTTTTTTTCATTAATATTCATGAAAAGATGAATGAAAGTTTATGGCCTTAAAAATGTGAAAAAAAAAATATGCATGAAGATTACATTAACATGTTAAAGATAGAATTGAGGTCATCTGTAATTTTAAGCTTAAAATTAGTCATCAACTTTCTCAAAGATATAAAGTGATTTTCGTAATTAGTTATTTTATCTAATAATAAGCAAGAAATGTTTCCAATTAAAAGTTAAAATTTTAACTTTATACAATGATACACTGTAACTACTCTGCGTTAGTTTTAATGTGGTAAATAAAGTTAATTAGGTCATATATATTTGATCCTTGTGTCTAAGTGTGCAGAAGTTTAGAAACACAAGAAATCGAGCAGAAGACATAGCTAGTAAGAAGGATGACACGGGAAGGGAGTCAACACGCTCATTGCATCTGAGGGGCAAGGTGCTACGAAAGAGTACACTGATAGACGAGAAGGACATGTGGAATGTTAGAGCGACGAGAAGTCGAGAGGAAGGTTGCTCGAGGAGAAGGCCGAGTTGGGTTCAGGTGAACTCAACTCTGGAAGGCTTGAGGATCACCCAAGCAACCGGAAACGAAGCTTGCGACCGGAGAAGGAGTCGGACGGTCAGCACAAGGCTGACCGATCAGGGCGCCTGGACCAATTGGTCAGGGCACTCGGATGGGCCTTAATCCAGGCGCCCAGACCTGCTGGTTAGGGCAGCCGGATCAGCCTCGACCCGATCGCGTGGACAAGATGGTCCAAGCGCCCGGACCACTAAGGTGCCCAGGGGGCGCCTCATCACAGTGGATTGCTTTTTGAGACGCTTAGAGAGGGTCTAGCCGCCTGGACATGAAAAACTTCATCTTCCAGCGGTTGCGCAAAGCCGTTGCGTGGAGATAAAATTTGTCACCCGTAGGGTGCCCAGAGAGGGTTCAGGCTCTCGGACTGTACCATGTCAGCAACAAATAAAATTCATTAGAGGGCTATAAATAGAGTTTTGGTCTGAGTAATTTAACACAATAGACTCTGTAATTTTTATTGTTTCGAACTTCTATACTCTCAATGTTGTAAAAGGCTTCTCCGCCTTCAACGAAGGAGAACTTTCTACTAGTGCTTTCACTACCTTGGATTAGCAACCTTTCTGATTGCAAACCAAGAAACTCAGAGTTTTTTCTCTTACTTTTTTATGTCATTACTTTTGATTAACTAATGTGTGTTGGTGCAGCGGGGCCGACAAGAGGGAAGGGGTGAATTGCCTGAAAAAAAATACACTCCTCAAAACTTTCAACTCAAAAATAATAGCAACAATAAAATAAAATAGAATAATAGAAAAGAAAGAAGACTCGGCGTTTTGACTTGGTTACAACCAAGAAGGTTGTAAATCCAAGGCGTTTGAAAAAGCGCACTAGAAAAGTCTCCTTCTCTGAAGGCGGAGAAGCCTTTTTACACACTAGAAACTCAAACAGTAACTAACATTTTAAACAAAAAGGTTGCAATAAAAGAATTTGCAACACTAAGAAAATTTTTTTTACAAAAATATTAACTCCTTTAAAACTCCCCTTAAACTTGTACCTATCTCTCCCCCTTTGATCACATCAAAAAAAAAATGGGGTAATAAGATAAAAAATTTCTAAGTAAAAGTTCAAGTTTTTAAAATACATCATTTTCAAAATAATTTCTAACAAATTTTTTTTTAAAGTTTTTGCAAACATAAATATTTTTGAGAATTAGTAAAGAAAAATTTAAGCAAGAAAAAATTTCTAATAAAAAATTCTAACTTAGGCAATTGGAAAAATATTTTAAAGCATTATTTAATTTCAATGGTTTATCAGTAAGTTAATTAAACATTTTATTTCAATATATTAGCTTCCAGGCAGTGGCAAGGCACTAGGCCTTCTTGGTTATTGGAGCAACAGACACTTTCTTAGACAAAGTCTCAAAAGAAATTAACTGTTTAATTTTTCTTGCTAAAAGCGTTAACTTAAAAATTAAACTAGAAAATATTTTGGAACCCAGTATAGGTTCGTTCCTACTGGATTAATCAAGAACTTAGGGGGTACATAACTTTTGGGAACTTTTCTAAGTTGTCCCTGATGTTTTCTAATATACCAATTCAATTTTCCATAAATTCTAATTTTTTATTTTGAAAATTTATTTAAGCATGCATTATTTTTCAATTTCAATTTTCAATTTTTCATTTTCTGATTTTAGATTATCGTACATCTCAAGAGGGCATGCTTTAGCTAAGTTTAATTTTAACTCGTTGTTTTCCTTTTCTAATTTAACTAAATCTTTAGTGAGCACTTTAATAAACTGAAAAGACTGCTTGGGAGTTAGAGAACGTACCTTATTTACCTCTATTTCTGATGCTCCCCCTTCATCGCAACTTTCTTCTTCTGATGATCCTTCCCCTTCATCTATGCTCATCTCCGAGCTGGTTTCTTCAAAAATTTGATGGTTGGCCATCAGTGCTACTCCTGAAAATGCTTCGACTTCTGATTCCAAGGATGACGATTCATCCCATGTAGCCTTCAGACTTTTGCGCTTTGAGGACGTTGGCCATTGAGACTTCTCCTTGTCCCTTCTCTTTAGTTTTGGACAGTCATCCTTGATGTACCCTTCCTCATTATAGTTGTAGCATCGGACTGTCCTTCTGTTGCGTTGATACTTGCTCGACTATGATTTAAATTTATTAGTTTTAATAAACTTATTTAATTTTCTTACCAATAGCGTCGCTTCAATTTCATCGATCGATGCTTCGGAGTTGGGATCGTCCATCTTGGCTTGTAGAGCAATAGGGAAGTGAAAAGTATGAGTTTCTGGACGCCATCGCTCCACTAGAGCAGTAATAAGACCATGATCGAGTTGGATATATCCACACCGACTGACACCCTCAAACCCAGCTTCTTGTATGTGATGCATTACACGCTCTGGTATATTATCAACATGTCTCAAAAAACTACTATCACATCTTCTTACTTTAAGTGGACCATCCTTGATTTTCCCATAAAATAGATCCGAAGATCTATGCTCTTTGTGTAAGAATAACAAGTCTAGTATCAATGGGCCTGGATTTAAATTATAAACTGGAGGTGATGTCATTTTAAACACCCTGTAAATTTTAAAAATTAAATAAACGGAATTTAATTTATTCACAGCAGCATAAAGAACTGACATTAAAGAAACAATATTTGTAACAAATAAATAAATAAAGACCAAAGTACAAAGTCTTATATCACAGCAACACCATAAAATAGACTATAAATAAAGTTGTACAAGGATTCAAATCCCAAATAACATAAATATATTTGACTTACTGAGATACAATACAAAATACTAATTCTCATCACATGATATTCACTTACTGAGATACATTATATTAAAAAAACATCAACTATCGACTTCATTATCAACCCTGGGGTGTGTATTTGACAATTTCTCCCGTTGTGGTCAGTTTCATGACACCTTCCACATCTACGAGATTCATCAGGGTGCCTCAGATCCATCTCATTTTGTATTCGACTTTCACGTCTCCTACACCACCCATTATTGATCAATCTTGAGTAATCTGCTTGAATCTCCCATCTTGGATTTGTCCAATAATCCTTATGACGAATAGGATAAAAATTGCAAGAATATTGTGCCATGTAAGTCTTTGTGGTGTGAACTTCATCCACAAGGTCAATAGCATTATCCCCTCTATGTCGGTAAATAGCAATTGCATGTGAACATGGAAATCTATGTATTTGCCACTGTCCACATGTGCAAGCTTTTTCATAGTAAAAAACTGTGTGTACATGACCACCTTTACCATTCAATTGTCTTGTTGTTACAATATTGTACACTCCATCTACATAGTTAACTCATCAATGTGATGTCCTTGTGCATGTCTTTCAGCCTCCATGAGTTTACTCCAATGATGTAGCAGGAGGGTTGTATTACAATGATGGGCTACCTGTTTATACCTTTGAAAAAGTTAAACAGTTCTATGAAATGACAAATCAATGCATGCCTTAATTGACAACAATCTATCCTCTCACAAAACATTGTTCAAATTCTCAGAAGTGTTTATTGTGAGACATCCCCATCGATGGTTATCATCGTAAGCAAGACTCCACCGCCTTATGTCAATATCTCTCAAATATTGTCATGCCACTGGATCAAGTGCCCTAATTTATCTCCTAAATCTGTTGAATTCCCGTCTTTGAGTAGTATACTGCCAATAGCCCAACAATAATGTTTTAAAGTGACATTCTTAAATTTTGTCATGAAATTACTTCGAATATGTCGAAGGCAAAATCTATGATATGCAATTGGTTCTTTCCATTCCTCAAAATTTGACATAGCATGAATAAAACCATGGTGTCTATCAGAAATAACACATAATTGTCTATCTTATGCCACATAATACTTGAATTGTTCAAACAACCAAGACCAACTAGCTATAGTCTCTCATCTACTATAGCATAAGCAACAAGTAATATACGATTGTCTGCATCCTTAGAAACAGCTATAAGTATCTTTCTCTTATAAGCCCCTCGTAAATGTGTACCATCAACACCGATAACCGGCCTACACATGTGGAATGCATCAATTGCTGGTCCAAATGCCCAAAATATATATTTGAAGACTTTCACATTTTCAGTGCTACTTGGGTGATGATACCACTTAGCAATAGTAGTCGGATTAGAATGCTCTAAGGTTGCAATATACAAAGGTATCTCAGTGAAATTACTTTCCCAATTTCCATAAACAATCTCTATGGCTTTTTTTCCTCTCATGCCATGCCTTCTTGTATGAAACATCAACATGCAATGACTGTTTAATATCAGCCTGGACATTTTTTACAGGATATCCAAGATTCACCTCGATTTGATAGATAATGTAAGACGCAATAATAGCTGAAGTCAAATATCTATTATTATTGTCACTAATGGAGCCAAGACAATTGTGCATATTTACCCATTGAGTGATTTGCCACATCTTATGCGTCTTCTTATGAACTGCACAAATACACCAAAGATACAATGACCTATAATTCTCAGACCCACTATTAGAATCTATGTCTGACAGCACCACTTTGCATTTTGCAACCCATGTGTTGATTATGCTTTCAACTACCTTAAACTCCCGATTTTGACTGATAGACCATAATGTCTCGGCTTTCCGCAGTTGAGACTTGCTGTCAAATAGCATTCCTAGCCGAATTTGATTTTTTGATTCACTCCAAATATCAATATGAACATTATCTTCTCAATCTACATTGTCATCGTCATTTTCGTCCCCTATATCATTCATGAAGTGCATCACCCTTTCATTATATGATGGAATCTCACCACGATTAAAATGAGTATCACAATCACCTTCATCAGGAGAGTCATCATCCATAGGAATGCTCAAAATGCCCCCACCAACTTTAGAAGATTGAGAATGAAAATATTCATTGCTCTGTGCCTCATCATCCAACTGCACCTCCGGTGGAAATGGATAAGGAGTCATGGTCATACATTGGAGATTCTACATGAGGGAGCTTAACAAAATCTTGAGATGGTAACGGAGGACCCATATTGATGTTTTCACTTGTAGTCATCTGAATTCTAGGTACAAATATAAAACTTGGTACATAATTCAGTTCATCAGATCCATTAGAAGATTCAACATGAGACATTGATCCCATAATGTTATTAAGAAGCGCAACCATGCTCGTGTGTTTGGTTGGCAATAATGTTTTCTGTTGGATCAAACTTTGCGGAATTTCTTCCATCTCAACATAGATGTCAGCCCAAAAATCTGTAACTGTCTGGGCCAAATAGAATAAAATTCTTAATGACTTATCATTCATAATAAGGGTGGATCTAGATTTCCCATTTTGTTTATAATCCAAGATGATATTCGGCTTAAAATATTTTCTGTCCACACCAACTTGTTGACAAATGTCATCTATTAACTCGTTGTAACTCAATTTATGTTCAATCACTATGGTAGCGTTAGAGATAGACTGGCCATGCTTAATTGAACCATTCTCATATTCAATCTTAGCTCCCCAAAACAAGCTCACAGGAATTGGACGTTCTAAAAAAGTCATACTAATAAGCCAAACAACCCTAATTACATGGTATATGCAATACATCAGTATATTACCTTATGAACTATTATTTAAAAAAAAGAAAGATTTTTAAGGCCATAAAAGTCACTGTTGTTAAGCTGGAGAACAGTTTGATGTCGGCGAATTCGACGAGAATCGGGTCTTAATATTCGTAGTTGGGCCTTGCCTTCTAATACTTCGCAACGAGTTGGACTTGCCTTCTAATCCTTCGCAATGAGGCATTCCAGCGTGGCCTGATCGGACAGCTCCTGGGGCGGGCATCCACGAGATCGTGAGAAGAAGAAGAAGAAGAAGAAGAAGAAGAAGAAGAAGAAGAAGAAGAAGAAGAAGGCGACGATTTAAGGTTTAGACGCTTCGACGTGGCATGATAAGATAGCTCATGGGGCAGGCGGGCACCGCGAGAAGGAGGAGGAGGAGGTGTAGGCAGCGGTTAAGGGTTTAGACGCTCTGGCATGGCTTGATCGTGGGTGGACAAGCACTGTGATAAAAAAAGGAGGAGGAGAGGCGGCGGCAGCAACACTTTAGGGTTTGGCGTGTATATGAGACGTGAGAGTAATTGCATAAGAAATACTTTCTATCAATATTCATGAAAATTAAATAAATAATAAGTTAAAGCTTTCGTATTTAAGAAATGTGAAAGCTGTCAAATTTTTTTTAAAAAAAAACAATTTGGAACGTCTACTATTTCCATCTAGTTTCGCATTTGCAAAATGCGAAACTTAATAAAGTTTTGCATTTTGCAAATGTGAAACGCGCAGAGAGGTAACTTCTCCAGAAATAAACACATTCTTCTCCAATTTTAAATAATTGGTATATTTTAAGAATTTTTCCCAACAACTACATACGAGCTACTGGGCGCACATTTGAGCCTCCGACTGCGCCCGGTTCCTGCTGCAACTCTACTGTGAAGCTGATGAGCCCAACAATAGCTCCGAGGAGTTCCGATCATGCCCGACAGACAAACATCAACATGAAATATCTCATTTCAATACCTAAAGATTGTTGGTAACATTATTTTTCTGTACTTAATCTTTATAAAAGGGAAAGTCCAGTTTGTTGCACTTGACATCATTCTTTTGTACTCGATTCTCTCTTCCGGAGGTACCGGAAGAGATTTTTAGTAGATTACCCATCGATAGGTCCACGAGACCTGGGCCTTGGAGTAGGAATCGCTGAAGGCTCCGAACCAAGTAAAAACCACTTGTATTCTCTTGTGTCTTGGTTCGTGCTTTCTTATTTTCGTTTTCCGATGCGTTCTCGAGTTTTTAAAAACTAAAAAAGAAGTGTTTTGAAAATCACGTGATTCACCCCCCTCTCACGTGTGTTACAATCCAACATGAGGTACTGCGGAAGAGTACATCGACGGATGAGAACGAAGTACATGATGTTCGAGGGACGAGAAGCTGGGAGGAAGACCGCTCAAGGAGAAGGCCGAAGTTGGGTTTGGATGAGCTCAACTCTAGAAGGTCGGAGGATCACCCAAGCAACCGGAGACGAAGCAAGCGATTAGAGAAAGCACCGGACGGTCATCACGAGGTTGACCGATCCGAGCGCCCAGACCGCCCGGGCGCCCAAACAAGATGGTCCAAGCTCTCGGACTAGCAAAGTGCCCAGCAGTCGCCTAATCACAGTGGATCACTTTTTGTGTCCACGTCAGCAATAGTCCGAGCGCTCAGAGAGAGTCTAGCCACCCGAACATGCAAAACTTCATCTTCCAGCCATTGCACGAAGCCTGCTCGAGGAGAAGACTGGAGTTGGATTTGGGTGAGTTCAACTCTAGAAGGTCGGAGGATCAGCCAAGAGACCGGAGACAAAGCAAGCGACCGAAGAAGGCACCGGACGGTCATCACGAGGTTGACCGATCCGAGTGCACGGACTATCCAAACGCCCAAACAAGATGGTCCAGGCACTCAGACAACCAAGGTGCCCAGCGGACGCCTCGTCACAATGGATCACTTTTCGGATCCACGTCAGCAACGGTCCGAGTGCCCGGAAAGGGTCTAGTCGCCCGGACATGCAAAACTTCATCTTCCAGCCGTTGCACGAAGTCGTTGCGTGGAGACCCAGAGAGGGTTTAGGCGCCCGGACTGTGCCACATCAGCAACGGATAAATTTCACTAGAAGTTATAAATAGAGCTCTGGTCTTAATAGTTCAATACAGCACACTCTATAATATTTATTATTTCAAACTTCTATACTCTCAACACTATAAGAGGCTTCTCCGCCTTCAACAAATGAGAACTTTTTACTAGAGCTTTAACTGTCTTGGATTAGCAACTTTTCTGGTTGTAAACCAAGTAAACTCATAGTTTTCTCATAATATTTATGTCATTACTTTTGATTAACTAATGTGTGTTTGTTTTTACTAAATAGAAAGTAAAAGAAAATGTTTTATTTTATTTCAAGGTAATTCACCTCTCTCTTACTAGCCGCACGGGACCAACATAAATTGTTAGCCTTATTATTTTTATCTGGATTTTGTTTTTATATTTAGTGTAACATAGTACAACTAATCACATAGTTAAGAAAATACAATTACTCATAATTTTGTTATCAGGCAAAAAAAAACACACAAAACTATATTCTTTCTGATTTATTATTAAAATAACATCTCATCCCTTTAGGAAAAAGTAAAATTCGTCTTCCACCTTCCCTATGGCCCCACATGATCAGTCATATGTGATCAGGAGGTAAATCGGGAAGCTGGCCATTGCATGGAAGGATATTTTTCTTAACTTTGTTGAGATTCAACCCCTACCCATTATAGCAATATTTATCTCAGAGTAGCCAACTCAACCATGACTCGTGGGCAAATAATATCTCATCCAGTTTCAATGTTGGTGCCATCGACATCGGGTCAAGATTAATTAGACTGACTAAGCTCAAGTTGACTCAAATTAGATTTAGATGTTTGATCAATAGTTGGTTGAGTTAGAGTTAAGTAAATCAAGGTTAACCAGATATTTGACAAGAAGTGAAAAGTCCAATTGAGTCATTGTTGACCGAATATTTGGCAATCGGAAGTCCAATAAGGAGTTGATATGAGAAAATCCAACGAGATTGTGGTTGATTAGACACTTGGTGATCATAGATGATGAAAGTTTAAGTAGGTGACGGTTGACCGGACACTTGGGTTATGAAGAATCAGACACTTGGCATGAGAAGCGAAAACCAAGTAAGTCAAGTTTGACAGGATACTTGCAATGTGGATAAAAGCCCTAAATGGCCGAAGAGACTAGATGTCAGGCAAATATGGAAAGTCCTACCAGGTCACAAAACACTGGATGTTATAGTGAGTGCAGATGTCCAAACATGTCAAGAAAAACTAGATGTTTAGCATATGAGAAGTTTTGATACATCAAGGGTGATCGGATGCTTAACGCATGAAGTCCAGACTTATTAGGGTTGACCAAATGTTGCACAAACAAAATCTTTGTAGGTTGACGTTAATTGAATATCAGACAAGACGAGAATTCATCTTTGGTAAAATTGAAATAATAGTATTAATTGATTGATGGACTGTAAACCTTGAAATTAGGATTTTAGGTGTTTTATGGTTTGTTATAGTAATTATTACAGTAACATTTGGGTTATTATAGTAACTAATTTTTGAATCCTCCTGGTTCAAGATTGTAACCTTGTTTGGTAAGCAGTGCTACATCAATAATAGTCAAAACATGTATCATGTATGTATTACTAATGAAGAATTTTGAGTATTTTATAAATGGATAATAACTGATAGACAAAACTAGCGGATAGATCTAAAAAATTTTAAATTATTTTACACGAACACAGTTTTTAAAGAAGAGTTGACATCAATATAGAGGGCCGGGGCAACAACGCGTCCGGGTCTGAATAAGAGAGAGAAAGAGACGGAAAGGGCTGCTAAATCAACTCATCGTTCAAAAGATCTTATTGGTTGACCAAATTAAATAATCATTTGGTGACTGATTCAATTCTGTATATCCACAACGACGCGCTGGTCTTTTGTTTCAATATCAGACGAGGCAACTTACAAGAGACGGCGACGACCTGCTACCTTCAAGTATTAAGTATCGACTCCGTCCCTGAGTGCATTACTATAAATAGAGCCCTGCAACTCCGCAATATTCAAACACATCTCATCATTCCTTCCTTCCTTTACAATTTGTTACTGCATCTCTGTAAAATGGCAGCCTCCTCAGTCATTCCTTCCTTGCTCCTCTTCCTCTTCGTAGCTGCCGCTGCCACTGCCGCTGCCTCCTCCAACCCCTATGGCTACATGCACCTGCGCTTCTACAACCACGAGAGAATCCTTGGTTCCGGTCCCAGCGCCACTGTCGTCTACGCCGTCCAGCGCCGTGACTCCAACTCTGGGGCTGGTTTTGGTAACGTCATCGTTTACGACAACCTTCTGCGGTCCGGGGTGGAGACAGACTCACCTATCGTCGGCAGAAACCAGGGCATGGGAGTGGGCTCGAGCTTGGCCGAGAATTCTGGCCTCACCAATTTCCAGCTGGTGTTCACCGCCGGCAAGTACAACGGCAGCTCCCTCGCCCTGCAGGGGTTGTTCCCGGTCGCCCCGCTCGGGACCGTGTTCGAACGGGCGATCACCGGAGGCACAGGAAAGTTCCGTTTGGCCAGAGGATACCTCTTGACCACGGAAGTTCGTGCTACCAACACCACCCTCACTGGACAACTCGATGCTTATATCACCTTCCGTTGAGACTTGGGATCAGCATTTATATATGCAGTTTATTCTTTTCTACTCATTTATAATTATTTCATAACCTTTCATCTTAATAATTAAGCTAAATTGTATTATAAAAGATCGTGATTGTTTTGGGTGATCAAAAAAGTTGGTACATGATTAATTAGTTCTGTTTTATCTTTTCATACTGAGCAAATTAAAAACAGCAACCAAATTAAAACTTGAAGAGTTAAATATGAAGGAAAAATGGAACATATAAAACCATTTTACAAAAGAATGTGTTCCGGTCTAAGGATGGGTCAACTCTACGTAAGTTCCTTTTTTTTTACTTTGGCCACGCTTGTTGCAACTAGAGTAGCTTCTTTCATCTGTGTCGGCCTTGTTTCATCCATTTGTTTTGCATTTATCAATTGTCCAATGGGTGCATCCTATGACTCAGACTTAACCTTATCGGCCTCAGCCGAAAAGCCCAAAATACTACCGACTCCTTATGAACGTTGTCGAGCTCTTCATAAGTATTATCGAACTTTCAATGAGTATTGTCAAGCTCCCACTGGCCCGACCTGCTCTAAACATAATTTTGGATTTCTAACTAACTCAAATCCATGTTGACCGAGGCATAGGTGCACCGTGTGGAACTCATATTGACCAAGTGAAGAAGACATTACGTGGAGTCAACGTTGACCAGACACTTGGCATGAGAAGCGAAAATTAAGTAGGTCGAGTTTGACCAGACACTTGCAATGTAGATGAGAACCCAAAATGGTCATGGAGACTAGATGTTAGGTAAAAATGTAAATTCCTACCATGTCACAAAAGACCGGATGTTACAGTGAGTGCAGAAGTCCAAACATGTCAGGAAAGATTAGATGTTTAGTATAAGAAAAGTCCTAATAAGTCAAGAGTGATAGGATGTTAAGCAAATGAAGTCTTGACTTATCATCGTTGACCAATTGTTGGACAAAGAAAATCTTGGTAGGTTGAGGTCAATCGAATACCAGATAAAACGAGAATATATCTTTGGTAAAACTGAAATAGGAGTATTAGTTGATTGATATGGTGTAGCGATCGATTGATGAAATTGTAAACCTCAAAATTAGGATTTGAGGTATTTTTGGCTTAGCTATAGTAATTGTTATAGTAACTTTCGAGTTTATTACAATAGCTAGTCTATGATTTTTTCCTATAATAGCAGTCAATTGTTGAGTTCCCGCAATCGACTATTGGCACTATAGTAGTGAATAAAATGTAACAACGAACATAGTATGTATTGCTACAATCTCTGAGAAACAATGTCTGAAGTCCATTCTATGTGCACCATTAATCCTAGGCCTCTGATTTTCTTAACTTAGAGGTTATGATAAACAAGAACAATTGATATCTCTTTTTAGAAAATGTAGATCCGTTACATTAACGGTCGTGTCACTAATGTAGGACCAACCCAATATGACCTTTTGAACGTCAAACGATATAACTTTTGGCTTGAGACTTGTAATCAAGCTCTATCAGTCGTCACACGTGCATAATTTAGAAATCTACATTTACGCCTAAATTCTGATCCTAAACCGGGTACCCATAACTGTAACAAGGATCAACCCAATTACATGGCACCTGTAACTATCAATTTTTAGGCCTAAATTCCATCGTTTAGGAACTCAACCGAGCTTCCAAAATTTTATTATTATTTTTAGCAATTTTTATTTTTATGATATTTAGGATATTTTTAGAATTCCTAATAATTATGACTCATAATTGTCTGTGTACTATTTTATTAATTTTAATTTCTATTAAGAGATTTCCTTTTCTGGAAAGATCTCTTTCTTTCTTTATAAGATTGATAATGAGGCTCATATATTAAGATTTCTTTTATTTCTTTGGCTTAGGATCTAGAGTGTATATAAATACATGTCTAGTTGTATTAAAAATAATCCTTATTTTATTAATAAAATTTCCTTTTTTAAGTAAATCTGATGAGTTTTCCTATTTTTTGCATTCTCCCTTCTTGAGTTTCTCCTCTAATCTCCCCTCTTATTAGCTCGCAGAATTATCACTATCCTGTCCAATGTCAGTCACTAACACTTTTGATGGCCAAACCTCAAAGTAATGGCCTTGCTCCCGTTTGATAGATCTCATGCTTCATCAACAAGAATACATAAGCATTTATCTTCAACTTCTTCACGAGCCATATGTCTTATTCTATTGGTCATAATATGTAAAATCTCTTTATAAATTTCTAAAACGATATATGGGGCATTTTTTGGAGCATTCTCAAGAACAATTTCATCAATTTTTAAACTCATTTTTACAAAATCCTTCACTAATCTAAGAAAATTTGCATGATTAAATGAAGATAGAAATTCATCGCGCGTTGTCATTAAAGGCACAACCATGAACTATTAGCCAATGAACAGTTACAACTGAGGTTCTCAAACGCAAATGATTTTTTTTCATTTTCCTCTTTAGATTGGAGATGCATCATATTATCAATATGTTGCGTGGGCCTCATCAAATTTTCAACACTTCTCCCACAGATAGTATGAGACGAAGAAGCTGCAGAATCAATATAGAGAAGAAATGCATATGTTTTCCTTAGTTTACCCTTTTCGGATTGTCAAATCCTTCAATGACCCGTGCTAAAATATTATACAAATTAACTTCATTCAAAAAGAAAATAATAAAAATAATATGTTTTTATTTGATGGCCGCCGCGTGCGCTTCCCAAGTTACCCTGGTGGCCGGTGGGATACATTCGTGAGACTGGGTTGGGCACCGCTAGGGATAGTCAATGAGGCTAACCGCGATTATCTTCTATTCTATCACGAACTCTCATTTTGAAGAATTGTCACCTCATTTCATAATATTTTATCAACAATTTTGTCTCTATCAAATAAAATTAAGTTTAAATTTCAATACATCCTCTTAAACTTGATTTTGTGACTCCAAGTAAGTATCGTATCTTGATGAAGTCTTCAAATTTGAGAGGTTTAGTAAAAATATCTGCAACTTGATATTGAGACTTTATGTATTTCACATGTACCTCTTTTCTTGCAATGCACTCTCTAATATAGTGATAGCGCATATTGATGTGCTTGTTCTATTATGGAAAACTGGATTCTTTGCTAGTGCTATTGCAGACTTGTTTCAACTTAAATCTTAGTTTCCTCTTCTTGTGATAAACTTAGCTTATTCAATAAATTTTTGAGTCAAATAACATGACAAACACACGAGGCCACAGCCACATACTCCGTTTCACAAGTAGAAAGTGTAATAATAGGTTGTTTCTTTGACATCCAAGTGAAAGCTGTATTTCCCATAAAGAATACAAATCCTGTAGTGCTCTTTCTATTATTCATATCTCCACCTCAATCACTGTCGCTATATCCTTCAAGTTTAAAATAGTTGGATGTCGAATAAAGCAATCCAAAATCTATCGTACCTTCGATATAACGTAAAATTCTTTTAGCGATCTTAAGGTAGGTGGTAGTTGGAGCTTACATGTAGTGACTAATAAGTCAAACAACATAAAGGATATCAGGCCTTGTGCACATCAAGTATCATAAACTTTCAACCAAACTCTTGAAAAATGTTGAATCAACTTTTTCTTCTTCATCATGCTTTAATAGTTTGATTCCACATTTTATTGGGGTATTTATAGACTTATTGTTATTCATCTTGAACTTCTTTAATATCTCTTTTGCATAACCTTCTTATGAAATGAAGATTCCGTCTTCCCTTTGGTTTACTTCGATGCCCAGATAGTATGCGATTAGCCCATTATCAGTCATCTCAAACTCCTTAGTCATTGCTTCTTTAAATTCTCTAAACATACTTGGATTACTTCCTATGAAGATCAAGTCATCGACATATAGGCATACAATCAAAACATCTTTACCTTATTTTGAATGTATAGTGCATATTCAGAAGGACATTTGATGAAGCTTTTCTCTAGCAAGTACTTGTCTATCCGGCTATTCCATGCCCTTGGTGTTTGCTTTAGCCCGTAGAGGGACTTCTTCAATTTTAGAACTTTATCTTCTTGTCATTTGACTTCATAACTAGATGGATGCTGAATATAGACTTTCTCTTAAAGAATTCCATTTTAAAAAGTAGATTTTACATTCATTTGATATATTCTCTACTTATTTTGGGCTGCTAAAGAAATGATTAGTTTGACAGTTTCTAATCGAGCAACGAGAGTGAATACCTCATCATAGTCAATGTCAAATCTTTAACTGTAGCCTTTTGTCACCAATCTTGCTTTGTATCTTTCAACTTGTCCTTTAACATTCTTCTTTATTTTGTATGTCCTCTTCACACCAATCGCCTTAGGTCCTTCAGGAAGTGGAGTTAACTCCCATGTACAATTCTTCTTGATCGTATTGATTTCTTCATCCGTTGCATCTTTCCACTTTCTACTCTTTATAGCTTCTTGAAAATCTATAGGTTCACAATTGGCAAAGAGACAAAATATAGTAATATTATCTTGATTTACAATTAACTCATAAAGGTCTCATAAGCTTCTAAAGTGCGGAACTCTTTCACTTGAATTTTCACTTAAAATTGATGCAGATGAATTTCCTTGAGTACTTGATGTTGGTGTTACTCGTGGAATAGTAGGCTCCTCTCTTGTTTGCTCCATCCTTTGTTGCTCCACATCTTCTTCTTCTAAGTATGGGAAGAAGTTGTAATCTTCATTTTGAGATTTCCAATTCCATTCTTCTTCATCATTAAATAACACATCCCGACTAATGATTGTCTTCCTATTCTCTAAATTGTATATCTTATACCCTTTTAAGTTAGTATTATAGCCAATAAAAATAAACTTTTTTCTTTTATTATCCAATTTACTTCTTGCTTCATCAGGCACATGAACATAGGTTATACTCCCAAAAACTCATAGATTAGAAATCCCATGTTTCCTTCCTCTCCATGCTTCTTATGATGTCTTTCCCTACACACTCTTGGTTGGTAATCGGTTGGATAAGTATACTACACATGCAACCACTTCTACTCAAAGTTCCTTTGGTAGCCTCTTAATTTTGAGACTCCTCCTTGCCATGTCAAGGATGGTTCAATTCTTTCTTTCCGCCACTCAATTTTGTTGAGGGGATCTTGGAATTGACAAGGGTCGTTGTATTCTATTGGCTTCACAAAATTCTTGAAATTCCTTTTAGATAAAATCTCCGTTTTGATCAGAACACATAACTTTGATCTCGAGACCACTCTCCTTTTCTACAGTTGCTTTAAATTTCTTGAATATGCCGAAGACCTCCGATTTTTGCTTCAAAAATATATCTAAGTTTTTCGATAAAAGTCATCTATGAAAATAATGAAATAATTAATCTTACTAAGTGAACTTGGCTTATCAGACCCCAACATCTGTGTGTATAAGTTCAAGCGGCTTTTAAGCTCTTGAATTTGACTCCTTTGGAAAACCTCTTCTAAATTGTTTGCCACGTACACATGCTTCACATAATTGATCAGGATGTTTGATGCAAGGTTGTCCTCTCAGCATCACCTTCTTTGAAAGCAATTCTAGTCCTTTGAAATTGAGATGCTAAAATCGAATATGTCATAACCAAGTGATGCATTTATAACAAGCTTTGAGATAATTAACAACATCATTTTAAAAATTAAGCAAGAACATTCTGTTTCTTGACATAAGCACCTTAGCAATTATGCAACCAATATCATCTTTCAAGATAAGAATATTATCTTTTAGATGAATATCATATAATTTTTCCAAGTGTTGTCCTAAGCTTAAAATATTACTCTTCATATATGACACAAAGAAAACATTTGAGATAAGTTCATGTTTTCCATTCTTCAAACGGATGAGAATGTTAACTTTGCCTTCCACCTCGATCTTTGATTCATCTCTGTAGAATACATTACCACCAATTGATTCATCAAGCTCTACGAACATATTTCTTTTCCCACACATATGATTGCTTGCACTAGTGTCGAGACACCAGATTCTATCTTCGCCTCTTTCATTATCCTTATATGCTAGCAGATATATTCTTCTTTCCTTTCTTCTATATAGTTTGCTCTTTCATATACTTTATTCTTGAACGATCTATATTCTTTAGCATAATGCCCATATTTGTCACAATTGTAGAACTTAACTTGAGATTTATCGTACCTCAAGTTTGTGTACCCTCTTCCACGTCCTCTTGTTGAATGTTCTCCTCTTTCATTGTTGTAGTTGGAAACTCATCCTTGCTCATTAGCATGGCCTCATCCAAATCCATGACCACTTCCACGTTGACTTCTATTATTACTTAAGCTTTCTTCTTTTTTTGTCGATTGAATAGTCATCTTTAGAAGTTGAGTAATTTCTTCATTAATCTTCTTCTTTTTTTTCTTGGGCTTGTAATGAACTAGGAGTTGTTCTATCATCATGGATTGTAGATCCTTGGTCTCTTTGATGATGATTGTAATACTGTCAAATTTTAAATTCAATGACCGAATAATTTTCTCAATGATATTTACTTCTTCTAACTTCTCGTCAGTTCTCTTTAGTTGATTGGAATGGTAGAGACTCTAGAAAAGTAATCGGATACCAATTTGCCTTCCTTCATATGTTGACTTCTTAATATTGAAGTCGTACCTTTTTTACTTTTTTTCTCCTTGATATGAGACTTGAAGCTTTTCCCATTCTTGCTTGACCTAAGTTGCACTTGAGATTTTATCAAAACCATCCTCATCTAAAGCTTGATAAATGAGGAAGAGAGTCTTCTTGTCTCTCTTTCTTAAATCTCTCAAACTGTCTTTTTCAGTCCCAGATAGCGTTGAGTCATCATGTCGCTTAACGTAGCCTTTTGCTATATATAACCTCCCAAACATCATGAGATCCAAGAAGTGTCTTCATCTTGATACACCAATTATCATAATTACTCACCTTGAGTACTAGAACTTGGAAGGGAGTCATACCTCCATTAGTCATAGTTCTGATACTAATTTATTGGAAAAAAGAATTATGGGAAAAGAAATAAATTAATTATGGGAGCAAAATCCACTCTACGTGGAAGTGGAGAAAAAAAATAAGAACTCAACTTGATTTCATTCATTAGAAAGATTACATATTTATAGGCTTATTGGATAACTATTAATCTCAAATGCATTGAATCTAGATACTTTTTCTTTTACCATGTCATCATATTCTATCTCCATGAACTCTTATCTTTATCAACAATTGTCACCTTATATTCTATCTATATCCTATTATGAACTCTTATTCTTATCTAGAATGGTCACCTCACATCATAATATTCTATCAACAATTTTATCTCTATCATTAAAATTAAATTTAAATTCCAACACCCCTCTTAACTTGACTTTGTGACGTCAAGCAAGTATCGCATCTTGATAAAGTTTTCAAATATGAGAGGCTTGATAAAAATATATGCAACTTGATCTTGAGACTTTATGTATTCTACTTACACCTCTTTTCTTATAATGCACTTTCTGATATAGTGATAACCCGTATCGATGTGCTTGCTTCTACATAGAAAACTGGATTCTTTACTAGCGTTATTGTAGACTCGTTATCAACCCGAATCTTGGTTGCCTCTTCTTGTGGTAAACTTATCTCATTCAATAAATTTTTGAGCCAAATAGAATGACAAACACACGAGTTCATAGCCACGTACTCTGCTTCACAAGTAAAAATTAAAGTGTGACAATAGGTTGTTTCTTCGACATCCAAGTGAAAGTTGTTTATCCCATAAAGAATACAAATCTTGTACTAGTACTCTTTCTATTATCCATATCTCCACCTCAATCACTGTTGCTATATCTTTCAAGTTTAAAATAGTTGGATGTTGAATAAAGCAATCCAAAATCTATTGTACCTTTGATATTTTGCAAAATTCTTTTAGCGATCTTAAGGTGGGTGGTAGTTGGAGCTTCCATGTAGTGAATAACAAGTCAAATAGCATAAAGGATATCAAGCCTTGTGCATGTCAAGTATCATAAACTTCCAACTAAGCTCTTGAAAAATATTGGGCCAACTTTTTATCTTTCATAATGCTAATTTGATAGTTTAACTCCACATTCTACCAAGGTATTTATGGACTTACAGTTATCCATATTGAACTTCTTTAATATGTCTTTTGCATAACCTTCTTGTGAAGTGAAAATTCTATCTTCCCTTTGATTTACTTCGATACTCATATAGTATGCCATGAGCCTAATATCAGTCATCTCAAACTCCTTAGTCATTGCTTCTTTGAATTCTCTAAACATACTTAGATTGCTTCATGTGAAGATCAAGTCATCGATATATAGGCATACAATCAAAATATTTCTATCCTTATTCTGAATTTATAGTGCAGGTTCATAAAGACATTTGATGTAGTCTTTCTCTTGCAAGCACTTGTCTATCCAGCTATTCCCTGCCCTTGGTACTTGTTTTAACCTGTAGAGGGTCTTCTTTAATTTTAGAACTTTATTTTATTGTCCTTTGACTTTATAACCTGATGGATGTTGAATATAGGCTTCTTCTTCAAGAATTTTATTTAAAAAAGTATATTTTATATCAATTTGATGTATTTTCCACTTATTTTGGGCTACTTCCGTTGGTGAGGCCGCAGCTAATTTCGATCAGCCTCCCTGAGGCTTCTTCTTCGGGGATCGTTCCATCGGCGATTACGCTGGTGATGGGGAGACGATGAACATTGTTGAAACCTTTGGTTGGCCGCTTGACGCTTCTCTTAGTTATACAGATAACAATCTTCTGTGTTGTGGGTCCCCAACGGATGGTATGTACAGAATGGCGGAGTCCATCGGCGGGGCTTGAGGAATTGCATCCTATTGACCTTCACATGCTGTACTGCATGGGGGTTTGATAATTAGCATTTGTTGATGTTATTTTAGTTCTTATACTTAGCATTTTCTTATCCTCTCGTTCAATTAAATAATGTTTAACATCGTGATTTACGAGTAGGATATTATTTGAAGCTTGTTATAATTTATCCCTAATTTTGGTATTATTTCATGATTTTTGTAGGGAATCAAAATTGAGGCATGGAGTTGATTAAATAGGACCAATAACTAGCCCAAGATGTTCATCAAAGAAGAAGTTGTTGGAACCCCAAGGTTGTTTTGGTGTGATCAACAAGTTAAGTTAGGTCCTGTGTGTTTTTAACCTTGTGTCTAAGTGTGCAGGCACTTAGGAGCACAGGTAGTCGAGTGGAAGACGCAGCTGGCGAGAAGGACGACACGCGGTACGTCTGAGGGACGAGACGCTGCGGAAGAGTACACCGGCAGACGAGAAGGAAGCGTGCCGTGGTTTCGAGGGATGAGAAGCCGGAGTGGAAGAATGCTCGAGGAGAAAGAGACGTAGCTAGCGAGAAGGTCGGCACGGGGTGCGACCGAGGGACGAAGACTACGGATGAGTATGCTAGCGGACGTGAAGGAAGGACGCAGAGATTCCGAGGGACGAGAAGCCGGAGCGGAAGCCTGCTCGAGAAGATTTCGGTTCTCTTGAGTAGTTTAGTTTTCTTTAGCTAGGATTCAATTATTGCTTTAGATTAGATTTCATTTGTGTCTCACTATTTCATTTCTTAGTGTAATTGTGTTGATGATGAAACTCATAGCATAGAGTGACAATGCGTTGTTGATTAATTGTTGGCACTCGGTTAGATTTCATTCATGCATTATATTAGTTTCTTACTATTTTGTTATTTCAATTGTTAGGTTTAGAATCAAAATCCAAACAATCCCCATTTTAATGATGAACCCCTAGAAATAGTTCTAAGTCTAAGACAAACATTGAATTGTTAGTTCCTCGAGAGATTCGACCTTGGGCTCTTTATTACGACATCATTGTGTAGTTAAGAGATTTATTGGAATTTCATTATTAGCGGGGCTCGGGGAATAGCATCCTAACGATCTTCACATGCTGCACTGCATGGGATCTTGGCTCAGGATGGTGTAGTTGATGTCACACTCGAGATCCTTTGTGTGGGAGAAGGGGTGGAGGGGCTCGATGCTTGAGGGCTGGGACATGAGAGGGTGCGGTACCCTCCTTCTTCCGAGCAGACTATGCATCCTCTACATTGATATATTTAGTTACCCTTCCTAACAGATGGTCAAAGTCTCTAGGTGGCTTTTTAATCAGAGACCGGACGAAGTCCCCATCAATGATCCCTTCGAAGAAGGCACTCGCTAAAATCCCTAGGGTGGTTGAAAGGACGTCCATGGCCACTTGATCGAATCTTTTGATGTACGCTCGCAACGCTTTCTTGGGCACTTGCTTGAGGGAAAATAGGCTTAGCGGAGACTACTGGCGAAGTGGTGGAGGAATGCCTTATGAAAATCCTTAAAACAACAATTGGACTCTGTCGGGAGCCAATTGAACCATGTTTGAGCCGAACTTGAGAGAGTAGTAAAGAACATTTGGCACTTGACTCCATCCATGTATTGATGGAGAATAGCCGCGTTCTCAAATTTGAGGAGATGATCATCTAGGTTGTCGTTCCATTATTCTCCAATCGTTAAATGTCAGAAGTGGTCCGATAATTTATCTTCCAATATCTCCTGGGAGAATGACATATTGACTGGCTCAAGAGAGCTATTAGCCATTGGAGCTTTACCCTTCCTCACATCCCAGGCGGGTGCATCTCCAGCAGATGATCTTTGTGGCCACTCAACTCGGCCTACACCCACAGAGGGAATGCAGAAAAGTGCCAGGTGACATACAAGCGGAGACGGGGTCACCTAAGGCAAGTTGATCGAATGTGTAGGCGCTTGCATGAAATTGGCTGGAGGAGGAGCTGGTGGAAACCCAGTTGGACATTCCACCAGGATTCGTTGTTCGAACCGACGGCCTATCACCGATAAGGCCAGGTCATTCGACAAAGGATGCTCTGTTGCTACTTGTTGTTGTTGTTGTTGTTTTACCAATCTAGTCGTTCAAACATCTACAAGTAACTCCAAATCTTCATGTTATAAAGTGACTATTGTGAAGCATCCAACCTCATACATCTTGGTGCTTCAAATTCAAGTGAAGATTCCCACACACGGTGTCAAATTTGATCCTGTCTGAAATCAGAGAATATGGTACGCTAGGTAGGTGTCTTTGTTGTTGACTACGAGGAGATGAAGATCCTGATGATGCGGACAAACCTACACGGCATAAACAGGAACTAGGAGAAGAAAGTGTCAGTCATCGGGCTAGGGAGGGGGTCCCTGACGCAGGCACTCCGACGCTCAAGTCAGAATCGTTGCAGAATGAAGAAGAAGATAAACAGTAGAATAGTAAAATCGATGCGGGTGTGCGCGCATAGCATAATGTTCATGGCCAACGGAAATGATCCCCTTTTTATATTGACCCTCATAACTTCCTCAATAATGATGTGTTAGAGAATTTTTGATGTCATAATATGTTGAGGAAAGGAAAAGGTAGGACCAACCTTAGAGGAATGTTCCATTACGTGCATATGCCAGGGTTGCGGAATATTCCCGGACAAGTAACCGTTATTCTCTACAAGTAGTTATGATTCTCTGACACTGCTATCTCCTGGAGGGAATCCGACCGACTCTGTGTTTGGGCGGATGTGAGCTGGGGCCACACCGAGGAGAAGTGAGGATATTAATCTAAATATCTGACTGACTCTAATGTCGGGCGAATATATGTTGAGAGTTGTGCCCAAGAGGAGTGAGGAATGGAGTCTAGAGATTCGGCCAGTTCTGGCGTCGGACGGATATATACTGCCCCTGCAGAGTGAGGAACAGAGTCTGAAGGTCCAACCGGTTCTAAGGTCGAGCGGATATATTCTGAGGGTCTTGCCCTTGCAAAGTGAGAAAGTGAGTTAAAGGTCCGACCGACATTGTGGTTGATCGTCCGTATGCTGAGTGCTTTGACCACGAGTGGGGAGCTAAGTCCCTAAGGTCTGACCGGCTCGGTGTCCAACCGACCTTATGCTGGGATCTAAGTCCCGAAGGTGAGTGGTCTGTACAGCTACGTACTTCCTGACTGCGGCCACCTCATCTTTACTTTGACTGTCACATTATTTTGACTTTGACTGACATATCATCTTAACTATCGACCCTATATTGCTTTTAAGATCATCCATTACATGTCGTATCAATTGCGTTTATAAATATGTATGAGTAATAGTTATATAATTATAATTGTTAAAAAAATGTTTTTAATTTTTTTTTAAAAAATCAAGGGTTGATAATAAAAAATATATCTTTTTGATAATTCGAATAAAAAATTCCAGTGGAACTTGTTGTTGTCTTCTTTCTTCCTGTGCACATGCTCGTTAAATACATATATCTAAAGATTGAATGATAATAAAGAGTTGACATCAAGGGGAAACAACGCGTCAGAAAGACTGCTAAATCAAATCATACATATATAAAGCGTTGAATGATAATAAAGCGTTGACATCAAAATAAGGGGCAACAAGGCGTCTGAAAGACTGCTAAATCAACTCATCGTTCAAACGAGCTTAACGGTTGACCAAATTAATTAATGACTGAATCAATTCTGTATATCCACGATGACGCGGTGCAGGTCTTTTGTTTCAATATCAGACGAGTCAAATAACAAGAGACGGTGACGACCTGCTACCTTCAAGTATTAAGTATCGACTCCGTCCCTGAGTGCATTACTATAAATAGAGCCCTGCAACTCCGCAATATTCAAACACATCTCACCATTCCTTCCTTCCTTTACAATTTGTTACTGCATCTCTGTAAAATGGCAGCCTCCTCAGTCATTCCTTCCTTGCTCCTCTTCCTCTTCGTAGCTGCCGTTGCCGCTGCCTCCTCCAACCCCAATGGCTACATGCACCTGCGCTTCTACAACCACGAGAGAATACTTGGCTCCGGTCCCAGCGCCACTGTCGTCTACGCCGTCCAGCGTCGTGACTCCAACTCTGGGGCTGGCTTCGGTAACGTCATCGTCTACGACAACCTTCTGCGGTCCGGGGTGGAGACAGACTCACCCATCGTCGGTCGAAACCAGGGCATGGGAGTGGGCTCGAGCTTGGCCGAGAACTCTGGTCTCACCAATTTCCAGCTGGTGTTCACCGCTGGCAAGTACAGCGGCAGCTCCCTTGCCCTGCAGGGGTTGTTCCCGGTCGCCCCACTCGGGACCGTGTTCGAACGGGCGATCACCGGAGGCACAGGAAAGTTCCGTTTGGCCAGAGGATACCTCTTGACCACGGAAGTTCGTGCTACCAACACGACCCTCACTGGACAACTCGACGCTTATATCACCTTCCGTTGAGACTTGAGATCAACATTTATATATGCAATTATTCTTTTCTACTCATTTATAATTAATTATTTCATAATCCTTGATTTTATGTATAGAAATACATTTATCTTAATAATTAAGCTAAATTGTATTATAAAAGTTCATGATTATTTTGGATGATAAAAAGGTTGAATGGTACATGATTAATTACTTCTGTTTTATCTTTTTCGTGATGAGCAAGTTAAAGATCGGAATCAAATTAAAACTTGAAAAAGTTACATATGAAAGAAAAAATGGACTATATACAACCGTTTTACAAAAGAATGTATTCCGATTTTGGATGGGCCAACTCCCACGTAAATTCCCTTTTTGACTTTGGACACGCTTGCTGCATGTCACTGAAGCGATGTGCTCAACAATAATGGAACTGACAATCGCTCAGCATGCAATCATACAAAATGATGCATGTCACTAAGCATGTAAATCCTGACACCTCTATAATATATACCAAAAGGTAAAGAAATTCAACAAGGATCTAAGTATCATGAAAATAGGTACACATGTCAGATATATCTAGTAACTAGTCTTGAACACAGTAAGACAATGTATGTCACTACTTATATAATCATAGGTACACATGGCAAGAACAAAAGAATATAAGTCTAAATGCATACAGATAATAACAAACAAATCACATGCTAGAGTATTTTTGGTTTTTTTTCTTTTTGGTGGTTGTATGGTTCAGTCATGCCTAAGTAGTAATTTGTGACAGACTAATGATATATTTAAAACAAAATTATAAACGAATTTTATATACGGATTTATAAATAAGATTGTAAATGGATTATAAACAAATTAAAATTATATGTGTTATATAATTTGAAACAGACTAATAACGGATTTAAAACAAAATTACAGATGAAATTTGTTTTCAAAAACAATTTCATTTGGTCAAATTAAAAACAGATATATAAACAATTTTTCAATTTGTTTATGAAATTAGAGACAGAATAGTTCCATCTCAAAATTAGCTACGGGGCTTTCAATAACGGAATATTCCGTTTCAAATATTGTTTAGAGACAGAAAAATGACCTTCAGAAACGAAATTTTTCATCTCTAAAGCCCTGTTTTCTTTTAGTGTTTGGGTTCTCAGCCAACCTATTTTTTAAGACAAATAAAGTCCTCCATACCAAACTCTCTTATGTTTCCTTTACTTCTATGCATACAGAAAACCAAATTAAGTGCATTGTGCAAATATCACTATACACGTTATTAGCCACCTGGAGTTATGAGAACTTGGGCAATAAACGATGAAAGAAAGCCAAAAGACCTTTAGAGGGATAAGCTTATCAGCCAACAACAATGCAACTATTCCATGAAACAATACAATATCTACAAACTCAATCAAACTATATCAATTAGTGGTCGAACATACTCAAATTTATTTTCCTTTTTTTTTAAGAAACAAAAACATTTGACAATTTGACTACCAGAACACCATTCAAGATTGCGTGCATTAAACTATTAAGAAAGAATCACTGATTAGTTAGAAAGAGTACATTCAAAGAAGTTCTACGCTAACTGTTACTTCCACCCGGATCGCCAAATGGAAATCATCAAATCGCAATCAGCAACAACTTACAGGAGAAGGAACCACCGGCTTGCTAACGAGAATGGAGTCCATGATCAACCAGAAACCCTACATCCATGCAAGGAATGCAAAATAAACCAAATCCTGACCAAAAAGAAACTCGAGAAGCTCGGAGGATGCGCAGATCTGGCCAGAGGAATCACCTGAACAAGAGCTGGGGACTGAAGGGCTCGAGAGGCGGAGTGAGGAGTCGGTATCGAAGGAACAAGAGCAGATGACAGCGAGCGATTATAACAGCGTCGACGAAGCCAGCGAGAGACGAGGCCTAGGAAAGCTCCGTCGCTACACCATGCCGTTTTATTCCTTTCCATTTTCCTCCGCTACGTAACGGTTCTTTTCTTAGGTTTTGGTCGAACCGACCGGAACTCGAGCTCAAAGCCTCCTACAGCAACAAACAATACAATCTGCTCTCCTTCTTCCTCGTCGGCTGTTGCCGCCACCGCCGCTGCCAGCATTGGGCTCCGCTTTTCTAGTCTCCTCCGAGACGAGATGTCGAGATCCTTGAAAAAAATAAGATCGAAAACTTGGAATTTGATGGACAGGGAGAGAGGAAAGAGGGCAGTGGTGAGGTTCCTGCAAACTTAGAATTTATAAATAAAAGGCACGATTTGATGTCTTCATCGGATCGGTGGAACTTAGTATCACCTTTCCCCCTAGTCGTCTTCATCTTGTTCCGCAACTGACGCTCCGGAAGGAGCTTCAGTTGCGGAACAAGACTATCCGGCTGGTTAAAGTCGGATGACAGCATCATTCGGATGAGGAGGCTACTTGGGAGCTCGAGGATACTATCCGAGCTCGATATCCCCATCTTTTCACTTGAGGTATGTGATTTATTTACCGTTCAACATTTATACTTTATATCTGTTGTTAGTACCTGCTGATGGTAGAGAACGAAAATTTGGGGACCAAATTTTTATTAGTGGGGGAGAATATAAAATACCGGAAATAGGCGAATATGAATAAGGGATTTTTCTGGAATTTTTGGATATTTTTCTGGAATTTTTCGGAGCTCGTATGGACGAGTTAACGGGGATGAAAACAGGGCCCGGAGAAAACCTATTTAGGCTACCCATTTAAGCGAGGAATTGTTTCTTTTATAATTTCTTTTTACTTTTTCTTATTTCTTTTTCTTATTTCTCTTCCTCGCCAAAACCCGCTGCCCTCTTCCGCTCTTCCCTTCTCCTCTCACGCCCGACACCTTCCTCCTCCCTTGCCCTAATCGCCGGCCCGGCGGTTTCTTCCTCGACGCCACCACAGCGACGCCGTCTGTGCCCAAATCCCCTCTGCCGCCGGCGACGAGAGCCACCGCCGACCCCCTGTCGCCCTAGGTGTGGAGATACCGAGCACTAGCCGATCGCCTCTTCCCTAGTTGAGCAACACTGCCGCCGATCGAAGCCTCTCTTCATCTTCCTCTTCAGCCTAGCATCGGCTGCTGTCCCTCTCTGCCCTAACGTCGCGATCCTTGCCCTCTCCACTGCACAGTGCCGACGCCGAACCACCTTCACTGGCCACCAGGTTCAGCCGTGCCCTAGGTCTTTCACCGGCACACCTCTGCTCGGGTGGTTTCCGGCCAGGAGCAAGAAGGGTCAAGTCTTAGTTCTTCCTGCTTGGTCCGATTATTTCAGTAAGGTAAAAGATTAGGTGGTCAGGTGGGTTGTGGTTTGATTTGTGGTTTCATTTATTGAACTCAACATGATCTCAGTGGGAAGGATTCGGTTCCGTGGGGACTTCGTTTGGTTCTAGCAGCACTCCAGTGAGTAGTTCCCTTTGTTCCAGCATCAAGAGGGGCTGTGAATGGAGGTATCGTGTAAATTTTGATACATGATGAATTAGGTTTATGTATAGAATTGGATTTGGTATTGAATTTAATCCATTGCTTATTTTGTTACATGGGAATAATCCATTTCTAAGGAAGGATAAGGTTATTAAATAGGTTGGAGATTTTTATTTAGCTATATAGCTAAATACATTATCTGTTTGATAAACGCAGGACTCTGATTCGAGACCGTATCTCGACGGGTATCTTGATTACCGGATTGGACCATTTTATCGGAGGCGGGTACTTTTGACTTATGTCATTTGATATACATAGTAGTGAAATTTAACAAGTTGCATTAATTATGTCCTTTATTTGTTTCGGTTAGTCACTACCCAATATCTGATACATGATTGATTGATTGCTTGAGTTGCATCCCATGTATACTTTATTTGTTTATACATGCTTATAGGGGGTAGTGATATACCATGCTTCACCATGTTCAGGACCTAGGTTTTATACCTTCGGTGTACCTTTGTTTTGATTTGATTCGTTGACCTATGATGCATTTATATATATGTATGGATTAGGTCAGGATATTCTGTGGTTAGTGTCATGCACCATTTGCATGATTGCATGCTGTGCGATTGTCCGCTCCATTATTGTTGAGCACATCGCCAGTTACATGGATCTGCACACACCACCACTCATGGGTTAGTGGTCGATTAAGGCAGAGTGTGTTGCAGCAGGGACTCTGTTAGGTACCGTTGGTCCACTCATGGGTAGTGTGACACAACGTGTTATCCGGCAGGGATTCCTCCCCGTCATCGTGTACCGGGAGTTGAGAGCATTGCGCTCCCCCATTTATAATTTGGGGTAGGAGGATAGGAGTACTCCGACAGCATCCCGTCCACTCGGTCACTCATCAGGAGTAGTGACGACAGAGTGCACGGTTGTCACAGCCCTACCCACTCAGCCTCACTATTGTGTGAGATGATCGACTGGCGTCAGGGGTGACCAGGACGCATCATTGGCATCATATGCATGATGCATTTATTCCTTGTGTCTTTGGCATTATATGCATGATGTATTTATTGCTTGTGTTTGTGTTTGCTGCATTGATATCCTCATATTGTTTGGATACCTATGTTTGACATGCATATATGATTTCAGTTTGCATTTACCTTTATTACATCAGGAGACTGTACGCATGATTAGTGCTAGGTGTTATTTCCTTACTTTGTATATCAGTTGTACCTGCTGAGTGTTGGACTCACCCTGCATCCATTGTTGTTATATTTCAGGATGATGCTGTCAGGAGAGAGTTCCAGTTGCTAGTCCCCTGCAGACCACCAGCTGTAGTTGTCTTTTGGTTTTGTTTTGTTTCTTATTTGACTATGTTTGGACTTAGTTTTGTGTTGGTTTTACTTATGGATTTTGTATGAATTCTTATAGTTGATGGTTTTGGTATGATTTGGTTTTATTCTACCACATGTCTGCCTGGACGGCAGAAGAGGTGAGTTCATCGGATTTGAGCATTTCGAGTGTAATGGAGTAGGGTGGATTTGAGTCAGAGTACTACTGTTTTTGTTTACTATTATTAACTGCATGGTTGTGACAGCCAGAGGCTGATTAAATTATATTAACTGCGTGGTGTTTGCTTTTATTTATTGTTATTATTCCAGCCGCCTGTGGCTGAGGTATATGTGTTATATAGAAGTTTCAGATTGTCCGCCGTATAGGGGAGATGCTGTCGAAATTTTCTCGGACAGGGACTCCTCTGGGGCGTGACAATTTAGTGGTATCAGAGCACAGTTTTACGATCTTTGTTTTCGTATTTTGGATATTTGGAATAACCTGATACCAAGATTTGGCGATACTTGGTTGGTTTCCGTGTGTTGGATTTTGAGATTTATCTGATACCAATTTATTGGTATCAAAGCAGGGTTATGATACCTGCTTTTGGTGTTCTGGAGATTTATCAGATACCTGTTGTTGGTATTCTGGATATTTGGGTTAGCCAGGTTTGCGAGTCAAACTGGGCATTTTCGGATTTTCGTTATGGTTATGTTTCGGATTTCCGTTTCGGATTTGTTTGGATTTCCGGCGATATTCTCGTTCAGAATTTTGAGATCAAAAGTTGGGGACTGGACAACGACGGAACATCTCCAGACAGCAAATAGGTATGATGTTTATTTTATGATTTTTATACTTGTAGTAATACCTGTAATTTAATTTAACAGATATGAAACGATCTACTCGTATTGCTGCGAGACGTGGTGCTGGACGACCACGTGCGAGGACCACAGGATCTCTGGATATGCCAGAGATGCCCTGATAGTGAGCACATCGATCGGGGCAGACTCGGCATCTTTGCGACACGTTGGGCATTCGGACCCGACGGCTCCTATAGAGTACCTACCTCGGTTGTCTAAGCGTACCTATCCCTGAGTTCGGTACCATCGGAGGTACCATTGGCGTGCCGACATCTGCTCCAGCCTACAGCGTATTCATTACCACCGCCACTTGGATCTGCTGGTTTCGGGAACACTGCGTTATTAGCCTCTGATGGCATGCACCATATCCGATACCATTACCTACCGTACCTCCAGCTGCGGCCACTTATATTCACCGGCGGTACCACCGATGACTTATGCTTCTACCGGGAGTTCCTCCTCCGGTTTATTCAGCGGTACCACCTATAGTATCAGCTCGATTGTTTCCGATTCTGCTGACCAGACCGGGAACGTCTTGATCCACGAGCTAGGATTCCAGCATTGGCTGAGTCGATGAAGACTCGTTTCACTCTTTTCGCGGAGATCTCGATCCGAGTATGGCTCTGTCATGGATAGAGACTATGGGCGGACTTTCTTCTATATGGCTTGCTCCGAGTGGGAGAAAGCGGAGCTGGCTACCATTTACGGGATGAAGCTAATGCACGGTGGATTACTCGGCGTTCTATTATTGGTGGCCAGCGTCACGTGGACCGAGTTGAGAGGCTTTTGAGCCGCTTCTTTCATTGTCATATCGGATGGCTCGTAAGCGAGTTTTATGAGTCGAGGCGAACAACCGCTCGGTGACCAGTATATCTGAATTCCACCGTTTGGCTAAGTTTTGTCGAGTTAGTTGCGGAGGACAAAACTCGCATTATGCAGTTTATTCAGGGGCTGGATAGTTATTTGCATATACGGCTTGCCGGTTTAGGGATCACATCTTACTATGACGCTGGATCGAGCTTTGATGATAGAGTTAGCTCAGCAGACAGCATATCCGGACAGGAAAAGGAAGCATACGGGTCAGACATCAGGGCAGATCCAGCAGACACAGGCGACAGGACAGCATCAGAGTAGTCGCAGACGGTCAGGTCAGAGTTCTTCTGGGGTATCTCGTAGGCCTCAGAAGTCAGGGCGGTCTTCTTCAGGACGTTCCCGATTTTCTCAGCAGAACCGGCAACCATCTTCCAGCGATACTCACTGTTTTCGATGTGGATCCAGAGATCACCTTACCCCAGCTTGCTCTCTGGGACAGCCAGTTTGCTTTTATTGCAAACTGCCTGGGCACCAGAGTCGAGATTCTCAGCTGAAGGCTCAGCACACGGCTTCCGGAGGGTCAGGACAGAGGGGACAGTCTAGTCAGTCAGGGGCATATCGAGGAGGGCATAAAGCTCATTCCTCACAGCGTCAGCAGGGAGCAGCTCCCTCAGCCGCAGCATTTGGCATGCTTGGACAGGAGTACTTCAGTGCTTCTGTAGCACCCCAGAGTTTTGTTCCAAGACCTTATTATCCGACTCAGGGGCAGTACCAGACTCAGTCCCAGCCAGCTGCACAGTATCAGTCACCATCCTCTCAGTCTTCTCTGGCACATTGTCCAGCAGTGCCTCAGTGGCAGGCTTCTGCCCAGCCGCAGCAGCCGCTGGCAGCGTTACCATGTTCATGCGATTACCAGAGAGGATGCTCAGCGGGCCGACGGATCCGTTTTCCGTGGTACGATTTCCATTTATGCATTTTCCGCTGATATTTTGATTGATGCTGGTAGTTCGCACTCTTTTATATCCCGTACCTTTATGCGGGAGATTGGTAGATTACCTACTATTAGACTGCAGCGGTTGACCGTCTCCTTACCGTCCGGTGATACTTTAGACGTCACCCAAGAGGTCAGAGGTTGCCCGTTAGACTTTGGCAACATGACACTTACGGTAGATCTTCTAGTATTGGAGATGATCGAGTTTGATATCATTCTTGGCATGGATTGGCTGTCAGTATATCATGCTACCGTTGATTGCCAGACGAGGGTGGTCACCTTCCAGCCTCCGAACCAACCCTCGTGGAGTTTCACTGGCATCAGAGATGACGACATCTCGATTATTTCGACGATTCAGGCGCAGAAGTTGTTGTCTCACGGCTGTCATGGTTTTCTATTATCTCTGATTAGTACTGGAGACAGCAGCAGTTCGCAGCTCTCCGACGTTTCTGTAGTCCGAGAGTATCCGGATGTATTCCCTGAGGAGCTTCCTGGTTTGCCTCCCAGAAGGCTAGTGGAGTTCACTATTGAGCTGATTCCGGGAACTTCACCAACATCGAAAGCTCCTTATCATATGGCACCAAAAGAGTTGAACGAGCTGAAGGTTCAACTCCAGGAGCTTTTGGATAGGGGATTTATACGCCCTAGTGTTTCACCATGGGGTTCTCTAGTTCTATTTGTCAAGAAGAAAGACGGTACCATGAGGTTATGTATTGACTACAGGCAGCAGAATTCAGTGACCGTCAGAAATAAATATCCATTACCACGGATTGAGGATTTGTTTGATCAGCTCAGAGGTACTTCAGTGTATTCTAAGATTGATCTGCGATCCGGATATCATCAGCTGAGAGTCAGAGACTCAGATATTCAGAAGACAGCTTTATGAGTTTTTGGTAATGCCATTTGGGCTTACCAATGCTCCAGCGGTGTTTATGGACTAGATGAACCGCATCTTTCTGGAGTATCTGGATCAGTTTGTTATCGTTTTCATTGATGACATATTGGTCTATTCGCATTCCGAGGAGGAGCATGCACAGCATCTTCGTATAGTCTTGGAGACTCTTAGACGACATCAGCTGTACGCGAAGTTCAGCAAGTGTGCATTCTGGTTATCCTCAGTCGGTTTTCTGGGACACGTGGTTTCTAGCAGGGGTATTTCAGTTGATCCTCAGAAGATCGAGGCTGTCACCAGTTGGGAGCAGCCGAAGTCAGTGCAGGAGATCCGCAGTTTTCTGGATTGGCTGGATATTACTGACGTTTTGTCGAGGGTTTTTCGCGTATTGCTATGCCGTTGACATGTCTTACCAGGAAAGGCGTGAAGTTCATGTGGACAGAGGATTGCGAGACCAGCTTTCAGGAGCTAAAGCGGAGATTAGTGTCGGCTCCAGTTTTGGTTTTACCTTCTGGAGAGGATGGATTTGTACTCTACACCGACGCGTCTCTACAGGGTTTGGGCGCTGTTCTGATGCAGCACGGCAGAGTAGTCTCTTATGCTTCTCGTCAGTTGAAGGAGCATGATAAGAACTACCCAGTTCATGACTTGGAGTTAGCCGCCATCATTTATGCATTGAAGATTTGGCGTCATCATTTATACGGTATTACATTTGAGATTCTCACTGATCATAAGAGTCCCAAATATATTTTCACTCAGAAGGAGCTTAATCTCCGACAGAGGAGATGGATGGAGTTCCTGAAGGATTACGATTGTACCATTAGCTACCACCCGGGGAAAGCTAATGTGGTTGCAGATGCACTCAACAGGAAGTCCAGAGGGACTTTGTCTTGTCACCGAGTTTCAGTTACAGACTTGATTCAGGGTTTCTCTGAGTTAGATCTTGAGGAGCAGGGACCGACAGAGCAAGGTATTCTTGTTACCATGGTTGCTCAGTCATCGATCCGGACGAGGATCCGAGAGGCCCAGGCTGGTGATCAGCATTTGCAGTTCATTATGATCGGATACCTTACAGGCGTGAGCCGATTTTACACGAGACGAGGAGGGTGTTATATACTTCCGAGGCAGATTATGCGTACCTCAGTCTCATCCAGTCTTCCAGGAGCTACTTCAGGAGGCTCACCGTTCTCAATTTGCGATCCATCCAGGCGGGACCCGTATGTATCGAGACTTGAGACATTCCTACTGGTGGAACGGTATGAAGAAAGACATCGCGGATTTTGTAGCTAGATGTCTTGTCTGTCAGCAAATGAAGGCTGAACACCAGAGACCTGCAGAGTTACTTCAGCGGATTCCGATTCCTGAGTGGAAGTGGGATCACATTACCATGGACTTTGTGGTGGGTTTGCCGAGGACACGACGAGGCCATGACGCGATTTGGGTAATCGTTGATCGATTAACCAAATCCGCGCACTTTTTAGCGATTCGGAGGACTGATTCCCTGGATCGATTGGCAGATCTGTATTGCCGAGAGATCATCAGACTACATGGTGTTCCGTTGAGTATCATTTCGGATAGAGATCCACGGTTCACATCTCGATTCTGGCAGAGTCTACAGCAGGCCTTGGGCACACAGCTCCGTTTCAGTACAGCCTTCCATCCACAGACAGATGGACTGTCAGAGCGGACTATTCAGACTTTAGAGGACCTGCTGAGGTCATGGGTTATGGATTTCGGAGGCAGTTGGGAGGACCATCTGCCGCTGGTAGGTTTGCCTACAACAACAGCTTTCATTCGGCTATCCAGATGGCACCGTTTGAGGCGTTGTATGGTAGACCTTTTTGGACACCCGTCCTCTGGGATGAGGTTGGAGAGGCCCAGTTGTTAGGACCTCATAGAGTTCAGCAGGATGCAGAGTTGGTCTGTACTATCAGACGGAGGATGTCAGAGGCGTAGGACCGTCAGAAGAGTTATGCTGATCGGAGACACAGACCACTAGAGTTCTCTGTTGGCGACCATGTATTTCTACGAGTTTCACACACGAAAGGGGTGAAGAGATTTGGCCTCAGAGGTAAGCTAGCTCCGCGGTACATTAGCCCTTTCGAGATCTTGGAGAGGATCGGAGCAGTAGCTTACCGATCATCGCTTGCCGGGGTGCATGATGTATTCCACGTATCTATGCTGAGGAGATACGTGCCCGACCCGACGCATGTGCTGGCAGATATTCCAGTTCCAGTTCAGCCTGACATTAATTATGAGGAGGTTCCGGTACGGATTCTCGACCGGAAGGAGCGTCAGTTGTGGAACAAGACTATCCGGCTGGTTAAAGTCGGATGGCAGCATCATTCGGATGAGGAGGCTACTTGGGAGCTCGAGGATACTATCCGAGCTCGATATCCCCATCTTTTCACTTGAGGTATGTGATTTATTTACCGTTCAGCATTTATACTTTATATCTGTTGTTAGTGCCTGCTGATGGTAGAGAACGAAAATTTGGGGACCAAATTTTTATTAGTGGGAGAGAATGTAAAATACCGGAAATAGGCGAATATGAATAAGGGATTTTTTCGGAATTTTTGGACATTTTTCTGGAATTTTTCGGAGCTTGTATGGACGAGTTAACGGGGATGAAAACAGGGCCCGGAGAAAACCTATTTAGGCTACCCATTTAAGCGAGGAATTGTTTCTTTTATAATTTCTTTTTACTTTTTCTTATTTCTTTTTCTTATTTCTTTTTCTTATTTCTCTTCCTCGCCAAAACCCGCTGCCCTCATCCGCTCTTCCCTTCTCCTCTCATGCCCGACACCTTCCTCCTCCCTTGCCCTAATCGCCGGCCCGACAGTTTCTTCCTCGACGCCACCACAGCGACGCCATCTGTGCCCAAATCCCCTCTGCCGCCGGCGACGAGAGCCACCGCCGACCCCCTGTCGCCCTAGGTGTGGAGATACCGAGCACTAGCCGATCGCCTCTTCCCTAGTTGAGCAACACTGCCGCCGATCGAAGCCTCTCTTCATCTTCCTCTTCAGCCTAGCATCGGCTGCTGTCCCTCTCTGCCCTAACGTCGCGATCCTTGCCCTCTCCACTGCACAGTGCCGACGCCGACCCACCTTCACTGGCCACCAGGTTCAGCCGTGCCCTAGGTCTTTCACCGGCACACCTCTGCTCGGGTGGTTTCCGGCCAGGAGCAAGAAGGGTCAAGTCTTAGTTCTTCCTGCTTGGTCCGATTATTTCAGTAAGGTAAAAGATTAGGTGGTCAGGTGGGTTGTGGTTTGATTTGTGGTTCCATTTATTGAACTCAACATGATCTCAGTGGGAAGGATTTCAGCAGGGGGATTCGGTTCCGTGGGGACTTCGTTTGGTTCTAGCAGCACTCCAGTGAGCAGTTCCCTTTGTTCCAGCATCAAGAGGGGCTGTGAATTGAGGTATCGTGTAAATTTTGATACATGATGAATTAGGTTTATGTATAGAATTGGATTTGGTATTGAATTTAATCCATTGCTTGTTTTGTTACATGGGAATAATCCATTTCTAAGGAAGGATAAGGTTATTAAATAGGTTGGAGATTTTTATTTAGCTATATAGCTAAATACATTATCTGTTTGATAAACGCAGGACTCTGATTCGAGACCGTATCTCGACGGGTATCTTGATTACCGGATTGGACCATTTTATCGGAGGCAGGTACTTTTGACTTATGTCATTTGATATACATAGTAGTGAAATTTAACAAGTTGCATTAATTATGTCCTTTATTTGTTTCGGTTAGTCACTACCCAATATCTGATACATGATTGATTGATTGCTTGAGTTGCATCCCATGTATACTTTATTTGTTTATACATGCTTATAGGGGGTAGTGATATACCATGCTTCACCATGTTCAGGACCTAGGTTTTATACCTTTGCTGTACCTTTGTTTTGATTTGATTCGTTGACCTATGATGCATTTATATATATGTATGGATTAGGTCAGGATATTCTGTGGTTAGTGCCATGCACCATTTGCATGATTGCATGCTGTGCGATAGTCCGCTCAATTATTGTTGAGCACATCGCCAGTTACATGGATCTGCACACACCACCACTCATGGGTTAGTGGTCGATTCAGGCAGAGTGTGTTGCAGCAGGGACTCTGTTAGGCACCGTTGGTCCGCTCATGGGTAGTGTGACACAACGTGTTATCCAGCAGGGATTCCTCCCCGTCATCGTGTACCGGGAGTTGAGAGCATTGCGCTCCCCCATTTATGATTTGGGGTAGGAGGATAGGAGTACTCCGACAGCATCCCGTCCACTCGGTCACTCATCAAGAGTAGTGACGACAGAGTGCACAGTTGTCACAGCCCTACCCACTCGGCCCCACTATTGTGTGAGATGATCGAATGGCGTCAGGGGTGACCATGACGCATCATTGGCATCATATGCATGATGCATTTATTCCTTGTGTTTGTGTTTGCTTCATTTATATGTTGCATATTGCTTGGATACCTATGTTTGACATGCATACAGGATTTCCTTATCTCTCGGACTGTTTGACCTTATACTCAGGTCCTGGTTAGTACAATATACTCCTGTTTATTTCAGTTTGCATTTACCTTTATTATATCAGGAGACTGTACGCATGATTAGTGCTAGGTGTTATTTCCTTATTTTTTATATCAGTTGTACCTGCTGAGTGTTGGACTCACCCCGCCTCCATTGTTGTTATATTTCAGGATGATGCTGTCAGGAGAGAGTTCCAGTTGCTAGTCCCCTGCAGACCACCAGCTGTAGTTGTCTTTTGGTTTTGTTTTGTTTCTTATTTGACTATGTTTGGACTTAGTTTTGTGTTGGTTTTACTTATGGATTTTGTATGAATTCTTATAGTTGATGGTTTTGGTATGATTTGGTTTTATTCTACCACATGCCTGCCTGGACGGCAGAAGAGGTGAGTTCATCAGATTTGAGCATTTCGAGTGTAGTGGAGTAGGGTGGATTTGAGTCAGAGTACTACTGTTTTTGTTTACTATTATTAACTGCGTGGTTGTGACAGCCAGAGGCTGATTAAATTATATTAACTGCGTGGTGTTTGCTTTTATTTATTGTTATTATTCCAGCCGCCTGTGGCTAAGGTATATGTGTTATGTAGAAGTTTCAGATTGTCCGCCGTACAGGGGAGATGCTGTCGAAATTTTCTCGGACAGGGACTTCTCTGGGGCGTGACATTTCTAGTCTCCTCCGTGACGAGATGTCGAGATCCTTGAAAAAAATAAGATCGAAAACGCGAGTCAATCCAAAGGGAGGAGGTGGAGGAGACGCGTCGTGAGTCAATCCTGATCGGGAGAGGAAGAGGCGTCAATCTAAGAAGAGGAAGAGGAAGATGAAGCTGAAAGATGGTTGGACGGCCTGCGGTGAGGAGGACGACGCGATATAGGTTTAGGTTTGGAGGGTAGAGTGAAGTGTTGCAAATTTCGGCTAAGTATTGGTGGGAAAAATAAATTATTTTATTTTATCATAGACACCGGGTTTTAAAAACCACTATTAAAATCGGTGGCTATTAACGAAAAAAAGACGCTCATAGACATCGGCTTAAAAACCGATGTCTATGAGCAAAAATCTGCGCTTATAGACACCGATTTTTGGAAAAATCGGTGTAAAATACTTAAAGGGATCGGTTTTTGCTTAAAACCGCTGTTTTTCCACCGATGTCTATGAGGGTTTTTCTTGTAGTGATAAATCTTTAGTGAGCACTTTAATAAACTGAAAGGAATTCTTGGGAGTTAGAGAACGTACCTTACTTACCTCTATTTCTGATGCTCCCCCTTTATCGCAACTTTCTTCTTCTGATGATCCTTCTCCTTCATCTATGCTCATCTTCGAGATGGTTTCTTCAAAAACTTGATGGTTGCCCATCAGTTCTATTCCTGAAAATGCTTCGACTTCTGATTCCAAGGATGACGATTCATCCCATGTAGCCTTTAGACTTTTGCGCTTCGAGGACGTCGGCCTTTGAGACTTCTCTTTGTCCCTTCTATTTAGTTTTGGGCAGTCATCCTTGATGTGTCCTTCCTCGTTGCAGTAGTAGTATCGGACCGTCCTTCTGTTGCGTTGATACTTGCTCGACTGTGATGTAAATTTATTAGTTTTAATAAACTTATTTAATTTTCTTACCAATAGCGTCGCTTCAGTTTCATCGATCGATGCTTCAGAGTCGGGATCATCCATCTTGGCTTGTAGAGTAATAGGGAAGTGAAAAGTATGAGTTTCTAGATGCCATCGCTCCACTAGAGCAGTAATAAGACCATGATCGAGTTGGATATATCCACACCGACTGACACCCTCAAACCCAGCTTCTTGTATGTGATGCATTACACGCTCTGGTATATTATCAACATGTCTCAAAAAATTACTATCACATCTTCTTACTTTAGGTGGACCATCCTTGATTTCCCCATAAAATAGATCCGAAGATCTATGCTCTTTGTGTAAGAATAACAAGTCTGGTATCAATGGGCCTGGATTTAAATTATAAACTGGAGGTGATGTCATTTTAAACACCCTGCAAATTTTAAAAATTAAATAAATAGTATTTAATTTATTCACAGCAACATAAAGAACTGACATTAAACAAACAATATTTGTAACAAAAAAACAAATAAAGACAAAAGTACAAAGTCTTATATCATAGCAACACCATAAAATAGACTATAAATAAAGTTGTACAAGGTTTCAAATCCCAAATAACATAAATGTATTTGACTTACTGAGATACAATACAAAATACTAATTCTCATCACATGGTATTTGTAAAATACCGAAAATAGGCGAATATTAATAAGGGAATTTTCCGAAATTTTTGGAAAATTTTCGAGAATTTTTCGGAGCTCGTATGGACGAGTTAACGGGGATAAAAACGGGGTCGGGAAAGTCTGTTTAGGCTACCCTGTTTTAAATGAGGAAAAGTTGCATTTTCCTTTTCCTTTTCTTTTTATATTTCATTTCTTATTTTTCTTCTTTTCTCGCCGAATTCCCTCTCATCCTCGCCGAGACCCCCCGTGCGCCCCTCTTCTCCCTGACGCCGCCGAATCTCCTGTGCCCTAACCGCCGAGGCAGTTCCCTCTCCTATCTCTTATTCTCCTCTGCCGACGCCGAACCAGATTCTCTTCTGTGCTCAGCCGCGACACCCATCTCCTGGCACAACCTAGCATCTCCCTCACAGTGTGTTGCTGTCGCGCCGCCGCCGGCCGAGCTGTTTTCCTCAGTCCTAGTTCTCCGGCCGACTTCTCCTCTCGGGCTTGCGACCCCCTCATTTCTCTCCTCACCGGTGCACAACTTTGACTAGGGGCAGAGCCGAGCCCTAGTTTCCCGATCGCCGGCACTCGAGTACCACTGTTTGGGTTCTTCCGTGCCCTAGCACTGAAGCCGACTACCACTGTGTGCCGACGCCGTTTGTGTGCCTAAACCCCCTCTGCCCTAGTTCCTTTTTGCTGAGCCAACAAGGTGAGTGGGTTGTAACACTTGGTTGCACTCTGGATTTCCCCTTCTGACCTAATTTGCAGGTGTAGGGTTTAGCGGATCGCTGATTACGAGGGTAATCTTGTGCTGTGGATTGTTCTTGGGTCCGGCAGCCACTTTCCAGCAGCTATTTCTTTTGGGCAGCAACTTTGTGACTTTCAGTAGCGGCTGAGTTGAGGTAAGTTTGGGATTGTTGATTTTGTTAGGAAGAGATGTTTTTGAAGGTTGATTAGGGTCTTACCCTAGTGGTCGTTGAGATTTTATTTAGCTATTCATTAAGTTCTAGCTAAATAAATGTATGTGTATCGACTGACGCAGGACTTTGACACGAGACGAGCATCTCGACGTCGGATTGGACCTTTCTATTTTCGGAGGCGGGTACTTTTGACTTATGTCATTTGATATACATAGTAGTGAATTTAACAAGTTGCATTAATTATGTCCTTTATTTGTTTCGGTTAGTCACTACCCAATATCTGATACATGATTGATTGATTGCTTGATTTGCATCCCATGTATACTTTATTTGTTTATACATGCTTATAGAGGTAGTGATATACCATGCTTCACCATGTTCAGGACCTAGGTTTTATACCTTCTGTGTACCTTTGATTCGATATGATTCATTGACCTAGGGTGCACTTTTCTATATATATGGATTAGGTCAGGATATTTTGTGGTTAGTGCCATGCACCATTTGCATGATTGCATGCTGTGCGATAGTCTGCTCCATTATTGTTGAGCACATCGCCAGTTACATGGATCTGCACACACCACCACTCATGAGTTAGTGGTCGATATCAGGCAGAGTGTGTTGCAGCAGGGACTCTGTTAGGCACTGTTGGTCCGCTCATGGGTAGTGTGACACAACGTGTTATCCGGCAGGGATTCCTCCCCGTCACTGTGTACCGGGAGATGAGAGCATTGCGCTCCCCCATTTATGATTTGTGGTAGGAGGATAGGTGTACTCCGACAGCATCCCGTCCACTCGGTCACTCATCAGGAGTAGTGACGACAGCGTGCACGGTTGTCACAGCCCTACCCACTCGGCCTCTCTATTGTGTGAGATGATCGACTGGCGTCAGGGGTGACCAGAGTTGGTGCAACCTTAGGTCAAGGTTGACCTGGTTGACCTGACTCGAGTTGACCTGATTCGAGTTGTATTTTGATGTTTGACTTAGGAAGATTGTTGGTGCAACCTTAGGTCAAGGTTGACCTAGTTGAGTTGTATTTTGATGTTTGACACTCGTGGAAGAGTTGTATTCTTGATATGGGACAAATGTTTGGGAGATTATTGGTGCAACGTAGGTCAAGGTTGACCTGGTTGACCTGATTCGGGAAAAAGTCCAAGCAGGGAACTTGGCACTGGAAAAGTCCAAGTGTGGAGACTTGGCACGGGAAAAGTCCAAGTATGGAGACTTGGCACTGGAAAAGTCCAAGTATGGAGACTTGGCACGGAGAAGTCCAAGCAGGGAGCTTGGCACGAGGGAAAGTCCTAACTGGGATGTTAGGCAGGTGGAAAGTCTGTGAGTGAAGCCGGGCGGTGGGAAAGTCCTAGCGGGATGTTGGCGGTGTGGAAAGTCACGGGAGTGAAGCCGAGCGGTGGGAAAGTCTAGCAGGATGTTAGGCGGTTGGAAAGTCCGGTGAGTAAAGCCAGGCGGTGAAAGTCTAACTGGGATGTTAGGCGGTGTGGAAATCACGGTGAGTGAAGCCGGTGAAAGTCCGGGTGAGTGAAGCCGAGCAAGGGAAAATCCAGATGAATCGGGGATGATCGGACATCCGGTGTTGAGGAAAGTCCAAGTAGGTCAAAGGTTGGCGGACACTTGGCGAGGGAATTCTAGCAGTCGAGGAGTGACGGATGCTAGGAATGAAGTACCAACAGTCGAGGTTGACCGAATGTTGGTTTGGAAGCTTGGGACTTGGTTTGGGCAAAACCAAGTCACTGATTATCTGATCGATGCGGTGACCGATCGATAACGATCGATGTGCTCGATCGGTATCGTCGATCTGGACCGATCGGAAGGTGATCGATGCGGCGAGAAAGGCGCTGATCGGTCGTGGACCGATCGGGAGCTTCTGATCGGTCGTGGCGACCGTCGAGGCGATGTCGCGGAAGGAAGAGCAAGCCAGAGTTAGGATCGGTGCGTGGACCGATCCGGTTGTCTTTGATCGGTCCGCGAGGCCGATCGAGGTTCTAACCGTTAGCGCAGCGACTAGTTTCTTCGTTGTTTCTTCTTGGCGGTATAAAGGCGTCTTCTTCTTCTTCTGCTTCTTCCTCTTCTCTTCTGCTTGCTGCTGTTTTGGTGCTTGAGCTTTGTTGAGCTCTTCTTAGCTGAAGCTTCGCGTGAGGCTGGGACTCCGACTGAGCTGCTGTTGTGGTTGGCGTCTGAGAAGCTATTGCTTCTTCAACAGTCGACAAGAAGGCAAGGGTTGTTTACATTTCTTGTGTATTTACTTCTTGCTTCTCTTGTATTTGTACTCCTTATCTTCTGTTGCAAGAAGTAGTTGTGTGAGGTTTCTCCACCCATAAGGAGCTCATATTTAGCCGGTTCTCCGGGCTCATCCACCGACGGATTGGTAGGCTCGTCCACCTTACGGACACGCCGAGGAGTAGGAGTTCATCTCCGAACCTCGTTACATCGGTTTGTTTTCTTCTCCTTAGTTTCTTCCTTGTATTTCCGTGCGACTAACCCTAACTGTAGGAAGAACGCGAGAATTTGGGGCGCTATTCACACCCCCCTCTCTAGCTGAGATCCCAACATGTGGTATCGAGCAAGGCCGCTCTTGACGGATCAACACCCGGGGGAGCACGGGCTAGAGATGGATCTCTATGGAGAAGATGTCACGATTCAACCCTTCTACGAGTCTCACGACAACTTCACATATTGGAAGGTAAGGATGATGTATTTTCTTAGGACTAATATGTTAAATTGGTTTTGTGTACAAGAAGGGTTTTCCCCTCCGATGGATGAGGAAGGAAAACCTATCAAGAAGAAGGAGTGGACGAAAGAGCAAATCCGACAATCCGAAATCAATGACGAGGTAACAAAAATTATTGAATTTGCTTTACCTAATAATGTTTTGTGCAAGATAGATAGGTACAACAACGCCAAGGAATTGTGGAACAATTTGGAAAAATTCCATGAAGAGGAGCCTAGTGAGCCAAGTAGCTCACATCATGGAGGAAGCGAATTGGGAGTTGAGGGCTACTCAACATCCAAGGAAGAAGAGGAGGAGAGCTCTTGTTCAAGATCGGAGCAAGAAGAGGCATCTACCTTCGGAAGGGATGAAGAAGAAAGCTCATCTACATCCACAACCCTAGGTAACTCAAACACTGTGATTTCAAGCAAATTACACATAATGTGTTTTGAGTGTAGGAAGTTTGGGCACTACAAGAGTAAGTGTCCAAAGAGGGTTAGAAAGACTCCACCGGCACCAAAGGTCAAGGAAGCCGGAGTCCCGACATGCAAGAGCAAGAAGCACGTGGTGTGCTTCCAATGCAAGCAACGGGGACACTATAGGAGTCAATGTCCAAGGGGGCAACCTCACAAGGACAAGAGGCCAAACATGTGTAAAGGGGAGCTAAGGCAAACCCTAAGGTAACATTTAAAGCTCGTTCTTGCAATTCTAGTAGGATGCATGCTAGTAGTCTTATTGCCATTGTCAATAATGATAAGCATGTTAACACTAGAAATCGATACATGTGCTTAGGAGCCAAGCATGTTAGCCTAGATAAGAACAATTCTAGAAATGCTAACCCTAGAATTAACTCATCTAAGGCTAAGGAAAATCTAGATAGAAATCCCAAATCATCTAGACACATGCCTAGAAATACCTCAAAGAAAAATGATAAATCAAAACTTGAGGTATTAGAGAAAGAAAATCAAGTCTTGAGGTCAAGACTTGACTCTCTAGAAAAGGCTCTTAAGGATTTGACTCTAGGGTCTAAGGGTCAAAAACCCAAGTCCAAGGACAAGAAAGGTTTGGGTCACAAACCTAAGTCCCAATTGGTCAAGCCCACTTATCATAATATTTCATTCGATTATGGAACAAAACCTAGGGCTAGGAAGACCATTACCAAGGTCACAAGGGGAGTCACCCCTATAGTTGACCTTGATGAGACCCAAATGACCAAGGTTTTAAAGCCTAAGAGGGTCATTAGGAGGGTTGCTAGGGAAGTTATCCCTAGTGAATATTTAATGAACCCAATGAGCTCTAATAGGTATTGGGTTCCTAGGAGCATCTTCTCTACCCCATAGATGGGTTAGAGAGTGTCAACTCCGATTAGAAGGGTAGTTAACCCAACTTTGAGGAAATTGACACTCAAGAAGCATTTTCAAGGTTTTGAGAACTTTTGAAAATGAAATGGAATTATCATTTACTCCTTTGAAGAGTTAAATGTGCCTAAAGATTGGAAATTTCATTTTTAATCTCAATTGGCACAATTTGGGAAAATCTAGAGAACTCTCGAGGAAAAATGAAACATGCCAAGTTTTGAGGATAAATTTGATCTTTAAGTGGCATGAATTAATCTAGAGTTCAAGAAGTGTCAAAATTAGGATTTTGGCATTTTAGGGCAATCAAGGGTTAAATTTTAGGTTAGCAAAGTGGTTAAGGATACTTAGATAGGTAATCTAGGTATATTTATTTATGCTAAATCTTGCCATGATTGTTTGCCCTCACATGTCATGACATCATGTTTAGTTTTATTATCATTTGAAATGTCATGATAATGCTTAGGCTAGTTTTTATGTCATATTTATTTAAGTTTCAAACTTTATACCATGACATCATGACTTTGGCACATGTTTTCATTTATGATACCATTTTATGCCATGTCATCATCTCTTGCATTAATAATCAATTGAATTGATTTAAGGATGAAAAACATATTTTGATATTGAGATCAAATTTGTGTTTAGAAAATGCATGAGACCTTAGTCTAAGATACCTAAACCCATATCTCACATTAAAATTGCCATGGATGTGTTTGATACACTTTAGATGTGTGTGAAATATTAGGATCATGAATTAGGATCAAGGTGCATAGTTCTTGTACCTAGATGAGCCTAATTCAAGAAATGGAGGATCATAGGGAAAGCTTGTGTACAAGTCATGTACATTTAGCCCTAAGATTATGGTCCTAAATTAAAAGGTTTAAAATCATTTTGAAATTGATTTGGAAAACCTTGATGAAGCCATCTTAGTGATTGCATTCATCATTGAACATTGTGATACAAAGTTGAGTTAAATTTGAACTATTTCAAAGTTTTTGAACTTTGTATCAAGATTGAAAAATGGAAGTTATTTTCATAGAAAACTATTTTTCCATGATAGTATATGTTATGAGGAATGTATCCTCAAAATTTCACAATTTTTTGAATTTTCTGGAATTTTCTAGGAGTTTCTGAATTTCGGGAAGGAAATTTCAGAAATCTCCTGTCAGAGTCTGGATCGGTGCGGGGACCGATCCGGAAATCTGATCGGTGCGGACCGATCCGATGGCATGGATCGGTGCGGGCCGATCGATAAATCGAGCTTGGTGCGATGCGGTGAAGGCTGATCGATGCGTGGATCGGTGACGATCTAGTGCGATCAATGAAGCATGGATCGGTCCGGGGACCGATCCGGGGTTTTGATCGATCTTAGGACCGATCGGTGCGTGCAGTTTCGATTTTCAGCAGTGTCTGAAATTTCAGTTTTGGGAGTTGAGTTTGGGTTTCTAAAGGTTTGAAACTCTCGAGACATTGTTGGTGCAATGGTCGAGGGGTTGACCTTTAGGGGAGTTTTACCTAATTGTCAAGGGAGTTGACTCTTAGGGGGAGTTTTACTCCTTAAGACTTTTGAGGATTAGTGATTGTCACTAAGTTGATTATTGAGTTTAGTATCAAGGGAAATTAAGAGTTTCGATGAAAGGTATGGGACTTTCGTTAGGAGGAAACTCTTGACCTTGATTCTCTCTTTTTGATGTGTAAAAAGGGGAGAGTGTTGGAGAATGGGAGAATGTTCTAGATAATGTTCGAGGAAGAACATTGAAGAACATTGGAAACCTAAGTTAGGTTATCGGATTAACTAACGATTATGATTTTGTCGAAACATCGAGGGAGATTGTTGGTGCACCTTGGGTCGAGGTTGACTGGTTGACTGACTCGAGTTGACGACTCGAGTTGTATTTTGATGTTTGACTTAGGAAGATTGTTGGTGCAACCTTAGGTCGAGGTTGACCTAGTTGAGTTGTATTTTGATGTTTGACACTCGTGGAAGAGTTGTATTCTTGATATGGGACAAATGTTTGGGAGATTATTGGTGCAGCGTAGTCGAGGTTGACTGGTTGACTGATTCGGAAAAAGTCAAGCGAGGGAACTTGATCGGAAAGTCCAAGTGTGGAGACTGGCGGGAAAAGTCCAAGTATGGAGACTTGGAAAAGTCAAGTATGGAGACTTGGCGGAGAAGTCAGCGGGGAGCTTGGACGAGAAAGTCCTAGCAGGATGTTAGGCGGTGGAAAGTCACAGTGAGTGAAGCGAGGCGGTGGGAAAGTCCTAGCAGGATGTTGGCGGTGTGGAAAGTCACAGGGGTGGCCGAGGCGGTGGGAAAGTCTGGCAGGATGTTAGGCGGTTGGAAAGTCTCGTGAGTAAAGCCGAGGCGGTGAGAAAGTCTAGCGGGATGTTGGCGGTGTGGAAATCTGGTGAGTGAAGTCGGGTGAAAGTCCGGTGAGTGAAGCGAGGCGAAGGAAAATCCGGATGAATCGGGATGATCGGACATCGGTGTTGAGGAAAGTCAGTAGGTCAAAGTTGGCCGGACACTTGGCGAAATTCTAGCAGTCGAGGAGTGACGGATCTAGGAATGAAGTACCAACAGTCGAGGTTGACCGAATGTTGGTTTGGAAGGCTTGGGACTTGGTTTGGGCAAAAGCCAAGTCTCTGGATCTCTCGATCGGTCTGCCGACCGATCGATAACCGAATGCCCGATCGGTTCGATCGATCTGCGGACCGATCGGAAGGTCTGTAGCTAGCCGGGAAGTTGAGTTCCTAGGCCCGAGCTCACTGATCGATCGTGGCGACCGATCGAGGCGATGTCGCGGAAGGAAGAGCTTGAAAGCGAGTTGGGATCGATGCGTGGACCGATCCGGTGTCTTTGATCGGTCCGAACCGATCGAGTTCTAGCGTTATGCAGCGGCTAGTTTCTTCATTTCTTCTTGGGTATAAAGGCGAGGCATCTTACGTCTGCTTCTTCCTCTTCTCTTCTGCTACTGAGCTACTGTTCGGTGCTTGAACTTTGTTGAGCTCTTCTTACATGACTTCGTGAGCTTCTTCCTTGGTGGGACTCGGGCGAGGCTGCTTCTTTGTGGTTGGCGTCGACTGTTGCTTCTTGATCGACAAGAAGCGAGGTTGTTTACATTTCTTTGTGTATTTACTTCTTGCTTCTCTTGTATTTGTACTCCTTATCTTGCTTGTTGCAAGAAGTAGTTGTGGCGAGGTTTCTCCACCCATAAGGAGCTCAATTAGCCGGTTCTCCGGGGACTCATCCATCGACGGATTGGTAGGCTTCGTCCACCTTACGGACACGCCGAGGAGTAGGAGTTCATCTCGAACCTCGTTACATCGGTTTGTTTTCTTCTCCTTAGTTTCTTCCTTGTATTTCATTGCGACTAACCCTAGCTGTAGGAAGAGCGCGAGAATTTGGGCTGTATTCACCCCCTCTCTGGCCAGTCTGAGCGATCCCAACAACCAGGACGCATCATTGGCATCATATGCATGATGCATTTATTGCTTGTGTTTGTGTTTGTTGCATTTATATGCTGCATATTGTTTGGATACCTATGTTTGACATGCATACAGGATTTCCATATCACTCGGACTGTTTGTTCTTATACCCAAGTCCTGGTTAGTACAGTTTCTCTCCTGTTTACTTCAGATGCATTTTTATCTTTCTTACATCAGGAGACTGTACGCATGATTAGTGCTAGGTATTATTTCCCTACTTTGTATATCAGTTGTACCTACTGAGTGTTGGACTCACCCCGCCTCCATTGTTGTTATTTTCAGGTTGATGCTGTCAGGAGGGAGTTCCAGTCGCTAGTCCTCACTGCACGTAGTGCTAGATCCCTGCAGACCTCGATGATTTATTTATCATTTAGTTTGGTTCTTATTTGATTATGTGTGTACTTGGTTATTTGGATACTTGGACGTCGTATGTTTTTCTTTTGATATTGATGGATGTTCTATTTGATATGTTTTACCACATTCCTGCCTGGACGGCAGAAGAGGTGAGTTTCGTCAGATTTGAGTTTTACGAGTGTAGTGGAGTAGGGTGGATTTTGAATCAGAGTATTATTGTGATGTTACTTATCTTAACTGCGTGGTTGTGACAGCCAGAGGTTGAATAAATTATAATAACTGCGTGGTGTTTGTTTTTACTTATTATTATTATTCCAGCCGCCTGTGGCTAATGTATATGTGATATGTAGAAATTTTTGATTGTCCGTACAGGAGAGATGCTGCCGAAATTTCTTCGGACGGGGACTCCTCTGGGGCGTGACAGTATTCACTTACTGAGATACATTATATTAAAAAAAACAATCAACTATCGACTTCATTACCAACCCTGGGGTGTGTATGTGACAATTTCTCCTGTTGTGGATAGTTTCGTGACACCTTCCACATCTACGAGATTCATCAGGGTGCCTCAGATCCATCTCATTTTGTATTCGACTTTCACGTCTCCTACCCCGCCCATGATTGATCAATCTTGAGTAATCTGCTTGAATCTCTCATCTTGGATTTGTCCAATAATCCTTATGACGAATAGGGTAAAAATTGCCAGAATATTGTGCCATGTAAGTCTTTGTGGTGTGAACTTCATCCACAAGGTCAATAACATTATTCCCTCTATGTTGGCAAATAGCTATTGCATGTGAACATGGAAATCTATGCATTTGCCACTTTCCACATGTGCAAGCTTTTTCATAGTAAAGAACTGTGTGTACATGACCACCTTTACCATTCAATTGTCTTGTTGTTACAATCTTGTACACTTCATCTACATAGTTAAACTCATCAATGTGATGTCCTTGTGCATGTCTTTCAGCCTCCATGAATTTACTCCAATGATGTGGAAGGAGGGTTGTATTACAATGATGGGCTACCTGTTTATACCTTTGAAAAAGTTGAACAGTTCTATGAAATGACAGATCAATGCATGCCTTAATTGGCAACAATCTAGCCTCTCACAAAACATTGTTCAAACTCTCAGAAGTGTTTGTTATGAGACATCCCCATCGATGGTTACCATCGTAAGCAAGACTCCACCGCCTTATGTCAATATCTCTCAAATATTGTCATGCCACTGGATCAAGTGCCCTAATTTGTCTCCTAAATTTGTTGAATTTCCGTCTTTGAGTAGTACTGCCAATAGCCCAACAATAATGTTTTAAAGTGACATTCTTAAATTTTGTCATGAAATTACTTCGAATATGTCGAAGGCAAAATCTATGATATGCAATTGGTTCCTTCCATTCCTCTAAATTTGACATAGCATGAATAAAGCCATGGTGTCTATCAGAAATAACACATAATTGTCTATCATGTGCCACATAATACTTGAATTGTTCAAAAAACCAAGACCAACTAGCTATAGTCTCCTCATCTACTATAGCATAAGCAACAAGTAATATACGATTGTTTGCATCCTTAGAAACAGCTATAAGCATCTTTCCCTTATAAACCCCTCGTAAATGTGTACCATCAACATTGATAACCGACCTACACATGTGGAATGCATCAATTGCTGGTCCAAATGCCCAAAATATATATTTGAAGACTTTCACATTTTCAGTGCTACTTGGGTGATGATACCACTTAGCAATAGTAGTGGGATTAGAATGCTCTAAGGCTGCAATATACAAAGGTATCTCAGTGAAATTACTTTCCCAATTTCCATAAACAATCTCTATGGCTTTTCTCCTCCCATGCCATGCCTTCTTGTATGAAACATCAACATGCAATGACTGTTTAATATCAGCCTAGACATTTTTTACAGGACATCCAAGATTCACCTCGATTTTATGGATAATGTGAGACGCAATAATAGTTGAATTCAAATTTCTATTATTATTGCCACTAATGGAGCCAAGACAATTGTACATATTTACCCATCAAGTGTTTTGCCACATCTTATGCGTCTTCTTATGAACTGCACAAATACACCAAAGATTCAATGACCTATAATTCTCAGACCCACTGTTAGAATCTATGTCTGACGGCACCACTTTACATTTTGCAACCCATGTGTTGATTCACTGCTCCGTGCCTCATCTTTAGAAGATTGAGAATGAAAATATTCACTGCTCCGTGCCTCATCATCCAACTGCACCTCCGGTGGAAATGGAAAAGGAATCATGGTCATACATTGGAGATTCTACATGAGGGAGCTTAACAAAATCTTGAGATGGTAACGGAGGACCCATATTGATGTTTTCACCTGTAGTCATCTGAATTCTAGGTTCAAATATAAAACTTGGTACATAATTCAGTTCATCAGATCCATTAGAAGATCCAACATGAGACATTGATCCCATAAAGTTATTAAGAAGCGCAACCATGCTCATGTGTTCGATTGGCAATAAAGTTTCCTATTGGATCAAACTTTGCGGAATTTCTTCCATCTCAACATAGATGTCAGCCCAAAAATCTGTAACTGTCTGGGCCAAATAGAATAAAATTCTTAATGACTTATCATTCATAATAAGGGTGGATCTAGATTTCCCATTTTGTTTATAATCCAAGATGATATTCGGCTTAAAATATTTTCTGTCCACACCAACTTGTTGACAAATGTCATCTATTAACTCGTTGTAACTCAATTTATGTTCAATCACTATGGTAGCGTTAGAGATAGACTGGCCATGCTTAATTGAACCATTCTCATATTCAATCTTAGCTCCCCAAAACAAGCTCACAGGAATTGGACGTTCTAAAAAAGTCATACTAATAAGCCAAACAACCCTAATTACATGGTATATGCAATACATCAGTATATTACCTTATGAACTATTATTTAAAAAAAAGAAAGATTTTTAAGGCCATAAAAGTCACTGTTGTTAAGCTGGAGAACAGTTTGATGTTGGCGAATTCGACGAGAATCGGGTCTTAATATTCGTAGTTGGGCCTTGCCTTCTAATACTTCGCAACGAGTTGGACTTGCCTTCTAATCCTTCGCAATGAGGCGTTCCAGCGTGGCCTGATCGGACAGCTCCTGGGGCGGGCATCCACGAGATCGTGAGAAGAAGAAGAAGAAGAAGAAGAAGAAGAAGAAGAAGAAGAAGGCGACGATTTAAGGTTTAGACGCTTCGACGTGGCATGATAAGATAGCTCATGGGGCAGGCGGGCACCGCGAGAAGGAGGAGGAGGAGGTGTAGGCAGCGGTTAAGGGTTTAGACGCTCTGGCGTGGCTTGATCGTGGGTGGACAAGATCGTGATTGTTTTGGGTGATCAAAAAAGTTGGTACATGATTAATTAGTTCTCATACTGAGCAAATTAAAAACAGCAACCAAATTAAAACTTGAAGAGTTAAATATGAAGGAAAAATGGATCATATACAATCATTTTTGTAAAAGAATGTGTTCCGGTCTAAGGATGGGTCAACCCTACGTCAGTTCCTTTTTTTTTTTAACTTTGGCCACGCTTGTTGCAACTAGAGTAGCTTCTTTCATTTGGGTCGGCCTTGTTTCACCTCGCTGAGCACCCTCCTTCCTTTTTGAAAAAGATTTACCATAGGTTAAGCATGGACCAAGGCGCACCTTGACATGGTCCTTCCGATGCTCAAGAGAGACTTGGAGAAGAGAACATAGTAGAGCCTTCATGTGACGTCTTTATTTCAGGCTGCGATATCATTCCTAGCAATATAATGACTCTAATTTACCGTAACTCCAGCCCTCCATAACTATTGTAATCAATGCCTCATTATTTTGCCTTCATTAATTTGTAACAAACACCTCCTTTCCTGCACCTATAACCGTGTCGCTCGTTGATGGAGTCAAGCCCTTAACATCTATTCCAAATCGATATGCATCCATTTGTTCTGCATTTATCAATTGTCCAATGGGTGCATCCTATGACTCAGACTTAACCTTATCGGCCTCAGCCGAAAAGCCCAAAATACTACCGACTCCTTATGAACGTTGTCGAGCTCTTGATAAGTATTACCGAACTTTCAATGAGTTTTGTCAAGCTCCCACTGGGCCGACCTGCTCTAAACATAATTTTGGATTTCTAACTAACTCAAATCCATGTTGACCGAGGCAGAGGTGCACCGTGTGGAACTCATATTGACCAAGTGAAGAAGACATTATATGGAGTCAACGTTGACCAGACACTTGGCATAGAAGCGAAAATTAAGTAGGTCAAGTTTGACCAGACACTTGCAATGTGGATGAGAACCCAAAATGGTCATGGAGACTAGATGTTAGGTAAAAATGTAAATTCCTACCATGTCACAAAAGACCGGATGTTACAGTGAGTGCAGAAGTCCAAACATGTCAGGAAAGACTAGATGTTTAGCATAAGAAAAGTCCTAATAAGTCAAGAGTGATCGGATGTTAAGCAAATGAAGTCTTGACTTATCAGCGTTGACCAATTGTCGGACAAAGAAAATCTTGGTAGGTTGAGGTCAATCGAATACCAGATAAAACGAGAATATATCTTTGGTAAAACTGAAATAGGAGTATTACTTGATTGATATGGTGTAGCGATCGATTGATGAAATTGTAAACCTCAAAATTAGGATTTGAGGTATTTTTGGCTTTGCTATAGTAATTGTTATAGTAACTTTCGAGTTTATTACAATAGCTGTTCTATGATTTTTTTTCCTATAATAGCAGTCAATTGTTGAGTTCCCGCAATCGACTATTGGCACTGTAGTAGTAAATAAAATGTAACAACGAACATAGTATGCATTGCTACAATCTCTGAGAAACAATGTCTGAAGTCCATTCTATGTGCACCATTAATCCTAGTCCTCTGATTTTCTTAACTTAGAGGTTATGATAAACAAGAACAATTGATATCTCTTTTTAGAAAATGTAGATTCGCTACATTAACGGTCGTGTCACTAATGTAGGACCAACCCAATATGACCTCTTGAACGTCAAACGATATAACTTTTGGCTTGAGACTTGTAATCAAGCTCTATCTGTCGTCACATGTGCATAATTTAAAAATCTACATTTAGGCGTAAATTCTGATCCTAAACCGGGTACCCATAACTGTAACAAGGATCAACCCAACATGGCACCTGTAACTATCAATTTTTAGGCCTAAATTCCATCGTTTAGGAACTCAACCGAGCCCCCAAAATTTTATTATTATTTTTAGTAATTTTTATTTTATGGTATTTAGGATATTTTTAGAATTCCTAATAATTATGACTCATAATTTGTCTGTAACTGTGTCCTATTTTATTAATTTTAATTTCTATTAAGAGATTTCCTTTTCTAGAAAGATCTCTTTCTTTCTTTACAAGATTGAAAATGAGGCTCATATATTAAGATTTCTTTTATTTCTTTGGCATAGGATCTAGAGTGTATATAAATACATGTCTAGTTGTATTAAAATTAATCCTTATTTTATTAATAAAATTTCCTTTTTTAGTAAATCGGATGAGTTTTCCTATTTTTTGCATTCTCCCTTCTTGAGTTTCTCCTCTAATCTCCCCTCTTATTAGCTCACAGAATTATCACTATCCTGTCCAGTGTCAGTCACTAACACTTTTGATGGCCAAATCTCAAAGTAATGGCCTTGCTCCCGTTTGATAGATCTCATGCTTCATCAACAAGAATACATAAGCATTTATCTTCAACTTCTTCACGAGCCATATGTCTTATTCTATTGGTCATAATATGTAAAATCTCTTTCTAAATTTCTAAAACGATATATTGGGCATTTTTTGGAGCATTCTCAAGAACAATTTCATCAATTTTTAAACTCATTTTTACAAAAAGTTTCACTAATCTAAGAAAATTTGCATGATTAAATGAAGATAGAAATTCATCACGCGTTGTCTGTAAAGGCACAACCATGAACTATTAGCCAATGAACAGTTACAACTGAGGTTCTCAAACGCAAATGATTTTTCTCCTTTTCCTCTTTAGATTGGAGATGCATCATATTATCAATATGTTGCGTGGGCCTCATCAAATTTTCAACACTTCTCCCATAGATAGTATGAGACGAAGAAGCTGCAGAATCAATATAGAGAAGAAATGCATATGTTTTCCTTAGTTTACCCTTTTCGGATTGTCAAATACTTCAATGACCCATGCTAAAATATTATACAAATTAACATCATTCAAAAAGAAAATAATAAAAATAATATGTTTTTATTTGTTGAAGGTGAATACTCCAACCAATGAATTTTTTATAAAAGATCGTGATTATTTTGGTTGATCAAAAAGGTTGGTACATGATTAATTAGTTCTGTTTTATCTTTTCGTACTGAGCAAATTAAAGACAGCAACCAAATTAAAACTTGTAGAGTTAAATATGAAGGAAAAAGTGGATCATATACAATCATTTTACAAAAGAATGTGTTCCGATTTAGGGATGGTTCCAATCATTTTACAAAAGTTCCTTTTTTGACTTTGGCCGGTGGGAAACATTCGTGAGACCGGGTTGGGCACCCCTAGGGATAGTCAATGAGGCTAACCGCAATTATCATCTATTCTATCATGAACTCTCATTCTTATGAAGAATTGTCACCTCATTTCATAATATTCTATCAACAATTTTGTCTCTATCAAATAAAATTAAGTTTAAATTTCAACACATCCTCTTAAACTTGATTTTGTGACTCCAAGTAAGTATCGTATCTTGATGAAGTCTTCAAATTTGAGAGGTTTAGTAAAAATATCTGCAACTTGATCTTGAGACTTTATGTATTTCACTTGTACCTCTTTTCTTGCAATGCACTCTCTAATATAGTGATAGCGTGTATTGATGTGCTTGTTACGTTCTATTATGGAAAACTGGATTCTTTGCTAGTGCTATTGCAGACTTGTTATCAACTTGAATCTTAGTTTCCTCTTCTTGTGATAAACTTACCTTATTCAATAAAGTTTTGAGCCAAATAACATGACAAACACACAAGGTCACAACCACATAGTCCGCTTCACAAGTAGAAAGTGTAACAATAGGTTGTTTCTTTGACATTCAAGTGAAAGTTGTATTTCCCATAAAGAATACAAATCCTGTAGTGCTCTTTCTATTATTCATATCTCCACCTCAATCACTGTCGCTATATCCTTCAAGTTTAAAATAGTTGGATGTCGAATAAAGCAATCCAAAATCTATCCTACCTTCGATATAACGCAAAATTCTTTTAGCGATCTTAAGGTAGGTGGTAGTTGGAGCTTACATGTAGTGACTATTAAGTCAAACAACAAAAAGGATATCAAGCCTTGTGCACATCAAGTATCATAAACTTTCAACCAAACTCTTGAAAAAAGTTGGATCAACTTTTTCTCCTTCATCATGCTTTAATAGTTTGATTCCACATTCTATTGCGGTATTAATAGACTTACTGTTATTCATCTTGAACTTCTTTAATATCTCTTTTGCATAACCTTCTTATGAAATGAAGATTCCGTCTTCCCTTTGGTTTACTTCGATGCCCAGATAGTATGCGATTAGCCCATTATCAGTCATCTCAAACTCCTTAGTCATTGCTTCTTTGAATTCTCTAAACATACTTGGATTACTTCCAATGAAGATCAAGTCATCGACATATAGGCATACAATCAAAACATCTTTACCTTATTTTGAATGTATAGTGCATGTTCAGAAGGGCATTTGATGAAGCCTTTCTCTAGCAAGTACTTGTCTATCCGGCTATTCCAGGCCCTTGGTGTTTGCTTTAGCCCGTAGAGGGACTTCTTCAATTTTAGAACTTTATCTTCTTGTCCTTTGACGTCATAACTAGATGGATGCCGAATATGGACTTTCTCTTCAAGAATTCCATTTTGAAAAGTAGATTTAACATTCATTTGATATATTCTCTACTTATTTTGGGATGCTAAATAAATGATTAGTTTGACAGTTTCTAATCGAGCAACGAGAGTGAATACCTCATCATAGTCAATGCCAAATCTTTAACTGTAGCCTTTTGTCACCAATCTTGCTTTGTATTTTTCAACTTGTCCTTTAGCATTCTTCTTTATTTTGTATGTCCTCTTCACACCAATCGCCTTATGTCCTTCAGGAAGTGGAGTTAACTCCCATGTACCATTCTTCTTGATCGTATTGATTTCTTCATCCGTTGCATCTTTCCACTTTTTACTCTTTATAGCTTCTTGAAAATTTATAGGTTCACAATTGGAAAAGACACAAAATAGAGTAATATTATCTTGATTTACAAGTAACTCATATAGGTCTCATAAGCTTCTAAAGCGCGGAACTCTTTCACTTGAATTTTCACTTAAAATTGATGCAGATGAATTTCCTTGAGTACTTGATGTTGGTGTTACTTGTGGAGTAGTAGGCTCCTCTCTTGTTTGCTCCATCCTTTGTTGCTCCACTACATCTTCTTCTTTAAAGTATGGGAAGAAGTTGTAATCTTCATTTTGAGATTTCCATTTCTATTCTTCTTCATCTTTAAATAAGACATCCCGACTAATGATTGTCTTCCTATTCTCTAGATTGTATATCTTATACCCTTTTAAGTTAGTATTATAGCCAATAAAAATAAACTTTTTTACTTTTATTATCCAATTTACTTCTTACTTCATCAGGCACATGAACGTAGGTTATACTCCCAAAAACTCTTAGATTAGAAATCCCATGTTTCCTTCCTCTCCATGCTTCTTATGATGTCTTGCCCTACACACTCTTGGTTGGTGATCGGTTGGATAAGTATACTGCACATGCAACCACTTCTACTCAAAGTTTCTTTGGTAGCCTCTTAATTTTAAGAATCCTCCTTGCCATGTCAAGGATGGTTCAATTCTTTATTTCCGCCACTCAATTTTCTTGAGGGGATCTTGGAATTGTCAAGGGTCGTTGTATTCTATTGGCTTCACAAAATTCTTGAAATTCCTTTGAGATAAAATCTCCGTCTTGATCAGAACGCATAACTTTGATCTCGAGACCACTCTCCTTTTCTTCAGTTGCTTTAAATTTCTTGAATATACCGAAGACCTCCAATTTTTGCTTCAAAAATATATCTAAGTTTTTCGAGAAAAGTCATCTATGAAAATAATGAAATAAATAATCTTACTAAGTGAACTTGGCTTATCAGACCCCAACATCTGTGTGTATAAGTTCAAGCGGCTTTTAAGCTCTTGAATTTGACTCATTTGGAAAACCTCTTCTAAATTGTTTGCCACGTACACATGCTTCACATAATTAACCAGGATGTTTGATGCAAGGTTGTCCTTGTTGGTTGCTACTCGGAAAACCTAGAGGTTCCACTGTACAAAAATTTTGTACAAAGGTCTGAACCTTTTCCTAGCTACCATGTGTTCTTTTAAATTAAATTTTGGATCGCCTGCGGAACTTAACACGTTTGATCCAAAACTTAATCTATTCGTTCTTTTAGGTTTTGACTTGGGTCTCCTGCGGAACTTAACGCGTTCGACCCAAATCACCTTAAGTTATTAATTCCATTAAATATTAATTTCCATAATTGGTTCCCAGTACTGACGTGGCGAGGCACACGGCCTTCTTGGATATGGGAGCAACCACCACCGACTAGACAAAACATTTTATGGAAAGCTAATATTTAATTTCCTAAAATAACTTTAGGTTAACCGAAAAGAACAATCAAATCACAAGGAAAAATAAAACAAAAGAGCACAACATCGAAAAACATATTCGAAATACTAGAATCGTAAGCCTCTTGTATTTGGTATTATTTCCATAAATAACTAGTATGATGCGGAAAGGAAAAATTACTAGTTATACTTTCTAGAAAGACCTCTTGATCTTCTACCGTATTCCTCTTCTAACCTCGGACGTTGTGTGGGCAACGATCTTCCGAGATGAGAAAACACCAACCACCTTCTTCTCCTCCTAGCTAGGTTCGGCCACAATAAGGAAGCTTTACCAAGGATGAAGAACAAAACATCAACCAAGCTCCAAGAGATACAAGCTTTCTCTCCTTCTTCTTCTTCTTCTCCAAGTAGTATCCGGCCACCACAAGAGCTCCAAGGGAGATGAAGGATTCGGCCACCACAAGAGGAAGAGAGGGAGAGGATGATGGCCGGTCACAACACCAAGGAAAAGAGGAAGAGAAATAATAGAGGTTGTCACCAATGAAGGCACCCCCACCCCTTCTTTTATATTCCTTAGCCTTGGTAAATTAGGAAATTTAATTACAATAAAATTTCCTTAATTTCCTTGACATGATTTAATTGATAAAAATAAAATAAAATTTCCCAATTAAACTATAATGGCCGGCCACATCATGGAGGAATAAATTAGACAAGTTTTAATCAACAAATTAAAACTTCCTAATTTGTTTCCGAAAATTTTAAAAATAAAATTTCTCTTCAAAAATCTCTTCATGGTTGATAAAAAGAAATTTCTATAATTTTAATTTTTCAACATGTGAATAATTTTTAAAGAGAAAATAAAATATCTCACCAATCTACAAATAAGGAAAGAGATTTAATCTCTTTCTTTAATCTTTTGTAGATCCTTTACAAGAGAGATATTTTAATTTTAATTCTCTTTAATAAATTATATCTTCCACATAATAAAAATTAAAATTAAAATTCTTTTAAATTTAATATGGCCGGCCCCCTCTAGCTTGGGTTCAAGCTAGGGCCGACCACCTTAAACCATGCTTAGGCCGGCCCTAGCTTGATTCCAAGCTAGCTTGGCCGGCCCCCTTTAGGTGGGTATAGAAGGTGGGTATAGGTGGGTATAGTACTCTATAAATAAGAGGCTACGATAGGGACCGAGAGGAGGAATTGGTTTTGGTCTCCTGATAAAATTAAGCATCCCGTGTTCGCCCCGAACACACAACTTAATTTTATCAATAATAATTCATTCCACTAGAGAACTATTATTGAACTACCGCACCAATCCCAAATTACATTTTTGGGCTCCTTCTTATTATGAGTGTGTTAGTCTCCCTGTGTTTAAGATATCGAATGTCCACTAATTAAGTGAGTTACTGACAACTCATTTAATTAATATCTTAGTCCAAGAGTAGTACCACTAAACCTTATCGTCATGTCGGACTAAGTCCACCTGCAGGGTATAACATGGCAATCCTTATGAGCTCCTCTTGAGGACATTATCAACCTAGTATCTCTAGGACACAGTTTCCTTCTATAATCAACAACACACACTATAAGTGATATCATTTCCCAACTTATCGGGTTTATTGATTCATCGAACTAAATCTCACCCATTGATAAATTAAAAAAATAAATATCAAATATATGTGCTTGTTATTATATTAGGATTAAGAGCACACACTTCCATAATAACTGAGGTATTTGTTCCTTTATAAAGTCAGTATAAAAGAAACAACCTCAAATGGTACTACTCAATACACTCTAAGTGTACTAGTGTAATTATATAGTCAAGATAAACTAATTCCTAATTACACTACGACCTTCCAATGGTTTATTCCTTTCTATTTTGGTCGTGAGCTACTGTTTATAATTTATAAGGTACTGATAACATCATCTTCTATATGTGACACCACATACTATGTTATCTACAATATAAATTAATTGAACAACTACAAACAAATGTAGATAAATTGACCAAATGTGATTCTTTATTTAACATAAATGTTTACAAAAGCTTAGGCTTTCAGTATACATTCCAACAATCTCCCACTTATACTAATGACTAAGCTGTCATATCTTCTACCATACATCTGATTCTCATTCCCTCCACATGCCGATCGAAAGCTTTCGCCGGAAAGGCCTTAGTGAAAGGATCTGCCAGGTTATCCGCTGAGGCAATCTTGGCGATGACAACTTCTCCTTGCTTCACGATATCTCGTATCAGGTGGTACTTGCGCTCTATATGTTTACTTGCCTTATGAGCTCGTGGTTCCTTCGAGTTTGCAACTGCACCGCTATTATCACAATAAATTGTGATGATTTTGGGCAAACCAGGAATCACATCTAAGTCCATTAGAAAGTTCCTGAGCCATACTGCTTCTTTAGCTGCCTCAGAGGCTGCTACATACTCAGCTTCCATGGTGGAGTCCGAAACGCATTTCTGCTTAACACTCCTCCGCTCCACCTCCTAAAGTAAACACATAGCCTGATGTAGACTTACTGTTGTCCCTATCTGATTGGAAATCTGAATCCGTGTAACCCACAGGGAGCAAATCGTCTGCTTGGTAAACTAGCATATAATCTCTAGTCCTTCTCAGGTACTTTAATATATGCTTTACCGCAGTCCAATGTCCTTGTCCAGGGTTACTCTGATATCTGCTGACCATGCCCACGATAAAACAAATATCAGGTCTCGTACATAGCATTGCATACATAAGGCTTCCTACAGCCGAGGCATAAGGAACTGCTTTCATGTCTTCTATCTCCTTTGATGTCTTAGGAGACATTTCTTTAGATAGAGCTATTCCATGCCTAAAAGGTAAGAAACCTTTCTTGGAATCTTGCATGCTAAAACGAGCAAGGATTGTATCTATATATGAAGCTTGGGACAGACACAACATTCTTTTCTTGCGATCCCTTATTACTTTGATCCCAAGAATGTGTGCGCACTCTCCTAAGTCCTTCATATCAAATTGTTTGGACAACCATACCCTTACGTCTGATAATACCTTGACATTGTTGCCAATTAACAAAATATCATCTACGTATAGTACAAGAAATACCACCACATTTCCGTTACACTTCTTATATACACAAGACTCATCCGTACTTTGAATAAATCCATATGACTGGATTACTTCATTAAACCGGATGTTCCAAGATCTTGAAGCTTGCTTCAGTCCATAAATGGACCGATTGAGCTTGCACACTAGATGCTCTTTGCCTTTTTCAATGAACCCTTCTGGTTGCTTCATATGGATGTTCTCTTCAAGACTTCCATTAAGGAAAGCTATCTTGACATCCATTTGCCAAATCTCATAATCCATATGAGCAGCAATGGATAAGAGTATCCGGATAGACTTAAGCATGGCTACCGGTGAAAAGGTTTCCTCATAATCGATTCCCTCTTTCTGAGTGTACCCTTTCGCAACAAGCCTAGCTTTGAAGGTTTCTACCTTCCCGTCTGTCCCTCTTTTCCTTTTGTAGATCCACTTGCATCCAACGGCTTTTACACCATCAGGTGGTTCTACAAGCTCCCAGACCTTATTAGAGTACATAGACTCTATTTCAGAATTCATCGCCTTTTGCCAAGATGTTGCATCTATATCTTGGAGTGCTTCGTCATATGTCCGGGGATCAGGTTCATGTTTACCCGGGATCAAGTCTGAAGACTCTCCCAAAAACATGAATCTCTCAGGCTGCCTTACAACCCTCCCACTACGACGAGGCACTGTCTGTGGTTGTGTATCATGTGTGACACGTGTTGCAGTTTCTTGTGGTACTTCATCTTGTACTATTGGTACTAAAGTAGACGTGTCCTCTCTTAGTTCTTCTAAAACAACTTTACTACTGGGCTTGTGATCCATTATATAGTCTTCTTCTAAAAACTGGGCATTGGTGCTAACAATGACCTTCTGGTCTTTAGGACTATAAAATAAACCTCCTTTCGTTCCTTTGGGATATCCCACAAACACTCGAACTTTTGTACGAGATTCTAACTTATCAGCATCTGGTTTCAGCACATGTGCTGGACTACCCCATATCCGAATATGTCTTAGACTGGGCTTTCGCCCATTCCACAATTCTGTGGGAGTAGAAGAAACTGATTTAGAAGGTACTAAGTTCAGAACGTATCTGCGTTTCCAGAGCATATCCCCAAAACGAATTTGGTAATTCTGAATAACTCATCATCGATCTAACCATCTCCATAAGAGTCCTATTCCTTCGTTCTGCTACACCATTCTGTTGAGGTGTTCCAGGTGTAGACAATTGGGATTGAATCCCGGCCTCTGATAAGTAATTCCTAAACTCTCCTAAGAGGTATTCGCCACCACGATCAGATCGTAGTGTCTTGATACTTTTACCTAGTCGTTTCTCCACATCAGCCTTGTATTCTTTGAACTTATCAAAGCACTCGGACTTGCGGCGCATTAGGTAAATGTATCCGTATCTTGAATAATCATCTATAAAAGAGGCAAAATATTCAAAACCACCTCTTGCCTGGACAGACATATGACCACACAAATCAGAATGAACCAATTCTAACACTTCTATAGCTCTATACCCCTTGGCCTTGAATGGCCTCTTGGTCATTTTACCTTCCAAGCAAGATTCACAAGTTGAAAAAATTTTCAACTCTAATGAACCCAAAAGTCCATCGGCTATTAGCCTCTGAATCCTACTTAAGTTAATATGACCAAGCCTTAGATGCCAAAGATATGCTTGGTTCATTTCCGAAGGTTCTTTTCTTTTATTTGAGTTAGAAGATGAGTTATAAATTTCCATGTTTTGCTTTGTGGAAGAAATTGGATTTAAAGTATACAAATTGCCAACTAATGTACCAGAACAGATAATCACTTTATTTCTCTTAATAACTACATCATTACTGAAAGAAACTGAATATCCATCTAAAAACAGTTTAGAAACTGAAATTAAATTCTTTCTAAAACTGGGTACATAAAGATAATTTCTTAAAACCAAATTTCTATTACTACTAAAAGATAAGTAGACGTCTCCCACTGCAATAGCCGGCACCTTAGTAGCATTGCCCATGTAGACGGTAATCTCTCCTTCAGTTAGTCGTCGGGTTTCCTGGAACCCCTGCAAGGAATTGCAGACATGATCAGTGGCTCCCGTATCTACACACCAGGTGCTGGTAGATAACACCGCTAAACATGTTTCAACAACTAGAGCATGAGATATACCTTTGTTGTTCTGATTCCTACGAGGACGGTCCGCCTCCAATGCCCTGACTGCTTGCAGATGAAGCACTTGCCCTTCGGCTTCTTCACTCCAGCTTTAAATCCTGTACTCTGAGTTTTATTCACTTTCTTTCCTGAACCAACTTGTTTCTTCTTCTTCTTTCCTTTCGGCTTAGAAGTAGAATCATTTTCAACATAGTGAATATGAGAGTTGTGACGAAACAATCCTTCTGCTGCCTGAAGTTCTGTCAGTAGTTCCGCCAATGAATATACCCTTTTGTTTATATTGTAATTCAGGCGGAATTGCTCAAAACTTCTAGGTTGTGTTTGGAGGATCATATCGATCTGGGTTTCCCCATCAATTTCTCCTCAAAGGATCTGTATCTCGTTCAGATAAGCCATCATCTTTAGGATATAATCCCTCACAGGAGTACCCTCTTGCATGGTGGCTGTCATTATCTTTCTCATGGCTTCTTGTCTAGAAGCCCTATCATGATGACCAAAGAGTTCCTTGAGATTGTTCATAATATCATAAGCTGTTGGTAAATCTTGATGCTGATGTTGTAATACATTTGACATTGAAGCCAAAATGTAACACTGCGCCATCTCATCTGCTTTTACCCATTTCCTATGATATTCAATCTCCTCTTGGGTAGATTCACCAGTAGGTGCTTCAGGGAAAGGCTCAGTCAGTACAAATTTATAGCTTTCAGCAGTAAGGACAATGTCCAAGTTCCTTTTCTAATCTATGTAATTAGGTCCAGTAAGTCTATTCTGTTGAAGTATGATGGACAGTGGGTTGAAAGTCATCCTAAGAATCACAAAAAACTTTTGGTCAGAACTCTAAATTTAGAATAATATTGATTCCTCAAACAATACTATTTTAAATTAACCAACACCTCAAAACACCGTAAATATTGTATGCCACGATAGTGTGGACGTATACAAATTCAGCATTTGTAAAAGGAGGGTTTAACCCATTAATTTTATTATCTTGTCAACCTAACTTTTTGACAAATAAAATTAATAGTTGGTATCTTTTGGTCACACAAATAATAGCAGTGACTCCGATGGGGAGGATACTATTAGATGTGTCTAAGTGTATACCATTACTTGACACTAAGTCCATTAATAAGATTATGCCCCTTCCGATGGGGAAGATCACACGCTCTTAATTAACTTCCTATAATCATCCGAAATGGAAGTCTGTTCTAGTGATCCACAAACAAGCTCATCCGATATGGAGGAAGGCACTCAGAGCCAACGCACAAGCTTGTTTGCATCACTTACAAACCAGTAATGGAGACCATGGGATTTACTTAAAAATCCCTCTCCCACTTAGTTATTTATAAATGAGGAATTTTAACTATGCTAGCCTACTAAACATGTATACTAACATACACACACAGCACAATATAAAAGCAATAAATAGAAAATCTAATTTTCAACTATTATGGCTTTTATCTATGGTTGTCCTCCGTGTGTTGTCATCCCAAGCTGCTGCCATATTTGGCCACCACCACCGGGTCTAGTTGTCGCATCCATCTTGCTCCTTGTTCCGCTGCGCCTTTAGTCCTCAGAAGGTTCCACGCTTTGTAAGATTCGATCCGCGACATAAATAGAATTTTACAATTTTGATCCTATATTCCATAAAAGAAATGTACATGTATCTAGATCAAAAATAAAATCCTAATAAAACTAAATACAGCTCCTGCTATATTTTATAATACAATCATGCACACACATATAAATGCCCTTGACATGTCCAAGGATCCAATCACACACATAAAACTATAAGCCATAATAGTTGGATCCTGCATCCACAAAGTTAGCACATCCTACTATTATCCTGCCTAAATTATGTATGACATGTGCATAATTAAACTAATACCAAATACACAGAGGCAAAACCCTAGCTCTGATACCAATTGTTGGTTGCTACTCGGAAAACCTAGAGGTTCCACTGTACAAAAATTTTGTACAAAGGTCTGAACCTTTTCCTAGCTACCATGTGTTCTTTTAAATTAAATTTTGAATCGCCTGCGGAACTTAACACGTTTGATCCAAAACTTAATCTATTCGTTCTTTTAGGTTTTGACTTGGGTTTCCTGCGGAACTTAACACGTTCGACCCAAATCACCTTAAGTTATTAATTCCATTAAATATTAATTTCCATAATTGGTTCCCAGTACTGACGTGGCGAGGCACACGGCCTTCTTGGATATGGGAGCAACCACCACCGACTAGACAAAACATTTTATGGAAAGCTAATATTTAATTTCCTAAAATAACTTTAGGTTAACCGAAAAGAACAATCAAATCACAAGGAAAAAATAAAACAAAAGAACACAACATCGAAAAACATATTCGAAATACTAGAATCGTAAGCCTCTTGTATTTGGTATTATTTCCATAAATAACTAGTATGATGCGGAAAGGAAAAATTACTAGTTATACCTTCTAGAAAGACCTCTTGATCTTCTACCGTATTCCTCTTCTAACCTCGGACGTTGTGTGGGCAACGATCTTCCGAGATGAGAAAACACCAACCACCTTCTTCTCCTCCTAGCTAGGTTCGGCCACAATAAGGAAGCTTTACCAAGGATGAAGAACAAAACACCAACCAAGTTCCAAGAGATACAAGCTTTCTCTCCTTGTTCTTCTTCTTCTCCAAGTAGTATCCGGCCACCACAAGAGCTCCAAGGGAGATGAAGGATTCGGCCACCACAAGAGGAAGAGAGGGAGAGGATGATGGTCGGCCACAACACCAAGGAAAAGAGCAAGAGAAATAATAGAGGTTGTCACCAATGAAGGCACCCCACCCCTTCTTTTATATTCCTTAGCCTTGGTAAATTAGGAAATTTAATTACAATAAAATTTCCTAAATTTCCTTGACATGATTTAATTGATAAAAATAAAATAAAATTTCTCAATTAAACTATAATGGCCGGTCACATCATGGAGGAATAAATTAGACAAGTTTTAATCAACAAATTAAAACTTCCTAATTTGTTTCCGAAAATTTTAAAAATAAAATTTCTCTTCAAAAATCTCTTCATGGTTGATAAAAAGAAATTTCTATAATTTTAATTTTTCAACATGTGAATAATTTTTAAAGAGAAAATAAAATATCTCACCAATCTACAAATAAGGAAAGAGATTTAATCTCTTTCTTTAATCTTTTGTAGATCCTTTACAAGAGAGATATTTTAATTTTAATTCTCTTTAATAAATTATATCTTCCACATAATAAAAATTAAAATTAAAATTCTTTTAAATTTAATATGGCCGGCCCCCTCTAGCTTGGGTTCAAGCTAGGGCCGGCCACCTTAAACCATGCTTAGGCCGGCCCTAGCTTGATTCCAAGCTAGCTTGGCCGGCCCCCTTTAGGTGGGTATAGAAGGTGGGTATAGGTGGGTATAGTACTCTATAAATAAGAGGCTACGATAGGGACCGAGAGGAGGAATTGGTTTTGGTCTCCCGATAAAATTAAGCATCCCGTGTTCGCCCCGAACACACAACTTAATTTTATCAATAATAATTCATTCCACTAGAGAACTATTATTGAACTACCGCACCAATCCCAAATTACATTTTTGGGCTCCTTCTTATTATGAGTGTGTTAGTCTCCCTGTGTTTAAGATATCGAATGCCCACTAATTAAGTGAATTACTGACAACTCATTTAATTAATCTCTCAGTCCAAGAGTAGTACCACTCAACCTTATCGTCATGTCGGACTAAGTCCACCTGCAGGGTTTAACATGACAATCCTTATGAGCTCCTCTTAAGGACATTATCAACCTAGTATCTCTAGGACATAGTTTCCTTCTATAATCAACAACACACACTATAAGTGATATCATTTCCCAACTTATCAGGTTTATTGATTCATCGAACTAAATCTCACCCATTGATAAATTAAAGAAATAAATATCAAATATATGTGCTTGTTATTATATTAGGATTAAGAGCACACACTTCCATAATAACTGAGGTATTTGTTCCTTTATAAAGTCGGTATAAAAGAAACAACCTCAAATGGTCCTACTCAATACACTCTAAGTGTACTAGTGTAATTATATAGTCAAGATAAACTAATTCCTAATTACACTACGACCTTCAAATGGTTTGTTCCTTTCCATTTTGGTCGTGAGCTACTGTTTATAATTTATAAGGTACTGATAACATCATCTTTTATATGTGACACCACATACTATGTTATCTACAATATAAATTAATTGAACAACTACAAACAAATGTAGATAAATTGACCAAATGTGATTCTTTATTTAACATAAATGTTTACAAAAGCTTAGGCTTTCAGTATACATTCCAACAATCTCCCACTTATACTAATGACTAAGCTGTCATATCTTCTACCATACATTTGATTCTCATTCCCTCCACATGCCGATCGAAAGCTTTCGCCGGAAGGGCTTTAGTGAAAGGATCTGCCAGGTTATCCGCTGATGCAATCTTGGCCAGGATCTGCCATTCTTGCTTGACCTAAGTAGCACTTGAGATTTTATCAAAACCATCCTCATCTAAAGCTTGATAAATGAGGAAGAGAGTCTTCTTGTCTCTCTTTCTTAAATCTCTCAAACTGTCTTTTTCAGTCTGAGATAGCGTTGAGTCATCATGTCGCTTAACGTAGCCTTTTTCTATATATAACCTCCCAAACATCATGAGCTCCAAGAAGCGACTTCATCTTGATACGCCAATTATCATAATTACACATCTTGAGTACTAGAACTTGGAAGGGAGTCATACCTCCATTAGTCATAGTTCTGATACTAATTTATTGGAAAAAAGAATTATGGGAAAAGAAATAAATTAATTATGGGAGCAAAATCCACTCTACGTGGAAGTGGAGAAAAAAAAATAAGAACTCAACTTGATTTCATTCATTAGAAAGATTACATATTTATAGGCTTATTGGATAACTATTAATCTCAAATGCATTGAATCTAGATACTTTTTCTTTTACCATGTCATCATATTCTATCTCCATGAACTCTTATCCTTATTAACAATTGTCACCTTATATTCTATCTCTATCCTATCATGAACTCTCATTCTTATCTAGAATTGTCACCTCGTCTCATAATATTCTACCAACAATTTTATCTCTATCATTAAAATTAAATTTAAATTCCAACACCCCTCTTAACTTGACTTTGTGACGTCAAGCAAGTATCGCATCTTGATAAAGTCTTCAAATATGAGAGGCTTGATAAAAATATATGCAACTTGATCTTGAAACTTTATGTATTCTACTTACACCTCTTTTATTATAATGCACTTTCTGATATAGTGATAACGTGTATCGATGTGCTTGCTTCTATCATAGAAAACTGGATTCTTTACTAGCGTTATTGCAGACTTGTTATCAACTCGAATCTTGGTTGCCTCTTCTTGTGGTAAACTTATCTCATTCAATAAATTTTTGAGCCAAATAGAATGACAAACATACGAGTTCACAGCCACGTACTCTGCTTCACAAGTAAAAATTAAAGTGTGACAATAGGTTGTTTCTTCGACATCCAAGTGAAAGTTATTTATCCCATACAGAATACAAATCTTGTACTAGTACTCTTTCTATTATCCATATCTCCACCTCAATCATTGTTGTTATATCTTTCAAGTTTAAAATAGATGGATGTTCAATAAAGCAATCCAAAATCTATCGTACCTTTGATATTTTGCAAAATTCTTTTAGCGATCTTAAGGTGGGTGGTAGTTGGAGCTTCCATGTTGTGAATAACAAGTCAAATAGCATAAAGGATATCAAGCCTTGTGCATGTCAAGTATCATAAACTTCCAACTAAGCTCTTGAAAAATATTGGGGCAACTTTTTATCTTTCATCATGCTTTGATAGTTTGACTCCACATTCTACCAAGGTATTTATGGACTTACTGTTATCCATATTGAACTTCTTTAATATGTCTTTTGCATAACCTTCTTGTGAAGTGAAAATTCTATCTTCCCTTTGATTTACTTCGATACTCATATAGTATGCCATGAGCCTAATATCAGTCATCTCAAACTCCTTAGTCATTCCTTCTTTGAATTCTCTAAACATACTCAGATTGCTTCATGTGAAGATCAAGTCATCGATATATAGGCATAAAATCAAAATATTTCTATCCTTATTCTGAATTTATAGTGCAGGTTCATAAAGACATTTGATGTAGTTTTTTTCTTGCAAGCACTTGTCTATCCGGCTATTCCCTGCCCTTGGTACCTGTTTTAACCTGTAGAGGGTCTTCTTTAATTTTAGAACTTTATTTTATTGTCCTTTGACTTTATAACCTGATGGATGTTGAATATAGGCTTCTTCTTCAAGAATTTTATTTAAAAAGTATATTTTATATCAATTTGATGTATTTTCCACTTGTTTTGGGCTACTTCCGTTGGTGAGGCCGCAGCTAATTTCGATCAGCCTCCCTGAGGCTTCTTCTTGGGGGATCGTTCCATCGATCGGGGATTACGCTGGTGATGGGGAGACGATGAACGTTGTTGAAACCTTTGGTTGGCCGCTTGACGCTTCTCCTAGTTATACAGATAACAATCTTCTGTGTTGTGGGTCCCCAACCGATGGTATGTACAGAATGGCGGAGTCCATCGGCGGGGCTTGAGGAATTGCATCCTATTGACCTTCACATGCTGCACTACATGGGGGTTTGATAATTAGCATTTGTTGATGTTATTTTAGTTCTTATACTTAGCATTTTCTTATCCTCTCGTTCAATTAAATATTGTTTAACATCATGATTTACGAGTAGGATATTATTTGAAGCTTGTTATAATCTATCCCTAATTTTGGTATTATTTCATGATTTTTGTAGGGAATCAAAATTGAGCCATGGAGTTGATTAAATAGGACCAATAACTAGCCCAAGATGTTCATCAAAGAAGTTGTTGGAACCCCAAGGTTGTTTTAGTGTGATCAACAAGTTAAGTTACGTCTTGTGTGTTTTTAACCTTGTGTCTAAGTCTGCATGCGCTTAAGAGCACAGGTAGTCGAGTGGAAGACGCAGCTGGCAAGAAGGACGGCACGCGGTGCGTCTGAGGGACGAGACGCTGCGGAAGAGTACATCGGCAGACGAGAAGGAAGCGTGCCGTGGTTTCGAGGGATGAGAAGCCAAAGTGGAAGAATGCTCGAGGAGAAAGAGACGTAGCTAGCGAGAAGGTCGGCACGGGGTGCGACCGAGGGACGAAGATTGCGGATGAGTATGCTGGCGGACGAGAAGGAAGGACGCGGCGATTCCAAGGGACGAGAAGCCGGAGTGGAAGCTTGCTCGAGAAGATTTCAGTTCTCTTAAGTAGTTTAGTTTTCTTTAGCTAGGATTCAATTATTGCTTTAGATTAGATTTCATTTGTGTCTCACTATTTCATTTCTCATTGTAATTGTGTTGATGATGAAACTCATAGCATAAAGTGACAATGCGTTGTAGATTAATTGTTGGCACTCGGTTAGATTTCATTCATGCATTATATTAGTTTCTTACTGTTTTGTTATTTCAATTGTTAGGTTTAGAATCAAAATCCAAACAATCCCCATGTTAATGATGAAAACCCTAGAAATAGTTCTAAGTCTAAGGCAAACATTGAATTGTTAGTTCCTCAAGAGATTCGACCTTGGACTCTTTATTACGACATCATTGTGTAGTTAAGGGATTTATTGGAATTTCATTATTAGCGGGGCTCGGGGAATAGCATCCTAACGATCTTCACATGTTGCACTGCATGGGGTCTTGGCTCAGGATGGTGTAGCTGATGTCACACTCGAGATCCTTTGTGTAGGAGAAGGCGTGGAGGGTCTCGATGCTTGAGGGCTAGGACATGAGTGGGCGCGGTACCCTCCTTCTTCCGAGCAGACTATGCATCCTCTACATTGATATATTTAGTTGCCCTCCCTAACAGATGGTCAAAGTCTCTAGGTGGCTTTTTAATCAGAGACCGGACGAAGTCCCCATCAGTGATCCCTTCGGAGAAGGCACTCGCTAAAATCCCTAGGGTGGCTGAAAGGATGTACATGGACACTTGATCGAATCTTTTGATGTACGCTCGCAACGCTTTCTTGGGCACTTGCTTGAGGGAAAATAGGCTTAGCGGTGACTACTGGCGAAGTGGTGGAGGAATGTCTTATGAAAATCCTTAAAACAACAATTGGACTCGGCCGGGAGCCAATTGAACCAATGTTGAGCCGAACTTGAGAAAGTAGTTGAGAACATTCGACACTTGACTCCATCCATGTATTGATGGAGAATAGTCGCGTTCTCAAATTTGAGGAGATGATCATCTGGGTCGTCGTTCCTCTGTATTCTCCAATCGTTAAATGTCAGAAGTGGTCCGATAATTTATCTTCCAATATCTCCTGGGAGAATGACATACTGACTCACTCGGGAGAGCCATTAGCCATTGGAGCTTTACCCTTCCTCACATCCCAGGCGGCCGGTGCATCTCCAGCAGATGATCCTTGTGGCCACTTAACTCGGCCTACACCCACAAAGGGAATGCAAAAAAGGGCCAGGTGATATACAAGCGGAGACGGGGTCACCTAAGGCAAGTTGATCGAATGTGTAGGCGCTTGCATGAAACTGGCTGGAGGAGGAGCTGGTGGAAACCCAGTTGGACATTCCACCTGGATTCGTTGTTTGAACCGTCGGCCTATCACTGATAAGGCCAGGTCATTCGACAAAGGATGCTCCATTGCTACTTGTTGTTGTTGTTTAACCAATCTATCCGTTCAAACGTCTACAAGTGACTCCAAATCTTCATGTTATAAAGTGACTATTGTGAAGCATCCAACCTCATACATCTTGGTGCTTCAAATTCAAGTGAAGATTCCCACACACGGTGTCAAATTTGATCCTGTCTGAAATCGGAGAATATGGTACGCTAGGTAGGTGTCTTTGTTGTTGACTACGAGGAGATGAAGATCCTGATGATGCGGACAAACCTACACTGCATAAACAGGAACTAGGAGAAGAAAGTGTTAGCCATCGGGCTAGGGAGGGGGTCCCTGGCGTAGGCACTCCGACGCTCAAGTCAGAACCGTTGCAGAATGAAGAAGAAGATAAACAGTAGAATAGTAAAATCGATGCGGGTGTGCGCGCATAGCATAACGTTCATGGCCAACGAAAATGATCCACTTTTTATACTGACCCTCATAACCTCCTCAATAATGATGTGTTAGAGAATTTTTGATGTCATAATATGTCGAGGAAAGGAAAAGGTAGGACCAACCTTAGAGGAATGCTCCATTACGTTCATATGCCAGGGTTGTGGAATATTCCCGGACAAGTAACCGTTATTCTCTACAAGTCATTATGATTCTCTGACACTGCTATCTCCTGGAGGGAATCCGACCGACTCTGTGTTTGGGCGGATGTGAGCTGGGGCCACACCGAGGAGAAGTGAGGAAATGAATCTAAAGATCTGACCGACTCTAATGTCGGGCGAATATATGTTGAGAGTTGTGCCCAAGAGGAGTGAGGAATGGAGTCTAGAGATCCGGCCAGTTCTGGCATTGGACGGATATATACTAGGGGCATTGCCCCTGTAGAGTGAGGAATAGAGTCTGAAGGTTCAACTGGTTCTAGGGTCGAGCGGATATATACTGAGGGTCTTGCCCTTGCAAAGTGAAAAAGTGAGTTAAAAGTCCGACCGACATTGAGGTTGATCGTCCGTATACTGAGTGCTTCGACCACGAGTGGGGAGCTAAGTCCCTAAGGTCCGACCGGCTAGGTGTCCAACCGACCTTATGCTGAGATCTAAGTCCCGAACGTGAGTGGTCTGACCCACTACGTACTTCCTGACTGCCATCTCATCTTGACTTTGACCATCATCTCACATTGATTTTGACTAACATATAATCTTGACTATCGATCATATATTACTTTTAGGATCACCCATTACACGCCGTATCAATTGCGGTTATAAATATGTACGAATAACGATTATATAATTATAATTGTTTAAAAAAATGTTTTTTAAATTTTTTTAAAAAAAAATCAAGGGTTGATGATAAAAAATATCTTTTTGATAATTCTAATAAAAAAATTCCAATGTAACTTGGTGTTGTCTTCTTTCTTGTGCACATGCTTGTTAAATACATATCTAAAGATTGAATGATAATAAAGAGTTGACATCAAAACAAGGGGCAACAAGGCGTCTGAAAGACTGCTAAATCAACTCATCGTTCAAACGAGCTTAACGGTTGACCAAATTAATTAATGACTGAATCAATTCTGTATATCCACGATGACGCGGTGCAGGTCTTTTGTTTCAATATCAGACGAGTCAAATAACAAGAGACGGCGACTACCTGCTACCTTCAAGTATTAAGTACTGACTCCGTCCCTGAGTGCATTACTATAAATAGAGCCCTGCAACTCCGCAATATTCAAACACATCTCATCATTCCTTCATTCCTTTACAACTTGTTACTGCATCTCTGTAAAATGGCAGCCTCCTCAGTCATTCCTTCCTTGCTCCTCTTCCTCTTCTTAGCTGCCGCTGCCGCTGCCGTTGCCTCCTCCAACCCCAATGGCTACATGCACCTGCGCTTCTACAACCACGAGAGAATCCTTGGCTCCGGTCCCAGCGCCACTGTCGTCTACGCCGTCCAGCGCCGTGACTCCAACTCAGGGGCTGGCTTCGGTAACGTCATCGTCTACGACAACCTTCTGCGGTCCGGGGTGGAGACAGACTCACCCATCGTCGGTCGAAACCAGGGCATGGGAGTGGGCTCGAGCTTGGCCGAGAACTCTGGTCTCACCAATTTCCAGCTGGTGTTCACCGCTGGCAAGTACAGCGGCAGCTCCCTTGCCCTGCAGGGGTTGTTCCCGGTCGCCCCGCTCGGGACCGTGTTCGAACGGGCGATCACCGGAGGCACAGGAAAGTTCCGTTTGGCCAGAGGATACCTCTTGACCACGGAAGTTCGTGCTACCAACACGACCCTCACTGGACAACTCGACGCTTATATCACCTTCCGTTGAGACTTGAGATCAACATTTATATATGCAATTATTCTTTTCTACTCATTTATAATTAATTATTTCATAATCCTTGATTTTATGTATAGAAATACATTTATCTTAATAATTAAGCTAAATTGTATTATAAAAGATCGTGATTGTTTTGGGTGATCAAAAAAGTTGGTACATGATTAATTACTTCTGTTTTATCTTTTTCGTGATGAGCAAGTTAAAGATCGGAATCAAATTAAAACTTGAAAAAGTTACATATGAAAGAAAAAAATGGATTATATACAGCCGTTTTACAAAAGAATGTGTTCCGATATTTGGATGGGCCAACTCCCACGTAAATTCCCTTTTTGACTTTGGCCACGCATGCTGCTACTAGATTCATTTCCATTAGTCTGGTTAGCCTTGTTTCACCTCATGATGTGGATCATATATAACCATTTTATCAAAGAATATGTTCCGAACTAGGGATGTGTCAACCTAGGGATGTGTAAAATCCTGTGTAAGTTTCTTTCTTTTTTTTTTTTTTTTTTTTTTTTTTTGACTTTGGCCACGCCTGCTACTAGATTCGCTTCCTTTCATCAGGTCGGCCTTGTTTCACCTCGCTTGTCACGTCTCGGAGGAGTCTCTATCAGAGAAAATTTTGACAGCATTTCCCCTATACTAGTGACAATCTGAAACTCACTACAAAGCTCTCAGGGCTCACAAATCTGGGCCAACACGGCCGGAACATATATAATGAAATAAGATAAACATTCCACCCAGTTTATATAATTCAGCTTCCGGCTAACACAACCACGCAATTATAATGGTAAAAACCTACTCCACTACAATGAGGAAAACACAACACAATGGATACATCATATCCGAAGCACGATATAAAATTCAAAGTGCAAAACACATACATCATAAGTATGTAGTTCACTAACAAAGAAACACAAGTCCGATAATATAAAACCACCTCGACACCTAGTGGGGATTACAACAAAAATGTTAAAAGACAACACCCCTACGACAACGGTTTTAGAAGAAAGTGTTGTTAATTTGGTTAAAGACAATAATTTTTGACAAAACCGTTGTCTATGAGCTTTCAAAAAAAAACAAAAGACAACAGTTTTGTAAAAACTATTGTCGTTGAGCGACTTTTTGTAAAATCAACAACACATTTTACAACGATTTTTTAAAACTGTTGTCTTTAAGCACTTTCTTAGGGGGTAAAAGACAACGATTTATTAAAACCGTTGTCTTTGACTTTTTTCTTTCGCCATTTTTTCCTGTCACAATTTTTGTTGTGGCAGTGTTTTGCATTCCCTCCGAAAATATTTTGGCACCCTATTTTCCCCCTTAGCCTTCCTGAACCCTAATTATTAGAACAATTCAAATACTAATATGATTTGATTTGGTAATTTGATCCGATCAATTTTCATAATTCTATTTTATCTCTTTTACCCCTCTCCTCCCTCCCGACCTTCCTACCGAAACCTTCAGAAGGGGTGAGAGGAGGGATTTTAGGGGCTCCCTCCCCCTCTTTCCCCCTCTGCTCATCTCCATCGCCAGATTCCCGTTCGCACTGCCGTTTCGGTGCCCCCGACTTCACCCTTAGCCCCGACACGCTGTACGACGTGCTCGGCGTCGCCGCTGCCACATCAGGGCTCGAGATCATGGTGGCTTACTGGAGGCTCGCCGGCGCATGCCACTCGGACGCGGTGGTTGCGGCGGATCGGCTAACGAGTTCATGTGGATCCACGCGGCCTACGAGACGCTCTCCGACCCGGACAAGCGCACCGAGTATGATCGAGGGGTCCTCGTCACCGATCGGAGATGGAGGTCGTTCCATTCTTCCTAATCGTCGTATTCCTTCTATGCCGGCCGACGCTAGCCGCGGATGTGGGAGATGGACCAGTGCTGGTAACTAACAAGATGCATCAAAGGTGTTTTTTTATATGCCGATCTCAAATTTTCTACCCCAAATTGCTTTATTGCTGTTCTTTGTACATGTTCACAGATCGAATAATCTGATCTCGCCAAACAACCTCTTCCTATTTCAATTTTGTTTTTCCTTTTCCTTAGGCAATCGTATTAATCTAAGATTGCAATCAAAACTAAAGAAAACCTTTGACTTCATGTTCTGTTTGCTTTAAAAACAAGAAGTTCTGAGATTTCTTGGATCTCTAATTGATCTGTGAATTGATTAGCAACTCTTTGGTTTTTTCAAGAAAGGTTTTTACTCAAGTTGCTACAATTAATTCATAGATGCAAACGGAGGAAGGATTTGATTCAGATGGTTTCGCTTCACCTTCCTTTAGAGGAACAGCTGAACAACTTTGTAACAAATGAATAAGCCTTCTTGTCTCATCTAACCTTAAAAAGTGTACCAGCTTCCTACTTCCTTGAGTTAGGACATGGAGGCAGTGAGGATGGTAGCAATTATGAGTAAGAACATGGAGGCAGTGAGGATGGTAGCAATTATGAGTAAGAACATGGAGGCAGTGAGGATGAGCGAAAGGTATGCTCACCTAGGTTTTGTTTGGAAAAGTGATTTTTTTGAAAAAAATAATTTTATTAAACATATTTAAAATCATTGGGGTAAGTGACAAGGATTGCAAAGATGAAATGTGAGTTTTTCCAGGTTGTGTTGTTTCATTATTTGTCAGCATTTTGCAATCAATTGGTTTATAAGAATCTTTGAATTTTTGAAGCATATGTAATGAAGCATTATTTTAAGAACTAGGAGAAGCTGCTTTTATATAAATGTGAGTTTGTACAACTTCTGTGTTTCTTCCTTTGGTGATAAGAATTTATTGCTTGGAACTACAGAATTCTCCTTTTTCTCTACTTATGTTTGGAACTAATCTTACTTTCTGAAAACCATTAGTGTTTGTATAATGGTGGTGTATCTGCCTCAAGGTTGGAATTGGTCTTGCTTCCTTCCTTTGAGAAATGGAAATGAAAATTCATATACAATTGAAGTAATTGTTTATGATTATTTTCTATGACAACAGAGAATTCAATTGTGTTACTCTGCTGATTTTCCTTGCTTAAATGTTGGAAAACCAAAAGGACCATCATATGTGCCCCTTGAGGTTTTTGAGCTCATTCTACTTCACTTTTTTTAAATTTTTTTTGAAAGAACCTTTATTTTTATCCTGACAAATTTGGCAAACTATTCAGTTCTGCTCCTTAGTTTCACTACAAAGATATACCAAATCACTGTCAACATTTCAACAAGCTTCCCTGGTGGAAAAGTCAAGGCTGAAGCCTTATGAATGAATAAGTGTCCTTAGTGAGGTATGTGTCGATCTTTAAGATTGGTTTTGTTGGTATGACATGTATGCTGTTTTTTCATGCTTATCCTTGGATGATAGATAGGCTTTGAGATTCAATAATTATGATGCTCACCCACTCCTACATGCATGTAGCGTTAGCATTGCCATTGCTTTTACTCAAATAGAAGGCATAGTATTGCAACCTCCCCGGGTATGGTTTTATGTTTTGTATTTATATTTTTACGTATTATTTGAGGTTATTTATGACAAAAGCAAATGTTGCAGCTCAGAGTAGGCAATGGAGAGGACTTTATTCCATCAAGGGGGAGATGGAATTTTAACCAAAAGGTGTTTTTTTTTCTTTCAATGAGTTTATTATTGTAGTTAAAATATATACCTCTTTCAGAAATTGATGGAGCCGTCTCAAATCACCCGTTGGGTTGTTGTTAATTTTTTAGCTCAATGTGTTGTTTCAAGCCTCATACATGACATGCGCAAATGCACAAATATGAAGCGCATTGTATGTTTTGACATTACTTTTTTCCCATGGAGTTTTAAATGCAGGGACAATTATTTTTAACCAAATCTGTCATCCAAGGAATTATGACTTCTACATGTGCTCTAATGCTGACATGATTGTAAGCTCTGTGTTTCAAATGTTGTACTCTATTTAAAGCCTTTACATTTATAAATTTTTAGCATTCTTGGTTGGTGTGGATTTTATTTGGCTGCTTTCTTTTTTACAAGTACCTGCTTTGTGAATTACTAGGTATATTTTCAAAATTAAATTATCAATGTTCTTGACAGGAACTTGCTTTGTGGATTAAATTCTGCCATTTGTCTAAATAAATTCAATATTTCAAGAGCTATAAGTAATTCAAGTTTTTCTTATATTGGTGTTTTTAATTTCATAGGGTACAACCCGACCCACTCATTACCATGTGCTAATGGATGAGAATGGATTTATTACTGATTTCCTGCAGGAGCTTGTTCATTCCCTTTCTCATGTGTAAGTACTTGTTTATATATACGTAACTAATATTTTAGTTCTCCAATGATTAATATTGTAATTGAGATATCCTATTCTATGTCCAAATGTACAAATATAAGAGGAGTACAACTGTGATATCTGTGGGTAAGTTGGGCAGTGCTCTTAAGTTTTTTCGTGATTTGTGCCATACCTTATAAATTGTTAGGATCCCTGTATTGAAAAATCTGGACTGTGGTCTCATTTGAAGGTTTGACTATTCTTTCCAAGTTAAACTTGTGAAAATTTTAGGTTAACTAGAGTCCATCCAATCCTACCAGACAAGATTAGTGGCTGGTTCCAGTTTTAACCTGCTGAAGTGAATTGTCCAAGATTTTGAAACTTGTCTCCTTTGGTCATAAATAACTTGCATGTTTTTACAAGATCTAATAAACATTTCTTTTATTTATATGATTGTTTTTACAAGATCTAATGATTTTTTTTCTATAATTGTAGATTGTGCCTTGTCCATTGTTAGCACTTGCAATTTACTTGGAAGTTGTTTCGGTGTTGCCCTACATAAGGTCAACGACTGATGCAAAACATAAAGGTAAAACCTAAATTATCATATCTTTACATATTCATAAATAAAATATGTTGTCTTTTAACATTTTAGCTTCTGTTGTGTTTTTTGTTTTTTTAACTCATGTAGTTCATTGAAATAATGAGTCAAGCTTCTGAATCCAGGTTCGGTCTGGAGAAGGACCATAGTGAGTACTTAACCAAATACCAAAGGTTTCATTGATTCAAATGAAACTTGAGGGACTAAATTTAAGTATTCAAACCTCTATCATGATCATGGATATTGGCTAAGTCTCAACTTATTAGGAGGTAAGAAATGACCCCTCTTTTTTCTTTAGAAATCTAGCACATCATATTAATATTTTTTTTCTTCTTTTCATCCTGAAGGAAAGTAATCTCCAGGACGTTTATTTTCAGAAAAGGGATAAAGCTAGGTTTGCAAGCTAAGTCTATGAAGTTTTGAATGCAGAAAAAGGACCAGTACGTGAAGATTGTTGCACATCCTGATCACTCGATCTATTCAGAAATGGATAAGTTAATTTACATGGTTGTGGTTTGATAAACTTAATTTTGTGGTTGTCATGAACTTATGGTCATGTTTGGATAGCTTAGCTTGTAGTAATTGTAGAAGTTTATAAACTTAACATAAGTGAATGTACATATATGTTGTACCAGTTTTTGGTTAAGACAAGATGTATAAAACGCAACTGAATGTATATATGTTGTACATGTTTGTGTGCAAAAAAATTATTTTATCTATTCGTGATGCATTTTCTAATCAACATAGACAATAATTTTTTAACCGTTGTGAAAAGTATGCAAAGACAATGGTTTAAAACTAAATTTGGAAGAAAGACAACAGTGAGAAGAAGAAGAAGAAGGCAATGACGGTTTAAGGTTTAGATGCTTCGATGTGGCATGATAGGATCGGATAGCTCATGGGGCAAGCGGGCACCGCGGGAAGAAGGAGCGCAGGTAGCGGTTTAGAGTCTAGACGCTCTGGCGTGGCTTGATCGTGGAGTGGACAGACACTATGAGAAAAAAAGGAGGTGGAGAGACGGCGACAGCGACACTTTAGGGTTTGGCGTGTATTTGAGACGTGAGAGTAATTGTATAAGAAATACTTTCTATCAATATTCATGAAAATTAAATAAATAATAAGTTACAACTTTCGCATTTAAGAAATGTGAAAGCTGTCATTTTTTTTTTAAAAAAAAAACTATTTGGAACGTCTGCTATTTCCATCTAGTTTCGCATTTGCAAAATGTGAAACTTAATAAAGTTCCGCATTTTGCAAATGTGAAATGCACATAGAGGTAACTTCTCCAGAAATAAACACATTCTTCTCCAATTTTAAATAATTGGTATATTTTAAGAATTTTTCCCAACAACCACATACGAGCTACTGCGCACACATTTGAGCCTCCGACTGCACCCGATTCCTGCTACAACTCTACTATGAAGCTGCTGAGCCTGACAATAGCTCCGAGGAGTTCCGATCACGCCCGACAGACAGACATCAACATGAAATACCTCATTTCAATACCTAAAGAGTGTTGGTAATATTAGTTTTCTGTACTTAATCTTTATAAAAGGGGGAGTCCAGTCTGTTGCACTTGGCATCATTCTTTTGTACTCGATTCTCTCTTCCAGAGATACTGGAAGAGATTTTTAGTAGATTACCCATTGATAGGTCCATGAGACCTGGGCCTTGGAGTAGGAATCGCCAAAGGCTCCGAACCAAGTAAAAACCGCTTGTATTCTCTTGTGTCTTGGTTCTTGCTTTCTTATTTTCGTTTTCCGATGCATACTCGAGTTTTTAAAAACTAAAGAAGAAGTGTTTTGAAAACCACGTGATTCACCCCCCCCCTCTCACGTGCGTTACGATCCAACATGAGGTACTGCGGAAGAGTACATCGACGGATGAGAACAAAGTGCATGACGTTCGAGAGATGAGAAGCTGGGAGGAAGACCGCTCAAGGAGAAGGCCGAAGTTGGGTTTGGATGAGCTCAACTCTAGAAGGTCGGAGGATCACCCAAGCGACCAGAGACGAAGCAAGCGATTAGAGAAGGCACCGGACGGTCATCACGAGGTTGACCGATCCGAGCGCCCAGACCATCTGAGCGCCCAAACAAGATGGTCCAGGCTCTCGGACTAGCAAAGTGCCCAGCAGTCGCCTCATCACAGTGGATCACTTTTTGTGCCCACGTCAGCAATAGTCCGAGCGCTCAGAGAGAGTCTAGCCACCCGGACATGCAAAACTTCATATTCCAGCCGTTGCGCGAAGCCTGCTCAAGGAGAAGACTGGAGTTGTATTTGGGTGAGCTCAACTCTAGAAGGTCAGAGGATCAGCCAAGAGACAGGAGACAAAGCAAGCGACCGAAGAAGGCACCGGACGGTCATCACGAGGCTAACCGATCCGAGTGCCCGGACTATCCAAGCGCCCAAACAAGATGGTCCAGGCACTCAGACAACCAAGGTGCCCAGCGGACGCCTCGTCACAATGGATCACTTTTCGGATCCACGTCAGCAACGGTCCGAGTGCCCGGAAAGGGTCTAGGCGCCCGGACAGGCAAAACTTCATCTTCCAGCCGTTGCACGAAGCCGTTGCGTGGAGACCCAGAGAGGGTCTAGGCGCCCGGACTGTGCCACATCAGCAACGGATAAATTTCGCTAGGAGCTATAAATAGAGCAATATTTATCTCAGAATAGCCAACTCAACCATGACTCGGGGGCAAATAATATCTCATCCAGTTTCAATGTTGGTGCCATCGACATTGGGTCAAGATTAATTAGATTGGCCAAGCTCAAGTTGACTCAAATTATATTTAGATGTTTGATCAATAGTTGGTTGAGTTAGAGTTAAGTAAATCAAGGTTAACCAGATATTTGACATGAACTGAAAGTCCAATTGAGTCATTGTTGACCGAATATTTGGCAATCGGAAGTCCAATATGGAGTTGATATGAGAAAATCCAACGGGATTGTGGTTGATTAGACACTTGGTAATCATAGATGATGAAAGTTTAAGTAGCTGACGGTTGACTGGACACTTGGGTTATGAAGAATCAGACACTTGGCATGAGAAGCGAAAACCAAGTAAGTCAAGTTTGACAGGATACTTGCAATGTGGATAAAAGCCCTAAATGGCCGAAGAGACCAGATGTCAGGCAAATATGGAAAGTCCTACCAGATCACAAAAGACTGGATGTTATAGTGAGTGCAGATGTCCAAACATGTCAAGAAAAAGTAGATGTTTAGCATATGAGAAGTTTTGATAGGTCAAGGGTGAGCGGATACTTAACGCATGAAGTCCAGACTTATTAGGGTTGACCAAATGTTGCACAGACAAAATCTTAGTAGGTTGACGTTAATTGAATACCAGACAAGACGAGAATTCATCTTTGGTAAAACTGAAATAATAGTATTAATTGATTGATGGACTGTAAACCTTGAAATTAGGATTTTAAGTGTTTTATGGTTTGCTATAGTAATTGTTACAGTAACCTTTGGGTTTATTATAGTAACTAATTTTTGGATCTGCACTGTAAAATGGCAGCCTCCTCAGTCATTCCTTCCTTGCTCCTCTTCCTCTTCGTAGCTGCCGCTGCCGCTGCCTCCTCCAACCCCAATGGCTACATGCACCTGCGCTTCTACAACCACGAGAGAATCCTTGGCTCCGGTCCCAGCGCCACTGTCGTCTACGCCGTCCAGCGCCGTGACTCCAACTCTGGGGCTGGTTTTGGTAACGTCATCGTCTACGACAACCTTCTGCGGTCCGGGGTGGAGACAGACTCACCCATCGTCGGCCGAAACCAGGGCATGGGAGTGGGCTCGAGCTTGGCCGAGAATTCTGGCCTCACCAATTTCCAGCTGGTGTTCACCGCCGGCAAGTACAACGGCAGCTCCCTCACCCTGCAGGGGTTGTTCCCGGTCGCCCCGCTCAGGACCGTGTTCGAACGGGCGATCACCGGAGGCACAGGAAAGTTCCGTTTGGCCAGAGGATACCTCTTGACCACGGAAGTTCGTGCTACCAACACCACCCTCACTGGACAACTCGACGCTTATATCACCTTCCGTTGAGACTTGGGATCAGCATTTATATATGCAGTTTATTCTTTTCCTTTTCTACTCTTTTATAATTATTTCATAACCCTTGATTTTATGTATAGAAATACATTCATCTTAATAATTAAGCTAAATTGTATTATAAAAGATCGTGATTGTTTTGGGTGATCAAAAAAGTTGGTACATGATTAATTAGTTCTGTTTTATCTTTTCATACTGAGCAAATTAAAAACAGCAACCAAATTAAAACTTGAAGAGTTAAATATGAAGGAAAAATGGAACATATAAAACCATTTTACAAAAGAATGTGTTCCGGTCTAAGGATGGGTCAACTCTACGTAAGTTCCTTTTTTTTTACTTTGGCCACGCTTGTTGCAACTAGAGTAGCTTCTTTCATCTGTGTCGGCCTTGTTTCATCCATTTGTTTTGCATTTATCAATTGTCCAATGGGTGCATCCTATGACTCAGACTTAACCTTATCGGCCTCAGCCGAAAAGCCCAAAATACTACCGACTCCTTATGAACGTTGTCGAGCTCTTCATAAGTATTACCGAACTTTCAATGAGTATTGTCAAGCTCCCACTGGGCCGACCTGCTCTAAACATAATTTTGGATTTCTAACTAACTCAAATCCATGTTGACCGAGGCATAGGTGCACCGTGTGGAACTCATATTGACCAAGTGAAGAAGACATCACGTGGAGTCAACGTTGACCAGACACTTGGCATGAGAAGCGAAAATTAAATAGGTCGAGTTTAACCAGACACTTGCAATGTGCATGAGAACCCAAAATGGTCATGGAGACTAGATGTTAGGTAAAAATGTAAATTCCTACCATGTCACAAAAGACCGGATGTTACAGTGAGTGCAGAAGTCCAAACATGTCAGGAAAGATTAGATGTTTAGTATAAGAAAAGTCCTAATAAGTCAAGAGTGATCGAATGTTAAGCAAATGAAGTCTTGACTTATCATCGTTGACCAATTGTTGGACAAAGAAAATCTTAGTAGGTTGAGGTCAATCGAATACCAGATAAAACGAGAATATATCTTTGGTAAAACTGAAATAGGAGTATTAGTTGATTGATATGGTGTAGCGATCGATTGATGAAATTGTAAACCTCAAAATTAGGATTTGAGGTATTTTTGGCTTTGCTATAGTAATTGTTATAGTAACTTTCGAGTTTATTACAATAGCTAGTCTATGATTTTTTCCTATAATAGCAGTCAATTGTTGAGTTCCCGCAATCGACTATTGGCACTATAGTAGTGAATAAAATGTAACAACGAACATAGTATGCATTGCTACAATCTCTGAGAAACAATGTCTGAAGTCCATTCTATGTGCACCATTAATCCTAGGCCTCTGATTTTCTTAACTTAGAGGTTATGATAAACAAGAACAATTGATATCTCTTTTTAGAAAATGTAGATCCGCTACATTAACGGTCGTGTCACTAATGTAGGACCAACCCAATATGACCTTTTGAACGTCAAACGATATAACTTTTGGCTTGAGACTTGTAATCAAGCTCTATCTGTCGTCACACGTGCATAATTTAAAAATCTACATTTACGCCTAAATTCTGATCCTAAACCGGGTACCCTTAACTGTAACAAGGATCAACCCAATTACATGGCACCTGTAACTATCAATTTTTAGGCCTAAATTCCATCGTTTAGGAACTCAACCGAGCTTCCAAAATTTTATTATTATTTTTAGCAATTTTTATTTTTATGATATTTAGGATATTTTTAGAATTCATAATAATTATGACTCATAATTAGTCTGTGTCCTATTTTATTAATTTTAATTTCTATTAAGAGATTTCCTTTTCTGGAAAGATCTCTTTCTTTCTTTATAAGATTGATAATGAGGCTCATATATTAAGATTTCTTTTATTTCTTTGGCTTAGGATCTAGAGTGTATATAAATACATGTCTAGTTGTATTAAAATTAATCCTTATTTTATTAATAAAATTTCCTTTTTTTAGTAAATCTGATGAGTTTTCCTATTTTTTGCATTCTCCCTTCTTGAGTTTCTCCTCTAATCTCCCCTCTTATTAGCTCGCAGAATTATCACTATCCTGTCCAGTGTCAGTCACTAACACTTTTGATGGCCAAACCTCAAAGTAATGGCCTTGCTCCCGTTTGATAGATCTCATGCTTCATCAACAAGAATACATAAGCATTTATCTTCAACTTCTTCACGAGCCATATGTCTTATTCTATTGGTCATATTATGTAAAATCTCTTTCTAAATTTCTAAAACGATATATGGGGCATTTTTTGGAGCATTTTCAAGAACAATTTCATCAATTTTTAAACTCATTTTTACAAAATCCTTCACTAATCTAAGAAAATTTGCATGATTAAATGAAGATAGAAATTCATCGCGCGTTGTCTGTAAAGGCACAACCATGAACTATTAGCCAATGAACAGTTATAACTGAGGTTCTCAAACGCAAATGATTTTTCTCATTTTCCTCTTTAGATTGGAGATGCATCATATTATCAATATGTTGCGTGGGCCTCATCAAATTTTCAACACTTCTCCCACAGATAGTATGAGACGAAGAAGCTGCAGAATCAATATAGAAAAGAAATGCATATGTTTTCCTTAGTTTACCCTTTTCGGATTGTCAAATCCTTCAATGACCCGTGCTAAAATATTATACAAATTAACATCATTCAAAAAGAAAATAATAAAAATAATATGTTTTTATTTGATGGCCGTCGCGTGCGCTTCCCAAGTTACCCTGGTGGCCGGTGGGATACATTCGTGAGACTGGGTTGGGCACCCCTAGGGATAGTCAATGAGGCTAACCGCAATTATCATCTATTCTATCACGAACTCTCATTCTTATGAAGAATTGTCACCTCATTTCATAATATTTTATCAACAATTTTGTCTCTATCAAATAAAATTAAGTTTAAATTTCAATACATCCTCTTAAACTTGATTTTGTGACTCCAAGTAAGTATCGTATCTTGATGAAGTCTTCAAATTTGAGAGGTTTAGTAAAAATATCTGCAACTTGATATTGAGACTTTATGTATTTCACATGTACCTCTTTTCTTGCAATGCACTCTCTAATATAGTGATAGCGCATATTGATGTGCTTGTTCTATTATGGAAAACTGGATTCTTTGCTAGTGCTATTGCAGACTTGTTTCAACTTTAATCTTAGTTTCCTCTTCTTGTGATAAACTTAGCTTATTCAATAAATTTTTGAGCCAAATAACATGACAAACACACGAGGCCACAGCCACATACTCCGTTTCACAAGTAGAAAGTGTAACAATAGGTTGTTTCTTTGACATCCAAGTGAAAGTTGTATTTCCCATAAAGAATACAAATCCTGTAGTGCTCTTTCTATTATTCATATCTCCACCTCAATCACTGTCGCTATATCCTTCAAGTTTAAAATAGTTGGATGTCGAATAAAGCAATCCAAAATCTATCGTACCTTCGATATAACGCAAAATTCTTTTAGCGATCTTAAGGTAGGTGGTAGTTGGAGCTTACATGTAGTGACTAATAAGTCAAACAACATAAAGGATATCAGGCCTTGTGCACATCAAGTATCATAAACTTTCAACCAAACTCTTGAAAAATGTTGGATCAACTTTTTCTCCTTCATCATGCTTTAATAGTTTGATTCCACATTCTATTGGGGTATTTATAGATTTACTGTTATTCATCTTGAACTTCTTTAATATCTCATTTGCATAACTGTAACGACCACCCTTCTTACTACTACTCTCTAAGGTTGACCGTTACTTAACTACTATAAATTCTTACTTAACTAGTATGACAAACTGTACTTAACTTTTTTTTTTCCAGAAAACTTAAAATTTTAGCAGAGTGTATGCAGTACAGCAGGACTAAAATGCAATACAATACTGACATGCATATATAACACATAATAACAGAAACTATATACACTATATCTCAATGCAAACACAACTGTATCTACTTATTAATCAGAACTCATCTCAGCATGCAATCTAAAACACGACTGAAATCCAATGACATAGAGTATAAAATACAATCTCAAATGACATGAACTATAAAGTACAACTCAATTGTTTCTTATCCACTAAACACAAAACTCAATAACATCATAAGTCTCTCCCATAGTCCTGGCATCACACACCATCCGTGACACCTTGTCGCCTTCCTGTGCTATATCTTTTCCTTTCTTTTATCTGTAGTAGGAGGAAATGCAACTATAAGAAAAATTGCTTAGTAAGCGCTATCTAACTCACAAAAACTCGAATATGCATGTAAATATACTGAAATCCAAGAACTGAAAACTATAAAGAAAATATTACACATGCTCATCTAATAGCAAAAGAACAATGCATACTGGAATGCTAAACATGTAAAGCTAATTAGAATAACATGCTAGCATAAGGGAAACTAAAACTTGCTAAATTTTAAGCACTTTCTGAATCTTATTTCAGTTGTTTAAAAAAAACTTATACTTTAATACTTCAAAATAATAATCAACTTCTCTTGGGCCCAGGCGTAGTACCAAAGCGCGCTCCCTAATAGAGACTGGGGTAGCGAGCCACCAATTCTACGAGGGTAAAGACCTCGGTCTTACCAGGGCCAAGACCTCGGAATTGGTCACCTGGATTTGTTTAACGACAACCTCGGAAGTCGGGTACTAGCCTCTTCAAAGTAAAATATTTCATTTATTTCTTCTTTAAATGTCTTGACATTTTAACAAGCACCTTGTGTGCCAAAATCCCTAAAGTCTTGACTTGGGATCTACTTAAGGCCTTGGCCTTTTTCTTTCTTTTCTTTATCTTTCTTATACTTGTTAATACCTCTATTAAAAGGATGTCTCATACAAAACTGCACTAAAATACTTATTAACATTGCACTGAAATGCTTAACAGAATTGCATGAAAATACTTAATAAAACTATACTGAAATACTTATTAAAACTGCACTAAAACTAAATCAGCATACAAGCTTAATCAAATCTGCCTACAAACTTAACCAAAATTCTGCATTATTAACTTAATCAAAATTCTGCACTATAAGCTTAATCAAAATTCTGCACTATTCATGCTTATTAAATGGCATAGAAAATCTAGGGCTACGTGCACAAAATGAGAAGCTGTTCAAGTTCAGAAATCATGGAGATCCAAGGCTAAAATACCAAACTTAAAGCTAATCATGTTCATGGAATTAGCAAGTAAAATACTAAGCTACAAAATACACTATGTATAGTTGTTCGTGCCCATTATTGGCAAGGAAAAACTAAGCTACAAGGTACACTATGTTCGTGCCCAGTATAGCAAGGAAAAACTAAGCTACAAGGTACACTATGTACTTAGGTTAAGGGTTGTACGTGTCACCTCATAGCACCAAAAGAACTGAACTTGTAGAAACTTTAACTTCTATAACACTTGCTTTTAGAGGTTTAATAATAATAGCTTTATAAAATCTATGTAAAACCTATGAAAAACTTATACCTTTAAAGAGCAATAGAGATCTTCAAGCATGTTACAACATGATCTAATCCGCAAAAGAACTAGATGCAAAATGGAAACTAAAATTCTGCACTGCTAAAAGAGATAAACTGCAAATCAATTTCTCATGCTCAATTCTATACACATGCATATCAATTCTTGACTCATCTATACATACTTATCCTTTTCATTGCACAAACTGAACTGCCCTTTAAGGTAACAGCAGATAGAACTCCAAACATGAAACTCAAATTATAAGACTGAAGGGGTTGATCTACATGCCTAGTTCATACAATTTAATTCTTTCCCTTAAGGTTCTCGCCAGTAAGCTTCAAACAACATCCTTACAACAAGCTTCGGAATTGAAGAAGAAACAAAAATTGAAAGCCTAAAAGAAACAATTTCCCCTGTTCAGTGGCACGGCAAGAAACCAAAAGAACATGAAAACAATACTCCACATACTTAACCCTTCCATGTTCTTCCTTTGAATCTCACGGCAACAAGCCCTAAACCAAAATCTTCACAGCGTACTCAAAAAAACACAAAGAAACACCAAATCAAATTCGGAACTACTCTTACCGTAGGTGAGTAGCAACTTACAGAGGTGTTCTTGAACTCATAACCGAAGAAGGGGACTTCTAGAGTTCGGATCTCTTGAAATCATGGCCTCTTCTTCGTGCTCACGGGTCCTTCTTTACGAGGGAAGCTCGGATTCGAGAAGAGCTCGCGGAAATCCCCTTTGGCCGGCCGCCGGAGACAAAGCTACGGCTTCGTTTTTCTTCGCTCGGGCAGAATTGACGCACACAGAAGAGGAAGAAGGGAGAAGGAAAGGTTTTAGAGCTCGACAATTACCTATGTTCCCTTTTATAACTATGTATTCTATTGGCCAACTACTACCTAAATAAAATTCGTCCTTTATTTGATCGGTAACGTCCGCTTGCACACTTAGTTAGCCGGATTCGCCTAAGAGTTGGCTCGGCCGGAGGTTGCGGGTTCGAATCTTGGCTTGGATATTTTTTTGTCGAAACTTCTTTCGTTTAGTAAAAATACCAAACAACCTCCAAAAATTATATAAAAATACTCTAAAAATTTCTAAAAATCTCTAGAATATTTATATAGCATTTCTAAGTATTTTTAAATTACTTTTAGGACTCGAAATGAGGAAATTTGGGTCATTACAATAACCTTCTTATGAAATGAAAATTTCATCTTCCCTTTGGTTTACTTCGATGCCCAGATAGTATGTGATTAGCCCATTATCAGTCATCTCAAACTCCTTATTCATTGCTTCTTTGAATGCTCTAAACATACTTGGATTACTTCCTATGAAGATCAATTCATCGACATATAGGCATACAATCAAAACATCTTTACCTTATTTTGAATGTATAGTGCATGTTCAGAAGGACATTTGATGAAGCCTTTCTCTAGCAAGTACTTGTCTATCCGGCTATTCCATGCCCTTGGTGTTTACTTTAACCCGTAGAGGGACTTCTTCAATTTTAGAACTTTATCTTCTTGTCCTTTGACTTCATAACTAGATGGATACCGAATATAGACTTTCTCTTCAAGAATTCCATTTTAAAAAGTAGATTTAACATTCATTTGATATATTCTCTACTTATTTTGGGTTGCTAAAGAAATGATTAGTTTGACAGTTTCTAATCGAGCAACGAGAGTGAATACCTCATCATAGTCAATGTCAAATCTTTAACTGTAGCCTTTTGTCACCACTCTTGCTTTGTATCTTTCAACTTCTCCTTTAGCATTCTTCTTTATTTTGTAAGTCCTCTTCACACCAATCGTCTTATGTCCTTTAGGAAGTGGAGTTAACTCCCATGTACCATCCTTCTTGATCGTATTGATTTCTTCATCCGTTGCATCTTTCCACTTTTTACTCTTTATAGTTTCTTGAAAATCTATAGGTTCACAATTGGCAAAGAGACAAAATAGAGTAATATTATCTTGATTTACAATTAACTCATAAAGGTCTCATAAGCTTCTAAAGTGCGGAACTCTTTCACTTGAATTTTCACTTAAAATTGATGCAGATGAATTTCCTTGAGTACTTGATGTTGGTGTTACTTGTGGAGTAGTAGGCTCCTCTCTTGTTTGCTCCATCCTTTGTTGCTCCACATCTTCTTCTTCAAAGTATGGGAAGAAGTTGTAATCTTCATTTTGAGAATTCCATTTCCATTCTTCTTCATCATTAAATAAGACATCCCGACTAATGATTATCTTCCTATTCTCTAGATTGTATATCTTATACCCTTTTAAGTTAGTATTATAGCCAATAAAAATAAACTTTTTTACTTTTATTATCCAATTTACTTCTTACTTCATCAGGCACATGAACGTAGGTTATACTCCCAAAAACTCTTAGATTAGAAATCCCATGTTTCCTTCCTCTCCATGCTTCTTATGATGTCTTGCCCTACACACTCTTGGTTGGTGATCGGTTGGATAAGTATACTGCACATGCAACCACTTCTACACAAAGTTCCTTTGGTAGCCTCTTAATTTTGAGAATCCTCCTTGCCATGTCAAGGATGGTTCAATTCTTTCTTTCCGCCACTCAATTTTGTTGAGGGGATCTTGGAATTGTCAAGGGTCGTTGTATTCTATTGGCTTCACAAAATTCTTGAAATTCCTTTGAGATAAAATCTCCGTCTTGATCAAAACGCATAACTTTGATCTCGAGACCACTCTCCTTTTCTTCAGTTGCTTTAAATTTCTTGAATATGCCAAAGACCTCCGATTTTTGCTTCAAAAATATATCTAAGATTTTCGAGAAAAGTCATCTATGAAAATAATGAAATAATTAATCTTACTAAGTGAACTTGGCTTATCAGACCCCAACATCTGTGTGTATAAGTTCAAGCGGCTTTTAAGCTCTTGAATTTGACTCCTTTGGAAAACCTCTTCTAAATTGTATGCCACGTACACATGTTTCACATAATTGATTAGGATGTTTGATGCAAGGTTGTCCTCTCAGCATCACCTTCTTTGAAAGCAATTCTAGTCCTTTGAAATTGAGATGCTAAAATCGAATATGTCATAGCCAAGTGATGTATTTATAACAAACTTTTGAGACAATTAACAACATCATTTTAAAAATTAAGCAAGAACATTCTATTTCTTGACATAGGCACCTTAGCAATTATGCAACCAATATCATCTTTCAAGATAAGAATATTATCTTTTAGATGAATATCATATAATTTTTCCAAGTGTTGTCCTAAGCTTAAAATATTACTCTTCATATATGACACAAAGAAAACATTTGAGATAAGTTCATGTTTTCCATTCTTCAAACGGATGAGAATGTTAACTTTGCCTTCCACCTCGATCTTTGATTCATCTCCGTAGAATACATTACCACCAATTGATTCATCAAGCTCTACGAACATATTTCTTTTCCCACACATATGATTGCTTGCACTAGTGTCGAGACACCAGATTCTATCTTCGCCTCTTTCATTATCCTTATATGCTAGCAGATATATATTCTTCTTTCCTTTCTTCTATATAGTTTGCTCTTTCATATACTTTATTCTTGAACGATCTATATTCTTTAGTATAATGCCCATATTTGTCACAATTGTAGCACTAAACTTGAGATTTATCGTACCTCAAGTTTGTGTACCCTCTTCCACGTCCTCTTATTGAATGTTCTCCTCTTTCATTGTTGTAGTTGGAAACCCATCCTTGCTCATTAGCATGGCCTCATCCAAATCCATGACCTCTTCCACGTTGACTTCTATTATTACTTAAGCTTTCATCTTTTTTTGTCGATTGAATAGTCATCTTTAGAAGTTGAGTAATTTCTTCATTAAGCTTCTTCTTTTTTTTCTTGGGCTTGTAATGAACTAGGAGTTGCTCTATCGTCATGGATTGTAGATCCTTGGTCTCTTCGATGATGATTGTAATACTGTCAAATTTTAAATTCAATTATCGAAGAATTTTCTCAATGATATTTACTTCTTCTAACTTCTCGCCATTTCTCTTTAGTTGATTGGAATGGTAGAGACTCTAGAAAAGTAATCGGATACCAATTTGCCTTCCTTCATATGTTGACTTCTAAATATTTAAAGTCGTACCTTTTTTACTTTTTTTCTCCTTGATATGAGCCTTGGAGCTTTTCCCATTCTTGCTTGGCCTAAGTAGCACTTGAGATTTTATCAAAACCATCCTCATCTAAAGCTTGATAAATGAGGAAGAGAGTCTTCTTGTCTCTCTTTCTTAAATCTCTCAAACTGTCTTTTTCAGTCCGAGACAGCGTTGAGTCATCATGTCGCTTAACGTAGCCTTTTTTCTATATATAACCTCCCAAACATCATGAGCTCCAAGAAACGACTTCATCTTGATACGCCAATTATCATAATTACTCACCTTGAGTACTAGAACTTGGAAGGGAGTCATACCTCCATTAGTCATAGTTCTGATACTAATTTATTGGAAAAAAGAATTATGGGAAAAGAAATAAATTAATTATGGGAGCAAAATCCACTCTACGTGGAAGTGGAGAAAAAAAAAAAGAACTCAACTTGATTTCATTCATTAGAAAGATTACATATTTATAGGCTTATTGGATAACTATTAATCTCAAATGCATTGAATCTAGATACTTTTTCTTTTACCTTGTCATCATATTCTATCTCCATGAACTCTTATCTTTATCAACAATTGTCACCTTATATTCTATCTCTATCCTATCATGAACTCTCATTCTTATCTAGAATTGTCACCTCATCTCATAATATTCTATCAACAATTTTATCTCTATCATTAAAATTAAATTTAAATTCCAACACCCCTCTTAACTTGACTTTGTGACGTCAAGCAAGTATCGCATCTTGATAAAGTCTTCAAATATGAGAGGCTTGATAAAAATATATGCAACTTGATCTTGAGACTTTATGTATTCTACTTACATCTCTTTTCTTATAATGCACTTTCTGATATAGTGATAACGCGTATCGATGTGCTTGCTTCTATCATAGAAAACTGGATTCTTTACTAGCGTTATTGCAGACTTGTTATCAACTCGAATCTTGGTTGCCTCTTCTTGTGGTAAACTTATCTCATTCAATAAATTTTTGAGCCAAATAGAATGACAAACACACGAGTTCACAGCCATGTACTCTGCTTCACAAGTAAAAATTAAAGTGTGACAATAGGTTGTTTCTTCGACATCCAAGTGAAAGTTGTTTATCTCATAAAAAATACAAATCTTGTACTAGTACTCTTTCTATTATCCATATCTCCACCTCAATCACTGTTGCTATATCTTTCAAGTTTAAAATAGTTGGATGTTGAATAAAGCAATCCAAAATCTATCGTACCTTTGATATTTTGCAAAATTCTTTTAGCGATCTTAAGGTGGGTGGTAGTTGGAGCTTCCATGTAGTGAATAACAAGTCAAATAGCATAAAGGATATCAAACCTTGTGCATGTCAAGTATCATAAACTTCCAACTAAGCTCTTGAAAAATATTGGGTCAACTTTTTATCTTTCATCATGCTATGATAGTTTGACTCCACATTCTACCAAGGTACTTATGGACTTACTATTATCCATATTGAACTTCTTTAATATGTCTTTTGCATAACCTTCTTGTGAAGTGAAAATTCTATCTTTCCTTTGATTTACTTCGATACTCATATAGTATGCCATGAGCCTAATATCAGTCATCTCAAACTCCTTAGTCATTGCTTCTTTGAATTCTCTAAACATACTTAGATTGCTTCATGTGAAGATCAAGTCATCGATATATAGGCATACAATCAAAATATTTCTATCCTTATTTTGAATTTATAGTGCAGGTTCATAAAGACATTTGATGTAGTCTTTCTCTTGCAAGCACTTATCTATCCGGCTATTCCCTGCCCTTGGTACTTGTTTTAACCTATAGAGGGTCTTCTTTAATTTTAGAACTTTATTTTATTGTCCTTTGACTTTATAACCTAATGGACGTTGAATATAGGCTTCTTCTTCAAAAATTTTATTTAAAAAAGTATATTTTATATCAATTTGATGTATTTTCCACTTATTTTGGGCTACTTCCGTTGGTGAGGCCGCAGCTAATTTCTATCAGCCTCCCTGAGGCTTCTTCTTGGGGGATCGTTCCATCGGCAATTATGCTGGTGATGGGGAGACGATGAACGTTGTTGAAACCTTTGGTTGGCCGCTTGACGCTTCTCCTAGTTATACAGATAACAATCTTCTATGTTGCGGGTCCCCAACCGAAGGTATGTACAGAATAGCGAAGTCCATCGGCGGGGCTTGAGGAATTGCATCCTATTGACCTTCACATGCTGCACTGCATGGGGGTTTGATAATTAGCATTTGTTGATGTTATTTTAGTTCTTATACTTAGCATTTTCTTATCCTCTCATTCAATTAAATATTGTTTAACATCATGATTTACGAGTAGGATATTATTTGAAGCTTGTTATAATTTATCCCTAATTTTGGTATTATTTCATGATTTTTGTAGGGAATCAAAATTGAGCCATGGAGTTGATTAAATAGGACCAATAACTAGCCCAAGATGTTCATCAAAGAAGAAGCTGTTGGAACCCCAAGGTTGTTTTGGTGTGATCAACAAGTTAAGTTAGGTCCTGTGTGTTTTTAACCTTGTGTCTAAGTGTGCAGACGCTTAGGAGCACAGGTAGTCGAGTGGAAGACGTAACTGGCGAGAAGGATAGCACGCGGTGCGTCTGAGGGACGAGGCGCTGCGGAAAAGTACACCGGCAAACGAGAAGGAAGCGTGCCGTGGTTTCGAAGGACGAGAAACCGGAGTGGAATAATGCTCGAGGAGAAAGAGACGTAGCTAGCGAGAAGGTCGGCACGGGGTGCGACCGAGGGACGAAGACTGCGGATGAGTATGCTGGCGGACGAGAAGGAAGGACGCGGCGATTCCGAGGGACGAGAAGCCAGAGCGGAAGCCTGCTCGAGAATTCAATTATTGCTTTAGATTAGATTTCATTTGTGTCTCACTATTTCATTTCTTAGTGTAATTGTGTTGATGATGAAACTCATAGCATAGAGTGACAATGCGTTGTGGATTAATTGTTGGCACTGGTTAGATATCATTCATGCATTATATTAGTTTCTTATTGTTTTGTTATTTCAATTGTTAGGTTTAGAATCAAAATCCAAATAATCCCCATTTTAATGATGAAAACCCTAGAAATAGTTCTAAGTCTAAGACAAACATTGAATTGTTAGTTCCTCGAGAGATTCGACCTTGGGCTCTTTATCACAACATCATTGTGTAGTTAAGGGATTTATTGGAATTTCATTATTAGCGGGGCTCGGGGAATAGCATCCTAATGATCTTCACATGCTGCACTGCATGGGGTCTTGGCTCAGGATGGTGTAGCTGATGTCACACTCGAGATCCTTTGTGTGGGAGAAAGGGAGGAGGGGCGCGATGCTTGAGGGCTGGGACATGAGCGGACGCGGTACCCTCCTTCTTCCGAGCAGACTATGCATCCTCTACATTGATATATTTAGTTGCCCTCCCTAACAGATGGTCAAAGTCTCTAGGTGACTTTTTAATCAGAGACCGGACGAAGTCCCCATCAGTGATCCCTTCGGAGAAGGCACTCGCTAAAATCCCTAGGGTGGCTGAAAGGACGTCCATGGCCACTTGATAAAATCTTTTGATGTACGCTCGCAACGCTTTCTTGGGCACTTGCTTGAGGGAAAATAGGCTTAGCGACGTCTACTGGCGAAGTGGTGGAGGAATACCTTATGAAAAATCCTTAAAACAACAATTGGACTCGGCTGGGAACCAATTGAACCATGTTTGAGCCGAACATGAGAGAGTAGTAAAGAACATTCGGCACTTGACACCATCCATGTATTGATGGAGAATAGCCGCGTTCTTAAATTTGAGGAGATGATCATCTTGGTCGTCATTCCTCTGTATTCTCCAATCGTTAAATGTCAGAAGTGGTCCGATAATTTATCTTCCAATATCTCCTGGGAGAATGATATACTAACTCGCTCGGGAGAGCTATTACCCATTGGAGCTTAACCCTTCCTCACATCCCAGGCGGGTGCATCTCCAGCAGATGATCCTTGTGGCCACTCAACTCGGCCTACACCCACAGAGGGAATGTAGAAAAGGGCCAGGTGATTTACAAGCGGAGACGGGGTCACCTAAGGCAAGTTGATCGAATGTGTAGGCGCTTGCATGAAATTGGCTGGAGGAGGAGCTGGTGGAAACCCAGTTGGACATTCCACCTGGATTCGTTGTTCGAACCATCTGCCTATCACCGATAAGGCCAAGTCATTCGACAAAGGATGCTCCATTGCTACTTGTTGTTGTTGTTTTACCAATCTAGCCGTTCAAACGTCTACAAGTAACTCCAAATATTCATGTTATAAAGTGACTATTGTGAAGCATCCAACCTCATACATCTTGGTGCTTCAAATTCAAGTGAAGATTCTCACACACGGTGTCAAATTTGATCCTGTCTGAAATCGGAGAATATGGTACGCTAGGTAGGTGTCTTTGTTGTTGACTACGAGGAGATGAAGATCCTGATGATGCGGACAAACCTACACGGCATAAACAGGAACTACGAGAAGAAACTGTTAGTCATCGGGCTAGGGAGGAAGTCCTTGGCGCAGGCACTCTGACGCTCAAGTCTGAATCATTGCAGAATGGAGAAGAAGATAAACAGTAGAATAGTAAAATCGATGCGTGTGTGCGCGCATAGCATAATGTTCATGGCCAACGGAAATGATCCCGTTTTTATACTGACCCTCATAACCTCCTCAATAATGATGTGTTAGAGAATTTTTGATGTCAGAATATGTCGTGGAAAGGAAAAGGTAGGACCAACCTTAGAGGAATGTTCCATTACGTGCATATGCCAGGGTTGCGGAATATTCTCGGACAAGTAACCGTTATTCTCTACAAGTAGTTATGATTCTCTGATACTGCTATCTCCTGGAGGGAATCCGACCGACTCTGTGTTTGGGCGGATGTGAGCTGGGGCCACACCGAGGAGAAGTGAGGAAATGAATCTAAAGATCTGATCGACTCTAATGTCGGGCGAATATATGTTGAGAGTTGTGCCCAAGAGGAGTGAGGAATGGAGTCTAGAGATCCGGCCAGTTCTGGCATCGGACGGATATATACTAGGGGCATTTCCCTGTAGAGTGAGGAATAGAGTCTGAAGGTCCAACTGGTTCTAGGGTCGAGCGGATATATACTGAGGGTCTTGCCCTTGCAAAGTGAGAAAGTGAGTTAAAGGTCCGATCGACATTGTGGTTGATCGTCCGTATGTTGAGTGCTTTGACCACGAGTGGGGAGCTGAGTCCCTAAGGTCCGATCGGCTCGGTGTCCAACCGACCTTATGCTATGATCTAAGTCCCGAAGGTGAGTGGTCTGTCCAACTACGTACTTCCTGACTGTCATCTCATCTTGACTTTGACCGTCATCTCACATTAATTTTGACTAACATATAATCTTGACTATCGATCATATATTACTTTTAGGATCACCCATTACACGCCGTATCAATTGTGGTTATAAATATGTACGAATAACGATTATATAATTATAATTGTTTAAAAAAATGATTTTTAAAAATTTTAAAAAAAAACATGGGTTGATGATAAAAAATATCTTTTTGATAATTCTAATAAAAAATTCCAGTGTAACTTGTTGTTGTCTTCTTTCTTCTTGTGCACATGCTTGTTAAATACATATCTAAAGATTGAATGATAATAAAGAGTTGACATCAAAACAAGGGGCAACAACGCGTCAGAAAGACTGCTAAATCAAATCATACATATATAAAGATTGAATGATAATAAAGCGTTGACATCAAAATAAGGGGCAACAAGGCGTCTGAAAGACTGCTAAATCAACTCATCGTTCAAACGAGCTTAACGGTTGACCAAATTAATTAATGACTGAATCAATTCTGTATATCCACGATGACGCGGTGCAGGTCTTTTGTTTCAATATCAGACGAGTCAAATAACAAGAGACGGTGACGACCTGCTACCTTCAAGTATTAAGTACTGACTCCGTCCCTGAGTGCATTATTATAAATAGAGCCCTGCAACTCCGCAATATTCAAACACATCTCATCATTCCTTCCTTCCTTTGCAATTTGTTACTGCATCTCTGTAAAATGGCAGCCTCCTCAGTCATTCCTTCCTTGCTCCTCTTCCTCTTCGTAGCTGCCGTTGCCGCTGCCTCCTCCAACCCCAATGGCTACATGCACCTGCGCTTCTACAACCACGAGAGAATCCTTGGCTCCGGTCCCAGCGCCACTGTCGTCTACGCCGTCCAGCGCCGTGACTCCAACTCTGGGGCTGGCTTCGGTAACGTCATCGTCTACGACAACCTTATGCGGTCCGGGGTGGAGACAGACTCACCCATCGTCGGTCGAAACCAGGGCATGGGAGTGGGCTCGAGCTTGGCCGAGAACTCTGGTCTCACCAATTTCCAGCTGGTGTTCACCGCTGGCAAGTACAGCGGCAGCTCCCTTGCCCTGCAGGGGTTGTTCCCGGTCGCCCCGCTCGGGACCGTGTTCGAACGGGCGATCACCGGAGGCACAGGAAAGTTCCGTTTGGCCAGAGGATACCTCTTGACCACGGAAGTTCGTGCTACCAACACGACCCTCACTGGACAACTCGACGCTTATATCACCTTCCGTTGAGACTTGAGATCAACATTTATATATGCAATTATTCTTTTCTACTCATTTATAATTAATTATTTCATAATCCTTGATTTTATGTATAGAAATACATTTATCTTAATAATTAAGCTAAAATGTATTATAAAAGTTCATGATTATTTTGGATGATAAAAAGGTTGAATGGTACATGATTAATTGCTTCTGTTTTATCTTTTTCGTGATGAGCAAGTTAAAGATCGGAATCAAATTAAAGAATGGATTATATACAGCCGTTTTACAAAAGAATGTGTTCCGATATTTGGATGGGCCAACTCCCACGTAAAATCCCTTTTTGACTTTGGCCACGCATGCTGCTACTAGATTCATTTCTATTAGTCTGGTTAGCCTTGTTTCACATCATGATGTGGATCATATATAACCATTTTATCAAAGAATATGTTCCAAACTAGGGATGTGTCAACCTAGGGATGTGTAAAATCCTGTGTAAGTTTCTTTTTTTTTTTTTCTTTTTTTTTTTTTTTTTTTTTGACTTTGGCCACGCCTGCTACTAGATTCGCTTCCTTTCATCAGGTCGGCCTTGTTTCACCTCGCTTGTCACGTCTCGGAGGAGTCCCTATCAGAGGAAATTTTGACAGCATCTCTCCTATACTAGTGGCAATCTGAAACTCACTACAAAGCTCTCAGGGCTCACAAACCTGGGCCAACACGGCCGGAACATATACTCCGCTACAACGAGGAAAACACAACACAATGGACAACATCATATCTGAAGCACGATATAAAATTCAAAGTGCAAAACACATACATCATAAGTATGTAGTTCACTAACAAAGAAACACAAGTCCGATAATATAAAACCACCTCGACACCTAGTGGGGACTACAACAAAAATGTTAAAAGACAACACCCCTACGACAACGGTTTTAGAAGGAAGTGTTGTTAATTTGGTTAAAGACAACAGTTTTTGACAAAACCGTTGTCTTTGAGCTTTCAAAAAAAACAAAAGACAACAGTTTTGTAAAAACTATTGTCGTAGAGCGACTTTTTTTAAAATCAACAACACATTTTACAACGGTTTTTTAAAACTGTTGTCTTTAAGCGCTTTCTAAGGGGGTCAAAGACAACGGTTTATTAAAACCGTTGTCTTTGACTTTTTTCTTTCGCCGTTTTTTCCCTTCACAGTTTTTGTTGTGGCAGTGTTTTGCATTCCCTCCGAAAATTTTTTGGCACCCTATTTTCTCCCTTAGCCTTCCCGAACCCTAAACCCCTCTCCTCATACGATCTCCCCCCCCCCCCCCCCGACCTTCCTACCGAAACCTTCGGAAGGGGTGAGAGGAGGGATTTTAGGGGCTCCCTCCTCCTCTTTCCCCCTCTGCTCATCGCCATCGCCAAATTCCCGGTCGCACTGCCGTTTCGGTGCCCCCGACTTCACCCTTAGCCCCCGCACGCTGTACGACGTGCTCGGCGTCGCCGCTGCCACATCGGGGCTCGAGATCATGGTGGCTTACTGGAGGCTCGCCGGCGCATGCCACTCAGACGCGGTGGTCGCGGCGGACCGGCTGACGAGTTCATGTGGATCCACGCGGCCTACGAGACGCTCTCCGACCCGGACAAGCGCACCGAGTATAATCGAGGGGTCCTCGTCGCCGATCGGAGATGGAGGTCGTTCCATTCTTCCTAATCGTCGTATTCCTTCTACGCCGACCGACGCCAGCCGCGGACGTGGGAGATGGACCAGTGCTGGTAACTAACAAGATGCATCAAAGGTGTTTGATTATATGCCGATCTCAAATTTTCTACCCCAAATTGCTTTATTGATGTTCTTTGTACATGTTCACAGATTGAATAATCTTTGATCTCTCCAAACTACCTCTTCCTATTTCAATTTGTTTTCCCTTTTCCTTAGGCAATCGTATTAATCTAACATTGCAATCAAAACTAAAGAAAACCTTTGACTTCATGTTCTGTTTGCTTTAAAAACAAGAAGTTCTGAGATTTCTTGGATCTCTATTTGATCTGTGAATTGATTAGCAACTCTTTGGTTTTTTCAAGAAAGGTTTTTACTCAAGTTGCTACAATTAATTCATAGATGCAAACGGAGGAAGCATTTTTTTGAGATGGTTTCGCTTCACCTTCCTTTAGAGGAACAGCTGAACAACTTTGTAACAAATGAATAAGCCTTCTTGTCTCATCTAACCTTAAAAAGTGTACCAGCTTCCTACTTCCTTGAGTTAGGACATGGAGGCAGTGAGGATGATAGCAATTATGAGTAAGAACATGGAGGCAGTGAGGATGGTAGCAATTATGAGTAAGAACGTGGAGGCAGTGAGGATGAGCGAAAGGTATGTCTCACCTAGGTTTTGTTTGGAAAAGTGATTTTTTTTAAAAAAAATAATTTTATTAAACATATTTAAAACCATTGGGGTAAGTGACAAGGCTTGCAAAGATGAAATGTGAGTTTTTCCAGGTTGTGTTGTTTCATTATTTGTCAGCATTTTGCAATCAATTAGTTTATAAGAATCTTTGAATTTTTGAAGCATATGTAATGAAGCATTATTTTAAGAACTAGGAGAAGCTGCTTTTATATAAATGTGAGTTTGTACAACTTCTGTGTTTCTTCCTTTGGCGATAAGAATTTATTGCTTGGAACTGCAGAATTCTCCTTTTTCTCTGCTTATGTTTGGAACTAATCTTGCTTTCTGAAAACCATTAGTGTTTGTATAATGGTGGTGTATCTGCCTCAAGGTTGGAATTGGTCTTGCTTCCTTCCTTTGAGAAATGGAAATGAAAATTCATATACAATTGAAGTAATTGTTTATGATTATTTTATGTGACAACAGAGAATTCAATTGTGTTACTCTGCTGATTTTCCTTGCTTAAATGTTGGAAAACCAAAAGGACCATCATATGTGCCCCTTGAGGTTTTTGAGCTCATTCTACTTCACTTTTTTTAAATTTTTTTTGAAAGAACCTTTATTTTTATCCTGACAAATTTGGCAAACTATTCAGTTCTGCTCCTTAGTTTCACTACAAAGATATACCAAATCACTGTCAACATTTCAACAAGCTTCCCTGGTGGAAAAGTCAAGGCTGAAGCCTTATGAATGAATAAGTGTCCTCAGTGAGGTATGTGTCGATCTTTAAGATTGGTTTTGTTGGTATGACATGTATGCTGTTTTTTCATGCTTATCCTTGGATGATAGATAGGCTTTGAGATTCAATAATTATGATGCTCACCCACTCCTACATGCATGTAGCGTTAGCATTGCCACTACTTTTACTCAAATAGAAGGCATAGTATTGCAACCTCCCCGGGTATGGTTTTATGTTTTGTATTTATATTTTTACGTATTATTTGAGGTTATTTATGACAAAAGCAAATGTTGCAGCTCAGAGTAGGCAATGGAGAGGACTTTATTCCATCAAGGGGGAGATGGAATTTTAACCAAAAGGTGTTTTTTTTTTCTTTCAATGAGTTTATTATTGTAGTTAAAATATATACCTCTTTCAGAAATTGATGGAGCCGTCTCAAATCACCCGTTGGGTTGTTGTTAATTTTTTAGCTCGACGTGATGTTTCAAGCCTCATACATGACATGCGCAAATGCACAAATATGAAGCGCATTGTATGTTTTGACATTACTTTTTTCCCATGGAGTTTTAAATGCAGGGACAAATATTTTTAACCAAATTTGTCATCCAAGGAATTATGACTTCTACATGTGCTCTAATGCTGACATGATTGTAAGCTCTGTGTTTCAAAAGTTGTACTCTATTTAAAGCATTTACATTTATAAATTTTTAGCATTCTTGGTCGGTGTGGATTTTATTTGGGTGCTTTCTTTTTTACAAGTACCTGCTTTGTGAATTACTAGGTATATTTTCAAAATTAAATTATCAATGTTCTTGACAGGAACTTGCTTTGTGGATTAAATTCTGCCATTTGTCTAAATAAATTCAATATTTCAAGGGCTATAAGTAATTCAAGTTTTTCTTATATTGGTGTTTGTAATTTCATAGGGTACAACCCGACCCACTAATTACCATGTGCTAATGGATGAGAATGGATTTATTACTGATTTCCTGCAGGAGCTTGTTCATTCCCTTTCTCATGTGTAAGTACTTGTTTATATATACGTAACTAATATTTTAGTTCTCCAATGATTAATATTGTAATTGAGATATGCTATTCTATGTCCAAATGTACAAATATAAGAGGAGTACAACTGTGATATCTGTCGGTAAGTTGGGCAGTGCTCTTAAGTTTTTTCATGATTTGTGTCATACCTTATAAATTGTTAGGACCCCTGTATTGAAAAATCTGGACTGTGGTTTCATTTGAAGGTTTGACTATTCTTTCCAAGTTAAACTTGTGAAAATTTTAGGTTAACTAGAGTCCATCCAATCCTACCAGACAAGATTAGTGGTTGGTTCCAGTTTTAACCTGCTGAAGTGAATTGTCCAAGATTTTGAAACTTGTCTCCTTTGGTCATAAATAACTTGCATATTTTTACAAGATCTAATAAACATTTCTTTTATTTATATGATTGTTTTTACAAGATCTAATGATTTTTTTTCTATAATTGTAGATTGTGCCTTGTCCATTGTTAGCACTTACAATTTACTTGGAAGTTGTTTCGGTGTTGCCCTACATAAGGTCAACGACTGATGCAAAACATAAAGGTAAAACCTAAATTATCATATCTTTGCATATTCATAAATAAAATATGTTGTCTTTTAACATTTTAGCTTCTGTTGTGTTTTTTGTTTTTTTAACTCATGTAGTTCAATGAAATAATGAGTCAAGCTTCTGAATCCAGGTTCGGTCTGGAGAAGGACCATAGTGAGTACTTAACCAAATACCAAAGGTTTCATTGATTCAAATGAAACTTGAGGGACTAAATTTAAGTATTCAAACCTCTATCATGATCATGGATATTGGTTAAGTCTCAACTTATTAGGAGGTAAGAAATGACCCCTCTTTCTTCTTTAGAAATCTAACACATCATATTAATATTTTTTTTCTTCTTTTCATCCTGAAGGAAAGTAATCTCCAGGACGTTTATTTTCAGAAAAGGGATAAAGCTGGGTTTGCAAGCTAAGTCTATGAAGTTTTGAATGCAGAAAAAGGACCAGTACGTGAAGATTGTTGCACATCCTGATCACTGGATCTATTCAGAAACGGATAAGTTAATTTGCATGGTTGTGGTTTGATAAACTTAATTTTGCGGTTGTCATGAACTTATGGTCATGTTTGGATAGCTTAGCTTGTAGTAATTGTAGAAGTTTATAAACTTAACTTAAGTGAATGTACATATATGTTGTACCAGTTTTTGGTTGAGACAAGATGTATAAAACGTAACTGAATGTATATATGTTGTATAGGTTTGTGTGCAAAAAAATTATTTTATCTATTCGTGATGCATTTTCTAATCAACATAGACAACAATTTTTTAACCGTTGTGAAAAGTATGCAAAGACAATGGTTTAAAACTAAATTTGGAAGAAAGACAACAGTGAGAAGAAGAAGAAGAAGAAGAAGGCAATGACGGTTTAAGGTTTAGATGCTTCGATGTTGCATGTTAGGATCGGATAGCTCATGGGGCAAGCGGGCACCGCGAGAAGAAGGAGCGCAGGTAGCGGTTTAGAGTCTAGACGCTCTGGCGCGGCTTGATCGTGGAGTGGACAGACACTATGAGAAAAAAAGGAGGTGGAGAGGCGGCGACAGCTACACTTTAGGGTTTGGCGTGTATATGAGATGTGAGAGCAATTGTATAAGAAATACTTTCTATCAATATTCTTGAAAAATAAATAAATAATAAGTTACAGCTTTCGCATTTAAGAAATGTGAAAGCTGTCAATTTTTTTTTAAAAAAAAAAACTATTTGGAACGTCTGCTATTTCCATCTAGTTTCGCATTTGCAAAATGTGAAACTTAATAAAGTTTCGCATTTTGCAAATGTGAAACGCACATAGAGGTAACTTCTCCAGAAATAAACACATTCTTCTCCAATTTTAAATAATTGGTATATTTTAAGAATTTTTCCCAACAACCACATACGAGCTACCGCGCACACATTTGAGCCTCCGACTGCGCCCGATTCCTGCTACAACTCTACTGTGATGCTGCTGAGCCCGACAATTGATAGGACCGATGGTCGCGGCTAGAGAGGGGGGTGTGAATAGCCGACCCCAAATCTTCGCGTTTCTTCCTACGATTAGGGTTAGTGCAGCGGAAATAACTAAATAGAAACACAAAAAGGAAAGATCAAACCTCAAACTCGAACTCGACGATGTAACGAGGTTCGGAGATGAAACTCCTACTCCTCGGCGTGTCCGTAAGGTGGACGAAGCCTATCAATCCGTCGGTGGATGAGTCCCCGGAAAACCGGCTAATAGATGCTCCTTGTGGGTGGAGAAACCTCGCCACAATACTTGTAACAACAAGAAAGGAGTACAAGAAAAGCAAGAAGCAATTACAAACAACAATATGAATGCAACACTCGCTTGCCTTCTCTGTCGACCGGAGGCGATGAAGCAGCAACTTCACAACCCAACTGCAGCAGCTGATCGACGACTGGAAGCTCACGCGAAGCTTCGGAAGTGAGCTCAACAAAGCTCAGAACCTCAGAGCACAGGAGCAGAAGCTTCAATCCAAGGAAGAAGAAGAAGAAGAAAGAAATGTAGAAGCTCTCAACCTCCTTTTATACCTGCGGAGAAAGAAGCACAGAAGAAATCTAGCCGTTGCGTTGCAACGGCTAGTGCCTTGATCGGTCTATGGACCGATCAGGGAACCTACTGATCGGTCCACAGACTGATCAGGGAACTTCCTGATCGGTCCGGGGGACCGATCAGGCTTTGTGCTGATCGGTCCCCATACCGATCAGCCCCTCTTGCGCCTCGCTCCTGTTCGGCTTCTAATCGACTCATGATCGGTCACCAGACCGATCAGTTATCACACAGTATGCTACTGATGTGTTACTGATCGGTCACCAGACCGATCAGAATATTCGCGGTATCACTGGATCGATCACCAGATCGATCCAGCTCATGGTTTTCGCCCAAACCAAGTCCAAACCAACATCCGGTCAATCTTGACCTGTTGGTACATTGCGCCTAGCATCCAGTCACTCCCTTGACCTGCTAGGACTCCCCGCTAAGTGTCAGGTCAATCTCTTTGACCCACTTAGACTTTTCTCTCCGTACCAAGTATCCGGTCAATCCTATGACCTACTTGGACTTCCCATCACCAGATGTCCGATCACCCTTGATCCATCTGGATTTTCCCTTGCCCGGCTTTACTCACCAGGACTTTCACCTAGCTTCACTCACTAGGGTTTTCACCTGGCTTCACTCACCAAGATTTCCAATCTGCCTGGCTTCACTCACCAGGATTTCCCAACTGTCTGGCTTCACTCACCAGGACTTTTCCAACTGTCTGGCTTCACTCACCAGGACTTTCCCTTCTGCCTGGCTTCACTCACCAGGACTTTTCCACATCCGGTCCAGAGAACGAGCTACCGAGCCCTCTCCGACTTCCATCCGGTCCAGAGAACGAGCTCCCGAGCCCTCTCTGACCACAGTCCGGAGAACAAGCTACCGAGCCCTCTCCGACTTCCCATGTGCCAAGCTTCCATACTTGGACTTTTCCCGTGCCAAGCTCCCTGCTTGGACTTTTCCCATGCCAAGCTCCCTGCTTGGACTTTTCCCGTGCCAAGCTCCCTGCTTGGACTTTTCCGAGTCAGGTCAACTCTGTTGGTGCAATATCCTTTAGGTCAAGGTTGACTGAGTTGACCAAGCTTGGGTCTTGGTCATAGTTTCGATGTTTGACAATACATGTAGACACACGGACAATGCAGGTGCAGTTGTTCATGTGGGGAGATTCTGATCAGGGATTGATCAGTGTGATTGAAGGAGAGTCAAGTAGGTCAAGAGTGACCGGATACCTGACTAGGAAGTCCTAACTGGTATGTTAGGCGGCAGAAGTGAAAGTCCTGGTGAGTGAAGCCAGGCAGAAGGAAAGCCTAGTGATTGAAGTTAGGCAGATTGGAAATCCTGGTGAGTGAAGCTAGGTGAAAGTCCTAGTGAGTGAAGCTAGGCAGATTGGAAAGCCCTAGTGAGTGAAGCTAGGCAGGGGAAAGCCCTAGTGAGTGAAGCTAGGCAGGTGAAAGTCCTGGTGAGTAAAGTCAGGTGAAAGTCCTAGTGAGTGAAGCTAGGCAGATTGGAAATCCTGGTGAGTGAAACCAGGTGAAAGTCCTAGTGAGTGAAGCTAGGCAGAAGGAAATCCTGGTGAGTGAAGCCAGGTGAAAGTCCTGGTGAGTGAAGCCAGGCAAGGGAAAATCCAGATGGATCAAGGATGATCAGACATCTGGTGGAAGTCCAAGTAGGACAAGAGAGTAACCGGATACTTGGCACGATGAGTAAAGTCCAAGTGGGTCAAAGGGATTGACCAGACACTTGGTGGGAAGTCCTAGCAGGTCAGAGGAGTGACCAGATGCTAGGCATGATGTACCAACAGGTCAAGGTTGACCGGATGTTGGTTTGAGAGGCTTGGAACTTGGTTTTGGGCAAAAACCAAGTGTTGGATCGATCAGTGAATCGATCCAGGAGCTGGATCGATCAGTGGATCGATCCAGGCTTCTCCTAAGCGAACAGAGAGCCTCTGGATCGATCCGTGGATCGATCCAGATGTTCCAATCGATCAGTGGATCGATTGGGACGCGGCTGCTTTGCGCGATAAGCGCTGGATCGATCCGTGGATCGATCCAGGCGTTTCTCCAGAGCACAGAGGCGCTCTGGATCGATCCGTGGATCGATCCAAAGCCTCCCCGATCGATTGGGAATATTCGAATCGATCGGGATCCGACCGTTGCGTCGTATTTGAGCTGCAGGCGTGCGTTGGCTGCAGCATCTCTTCTCCGATTCACTCCAGATTTCTCGCCAGCTCCTCCACAGCACTCACAAAGCTCAGATCGCCAGTTCTTGAAGGATCTTGGAAGTTTTCCAAGTCAAGAGGCGGATCAAAGCCAAGAAGAGAAGCTAGGGTTAGGGTTTATACTCATTGTAAGCTTGTATTTCTTGTATCCTTTCCCTCTCTTCTTGTATTGAGTCTTGTAGGGCTTCTCCGCCCTTGGTAGTTACCATAAAGGAGAGTTTTATTTAGTGGAGGGTGTGTGTGTTGGTGTGGATCCTTGGATTAGTCACCTCTTGTAAGGTGGATACCAAGTAAACCAACCGTGTTAGCGTTGTGTGATTGTTCTTTGTATTTCCGCTGCACATCTTTGAAGGAACAAGCAACGCCGAGCACCGAGCGAACGCGACGAGCTATTCACCCCCCCTCTAGCTACTTTTGGTCCTAACAAGTGGTATCAGAGCGAGGCCGCTCTTCACCGGAATCATCGCCGGAAGGGTCAAGCATAACAAGAAAAGCTAGAGGGTGAAGAAGTTGAAGCAAAAATTGTCAAAGTCAAAGATATCAAAAAGCTCAACTTCAAGATGCAATTCCAAGATGGACTTGGATTTGACACAAGGGTGGCTCCACCATACACTTCCACGAGTTTTGATTCTTGGAAATCAAGAATTGAAAATTTTCTTATGATGGAGATAGAGCAATGGTTTGCTCTAATGGAAGGCTTCGAGGCTCCAAGAAATTCAAAGGGCAAAGTTCTCAAGAGGAGCAAGTGGAGCAAAGAGCAAGTCCAAAGGTGCGAGGCCAATGATAAAGTGACCAAGCTCTTGGTAAATTTATTGCCAAGCACCATCCTTTGCAAAATTGGAGAATTTGAAGATGCAAAGGAATTATGGAGCAAATTGGCCAAGCTTCATGAAGAGATCCCCTCCACTGTACAAGAGCAAGAAGTATCCAGAGAGGGTGACTCTTTGGAGCAAGACCAAGAGGAGGGCTCCGAGGTTGAGAGATGCTCAACCTCCGAAGAAGAGGAAATCCAAGAAGCTTCATCCTCAAGGGAATGCAACGAAGGGAACAAGGAGGGAGCATACTCCTTGTTTCATATTCAAGATGATGAAGCCTCCACCTCTAGGATTGAGGGGGAGCAATCCTTGGTGACGCCGGATCAAGAAGAAGGAGAAGCTTCTACATCCGGGTCAAGAGATGAAGAGATTGAAGAAGCTTCTACCTCCACGAGTCAAGAAAAATCAAATGGAGGAGAATCAAGATCGGATCAAGAGGAAGCTTCTACCTCCGGATCCAAAGGAAAAGATGCCACCCCTACAAGCAAAGGTATAAATATTTCAATTAAAAATAAAAATCATATTATATGCTTTGAGTGTAGGGAACATGGGCACTACAAGAGCAAGTGCCCTAAATTGGCCAAGAAGAAGGGCCAAGTGGCACAAAAGGGCAAGGCGAAGCCCAAGGAAATCATCCCCAACACAAAGAAGAGCAAGGAGCATATTATATGCTTCTCTTGCAATAAAAAGGGGCATTACCGAAGTCAATGCCCCAAGGGGAAGAAGGTGGTCAAGGCTCAAGGAGGCACTAGTCAAGGGGGAGCCTCCAAGGTAAAGAAGAAGGTATCTTTTATTGAGCCTACCCCCTTACATTATGGTAAAAAGCATGATAGTTCTAACTTTTATCATTTTAATGCAATTTACCATAAGAATAGAAAGCATGAGGGCTTTAAGGAAAAACATGTGGCCCTACATGCCAAAACTACCCAACCTAAGGTTAGGAAGGTAGATAGACACTTGGGCGGGAACACTAAGGAAAATAGACACATGCCCAAGATCAAAAATGCTCATGGACCAAAACCTAAGGATTTAATGATAGAAAATCAAGTCTTGAGGTCAAGACTTGACAAACTAGAAAAGACCCTAAAAAGGATGGAGAATATCCTTAAAGGGCAAAATGAGCAATACCTAGGGCTAGGAGCACAAAGGTCATCCAATGGCTATAGAGGTTTGGGATACAAACCCAAAGCTAAAAAGGATGTGCCTAGTTATCATAGGGTTCCATATAGCTATGGAACAAACCCTAAGTCTAGAGGTCAAGTCAAAGATACAAGGGAAGATATCCCTAGAAGTATCTTTGCAACCACAGTGACTAAGACTTCTAAGAAGTCTAAGAAAGTCACTAACAAGGTCACAAGGGAGGCTATCCCTAGAGTTGACCTAGAAAATGTGACCAAGGCTTCTAAGAAGCCCAACAAGGTCACTAGGAAGGTATCTAGGGAAGTTATCCCTAGTGAGTACCTAGAGCATCCAAGGAGCACCAATAGGTGTTGGGTTCCTAGGAGCATCTTCTCTACCCCATAGATGGGTTAGAGAGTGTCAACTCCGATTAGAAGGGTAGTTAACCCAACTTTGAGGAAATTGACACTCAAGGAGCATTTTCAAGGTTTTATTTAACCTTTGAAAATGAAATGGACCTATTGATTACTCCTTGAAAGAGTAAAATGTGTCTAATGGTGAAAAATTGATTCTATCTTAAAATGGCACAAATTGGGAAAACCTTGAGAAATACCAAGTTGGGATTTTGGTATTCTCTTGAAAATTTAAGGCAATCCGGGCCTTGATTTATGTAATCACTCTTGAGAAAAAATGGAGTATGCCAACATTTGAGGACATGTTTATTTTCAATTGGCATACATTAAATCAAGGAAATTAGAAATGCCAATTTAGGCTTTGGCATTCTCTTGTAGCACTTTAGGGCAATCTAGGTTTAAGTTGTAAGTTTAGCTAAGACTTTAAGGATACTTAGATAGTTAATCTAGGTATATTTTATGTATGCTAAATCTTGCCATGATTGTTTGCCCATCATATGCCATGACATCATGTCTAGTTTTGCATTCATGTTTTATTATGAAAAATCCAAAAATACCATGTCATGACATTCATACATCATGTAGTTATAGAATATTTTTCTTTTGAAAATTATTTTACTTTGATGTATGTCATAACATAATCATGCGTTAAATTCAATTCCTTGTAATTAAGGACAAATGGCATTTAACGACACTTATTGACAAGTGACATCCTAGGTGGATGTCTAATATTTCTAAAATGCCTAGATAGATATGCATGATCCCTAGATTAGGGCAAAAACCAAAATCTACATCTCACAAAGACTATAAGGTGACTTGTATGTGATTAGTGCACATTAGATACAAGTGAGATGTTAGGATGATGAACAAAGCTCAAGATGTTGATTTAGTGCATTCTTTTGAGTTTTAGGTTCATCAAAACACATAGTTATGTGTTTTCCCATCATTGGGAAAGCTAATGTACAAGTCATGTGCATTATGCCCAAGGAACATGATGGGACATTGGTTTTGAAAATGTTTTTAAAATGTTTTTGGAAAACCTTGGTGAAGGCTATCTTTTGATAGTAATCACCATTGAATAGTTAGACACAAAATTGAAGAAAAACACTAAAGTTTTTGCAAGTTTTCAAGTTTGTGTCAATCTTTGAAAATATGATGTATTTTCATAGAAAGCTATTTTTCCATGATTAAGTATGCCCTAAATAATGTCTACACGAAATTTCATGATTTTTGGATTTTTGTAGAATTTTCTGAAGTTGACTGAAATGGAATTTCAGCAACTATCAGAGCTCCGATCGATCCATGGATCGATTGGAGTGCCCGAATCGATCCGTGGATCGATTCAGAAGGCAAGTCTCCCGCGAGCAGAAGCTCGCTGGATCGATCAGCCGATCGATCCAGGTAGTCTGAATCGATCAGTGGATCGATTCAGAAAGGTTCAATCGATTGGAACCCAACTCCAATCGATCCAAGTTGCTGATTTTGGCTGGGAAGGCTTGATTTCAGCATCTTTGAACCTCTTTGAGTCTAGGTAACCATTCCAAACTCCTAAAATACATTTGTATACAATACAAGGGTGTTTTCGTGTTGAAAACAAGGATGGAATGGTTAAGGAAGACTTCGTTGAAGTTTAGGTTGAGGTTTGTTTCAAATTTTGAATATTTGAATCTCAAAACTTCTAAATTTGGGTTTCCTAAAGGTTTAGGAATTCCAAGTCATTGTTGGTGCAATGACAGAAGTTACCACCATGTTTTTAGGGGGAGGGACTCTTTAAAGACATGAAAATTAATTTTCATGAACCTTGAAAGGTGGTCAACCTTCCGTTAAGAACATGCTCAAGGTTGAGCGTTTGAACTTTAATGGGGAGTGGATATCATCATTGTTCAAGTGGGTTCTAGTGGATAATGCTCAAGGATGGGCATTTGCCTACATTGGGGGAGAATGTAAGGTTAAGGATAATGAAGGGTATGGGACCTTCATTATCGTGTTGACCACAACGAGTGAAGTTGTGAACAACGATGAGCAACTCTTCAGGGGGAGAGTTTTCAACAATGGGGCATTTGTTGAAGTGTGCCTAAAATTGAGGCATGGGTTGATGTGTGCTCAAAGATGGGTTGATGTGTGTCAATAGGGGGAGAATGTGTGGTTTAAGCTAGGCTTTCATTACCTATGGGGGAGCTCATAGGGGGAGAATGAAGGGAACCAACATTCATACTTTTGGCATGAATGGAGTTAAGGCTATGGGACTAGCTTAACTCAGAATGGTCCTAACTTAAAGGTATTGTCAAACATCAAAAAGGGGGAGATTGTTGGTGCAATATCCTTTAGGTCAAGGTTGACTGAGTTGACCAAGCTTGGGTCTTGGTCATAGTTTCGATGTTTGACAATACATGTAGGCACATGGACAATGCAGGTGTAGTTGTTCATGTGGGAGATTCTGATCAGGGATTGATCAGTGTGATTGAAGGAGAGTCAAGTAGGTCAAGAGTGACCGGATACCTGATTAGGAAGTCCTAACTGGTATGTTAGGCAGCAGAAGTGAAAGTCCTGGTGAGTGAAGCCAGGCAGAAGGAAAGCCTAGTGTGTGAAGCTAGGCAGATTGGAAATCCTGGTGAGTGAAGCCAGGTGAAAGTCCTAGTGAGTGAAGCTAGGCAGATTGGAAAGCCCTAGTGAGTGAAGCTAGGCAGGGGAAAGCCCTAGTGAGTGAAGCTAGGCAGGTGAAAGTCCTGGTGAGTGAAGCCAGGTGAAAGTCCTAGTGAGTGAAGCTAGGCAGATTGGAAATCCTGGTGAGTGAAGCCAGGTGAAAGTCCTAGTGAGTGAAGCTAGGCAGAAGGAAATCCTGGTGAGTGAAGCCAGGTGAAAGTCCTGGTGAGTGAAGCCAGGCAAGGGAAAATCCAGATGGATCAAGGATGATCAGACATCTGGTGGAAGTCCAAGTAGGACAAGAGAGTGACCGGATACTTGGCACGACGAGTAAAGTCCAAGTGGGTCAAAGGGATTGACCAGACACTTGGTGGGAAGTCCAAGCAGGTCAAAGGAGTGACCAGATGCTAGGCATGATGTACCAACAGGTCAAGGTTGACCGGATGTTGGTTTGAGAGGCTTGGAACTTGGTTTTGGGCAAAAACCAAGTGTTGGATCGATCAGTGAATCGATCCAGGAGCTGGATCGATCAGTGGATCGATCCGAGCTTCTGCAAGCAGAGCCTCGGATCGATCCGTGGATCGATCAGATGTTCCAATCGATCGCTGGATCGATTGGGACGCCTGGTTGATCGATACACGGATCGATCCGTGGATCGATCCAGCGCTTAGCGCGAGAAGCGCCGGATCGATCCGTGGATCGATCCAAAGCCTCCCGATCGATTGGGAATATTCGAATCGATCGGGATCCGACCGTTGGCGTCGTTTTTAGCTGCATGCGTTCGGCATCTCTTCTCCGATTCACTCCAGATTTCTCGCCAGCTCCTCCACAGCACTCACAAAGCTCAGACCGCCAGTTCTTGAAGGATCTTGGAAGTTTTCCAAGTCAAGAGGCGGATCAAAGCCAAGAAGAGAAGCTAGGGTTAGGGTTTATACTCATTGTAAGCTTGTAAGCTTGTATTTCTTGTATCCTTTCCCTCTCTTCTTGTATTGAGTCTTGTAGGGCTTCTCCGCCCTTGGTAGTTACCATAAAGGAGAGTTTTATTTAGTGGAGGGTGTGTGTGTTGGTGTGGATCCTTGGATTAGTCACCTCTTGTGAGGTGGATACCAAGTAAACCAACCGTGTTAGCGTTGTGTGATTGTTCTTTGTATTTCCGCTGCACATCTTTGAAGGAACAAGCAACGCCGAGCACCGAGCGAACACGACGAGCTATTCCCCCCCCCCCCCCCCTCTAGCTACTTTTGGTCCTAACAAACTCACCTCGGGTCAACCAGGTCAACCTTGACCACAGGTTGCACCCACAATCTCCCAAGCTTGTATCCTTGTCAAACATCAAGATACAACCATTGTCAACCATAACTCGTCAAACATCAAAACACAACTCGAGTCCAGTCAACTCAAGTCTAGTCAACCAGGTCAACCTTGACCTAAGGTTGCACCAACAATCTCCCCCTTTTTGATGTTTGACAAAACCCATTGACAAAACCCATAATCAAACCCATAGTCAAGTTAGGTTAACTCGATAACCTAACTTAGGTTTTCCAATGTTCTTCCCTGAACATTCTCTAGACATTCTCCATTCTCCTTTCTACTCTCCCCCTTTTTGACACACATCAAAAAGAGTGAATCAAGGTCAAGGGTTTCTTCCTAATGAAAGTCCCATACCTTTCATTAAAACTCTTAATTTCCCCCTTGACACTAGAGTCAACAATTAACTTAGTGATAATCCCATATCACTCATCCTCAAAAATTTCGACGAGTAAAAACTCCCCCTAAAAGTCAACTCCTCCTTGACTAATAGGTAAAACTCTCCCTAAAGGTCAACTCCCCCTTGACCATTGCACCAACAATGTCTTGGAGAGTTTCAAACCTTTAGAAACCTAAAACACCACTTCCCGAGCTGCAATTTCAGACAAACAGTCGAAATTCAGCAGATTGGCATCAGCAGGTCGGCACGCCCTGATCGGTCACGGTGACCGATCCAGGCAACTCTGGACCGATCAGAATCCCCTCTGATCGGTCCACAATTCTGATTTCTGATTTCTGATTTCTTCTCCCGAAATTCAGAAACCTCTAGAAAATTACAGAAAATTCTAAAAATTGTGAAATTTTGATGATACATTCCTCATAACATATACTATCAAGGAAAAATAGTTTTCTATGAAAATAACTTCCATTTTCAAATCTTGATACAAAGTTCAAAAACTTTGAAATAGTTCAAGTTTACCTCAACTTTGTATCAATTTGCTCAATGATGAATGCTATCACTAGAAAAGCTTCATCAAGGTTTTTCAAATCAATTTTTAAATGATTTTAAACCCTTTAATTTGGGACCACAATCTTTGGGCTATATGTACATGACTTGTACATAAGCTTTCCCTATGATCCCCAATTTTGAATTTGGTTCATCTAGGTACAAGAGCTATGCACCTTGATCCTAACTCATCATCCTAATATCTCATACACATCTAAGGTGTATCAAACACATCCAAGTCAATTTTGATGTGAGATATGGGTTTAGATTATCTTAGGCTAAGTTTTCATGCATTTTCTAAAACAACAACTTGATCTCCATATCAAATTGTGTTGTTTATCCTTAGATCAATTTCATTGATTATAAATGCAAGAAATGATGACATGCCATAAAATGATATCATAAATGAAAACATGTGCCAATGTCATGATGTCATGGCATAAAGTATGAAACTTAAATAAAGCATGACATATAACTAACCTACGCATTATCATGACATTTCAAATGATCATAAAATAAATATGATGTCATGACATGGCATATGGCAAACAATATATGGCAAATAGCACATAAAAGTATAGAAAATACCTAATTCTAGCCTTAGTTGCCATTTTTGATAGTTTTGATCATTTCGCCATAGGTTCTATATTCCTAAGTGTAATAGACCTAAAATCACACACCAAGGATGTTTAGATCACTATGTGCCAATTAAATTGACCTAAGAGAACTCCTCAAATGTGATTGGCACATCCTAATCACCTTAGGAATAATTTTCAATTTCATTTTCAAGGCTTGATTGCATCTTGAAAATTCCTAAAGTGCCACCTTTTGCCATGATTAGGTTAACTACCTATTCAAGTAAGGTTGGCACACCCTAACTCATCTAGCGTGATGAAATCACGCTCCTAGGAACCCAATACCTATTGGAGCTCATTGGGTTCACTAAGTATTCACTAGCGATGACTTCCCTAGCAACCCTTCTAATGACCCTCCTAGGCTTTGAAGCCTTGGTTATTTGGGACTCATCAAGATCCACTCTAGGGGTGACTCCCCTTGTGACCTTGGTGATGGTCTTTCTAGCCCTAGGTCTTGTTCCATAATCGAATGGAACATTGTGATAAGTGGGCTTGACCACTTGGGACTTAGGTTTGTGACCCAAACCTTTCTTGTCCTTGGGCTTTGAAATTTGACCCTTAGACCCTAGAGTTGACTTCTCTAAATTCTTTAGGGCCTTTTCTAGAGTGTCAAGTCTTGACCTCAAGACTTGATTTTCTTTCTCTAAAACCTCAAATTTTAATTTATCATTCTTTCTTGAGGTGTTCCTAGGCATATGTCTAGTTGTCTTGGGGTTTCTACCTAGGTTCTCCTTAGCCTTAGATGAGTTAATCCTAGGGTTGACATTTCTAGTATTATCCTTATCTAAGCTAACATGTTTAGCACCTAAGCACACATATGGTTTTCTATTGTTAACATGCTCATCATTATTTGCAATAGCAATAAAACTACTAGCATGTTTCTTATTTGAATTGCAATAGTGTGCCTTAAAAGGTACCTTAGGGTTTGCCTTAGCTCCCCCTATCGATGTGCATCCCTTGTCCTTGTGAGGTTGCCTCCCCCTTGGACATTGACTCCGATAATGTCCCCTTCGCTTGCATTGGAAGCATACCACGTGCCCCTTGCCTTTGCGTGTCGGGACTCCGGCTCCCTTGACCTTTGGTGCCGGTGGAGTCTTCCTAACCCTCCTTGGACACTTACTCTTGTAGTGCCCAAATTCCCTACACTCAAAGCATATTATATGTAACTTATTTGAAATTACGATGCTTGAGTTACCTAGGGTTGAGGATGGATGAAGGCTCTCTTCCTCATCCCTTCCGGAGGTAGATGCTTCTTCTTGCTCCGATCTTGAAGAAGAGACCTCCTCCTCTTCTTCCTTAGACGTTGAGTGACTCTCAACTTCTAATTTGCTCCCTCCATGATGTGAGCTACTTGGCTCACTTGACTCCTCTTCATGGCTTGAAGTGGAGCTCTCCTCATGAAACTTGGCCAAGTTATTCCACAACTCCTTGGCGTTGTTGTAACCACCTATTCTACACAAAATGTCATTAGGTAAAGAAAATTCAATGATTTTCGTTACCTCATCATTGATGGTTGATTGGTGGATTTGCTCCTTGGTCCACTTCTTCTTCTCTAGGGTTTCTCCTTTCTTGTCCATCGGAGACTTGAAACCTAATTGAACACAACTCCAATTTTCAAGATTAGTCATAAGAAAATACCTCATTCTTACCTTCCAATACGCGAAGTCGTAGCACTCGTAGAATGGTGGAAACGTGATGTCTTCTCCGAGTCGATCCATTCTCTAGCTTGTGCTCCCCCGGGTGTTAATCCGACGAAGAGCAACCTTGCTCTGATACCACTTGATAGGACCGATGGTCGCAGCTAGAGAGGGGGGTGTGAATAGCCGACCCCAAATCTTCGCGTTTCTTCCTACGATTAGGGTTAGTGCAGCGGAAATAACTAAATAGAAACGCAAAAAGGAAAGATCAAACCTCAAACTCGAACTCGACGATATAACGAGGTTCGGAGATGAAACTCCTACTCCTCGGCGTGTCCGTAAGGTGGACGAAGCCTATCAATCCGTCGGTGGATGAGTCCCCGGAAAACCGGCTAATAGATGCTCCTTGTGGGTGGAGAAACCTCGCCACAATACTTGTAACAACAAGAAAGGAGTACAAGGAAAGCAAGAAGCAAATACAAACAACAATATGAATGCAACACTCGCTTTCTCCGTCGAGGAGGCGATGGGCAAAGAATTCACAACCCAATCGCAGCGGTGATCGACGATCGAAAGCTCACGCTAAGCTTCGAAGCGAGCTCAACAAAGCTCAGAACCTCGAGCACAGGAGCGTAAGCTTCAATCCAAGGAAAAGAAGAAGAAGAAAGAAATGTAGAAGCTCTCACCTCCTTTTATACCGCGGAGAAAGAAGCAGAAGAAATCTAGCCGCTTGCGTTGCAACGGCAGTGCCTGATCGATCGTGGACCGATCAGAATCCACCGATCGGTCCACGCATCGATCAGAACTCTGATCGGTCCGGGACCGATCAGGATGGTCCCCGGACCGATCAGCCCTCTTGCGCCTCGCCTGCTCGGCTCGATAGACTCGATCGGTCACCGCATCGATCAGTTATCACACAAGATGCTATCGATAGCGATCGGTCACCGCACCGATCGAATATTCATGATCACTGGATCGATCACCAGATCGATCCAGCTCATGGTTTTCGCCCAAACCAAGTCCAAACCAACATCCGGTCAATCTTGACCTATTGGTACATTGCGCCTAGCATCCAGTCACTCCCTTGACCTGCTAGGACTCCCCGCTAAGTGTCAAGTCAATCCCTTTGACCCACTTAGACTTTTCTCTCCGTACCATGTATCCGGTCAATCCTATGACCTACTTGGACTTCCCATCACCAGATGTCCGATCACCCTTGATCCATCTGGATTTTCCCTTGCCCGGCTTTACTCACCAGGACTTTCACCTAGCTTCACTCACTAGGGTTTTCACCTGGCTTCACTCACCAGGATTTCCAATCTGCCTGGCTTCACTCACCAGGATTTCCCAACTACCTGGCTTCACTCACCAGGACTTTTCCAAGGACTTTCCCTTCTGCCTGGCTTCACTCACCAGGACGTTTCCACATCCGGTCCAGAGAACAAGCTACCGAGCCCTCTCTGACCACAGTTCGGAGAAAGAGCTACCGAGCCCTCTCCGACTTCCATCCGGTCCAGAGAACGAGCTCCCGAGCCCTCTCTGACCACAGTCCAGAGAACGAGCTACCGAGCCCTCTCCGACTTCCCATGTGCCAAGCTTCCATACTTGGACTTTTCCAGTGCCAAGCTCCCTGCTTGGACTTTTCCCATGCCAAGCTCCCTGCTTGGACTTTTCCCGTGCCAAGCTCCCTGCTTGGACTTTTCCGAGTCAGGTCAACTCACCTCGGGTCAACCAGGTCAACCTTGACCACAGGTTGCACCCATAATCTCCCAAGCTTGTATCCTTGTCAAACATCAAGATACAACCATTGTCAACCATAACTCGTCAAACATCAAAACACAACTCGAGTCCAGTCAACTCAAGTCTAGTCAACCAGGTCAACCTTGACCTAAGGTTGCACCAACAACAATAGCTCCGAGGAGTTCCGATCACGCCCGACAGACAGACATCAACATGAAATACCTCATTTCAATACCTAAAGAGTGTTGGTAATATTAGTTTTCTGTACTTAATCTTTATAAAAGGGAGAGTCCAGTCTGTTGCACTTGGCATCATTCTTTTGTACTCGATTCTCTCTTCCAGAGATACTGGAAGAGATTTTTAGTAGATTACCCATCGATAGGTCCATGAGACCTGGGCCTTGGAGTAGGAATCGCCAAAGGCTCCGAACCAAGTAAAAACCGCTTGTATTCTCTTGTGTCTTGGTTCTTGCTTTATTATTTTCGTTTTCCGATGCATACTCGAGTTTTTAAAAACTAAAAAAGAAGTGTTTTGAAAACCACGTGATTCACCCCCCCCCTCTCAAGTGCGTTACGATCCAACATGAGGTACTGCGGAAGAGTACATCGACGGATGAGAACAAAGTGCATGACGTTCGAGGGATGAGAAGCTGGGAGGAAGACCGCTCAAGGAGAAGGCCGAAGTTGGGTTTGGATGAGCTCAACTCTAGAAGGTCGGAGGATCACCCAAGCGACCAAAGACGAAGCAAGCGATTAGAGAAGGCACCGGACGATCATCACGAGGTTGACCGATCCGAGCGCCCAGACCATCCGAGCGCCCAAACAAGATGGTCTAGGCTCTCGGACTAGCAAAGTGCCAAGCAGTCGCCTCATCACAGTGGATCACTTTTTGTGTCCACGTCAGCAATAGTCCGAGCGCTCAGAGAGAGTCTAGCCACCCGGATATGCATAACTTCATATTCCAGCCGTTGCGCGAAGCCTTCTCGAGGAGAACACTGGAGTTGGATTTGGGTGAGCTCAACTCTAGAAGGTCGGAGGATCAGCCAAGAGACCGGAGACAAAGCAAGCGACCGAAGAAGGCACCGGACGGTCATCACGAGGCTAACCGATCTGAGTGTCCGGACTATCCAAGCGCCCAAACAAGATGGTCCAGGCACTCAGACAACCATGGTGCCCAGCGGACGCCTCGTCACAATGGATCACTTTTCGGATCCACGTCAGCAACGATCCGAGTGCCCAGAAAGGGTCTAGGCACCCGGACATGCAAAACTTCATCTTCCAGCCGTTGCACGAAGCCGTTGCGTGGAGACCCAGAGAGGGTCTAGGCGCCCGGACTGTGCCACATCAGCAACGGATAAATTTCGCTAGGAGCTATAAATAGAGCTCTGGTCTTAATAGTTCAATACAGCACACTCTGTAATCTTTATTATTTCAAACTTCTATACTCTCAACACTATAAGAGGTTTCTCCGCCTTCAACAAAGGAGAACTTTTTACTATAGCTTTAACTGTCTTGGATTAGCAACTTTTCTGGTTGTAAACCAAGTAAACTCATAGTTTTCTCATAATATTTATGTCATTACTTTTGATTAACTAATGTGTGTTTGTTTTTACTAAATAGAATGTAAAAGAAAATGTTTTATTTTATTTCAAGGTAATTCACCTCTCTCTTATCAGCCGCACGGGACCAACATAAATTGTTAGCCTTATTATTTTTATCTGGATTTTGTTTTTATATTTAGTGTAACATAGTACAACTAATTACATAGTTAAGATAAAAATAATAATTTTTAAAATTCTTAATTCCAATTTACAAAATTAATTAAAAATTTTATAAGAGGCTTTTATTTTTTATTTTTTCCTTTTCTCAACTTTTTAGCTTATTTCAAAGAGTTTAATAAAATACAATTACTCATAATTTTGTTATGAGGCAAAAAAAAAACACACAAAACTATATTCTTTCTGATTTATTATTAAAATAACATCTCATCCCTTTAGGAAAAAGTAAAATTCGTCTTCCACCTTCCCTATGGCCCCACATGATCAGTCGTATGTGATCAGGAGGTAAATCGGGATGCTGGCCATTGCATGGAAGGATATTTTTCTTAACTTTGTTGAGATTCAACCCCTACCTATTATAGCAATATTTATCTCAGAGTAGCCAACTCAACCATGACTCGGGGGCAAATAATATCTCATCCAGTTTCAATGTTGGTGCCATCGACATCAGGTCAAGATTAATTAGATTGGCCAAGCTCAAGTTGACTCAAATTATATTTAGATGTTTGATCAATAGTTGGTTGAGTTAGAGTTAAGTAAATCAAGGTTAACCAGATACTTGAGATGAACTGAATGTCTAGTTGAGTCATTGTTGATCGAATATTTGGCAATCGGAAGTCCAATAAGGAGTTGATATGAGAAAATCCAACGGGATTGTGGTTGATTAGACATTTGGTGATCATAGATGATGAAAGTTTAAGTAGCTGACGGTTGACCGGACACTTGGGTTATGAAGAATCAGACACTTGGCATGACAAGCGAAAACCAAGTAAGTCAAGTTTGACAGGATACTTGCAATGTGGATAAAGCCCTAAATGGCCGAAGAGACCAGATGTCAGGCAAATATGGAAAGTCCTACCAGGTCACAAAAGACAGGATGTTATAGTGAGTGCAAATGTCCAAACATGTCAAGAAAAAGTAGATGTTTAGCATATGAGAAGTTTTGATAGGTCAAGGATAATCGGATGCTTAACGCATGAAGTCCAGACTTATTAGGGTTGACCAAATGTTGCACAAACAAAATCTTAGTAGGTTGACGTTAATTGAATACCAGACAAGACAAGAATTCATCTTTGGTAAAACTGAAATAATAGTATTAATTGATTGATGGACTGTAAACCTTGAAAATAGGATTTTAAGTGTTTTATGGTTTGCTATAGTAATTATTACAGTAACCTTTGGGTTTATTATAGTAACTAATTTTTGGATCCTCCTGGTTCAAGATTGTATCCTTGTTTGGCAAGCAATGCTACATCAATAATAGTCAAAACATGTGGCAAATGGTTATTCACTCGCCCCCAGCGCCTCCGCCAATCCGTCCCTAGGCTAACACGGAGGAGGTAAATCACGGGTGACTACTAGCCATTAGTGCAAATAGTTAAGACATGAGGGAAGTTATGCTCAATCACGCCGAATTTCGATCCCAAAATCTCATATGACAAACCTCATACCTTAATTATCGTACCGCCCCGATGGAACATCAATAATAGTCAAAACATGTATCATGTATGTATTACTAATGAAGAATTTTGAGTATTTTATATATGGATAATAACTGATAGACAAAACTAGCGGATAAATCTAAAAATTTTTAAATTATTTTACACGAACACAGTTTTTAAAGAAGAGTTGACATCAATGTAGAGGGTAGAGGGCCGGGGCAACAACGCGTCCGCGTCTGAATAAGAGAGAGAAAGAGACGGAAAGGGCTGCTAAATCAACTCATCGTTCAAAAGATCTTATTGGTTGACCAAATTAATTAATCATTTGGTGACTGATTCAATTCTGTATATCCACAACGACGCCCTGGTCTTTTGTTTCAATATCAGACGAGGCAACTTACAAGAGACGGCGACGACCTGCTGCTACCTTCAAGTATTAAGTATCGACTCAGTGCATTACTATAAATAGAGCCCTGCAACTCCGCAATATTCAAACACATCTCATCATTCCTTCCTTCCTTTGCAATTTGTTACTGCATCTCTGTAAAATGGCAGCCTCCTCAGTCATTCCTTCCTTGCTCCTCTTCCTCTTCGTAGCTGCCGTTGCCGCTGCCTCCTCCAACCCCAATGGCTACATGCACCTGCGCTTCTACAACCACGAGAGAATCCTTGGCTCCGGTCCCAGCGCCACTGTCGTCTACGCCGTCCAGCGCCGTGACTCCAACTCTGGGGCTGGCTTCGGTAACGTCATCGTCTACGACAACCTTCTGCGGTCCGGGGTGGAGACAGACTCACCCATCGTCGGTCGAAACCAGGGCATGGGAGTGGGCTCGAGCTTGGCCGAGAACTCTGGTCTCACCAATTTCCAGCTGGTGTTCACCGCTGGCAAGTACAGCGGCAGCTCCCTTGCCCTGCAGGGGTTGTTCCCGGTCGCCCCACTCGGGACCGTGTTCGAACGGGCGATCACCGGAGGCACAGGAAAGTTCCGTTTGGCCAGAGGATACCTCTTGACCACGGAAGTTCGTGCTACCAACACGACCCTCACTGGACAACTCGACGCTTATATCACCTTCCGTTGAGACTTGAGATCAACATTTATATATGCAATTATTCTTTTCTACTCATTTATAATTAATTATTTCATAATCCTTGATTTTATGTATAGAAATACATTTATCTTAATAATTAAGCTAAATTGTATTATAAAAGATCGTGATTGTTTTGGGTGATCAAAAAAGTTGGTACATGATTAATTAGTTCTGTTTTATCTTTTCATACTGAGCAAATTAAAAACAGCAACCAAATTAAAACTTGAAGAGTTAAATATGAAGGAAAAATGGATCATATACAATCATTTTTGTAAAATAATGTGTTCCGGTCTAAGGATGGGTCAACCCTACGTAATTGCTTGTTGCAACTAGAGTAGCTTCTTTCATCTGGGTCGGCCTTGTTTCATCCATTTGTTCTGCATTTATCAATTGTCCAATGGGTGCATCCTATGACTCAGACTTAACCTTATCGGCCTCAGCCGAAAAGCCCAAAATACTACCGACTCCTTATGAACGTTGTCGAGCTCTTGATAAGTATTACCGAACTTTCAATGAGTATTGTCAAGCTCCCACTGGGCCGACCTGCTCTAAACATAATTTTGGATTTCTAACTAACTCAAATCCATGTTGACCGAGGCAGAGGTGCACCGTGTGGAACCCATATTGACCAAGTGAAGAAGACATTACGTGGAGTCAACGTTGATAGAGTTATAAGTGTTAGTACCCCGTGATAATTTTGATATGATCAACCAAGTCAAGCTAAGTCCTGTTATATTTTAATGTCCTTGTATCTAAGTGTGCAGAAACTTAGAGCACATGAATTCGAGCGAAAGACGTAGTTAGGGAGAAGGACGACACGGGAGAAAGTCGACGGACTAAGTGCGTCTGAGAAACGAGGTGCTGCGGAAGAGTACATTGGTGGACGAGAAGTAAGCGCATGGTGGTTCTGAGAGACGAGAAGCCGGAGCAAAAAGACGCTCGAGAATGCTGGAAAATGGGTTTGGGTGAGCCCTATTCCAGATGGCCTAAATCACCAAAGCGAGTGGAGCTAGAATGGAAGACCCGGAGGAAAAGTCAACCAGAGGCTGACTGTGCTCCGAGCGCCCAAAGCTATTCCGGGCGCCCTGACCGCCCGGACCCAAGGCGCCCCAAGCGCATGCCGTGGTCGAGCTGGAGCAGCTTAGTTCATGCGCTTGAACTAGGTTCGAGTGCCCGGACCCGGTCTAAGCGCACGGACTAGAAAGTTTATCACTTTGTCAACTATCGTGATCCGTTGTGATAAGGATAAAATTTTATCCCTCTCCAGGCACCTAGAACCCTTCCAGGTGCCCCGATCACGGCTACAAATCTAGTCCTGACCCCAGAAGCTAAAAACAACACTTGTAATTGATTCTAATTGAGTTTAGCTTTGTAGTTGAGAGCTTTGACTGCTGTAAGAGACTTCTTCACCTGAAGGAGACGTTCGTGAGCTTTTAAACGTCTTGGATTAGCAATCCCCTGATTGTAAATCAAGTAAATTGTTGTGTCTCTTTTTCTTGTCTATTAATCAATTTCTTTTTATATAAGTGCTTTATTTCCAAAGTTCCGAGAAAGGTGTTTGCTTTTATTGTGGAAGGCTATTCACCCTCCTCTAGACGACATCTAAAGGTCCAACAATTGGTATCAAAACGAGGATGTTTCAAGGGGACAAACCGTCGATCGAAGCACAAGAGATGGTCGGACCGAGTATCTATCCACCGAAGTTCGAGGGGGAATTCCCAAACTAGAAGAAAAAGGTGGAAGTATTCTTTAAGATACATTTTGATTTATTAGTAATTATAAAATTTAGTTTTGTAGCACCAGAGGGCAAAGTAAAATAGCAATGGACGAAAAAGGAGCAAGCTGACTTTGTGGCAAATGGCAAACCAGAGTTTCTTCTGCTTAGCGTTTTACCGTCTCAAGAAGTCAATCGGATTGGAGCCTATGAGTCAGCCAAGGAGTTTTTGGAGAAATTCCTGAAACTACACGAAAGGACCTTGGAGGCAAAACTAGCGAGACGGGATCTGCTTTGGAACCAAATCAACAACCTCAGATTAGAAGAAGGCAAAACCGTTGCACACCTTCACTCAAGGATCAAGAAACTCTTCACCGAACTCATGAATCTCAGAGAAAAGATTACCAACTAAGATTCACTAAGGTACACGCTTAATGCTTTTCCTAGGAATTTTGAATGGGTATCCTTAGTAGATATCTATTACATCTCTAAGAATCTAGAGGTAAGTACTTTAGAAGAGTTATTTTCTACATTTGAAGATCATGAAACTATATGTGCAAATCTAAAGAAGGAGCCCAAGCATAACATTGCTTTAAGGGCAAAAATGGATGAACGGGAATCCAAAACTTCTCCCGATGATGATGAAATGACGTTCATGGTAAGAAAATTTTAAAAGTTATCTAAAACTAATAAATTTAATCAAGTGCATGCAGGATAAAAGAAGAAGAAGAAGAAGAAGAAGAAAGGTAAAATGCTATCACTGCAATAAAGAAGGGCACATGAAAGATAACTTCCCTAAATTAAAGAGCAAGGACAAGGACAAGGATAAAAGACCAGTCCAGACAAAGCATCAAAATCTAAAGGAGACGTGGGATGAAACGTCATCCGATTCAAAGACTGAAGCCGTCACCGGACTTGCGCTAGTGGCAAGTCACATAGAAGATGAAGACGGAGCAAGCTCATCCAAAATGAGTATCAAGAGCATCGATGAACGAGGAGTAATATCAGAAGGAAGCAACACTTCAAGGGGAGCTTCAGATTATGGGATCAACAAGGTAAGTCAGGCATGGTCTCTACCTCCTGATATGTTATTTCAGTTTATAAAAATATTATATAAAAATAAATGTAAATTAGAAAAAAAAATGAAGAGTTAAAATTAACCTTAGCAACATCTTGTCGACTAGAGGATTTCAACAAGATAAAAATTGAAAATTGGAAATTGAAAATTAAAAATTAAAAATTAAAAATTAAAAATAGAAATAATGAATCTAAAGAATTCTGCATATTCAAATATAGTTATTTCTAAATTCAAAAATTATCAAGAACTAAACTTGCACTTTAGATATTATAATGGCCAAATCAGAAACGTAGCAACAAAATATATCCCTAAGAAATTTTTTATTAACCCAATTAGAAGGAAACAATATTGGGCTCTAAAATCATGTTAAATTGAAAAATCAATATGCATATTTTATTTTTAATTTGATTTTATATTCTTACTTAGAATTTTTAAATAAATTATTTTTCATAATTTATATTAGAAATTAATTAAAATTAAATTTTTCTAGAAAGTAAATTTTATTACTCATCTATAGAAAATATTTTGAATTTTTTGACCATTGAATTATTTTTCTATAATTTTTTTTAAAAAATTCGTATTCTTCAATTTAAAAATTCTTGTAATGCTATTTTTTAAAAAATTAATTTTTCTATAAAATTTTATCATTTCTTCTATTAAAAAAAAAAATTCTCCTGAAATTTTTTTGATGGTTGATGAATTTTCTATGAATTAGTTATCCAAATGTAAAATTTTAACATTAAAAATTATTGAAAATTCAAATCTTTAAAAAAAAAAAATTATTCTGAAAAAAAATACTATTTTCATCAATTCTTTAAAATACTATTTTTTTTTATTCAGCAAATCTTTAAAATTAATGAATTACTTACTATTATAAATTCTCAAAAAATATTTTATGATTTTTTAAAGTTAATAATTATTTTTTTAATTCTGAAAAATATGTATTATGCCGAAAAGAATTTATTTTCACTTAAAATAATTTTAATCTTTTATGAAAAATTTTATATCTGCTTTAAATATGTTTGTTCAATCGTTATAAAACTTTTAAAAAAATTTCAAGTCTAAAAATACATTTTAAATTATCTTTTATTTTTAAAAAAATAATTTATAAATTAAGCAAAAAAAAATATATGGCTTTATCGAGAATTAAAAGTTTATTTTTTTGGATATTAGTCCATATTTTTTTCTCTTTGACGCTACTTTTTCAATGTTATATTCTTGCTTTACCCCTATTTTTAATATGATCAAATGAGGAGAATTAAAGGTTAAGTCTTGGGGAGGGTAACATTGATTTTTTCTTTTTTGCATATTATTAAAAATTGTAAACTTTATACTTATTACCTTACTGTTATTTTTGTTTGATTTACCCTAATTAACTTGGGTTGTTCACATCAAAAAGGGAGAGATTGTTAATACCCTATAATAGTTTTGATGTGATCAACCAAGTCATGTTAGGTCCTGTTATGTTTTGATATCCTTGTATCTAAGTGTGCAGGAACTTAGGAGCACAGGAGGCCGAGCGAAAGATGCAGCTAGCGAGAAGGATGGCACGGGAGAGAGTCGACGAGCTCAGTATGTCTGAAGGACGAGGTGCTGTACAAGAGTACGCAGGCGAACAAGAAGGAAGCGCATGGCGGTTCTGAGGGACGAGAAGCGGAGTAGAAGGATGCTCGAGAAGACTGGAAAATGGGTTCGGGTGAGCCCTATTCCGGATGGGAGAAATTACCCAAGCGAGCGGAATTGGAGCGAAAGACCCGGAGCCATTTCGGGGGCCCAGACCGCCTAGACCACCCGAACCCAGGGCGCCCCAGGCACGTGCCCTGGTCGAGCTGGAGCAGCTTGGTCTGAGCACCCGGACCTGGTCCAAGCGCTCAGACCAAAAAGTTTATCGCTTTGCCAACTGTCGCAATCCGTTGAGACGGGGATAAAATTTTATGACCCTCCAGACACCTAGAATCCTTCCAGGCACCCTGATCACGACTATAAATACAACCTGATCCCAGAAACTAAAAACAACACTTGTAATCGATCCTAATTGAGTTTAACTTTGTAGTTGTGAGCTTTGACTGCTGTAAGAGGTTTCTCTACCTGAAGGAGATATTAGTGAGCTTTCAAACATCTTGGATTAGTAATCCCCTGATTGCAAACCAAGTAAATTGATGTGTCTATTTTTCTTGTCAATTAATCAGTTTCTTTTTATACAAGTGCATTATTTCCAAAGTTTCTAGAAAGGTGTTTGCTTTTATTGTGCAGGACTATTCACCCCCTCTAGCCGGAAGTCAAGGGACCAACAATAAGCTCTTCAAATACGTTTGGTAAAATTTTTTACAAACAACTTAAAAGTTGTTTTTAATAAAAAGAAAGGGAGACCCTACTTTTTCAAAAAAGATCTTATTTTAATAATTTTCTTCCCCAAAATATCCTAATATATTTTCATTAATCCTCATCTTATCCTTCACGGATTTTTACAAACCTAACAACACACTCTCTCTATGCCAACTTCTTATCCGAGAGCACTCTGTCATCTTCTCTTCCCAACACGAAGTCAACATATTATAAAATTGTATACTATATATATATATATATATATATATATATATATATATTACCTTAATAGTATTATACATTTTTTGGTAATTTTGTTAATAAAAAGATCTTATAATATTAAACACATCAATATCTTTTAGTTGTTTAAAATAAATTCATCTAAACACTTTAATGTTGGATCGAGAAGCGCTAGGGGGGGTGAATAGCGCTCGCGGCTATTTCGTTCGATTCGTAAAACTATCGGAGTAAAATACGCAGCAAAATTGTAAATAAACACAAACACATAGACACAGTCATTTACTTCGTTCGGAGCCTAGATCGACTCCTACTCGAAGGCCCGCGATCCTTGATTGCTTTCCGTGGGCAACAACTAAAATATCGTGAATAAGTACAAGGAAATAAGTACAACTGGAATTGAAATAATACCGACAACAAAATAATAACTGAAGCTTCGGGTCGTCGACGACTACAACAGCACTTTAGAGTCGTTTCTGTTAGGACCAAAAGTAGCTAGAGGGGGGGTGAATAGCTCGTCGTGTTCGCTCGGTGCTCGGTGTTGCTTGTTTCTTCAAGAATGCGCAGCGGAAAATACAGAAACAAATACAACAACGCTAACACGGTTGGTTTACTTGGTATCCACCTCACAAGAGGTGACTAGTCCAAGGATCCACACCACGCACGCACCCTCCACTATGAAAACACTCCTTTTCGGTAACTACCGAGGGCGGAGAAGCCCTACAAGACTCTCAGTACAAGAAGAAAGGAAAGGGAAACAAAATACAAGCGCAAAGCTTACAATGAGTACAGAAAACCCTAACCCTAGCTTCTCTTCTTAGCTTTGATCCGCCTCTTGACTTGGAGAGCTTCCAAGATCCTTCAAGAACTGGCGATCCGAGCTTTGTGAGCTCTGTGGAGGGCGAGAGCTCTGGAGTGAATCGGAGAAGTTCTGCGCAGCCATCGAACGCTGCAGCTATAAACGACGCCAACGGTCGGATCCCGATCGATTCGAATGTTCCCAATCGATCGGGAGGATTTGGATCGATCCACGGATCGATCCGAGCTTCTGATTGCTGCCGATCGATCCACGGATCGATCCGGCCATTCTTCCTCCCAATCGATCCAGCGATCGATTGGGACCTCGATCGATCCACGGATCGATCCGAGCTTCTGTCCAGATAGGTCCGGATCGATCCACCGATCGATCCGAGCTGGATCGATCAATCGATCGATCCAAGACTTGGTTTTTGTCCAAAACCAAGTCCTAAACCTCCCAAACCAACATCCGGTCAACCTTGACCTGTTGGTATGTCATGCCTAGCATCTAGTCACTCCCTTGACCTGCTAGGACTCCTTTACCAAGTGTCCGGTCAATCCCTTTGACCCACTTGGACTTTTCTCTGTGCCAAGTATCCGGTCAATCCCTTTGACCTACTTGGACTTTTCTTTCATGCCAAGTATCCAGTCAATCCTTTGACCTACTTGGACTTCCCAACACCAGATGTCCGATCATCCTTGATCCATCTGGATTTTCCCTTGCCTGGCTTCACTCACCAGGACTTTCACCTAGCTTCACTCACTAGGGTTTTCCATCTGCCTAGCTTCACTCACTAGGACTTCCATCTGCCTAGGTTCACTCACTAGGACTTTCACCTGGCTTCACTCACCAGGATTTCCATCTGCCTAGCTTCACTCACTAGGACTTCCTTCTGCTTGGCTTCACTCACCAGGACTTCCTTCTGCCTGGCTTCACTCACCAGGACTTCCTTCTGTCTGGCTTCACTCACCAGGACTTTCACCTGGCTTCACTCACCAGGATTTCCATCTGCCTAGCTTCACTCACTAGGACTTCCTTCTGCCTGGCTTCACTCACCAGGACTTCCTTCTGCCTGGCTTCACTCACCAGGACTTTTCTTCTGTCTGGCTTCACTCACCAGGACTTTCATTTTGCCTAACATCCCAGTTAGGACTTCCCAGTCAAGTATCCAGTCAACCTTGACCTACTTGACTCTTCTTCAATCAATATCTTATTGTCAAACATCTAAACCCAAACCAAGACTCAGCTTGGTTACCCAGGTCAACCTTGACCTGAGGGATATTGCACCAACAATCTCCCCCTTTTTGATGTTTGACAATACCACAATAACACTTACAATCCCATATGTAAGTTAGGCTAATCCCATAGCCTCCTTCTTCATGCCACTAGGTAATGAAAGCATAAATTAAGCTCTTCATTCTCCCCCTAAGAGGGCAAACTCCCTCTAGGTAATGAAAGCCTAACTTACTCCCTTTCATGAGTCCTTTCATTCTCCCCCTATGACCTTCCCATAGGTAATGAAGGACTAAGCTTAACCATACATTCTCCCCCTATTGGCACACATCAACCCATCGTTGGACACACATCAACCTATGCTCCAATTCTGGGCACACTTCAACAAATCCATTTGTTGAAGACTCTCCCCCTGAAGAGTTGCTCATCGTTGTTCACAACATCACTCGTTGTGATCAACACGATAATGAAGGTCCCACACCCTTCATTTATCCTTAACTTCTCCCTCAATGTAGACAACTACCCAACCTTGAGCATTATCTACCACATGAGTGTCCACTTGAAATAATGAGGATATCCACTCCCCATTTCTCCCCATTTCAAGTTTAAATGCTCAACCTTGAGCAAGTTCACAACAGAAGGTTAACCACCTTCCAAGGTTCATGAAAAATAATTTTCATGTCTTTAAAGAGTCCCTCCCCCTAAAAACATGGTGGTAACTTCTGTCATTGCACCAACAATGACTTGGAATCCCTAAACCTTTAGGAAACCCAGATTTAGAAGTTTTGAGGTTCAAATGTTCAAAATTTGAAACAAACCTCAACCTAAACTTCAATGAAGTCTTCCTTAACCATTCCATCCTTGTTTTCAACACGAAAACACCCTTTTTATGTATACAAATGTATTTAAGGGGTTTGGAATGGTTACCTAGACTCAAAGAGGTTCAAAGATGCTGAAATCAGGCCTTCCCAGCCAAAATCAGCAACTTGGATCGATTGGAGTTGGGTTCCAATCGATTGAACCTTTCTGAATCGATCCACGGATCGATTCAGACTCGGATCGATCAGCTGATCGATCCGCTGATTGCAAGCCGTTGAATCGATCCATGGATCGATTCATGGAACTCAATCGATCCATGGATCGATCGAGATCGATAGTTGCTGAAATTTCATTTCAGTCAATTCTGAAACCCCTAGAAAATTCTACAAAATCCAAAATTATGAAATTTCGTGTAGACATTATTTAGGCATACTTAATCATGGAAAAATAGTTTTCTATGAAAATACATCATATTTTCAAAGATTGACACAAACTTGAAAACTTGCAAAAACTTTAGTGTTTTTCTTCAAGTTTGTGTCTAACTATTCAATGGTGATTACTATCAAAAGATAGCCTTCACCAAGGTTTTCCAAAAACATTTTAAAAACATTTTCAAAACCAATATCCCATCATGTTCCTTGGGCATAATGCACATGACTTGTACATTAGCTTTCCCAATGATGGGAAAACACATAACTATGTGTTTTGATGAACCTAAAACTCAAAAGAATGCACTAAATCAACATCTTGAGCTTTGTTCATCATCCTAACATCTCACTTGTATATAATATGCACTAAAACACATACAAGTCACCTTAGAGGTCTTTGTGAGATGTAGATTTTGGTTTTTGCCCTAATCTAGAGATCATGCATATTTATCTAGGCATTTTAGAGATATTAGACATCCACCTAGGATGTCACTTGTCAATAAGTGTCGTTAGATGTCATTTGTCCTTAATTACAAGGAATTAAACTTAATGCATGATTATGTTATGGCATACATCAAAAGAAAATAGCTTTCAAAAGAAAGATTCCTATAACTACATGATGTATGTATGGCATGACATGGTATTTTTGTATTTTTCATGATAAGTCATGAATGCAAAATACAAATAAGATAAAATATGATGTCATGGCATATTATGAGCAAACAATCATGGCAAGGTTTAGCATAAATAAAATATACCTAGATTAGCTATCTAAGTATTCTTAAAATCTTAGCTAAACTTACACCTTAAACCTAGATTGCCCCAAAATGCTACAGGAGAATGCCAAAGCCTAAATTTGGCATTTCTAATTTCCTTGATTTAATGTATGCCAATTGAAAATAAATATGTCCTCAAATGTTGGCATATTCCATTTTTCCACAAGAGTAGCACTTTTAAATTAAGGCTTAGTTTGCCTTTAATTTCCTAAGAACATACCAAAATCCCAACTTGGTAGTTCTTGTGTTTTCTCAAATTTGTGCCACTTTAAAATAAAATCAATACTTCTCCAATTTGGCACATTTTACTCTTTCAAGGAGTAAATAATAATTCCATTTCATTTTCAAAGGTTAACAAAAACCCTGAAAATGCTCCTTGAGTGTTAATTTCCTCAAAGTTGGGTTAACTACCCTTCTAATCGGAGTTGACACTCTCTAACCCATCTATGGGGTAGAGAAGATGCTCCTAGGAACCCAACACCTATTGGTGCTCCTTGGATGCTCTAGGTACTCACTAGGGATAACTTCCCTAGATACCTTCCTAGTGACCTTGTTGGGCTTCTTAGAAGCCTTGGTCACATTTTCTAGGTCAACTCTAGGGATAACCTCCCTTGTGACCTTGTTTGTGACTTTCTTAGGCTTCTTAGAAGTCTTAGTCACATTTATTGCAAAAATACTCTTAGGGATAACTTCCCTAGCATTTTTGGCTTGACCACTAGACCTAGGGTTTGTTCCATAACTATATGGAACTCTATGGTAAGAGGGCACATCCTTCTTAGCCTTTGGTTTGTATCCCAAACCTCTATGGCCATTGGATGGCTTTTGTACCCCTAAACCTAGGTTATGCTCATTTTGCCCTAATAGGATATTTTCCATCCTTTTTAGGGTCTTTTCCATTTTATCAAGCCTTGATCTCAAGACTTGATTTTCTATCACTAAGTCCTTAGTTTTTGGTTTTTCATTTGATCCATGAGCATTTTTATTCTTGGGCTTGTATCTATTATCCTTAGTGTTCTTGCCTAGGTTTTTACCTACATTCCTAGCCTTAAGGATAGTAGTTTTGACATGTAAGGCCACATGCTTTTCCTTAAAGCCCTCATGCTTCCTATTCTTATGGTAAATCGCATTAAAATGATAAAAATTTGACCTAGCATGCTTTTTACCATTTTGCAAAGGAATAGGCTCAATGAAAGTTACCTTCCTTTTTACCTTGGAGGCTCCCCCTTGACTAGTGCCTCCTTGAGCCTTGACCATCTTCTTCCCCTTGGGGCATTGACTTCGGTAATGCCCTTTTTGTTGACACAAGAAGCACACAATGTGCTCCTTGCTCTTCTTTGTCCCGGGGGTGGTCTCCTTGGGCTTCTCCTTGCCCTTTTGTGCCACTTGGCTCTTCTTCTTGGCCAAGTTGGGACACTTGCTCTTATAGTGCCCATGTTCCCTACACTCAAAACATATTATATGATTTTTATTTTTAATTGAAACATTTATACCTTCTTGTGTAGGGATGGCACTTGCTCCTCCATTTGCTATTTCTTGAATTTCGGAGGTGGCACCATCTTCTTCTTCTTCACTTGACCCGGATGTAGAAGCTTCTCCTTCTTCTTGATCCGGCGTCACCAAGGATTGCTCCCCCTCAATCCTAGAGGTGGAGGCTTCATCATCTTGATCATGAAACAAGGAGTATGCTCCCTCCTTGTTCCCTTCGTTGCATTCCCTTGAGGATGAAGCTTCTTGGATTTCCTCTTCTTCGGAGGTTGAGCATCTCTCAACCTCGGAGTCCTCCTCTTGGTCTTGCTCCAAAGAGTCACCCTCTCTGGATTCTTCATGATCTTGTACAGTGGAGGATCTCTTCATGAAGCTTGGCCAATTTGCTCCATAGCTCCTTTGCATCTTCAAACTCTCCAATTTTGCAAAGGATGGTGCTTGGCAATAAATTGACCAAAAGCTTGGTCACTTTGTCATTGGCCTCGCACCTTTGGACTTGCTCCGGGCTCCATTTGCTTTTCTTTAGAACTTTGCCCTTTGAATTTCTTGGAGCCTTGAAGCCTTCCATTAGAGCAAACCATTACTCTATCTCCATCATAAGAAAATTTTCGATTCTTGATTTCCAAGAATCGAAACTCGTAGAAGTGTATGGTGGAGCCACCCTTGTGTCAAATCCAAGCCCATCTTGGAATTGCATCTTGAAGTTGAGCTTGATAAAGTCTTGAACTTGAAGAATTTGCTCCAACTTCTTCACCCTCTAGCTTTTCTTGATATGCTTGACCCTTCCGGCGATGATTCCGGTGAAGAGCGGCCTTGCTCTGATACCACTTGTTAGGACCAAAAGTAGCTAGAGGGGGGGTGAATAGCTCGTCGCGTTCGCTCGGTGCTCGGTGTTGCTTGTTTCTTCAAGAATGCGCAGCGGAAAATACAGAAACAAATACAACAACGCTAACACGGTTGGTTTACTTGGTATCCACCTCACAAGAGGTGACTAGTCCAAGGATCCACACCACGCACGCACCCTCCACTATGAAAACACTCCTTTTCGGTAACTACCGAGGGCGGAGAAGCCCTACAAGACTCTCAGTACAAGAAGAAAGGAAAGGGAAACAAAATACAAGCGCAAAGCTTACAATGAGTACAGAAAACCCTAACCCTAGCTTCTCTTCTTAGCTTTGATCCGCCTCTTGACTTGGAGAGCTTCCAAGATCCTTCAAGAACTGGCGATCTGAGCTTTGTGAGCGCTGTGGAGGAGTTGGCGAGAGCTCTGGAGTGAATCGGAGAAGTTCTGCCGCAGCCATCGAACGCCTGCAGCTATAAACGACGCCAACGGTCGGATCCCGATCGATTCGAATGTTCCCAATCGATCGGGGAGGCTTTGGATCGATCCACGGATCGATCCAGAGCGCCTCTGTGCTCTGGAAACGCGCCTGGATCGATCCACGGATCGATCCAGCGCTTATCGCGCGAAGCAGCCGCGTCCCAATCGATCCACTGATCGATTGGGACCTCTGGATCGATCCACGGAGCTTTCTGTTCGCTGGGACAGGTCTGGATCGATCCACTGATCGATCCAGAGCCTGGATCGATCCACTGATCGATCCAGCACTTGGTTTTTGTCCAAAACCAAGTCCTAAACCTCCCAAACCAACATCCGGTCAACCTTGACCTGTTGGTATGTCATGCCTAGCATCTAGTCACTCCCTTGACCTGCTAGGACTCCCTTACCAAGTGTCCGGTCAATCCCTTTGACCCACTTGGACTTTTCTCTGTGCCAAGTATCCGGTCAATCCCTTTGACCTACTTGGACTTTTCTTTCATGCCAAGTATCCAGTCAATCCTTTGACCTACTTGGACTTCCCAACACCAGATGTCCGATCATCCTTGATCCATCTGGATTTTCCCTTGCCTGGCTTCACTCACCAGGACTTTCACCTAGCTTCACTCACTAGGGTTTTCCATCTGCCTAGCTTCACTCACTAGGACTTCCATCTGCCTAGCTTCACTCACTAGGACTTTCACCTGGCTTCACTCACCAGGATTTCCATCTGCCTAGCTTCACTCACTAGGACTTCCTTCTGCCTGGCTTCACTCACCAGGACTTCCTTCTGCCTGGCTTCACTCACCAGGACTTCCTTCTGCCTGGCTTCACTCACCAGGACTTTCACCTGGCTTCACTCACCAGGATTTCCATCTGCCTAGTTTCACTCACTAGGACTTCCTTCTGCCTGTCTTCACTCACCAGGACTTCCTTCTGCCTGGCTTCACTCACCAGGACTTCCTTCTGCCTGGCTTCACTCACCAAGACTTTTCTTCTGCCTGGCTTCACTCACCAGGACTTTCATTTTGCCTAACATCCCAGTTAGGACTTCCCAGTCAAGTATCCAGTCAACCTTGACCTACTTGACTCTTCTTCAATCAATATCTTATTGTCAAACATCTAAACCCAAACCAAGACTCAGCTTGGTTACCCAGGTCAACCTTGACCTGAGGGATATTGCACCAACAGTTTCTTGAGCAGCACACAGCAGAAGGAAAGCTTGTCAATTGTTAATCTTCACTGCTGCTCGAAGACCCCTTATAAAGGGCATCCAAGGCGCCTTGAAAGCCTCCGAAGGCGCCTTCATAGTTCCGAGTCCACCGAGCAGATGAGCGCCGACCAGTCTGCGCTTATCACCTTTGAGGGCGCCTTCAAGGGTCTTCAAGGCGCCTTCCAAGGCGCCTCTAGAGCCAGCTGGGCGCCTTCAACCCTGTTTCGCGGCCAGGTCAGCTTTTGTACCCGAGGCGCCTCCAAGCTCCATGGAGGTGCCTCGGACACTGTTCATCCGAGGAGAACTTTATTTCTTTATACCTGCAAGATGTGTTAGTCCCAAACAATATCCTGCAACACAAAGTTAACTTTATTTCTTTGTACCTGCAAGATGCGTGCCGTGGTTTCGAAGGACGAGAAGCCGGAGTGGAAGAATGCTCGAGGAGAAAGAGACGTAGCTAGCGAGAAGGTCGGCACGGGGTGCGACCGAGGGACGAAGACTGCGGATGAGTATGCTGGCGGACGAGAAGGAAGGACGCGGCGATTCCGAGGGACGAGAAGCCGGAGCGGAAGCCTGCTCGAGAATTCAATTATTGCTTTAGATTAGATTTCATTTGTGTCTCACTATTTCATTTCTTAGTGTAATTGTGTTGATGATGAAACTCATAGCATAGAGTGACAATGCGTTGCGGATTAATTGTTGGCACTCGGTTAGATATCATTCATGCATTATATTAGTTTCTTATTGTTTTGTTATTTCAATTGTTAGGTTTAGAATCAAAATCCAAACAATCCCCATTTTAATGATGAAAACCCTAGAAATAGTTCTAAGTCTAAGACAAATATTGAATTGTTAGTTCCTCGAGAGATTCGACCTTGGGCTCTTTATCACAACATCATTGTGTAGTTAAGGGATTTATTGGAATTTCATTATTAGCGGGGCTCGGGGAATAGCATCCTAATGATCTTCACATGCTGCACTGCATGGGGTCTTGGCTCAGGATGGTGTAGCTGATGTCACACTCGAGATCCTTTGTGTGGGAGAAGGGGAGGAGGGGCTCGATGCTTGAGGGCTGGGACATGAGCGGGTGCGGTACCCTCCTTCTTCCGAGCAGACTATGCATCCTCTACATTGATATATTTAGTTGCCCTCCCTAACAGATGGTCAAAGTCTCTAGGTGGCTTTTTAATCAGAGACCGGACAAAGTCCCCATCAGTGATCCCTTCGGAGAAGGCACTCGCTAAAATCCCTAGGGTGGCTGAAAGGACGTCCATGGCCACTTGATCAAATCTTTTGATGTACGCTCGCAATGCTTTCTTGGGCACTTGCTTGAGGGAAAATAGGCTTAGCGGAGTCTACTGGCGAAGTGATGGAGGAATACCTTATGAAAAATCCTTAAAACAACAATTGGACTCGGCCGGGAACCAATTGAACCATGTTTGAGCCGAACTTGAGAGAGTAGTAAAGAACATTCGACACTTGACTCCATCCATGTATTGATGGAGAATAGCCGCGTTCTTAAATTTGAGGAGATGATCATCTGGGTCGTCGTTCCTCTGTATTCTCCAATCGTTAAATGTCAAAAGTGGTCCGATAATTTATCTTCCAATATCTCCTGGGAGAATGACATACTGACTCGCTCGGGAGAGCAATTAGCCATTGGAGCTTTACCCTTCCTCACATCCCAGGCGGATGCATCTCCAACAGATGATCCTTGTGGCCACTCAACTCGGCCTACACCAACAGAGGGAATGCAGAAAAGGGCTAGGTGATATACAAGCGGAGACGGGGTCACCTAAGGCAAGTTGATCGAATGTGTAGGCGCTTGCATGAAATTGGCTGGAGGAGGAGCTGGTGGAAACCCAGTTGGACATTCCACCTGGATTCGTTGTTCGAACCGTCGGCCTATCACCGATAAGGCCAAGTCATTCGACAAAGGATGCTCCGTTGCTACTTGTTGTTGTTTTACCAATCTAGCCGTTCAAACGTCTACAAGTAACTCCAAATATTCATGTTATAAAGTGACTATTGTGAAGCATCCAACCTCATACATCTTGGTGCTTCAAATTCAAGTGAAGATTCTTACACACGGTGTCAAATTTGATCCTGTCTGAAATCGGAGAATATGGTACGCTAGGTAGGTGTCTTTGTTGTTGACTACGAGGAGATGAAGATCCTGATGATGCGGACAAACCTACACGGCATAAACAGGAACTACGAGAAGAAACTGTTAGTCATCGGGCTAGGGAGGGGGTCCTTGGCGCAGGCACTCTGACGCTCAAGTCAGAACCGTTGCAGAATGGAGAAGAAGATAAACAGTAGAATAGTAATATCAATGCGGGTGTGCACGCATAGCATAGCGTCCATGACCAACGGAAATGATCCACTTTTTATACTGACCCTCATAACCTCCTCAATAATGACGTGTTAGAGAATTTTTTATGTCAGAATATGTTGAGTAAAGGAAAAGGTACGACCACCCTTAGAGGAATGTTCCATTATGTGCGTATGCCAAGGTTGCGGAATATTCCCGGACAAGTAACAGTTATTCTCTATAAGTAGTTACAATTCTCTGACACTGCTATCTCCTGGAGGGAATCCGACCGACTCTGTGTTTGGGCGGATGTGAGCTGGGGCCACACCGAGGAGAAGTGAGGAAATGAATCTATAGATCTGACTGACTCTAATGTCGGGCGAATATATGTTGAGAGTTGTGACCAAGAGGAGTGAGGAATGGAGTCTAGAGATCCGACCAGTTCTGGGGTCGGACAGATATATATTCGGGGCATTGCCCTTGCAGAGTGAGGAACAGAGTTTGAAGGTCCAACCGGTTCTGGGGTCGAGCGGCTATATACTGAGGGTCTTGCCCTTGCAAAGTGAGAAAGTGAGTTAAAGGTTCGACCGACATTGTGGCTGATCGTCCGTATGCTGAGTGCTTTGACCACGAGTGGGGAGCTAAGTCCCTAAGGTCCGATCGGCTCGGTGTCCAACCGACCTTATGCTGTGATCTAAGTCCTGAAGGTGAGTGGTCTGTCCAACTACGTACTTCCTGACTGTCATCTCATCTTGACTTTGACCGTCACCTCACATTAATTTTGACTAACATATAATCTTGACTATCGATCATATATTACTTTTAGGATCACCCATTACACGCCGTATCAATTGTGGTTATAAATATGTACGAATAACGATTATATAATTATAATTGTTTAAAAAAATGATTTTTAAAAATTTAAAAAAAAAACATGGGTTGATGATAAAAAATATCTTTTTGATAATTCTAATAAAAAATTCCAGTGTAACTTGTTGTTGTCTTCTTTCTTCTTGTGCACATGCTTGTTAAATACATATCTAAAGATTGAATGATAATAAAGAGTTGACATCAAAACAAGGGGCAACAACGCGTCAGAAAGACTGCTAAATCAAATCATACATATATAAAGATTGAATGATAATAAAGCGTTGACATCAAAATAAGGGGCAACAAGGCGTCTGAAAGACTGCTAAATCAACTCATCGTTCAAACGAGCTTAACGGTTGACCAAATTAATTAATGACTGAATCAATTCTGTATATCCACGATGACGCGGTGCAGGTCTTTTGTTTCAATATCAGACGAGTCAAATAACAAGAGACGGTGACGACCTGCTACCTTCAAGTATTAAGTACTGACTCCGTCCCTGAGTGCATTATTATAAATAGAGCCCTGCAACTCCGCAATATTCAAACACATCTCATCATTCCTTCCTTCCTTTGCAATTTGTTACTGCATCTCTGTAAAATGGCAGCCTCCTCAGTCATTCCTTCCTTGCTCCTCTTCCTCTTCGTAGCTGCCGTTGCCGCTGCCTCCTCCAACCCCAATGGCTACATGCACCTGCGCTTCTACAACCACGAGAGAATCCTTGGCTCCGGTCCCAGCGCCACTGTCGTCTACGCCGTCCAGCGCCGTGACTCCAACTCTGGGGCTGGCTTCGGTAACGTCATCGTCTACGACAACCTTATGCGGTCCGGGGTGGAGACAGACTCACCCATCGTCGGTCGAAACCAGGGCATGGGAGTGGGCTCGAGCTTGGCCGAGAACTCTGGTCTCACCAATTTCCAGCTGGTGTTCACCGCTGGCAAGTACAGCGGCAGCTCCCTTGCCCTGCAGGGGTTGTTCCCGGTCGCCCCGCTCGGGACCGTGTTCGAACGGGCGATCACCGGAGGCACAGGAAAGTTCCGTTTGGCCAAAGGATACCTCTTGACCACGGAAGTTCGTGCTACCAACACGACCCTCACTGGACAACTCGACGCTTATATCACCTTCCGTTGAGACTTGAGATCAACATTTATATATGCAATTATTCTTTTCTACTCATTTATAATTAATTATTTCATAATCCTTGATTTTATGTATAGAAATACATTTATCTTAATAATTAAGCTAAATTGTATTACAAAAGATCGTGATTGTTTTGGGTGATCAAAAAAGTTGGTACATGATTAATTACTTCTGTTTTATCTTTTTCGTGATGAGCAAGTTAAAGATCGGAATCAAATTAAAACTTGAAAAAGTTACATATGAAAGAAAAAAATGGATTATATACAGCCGTTTTACAAAAGAATGTGTTCCGATATTTGGATGGGCCAACTCCCACGTAAATTCCCTTTTTGACTTTGGCCACGCATGTTGCTACTACATTCATTTCCATTAGTCTGGTCAGCCTTGTTTCACCTCATGATGTGGATGATATATAACCATTTTATCAAAGAATGTGTTTCGAACTACGGATGTGTCAACCAAGGGATGTGTCAACTCCTGCGTAAGTTTTTTTTTTTTTTTTTTTTTTTTTTTTTTTTTTTGACTTTGGCCACGCCTGCTTCTAGATTCGCTTCCTTTCGTCGGGTCGGCCTTGTTTCACCTCGCTTGTCACGTCTCGAAAGAATCTCTATCAGAGAAAATTTTGACAACATCTCCCATGTACTAGTGACAATCTGAAACTCACTACAAAGCTCTCAGGGCTCACAAACCTGGGTCAACACGGCCGGAACATATATAATGAAATAAGATTAGCATTCCACCCAGTTTATATAATTCAGCCTCCGGCTAACACAACCACGCAATTATAATGGTAAAAACCTACTCCACTACAACGAGAAAAACACAACACAACGGAAAACCTTCACAGTTGAAGCATGGACATCATATCCGAAGCACGATATAAAATTCAAAGTGCAAAACACATACATCATAAGTATGTAGTTCACTAACAAAGAAACACAAGTCCGATAATATAAAACCACTTCGACACCTAGTGGGGACTAGCGACTCGAACCTCCTGACGACTTCAGCCTGAAATAGAAAAATAAAACCACGGGATGAGTCTAAGAACTCAGCGGATACCAAGCTAACATGAATAGTACAATATAACCAATAATAATAAATATGCAGTACAGTTTCCTGGAAAATAACTGAAAATGCAAAACTGAAAGATAAGAGAAATTGTACTCATGTCTTCTATCCTGACATAAAGGTTATCAGACCAAACCCATCATGTCTCATGTATGCATGTCAATTATATGCAACCATAGAAATGCAGCATCTAATATGCTGTAATCACAAGCAATAAATGCAATTCATGCATATGATGCAAAATATCCTGGTCACCTTTGAAGCCAGTCAGCCATCTCACACGCGATGATGAGACCGAGTGGGTAGGGATGTGACAACTGTGCACTTTGTCATCACTACTCCTGAGTGACCGAGTGGACAGGACGCTGTCGGAGTATACCTATCCTCTTACCCCAAACAGAGTGGGGGAGCTCAATGCTCTCATCTCCTTGAGACAGTCCAGAGGAGGGATCTCTGTCTTGCTACCGCGCTGCGTCACCGTTACCCATGAGCGGGCCAACGGAGCCCTTGACAGAGCAACCTGCTGCAAGACACCCTATCTGATATACCACTAACCCATGACTGGTTGTGTGTGTAGATCCATGTAACTGAAGCTATGTGCTCAACAATAATGGAGCCGACAATCACTCAGTGTGCAATCATGCAAAATGATGCATGTCACTAAGCATGTAAATCCTGACACCTCCATAATATATACGAAAAGGTAAAGAAATCCAACAAGGATCTAAATATCATGAAACTAGATCTAAATCCAACCAGCGGTGATACGTCTATGGTGCTCGTGTGAGGAACAGAGAATGTGGCTGGCAGATCGGTTTACTAGCATGAATTTCTTTGTTTGCTTAATAACAGAAACAAATAAATTTACTTCAGTCAGAGGAACATAATTTATTTGATAGAAAATTACATAAATGAAAGTCAACTTATTACATAAATGAATTATAACAGATACTTTGAACAATATAGCTTATAATGTTATAAGTTGATTCTTGCACAACCCCACGCCAATCAATCACCTACAACCGATGTACTTAGCAACTCTATAAGATATCCTCCATGATTGGACCCAAACATAAATATGTTACAACTATTATGTTCACTGAGAAGAATATTTTCTGACATTTCCTCTTTAGCAATTATCTTTCTTAGAGGATGATCCATGAAGCTGCAGCAGCAATGAGTTGCTAACGATGAAAATTGAGCTCGATGCCATCAATCCCCCTGTAATATTGTTTTTAAAAAGAAAATTGACATCGCTTATGATTTTGATAGATCCTGGAGTACTATTTAATCTATGAACATGACTTACCAGAAAGAGAATGTGTCATGACAAAATCATATTTTGGGAGTAAAACGCCTACAGCAATGGGGATTGTGACTACATTGTACCACTGCCGATGCCAAGTTTTGGTGAACTCTTGCCATTGTCTCTTTGGCTAGTGATACAGCATCAACTATCTGTAAAATATCATCAGAGTTATATCAGTAGGATGGATTTACAGCTACAAATTAAATAGAAAGTTAACAAACATGATAACTCATCATTATCTAGTCATGTTACTCCCAATTTTTTTTTATTTATACATTTTACACTGGCTGTCAAAACCTCTAAGGTAATCCTCAATCATCTGGATCATTATATATGTGGTCTATTCAAGGATAAAGGAAAGCTATTGTTTGCTTATTGGAATATGTAGTGGATCAGACCACAACAAGAGTGAATCAAGTAATGCTCTTTTGTGTTATCTGATCTGTCATTTAGAAATAAATCATGAGTTTAGGGCTCAAACGTTTTTCCAAATGGATGATTACTGAATAAGATTGGAAGATCTTACACCTGTGAAAGTCTGTAGCCTAAAAGAATAACTGATGCAGCATTAGACGCGACATTGTCTTCAGCAACTCCCACATCCTGCAACTAACAAACAAAGTTTTGGAGAAAAAAGCAAGATCTCCATTGGCAATATAATTTCTCATTCTGTTGCTCCTATCTATCCATAAAAATAAAGTTACAAAATTCCATCTCTAAAATTCATGACATGAAATCTATAGAGAGAGCAAGTTGGACAAGGCAAATAACAGAATAAAAAAACCTAGTTTCGTCGCGGTGAGGGAGGGCGTAACGAGGAAAACCTAACTTCGTCACTACAAGAGAGGAGGCTTAGTGTGACGAGAGAGACCATCACGGAGAGGAAGGGCGCAACGAGTAGAGAGAACAAGTAGGACAAGGCAAATGACATAATGAGAAAACCTAGCTTGGTCGTGGCAACGGAAGGATGCACGGGGGCTGCGAGGGAGATCGTCGCGGCAACTGAGGGACGCACGGGAGCGGCGAGGGAGATCATCGCGGCAACGGAGGGATGCACGGGAGCGGCGAGGGAGACCATCGTGGCAAGGGAGGCAAGGGAGGGAGGCTCGATGCTGCGAGGGAGACCGTCGCAGCAGGGAGGGAGGGGCACGACGAGAGGCTTTCGGTGAGGAGAATGACGTGAGAGAGAATGGCGCGGATTGAGAAAAAATTGTATTTAATAAAAAAATTTTGACGTAGATTTGCCACGAAGGCAGTGCGCAGTTTTCCGCAGCTAAAGGTCCGTAGCATAACAATTCTATGTGTGTACACACACACGGTAACAACCCATGTAGAGCGAGGGAGCTATCGTCGTACTTGTTAGAAGTGAACACTAGCTGAAAGTTGGTGAGGCTAGAGTTCCCGACCAAGCTCCAACCCACTCCCATGCCCGGGTTCTGGTCGATGATGAGTGAATTGGTCTCGACCCCAATTCCTAGCTCAGAGGAGGTTGTCAGAGACGATGACATTGCTGAAGCTGGTGGCGGAGGTGCAGCTTCGGCACTCGATGGCATAGATGACAATGACATCAGGACCAGACCTAAGAATCCTCTCGTGGTTGAAGAAGTGCAGGTGCATGTAGCTATTGGGGTCACCGGCAGCGAAGAACGCCAAGGAGAGGAGGAAGAAGCACGAACTAGGGGTGTAAATGAATCAAGCCGCTCATGAGATATTCAAAACTTAATTCGATAAAAGCTCGTTTTAGCTTGTTTAATGAGGTTCGTTAAGATAAACAAACCAAGCTCAAATTTTACAATATTCGACTTCTTAGCTCGTGAACATGTTCGTTAAGCTTATGAATCAATTTTTAAATAAAAAAAATTTAATATTGAATTTATAAATTTTACACTTATGCAACATAAAGATAAATATATTAAATTTATTTATTAGAATAAAGTTATAAATTTTAATAAGAATATTATAATTTTCTCTAAATATATAATTTAGTTTTTAATGAATATTTAAATTTATAATTTATCTTTATTAAACACGTTTAGATTCGATAAAAACTCATGAATAATAAATATATTCATTAAATAAAATTTAAATTCGATTCAATTATAAATAAGTCAAATTTAAATATTAAAAAATTAATTCAACACGTGTTAGGAACAGGTAGCTGCCATTAATTTATGGATTCTGGTGCAGTAGTAACTTATTGCAAAGCTGAATGGGATTTGAGGTTTGTGGTTGGATATTGGCAGAGGTGCCCGCATGTCCCTACATATAGAGTCGCGCTGTGTGCTTGCTTAATGTAAGGGAGAAGGTCAAGGTCGTCTCTTGTTAATCGTCTTTATTGAATTTAATGTCTCCATTTGGTCAAAAGTTAACCTAGTAGGCCGTATCTTTTCGACCATCAATGAACATGGCATGGTCTGTGATCCGCTGTAGCAGGTCAGATACGGTACTAATCTATACATCCATGTTTGTCAGCGTAACACGCTCAAACGAATACAAACGTACGATCGATCCATTTACCTGATTCGCTATGTCCGACGTAACCGATGACGTGAGCATGGTTATTTGGCATGGGCCTAAGCACCGTTAATTCTGGCCCATATCCGCTTCGGCCGGATTTCGCAAATGATAAAAAAAATATTGGAAAATATAAAAAAAAAATTAAATGAAAATCTAAAAAAACTGAAAAATAGAAAATTAAGGACGACTTTTAATTTTGGGGCAATTTAAAAATTTCTAAGTTGAGAAATAGTTAAATATTATAGCTATCCATATTTTTAGCAATTAATTAATCTGAAGAAACCTAAATAGTTCTGCTTCACAATTCCTTAAGCATACGGAATTAAAAAAAACGCGTTCCTCCTTCCTTTTTTTTCACATAAAACCCCTCGTATTTCGTTTTTCTCCTTTCAAAATTTGCCGACTTGGGGTCGAAAGGCTCATCCGGTGGAGGGATGATCTCAGGAACAGTTGTTAATAAGAAGGGCGGGTCACCTCACGTCTCGATCCGCCTCCCGACGCCGCCCTTGGGATCGTTGCCCTCTTTTCTCGCTTTCCGAATCGGTTGACGTTCTCCAACGGAAGGCCGAAATCGAGAGCAATGGTGGACTTGAGGCTTACGAGGGGCTTCATCTTCTTCGAATTGGAACCCTAGCAATCTTGTTTTCGACCCAGAAGGTGATCTTGGAACGATGCCTGATAAAAAAAAATTTCTTCCCTTTTCTTTCTTTTCTTGTCCTGGGACAATAAAATTGTTGCTTAATCTCATAACTTTTGTGGGTTGTTTTCTCTCTTATGGATGTCGTGCGGTCGTCGTCTTTTTGGATATACTGTTGCATCTGCTCGTGTTTCTGGCGATTTCTAGTTTGGAGAGAGGTTGATTTAATTTATACGGCTTATGTTTGGCTGGATGCGACGGAAACCGATTGTTGTAGATCTGAATTTGATTTCCAAAACTCTTTTATATATATATATATACATACTCGGTTTTTCATAGTTAGCCTTTGAGCTTTTCAAACATTTTTGTTTGAAAAATGTGTCTTTGCCTTATGCAGGTGATGTTTTACTGGGGTTTTGGTTCTTTGCATTATCTCGGTGACATTGGTGTGTTGGTGGCGTAATATATGGAATGGATCTGTAGATGTCTTCTGTGGGATGCATTCATTGACTGCGGAGGAACTGGAAACCCACCCATCGGGTAACAGGAAGAGGAGGAGGAGGAGGAGGAGGTGATTGTAGAACTTAATAAATAAAAAGAAAGAAAAGGAAAAGGGAAAAAGAAGAGATGGGAGAAGATCTTCTCACCGCTCTATCCATTGAGAATCATCACCCCTCCACTCTCTTGTCGATGGAGCCGTCTGGTGGTCTGTTGTCCTCTTTGTCCCATGATGATTCTGATTGTGAGCTCTCGATCCAACGCCATCAGAATGTACTTTCTGGTGCTCCCGACATTAATCTTCCCCTTTCTGCAGAGCGATCTCCTATTCAGCAATCTTGGAACTCAGACTCTAGTGACATCTTTGATGTTGGCCTTGGGTCGCAGATTTTTGATACAGAAACAACTATCCACATTCCCAAGGTCACTAGTGCCCGCAAGTGCACCAAGCGAGGGGACAATATCTGGGGTGCTTGGTTTTTCTTTAGCTTCTATTTCAAGCCTGTGTTTTTGGAGAAATCCAAGAGCAAGGTCACTTGGGATGCCAAGGGGGTCAATGGCTTTGATAAATCTGATGTTCGTCATGATGTATTCCTGGTGCAGCATGACATGGAGAACATGTATATGTGGGCATTCAAAGAGAGGCCAGAGAATGCACTTGGGAAGATGCAACTACGGAGCTATATGAATGGGCATTCCCGTCTCGGTGAACCTCAGTTCCCATTTGGTGTTGATAGGGGCTTTGTTCGATCGCATAGGATGCAGCGCAAGCATTATCGGGGACTGTCAAACCCTCAATGTGTCCATGGAATTGAGGTTGTTTCTTCACCCAATTTGATGGCTATTTGTGAAGTGGACAGAAAGAAGTGGATGGAACTCACAGGCAAAGAATTTAATTTCTCAATCCCACCTGAGGCCAGTGATTTTGAGGAATGGAGGAATTTGCAGACCAATGAATTCAAGCCTGAGAAACCTCTTCCTTTGTCAAAGATCTCTTTGCTTCCCCATCCTAAGAAGTTGCTGAATGGATCAAATTTGAATTTGTCTTCCCAGATCAATCATTCTAATTGTGATGTTGTAGACCTTTCACCTGTTTGTCGTAAGCGCAGGACAGATATATTCCCCCGTGTAATGGAGGAGGATGTGTGTTTTCCTACAAACTCACATACTGAGAAGGGTCAGGATATGGATATGCACCTGATTGAGCCTTCGTGGTTGAATGAATTTACTGGTGTGATGAGGCTTGCTCATGGCCCTGTAACTGCTGCAAAGACAATATATGAAGACGACGAGGGATATTTGATAATGGTGAGTTTGTCATTTGCTGATCAACAAAGTGTGAAGCTTTCTTGGAGGAACAATCTCATGCATGGTATATTGAAGATAATCTGTGTTAGTACAGCCAGAATGCCATATATAAAAAGGCTTGACAGGACTTTCAAACTGTCTGACCCTTCCCTGGAGCATTGCCCTCCTGGGGAATTTGTAAGGGAAATAACATTGCCAACACGTATTCCTGAAGATGCGAAGCTGGAAGCATACTACGACGAGGCTAGTGCTTTGCTTGAGATTATGGTTCCAAAGCACCCAGTTGGACCTGAAGAACATGAAGTCCATGTTTGTATGCGCCCCCCTCACCTTGGGCCTAGTGATCTTATTTTGACTTGAATAGTAGCAATAGGTGTTTGATTGTGGCAGATTTCCTTAATTTGATAATTTCTGTAGTGAAAATTTTCTTGTTTTTTGCTTGTTAGGCGTATAATGTGCTTATTGTTGCTTCTTCATTCAAGTTGTCTAGTAGTGGAAACTCACTAAAACTTAAAAACTAAGATTGAGATCAAATATGTAGTTATGAACTGGACATAAATTTTAATATTCTTTCTTTATGCTATTCCATTTTCCTGTCTTGGAGTTTCTATTTTGGTCTAAATAAAATAGTTAACAAAGGGAATCTCTGGGGTGTGGAAGCGTGTTGGTTTTCTTTCTGAAATTTTATGCACGCTACCTATTAAAATGTGTGCTATTCTGGCACTAATGATTTTCGTGTTTTTTTATTAAATTATCATCCTTTATCAGTTCTAATCATGTTAGTAGCTACCAGATAAACAAGATGTTTGTTTATGAATTATTGTGAAATTCTTGAATACCAAGATAAAATTAATAGTTTTGTGTTGCTTCTTTGTTGCTTGCTTTAAATTTGGTTATTTTATTTGTGCTGAGCAGCATCTGCACTTGCAACAAGCTCCTTCTGGACCATACATATGGTAGAGACAAGTGAGGCAGGCCTATTTGGTTTTGGCAATAGACCTACTGATATTATTGAATTGAATGGCTTTGTAGTGCACATTCTCATGTTATCTACTGACTGTTGTCATTCTGTTTTGGGATGTCATTTTTTTTTGCAGTATTACCTGCACCATGAAACTAATACTTCATGTAGTAACATACGGTGTCATTTCCATTATAGTAAAATGTTTATTTCTATGGAATTCTAGATTTATAGTTATTGTTTTGGTTTGCCAAATTTGCAGGTCAGCTTGGAGTTCATGGCCACCCTGATTGAATATGACCTAATGATAATACAGTTGTCTGCTTAGGTATACTGTTGTGCTATCTTCTTGAGTTTCCTAATCTTCATATTTCTCATGTCTTTTATGTATTTTTTTGCACATTGTCATCATCATTGTTTTAGAATGTGACTGTTTTGTATTGTGTTAAATGCTGAGAAATTAGGTTTAGTGGAACTATTTATCACATAAACAATGGATTTAACTAGCACTTCTGTTACTGCATGTTAAGGTTTTCTTGATGAGCACATACATTTTCGATGTATACCTCGTAATGGCAAGCACCCACTTTGGACGTCTACACACCAGGCACTTGGACAATATACTGGGATTGAATTGACCACCTCAGGAATTAAGATTGAGGTTGTTTACAAACTGACTTATGCCAATGGCCCGACCTTGTGGCCTCATCAAATTGGATTACAATCAATCCTCTAAACATCAGGTTGCTCCAAAAGTTACTCTTTTATCTCATGCTTTCCTCTGCATGGCAGTTCTGCGCTATTGTAGTTCCTCTATAAACATAGGCAAGAGTTTCCCGCACTTGAAATCAATTACTGCCAGACGTTCCCTGGCAATGAGGCACTTCTTACTACCAAAGGACAAATATCTTATCTACTATAACAACTACTGACACTGTGGAGGAATCAATCTGCGCATGCAATATTATTATTGTGAAATTGCCTCTATATAACTTTGTCTTTTTTCTGAACTACTAGTCATCCGTCAGTTGCTTAATATATATATAAAACCTAAATCCTTCCTTTCCTGGTTGGGCTAGAGATTTAGAGATATTATTATATACACATATAATATTAATTGAGAGGTGATTTGACATATGAAGTGGATGAAACGGTATGCCATGTTAGCAAATAATGAATGTTTAATAGAATTTTAACGGTTTGATAAATTTGTTTATTTTAATAAAGTAGATGATAGAATAGTTAATTTTAATTCAATTGACTTTTTATTTGCAGGTAAACAAGTTAAGTGGAATGCAATTATAGCATTAAAACTCTTTTAAAATGATCTCAACATGCTTTAAAGCATGTTGAAGTGTGTTAGATGTGAGTATGGTATGGTATGCAATGAAAATTGTTCTATTCCCCAAGCCCTAAACCCTAAGACTGAAACTGCTACATGTAGGTTGTACATTAAATCTTGCTAAGTGGATGCATTTGTGATCCATGTTTTTTTTTTTTGAAAACTAAAATATTGAAATTATGTATGACATCATATGGTGCCGAAATACCGAGTCTACGTCTATCATGGAATATACTAAACTAACCAATCTATGCAATCGATATAAATAAAGTTTATGCCTATCATCTGTTAATTATCTTAATCATTCTAGGAACACTACACTTTCATATTATCATTGCATAAGAATCTAAGGGATACATATAACACACAGAATCAATGTTGTCATCATCATTAAACTATGAACATAACTTTTATATAATAATTAAAAAAATACTACAAAACACATAATATGTAATAATGCATATTAACCAATTGCTGCAATCTTTATAGCTGAAAAATAGCATGCTCTAAGCAATACATTAGGGAAGACTAGTTCGATCAAATCAATATTAACTTGGACATGGCTTGTATTTTAACATCTAGAGACAGTTTAGCTGCATTAACTTTATGCGTTCACGAGCAAATGCAATGTTGTTTCTCATTACAAAATAAAATTATGCTACCACACAAGTGGTCTATGTGAAACTTTTTTTAAAACCAATGATAACACCACCTTTGCAACATGCAAAGGTCTACGTGGGTTCATATTATGTTTCTATCAACAAAATCTATTAAAATTAATTATATTGGCATTTAGTATCAGATTTTTACAAAGCATCTCAACTGACAACAACTATGCAGTTCATATTCTACTGCATAATTCATGAATATTTTAGAGGTCTTCAATGGGAAATAATAGTAGTGGAAGGTTATTAAATAGTTTTGTACTGTTTGATGATCATAAACTGCATATGTGGAGCAAACAAGACGCACTGGATGAGTTCTTATATGATATGAGACGTGTTCCTAAGAATCTGGGAAGGTCTGTTATGTACACATTTTTGTAACTGGACTCATGGAAGGCTATTATCCTTTTTCCAAAGTGCTTGATGGACTGAATTGATCACATTGCCTAAAAAGACCTGAGATGTGTTCTTTGGAGGTTGAAGAATCCTACTGTCATCTTATTCTTCCTTGGAGGTTGAAGTGTCCTATTATAGTCTTATTTTTGTTGGATTCATGAAAGACCATTAGTTATTTTGTCCTTCCAAAATAAATTGATAGATAAAAATTGCCTATATTTCCAACTAGCTCCGAATTGTGTTTTTTAGCGCTCGGGGAGTGTTAGTGTGATCTTATCATCTGTGTCTTGAAAGGCCATTAAGTATTCCTCCTTAAGTAGTTTGATGGATCAAAATTGTTCATATTTTTAAAACAAACCGTGTGATGTGTTCTTTGGACTTTAGTGATCCCTATTGTGATTCCATGTTTTGTTGTTGGAGTCCTAAAAAACCTATTCCGAGCAGCTTGATGGACTAAAACTGCACATGCTTTACTAACAAGGTCTTCTGTTTCTTAGAGGCTGGGTTGTTTCTGGAGTTTAAAAAGTTTTATCAAATAGCTCTGAGCAAAACATAAATCTGCTTCTTTTTTTTTCTCGTCTTTTTTTTTTTTTCTAAACTAGCTTTGAAATGTATCCATCAGAGCATGGAGAATATTTACTGTCGTATCATTATGCTCAAACACTGGTAACATATGTTTCTCCAGTTGTCTTTGTAGTGTTAATAATTATTTATATTGGTGTAGTCAAAATAGAAGACATTTGCTTGAGTGTTAAACATGCCAAACAATCTGAATCCGAGACGTGCTATTGTCAACATGTTTGAGTGTTGGCTAATTCCAAGTCACCATATTTAAGGGATTCACCAATCCACCCATGGTTAAGGCTTTGAGAGATACCGGTTATGAGATGGCATAGCTCAGTTGTTGGTTGTGGACCTTCCCACTAGAAAGAAGAAGGCCCAATTGGGAGGGATTTAATTGGGTCATAATTGTCCATTTCAGATAAGGTCCTTTTCTGATGTGTTTTTGGTAATTAATTGCAATCAATAATGTTCTGAAACAAATTGTCTTAAAATTTACAACAGGAGATATTCAGTCTGAATACGTTGTTGACTATTCATTTTTACAGAGATTTGCTATGATAAGTTCTGTAATAGGGATGAGCTACTTTTATCCTGCTGCAAATCGATCTATTTGTGGTGGTGTTCTTGTCATTGTGCAGAGAATTTGACAACCTTCTATCCAGATTCATGAATTGTGCTTCAGTTTTATCCAGTAACTGAATCAGGGTAAAGATGTCTACTTATAAGATTAACAATTGTACTAAGGGTTGCTTATATTCCTTTTCGGTACTGTAGATTCCTTTGCATAAAACTTAAACGAGTTAACAAAATATCAAGAACTTAAGTTGCTTCTGGAAATCGTACGTCTTTCACCACGCTAAACTAGTTTTTGACTTTCTGCCCTCGTTGGTATTTTAATTTAATACATATATTATAAATTAAATAATTACACCTGCTTAAGCTTTATAAAAATTATATAATTTTATTTTTTTTAAAAAAAAAAAATATATATATATATATATATATATATAAAATAAAAATATTTACTTGAAATAAATTAATGCATTTAATCATTTGAATGATGGCGCTTATTATAAATAGTAATAATTATTAAACTAAAAAAAAAATATTTTCTAACACAACCTGATAATATATATATATATATATATATATATCACTGGATTGAGGGACTCCAATCTAATTTTATCCTATTGGCTGTAGCACTAGTGGATTGAACGAAAATCATGCACAGCACAAACACAATATTAGAATGTTAATGCACTTAATATATGAACAAAACAGTGAATATGATTGCCTCCGGTGATACACGTAGTATTGCTATAATAATTAACGCTTGTGAAATGTATTGCAGGTTATCTGATCTCATATAAGGGTTTTTTTTTTTTAATGATTTATCTTCCTTCTAGATCTGAGAATCCTGAACGCATCCTAAAATGAGGATTATCATCTTTACTTTAAAAAAAAACAATGAATATGAGGCTCCTAGCAATAGTATAGTGGTAAAGTGCTTTTTTAATTTTTTAAAGATGATTTTTTTTAATGGATGATTCATCTAAGAATACTAGATTGATAGATTGTCTATTAGAGTGCTTCCAGTTATTTTAATGACTGGTGTAAAATTTTTATAAGATCAAATTAATCATCATCAAGATTAATCGACATAAATTGAATACTTGGTGTCAACTGCGAATATAAGATCCTCACGGACATAGCCGAATTAATATTTTGGATGATAAATTGATACATGAGAAAAGGGATCGAATCTCCCCGAAGGAATAATCTTTTGAGATAAAATCTCTTCCGTCCAGGGAGGTTGTTCAATTATTATGGTTTACTTCATCTCGTTATAGGGTCGACGGTGGGCCCGGGGAATTAATCAGTCAATTCTGCGGGCACCCAATTGCTGGCGTGGATCTAACACCATCGCTGCCACTACTACCTTCCTTAAATAAGACTGCAGAGTTGCGCGCCACATCAAACCATGTTTTACGCACAAGGCTAGTGCGGTATTGCTGCTGCAGTCCCCTACTCCTTACATCAACTGCAGCAGCAGCAGCAGGAGCGGAAGAAAGAGGGATCGAGAGATCTGGCGGAGGAGAGACCGAGCTCACAAGCACATACACAATTCGCCAAAGATGGCGGTTATGCGAAAGGGCCCCTGGATCGAGCAAGAAGACCTTCAACTGGTACGCTTCGTGGACTTATTCGGTGACCGTCGTTGGGATTTCATAGCCAAAGTCTCAGGTTTGAGGGGGGATTAAGGCTAGCTAGGTGGGTTATCCACTGGTGTTGCTGCCTCCGCCATGCTCCCATGCTAATTAACCCTTTTTCCTCCCGCCTCTCTTCTTTCCGTTGACTTCGCTGTAGGTCTGAATCGGACCGGGAAGAGTTGCCGGCTCCGCTGGGTCAACTACCTCCACCCCGACCTCAAGCACGGCCGCATCACCCCTCAAGAAGAGCGCCTAATTCTCGAACTCCACTCGCGATGGGGAAACAGGCACATATATATATATATATAACTCAATATCTCTGTTTTTCAATTTTAAGAATTTATCGTCAAAATTTTTCCTTGTCGCGGGGAAATTGACATTCCGTGAAATCCAGGTGGGCGAGAATTGCCAGGAGGCTGCCGGGTCGCACCGACAACGAGATAAAGAACTACTGGAGAACGCACACGAGGAAGAAGAAGAAGAAGGCCCAGGAACGGAGCCGGAAGCTGGCAGTGGCATCATCCGTGGACCGCTCCGTCAGCCTCAGCGAAGCCGCGTCGCCGGAAGTTGAAGCCGTTCGTGAACTCGACGGCGGCGTAACTGCCTGGTTCGAGGAGACTAACGACGGCCGGTACGTGGATCAACTCTGCAGTAATATTTCTCTTCCTGACCCCTCCGTGAGCTTCGGCGAGGAATTCGAGACGTCAATGATGCCTTCTCCTGCGTGGGAGTACGGCCCGTACTCTCTGTGGAAGATCGACGATGACGACGACTCAAAATCATATGTATAGCTAGATCGCCAGATCGTAGCAAGTTACTCAAACATCGTGTAAAATTGTTGGCCTTGCTTAATTGTGTGATGCAACTTTAAAGTTCATCAGGTTGCTGTGATTCTTGCGAAGAAGAAGAAAACAAACTGTACTTGTTTTGTGTTTTACATTTCAGAATGTTTTCTCTTTAATTTCAGTGTTTCATGTGTCATATATAGCAAAAGCATATATTCTTACTGTAAAGCAATCTGTAGTGGTGTGTAATTGAACGGCCTGTTCTTATCCATGCTGGATGAGAAAGCATTTGCATCAAATCAGAATAACTTTGAAATGATGGCAGGGAGGGAATGCATATATACCATCCTGTATTTCCCAGTGAAAAAGAATGTTAAAAAGGCTCAATCTGTGAACTACAATTGATTCTTTTTAAAGGCAGAATATATCAAGGCTTCAATCAATGGAATCTTGATAATGATGATCAGAGTTAGTAGTGCCCATCTCTGTAGCTTACCAAATTTGACTATTTTCTTTTTTCTTTTAAAAGTAAAGAATTTATTGGCTATGATCCATTTGTCACACAGTTGATGAATATGGAAAATCTAGTATCAGGCAGGATTAGGATTTGGAGCAATTGGTAGATGGTGCTTTTTCATTTTTGTTTTTTTGTGGTGATCTCTACTGTTGACTGTTCTATTCTGAGGTTTAGTACTCTTTTCTCCTTTTCGATCTCCTAAATTAAATATTAAGATAATGCTCCACCACAATTTGTGGTGATGCGCCCTCTCAGTAAAGAAATTGCAATGACCTTTTATCGGTGTATTTGTGAGTCATAGTTGATGATACGCTAAATCATGCATGCAAGATGGCCAGCCGCCACTTGCTTGCGAAATTGATGGACGATGAGGAGTACCGCACAATCTAGCAAGAGCCGATCTCTGTCTCCTCCCCGTGCAGAGAGTCCATGCTAAAGCTCCAAAGAGCCGGCATGGCATTACGAGTACTACAACCAATTCACCTTCGGGCCGGGAAGGGCAAAAGATTTCATATTTCCTCTAATTCTGTAAAAGGTGAAATCTATTGTTTTGATAACTCTCTACGACTGCTCCACATCATTAGGAGGAAGTAAATTAGAAAATCAAATTTAGCCATCACATGAGAATAATTCCTCGATCTATATCGGAATTCTCAATTCTACAAACCTGTATGACCAACTCAGCTATACCTGGCCTCATGCTTCCTCTGTCAAACACTTGGATCAGCTTGATATCTTTGTGTCAAATTCACGGATTAGCTTCGGCGCCAAATGTGGGTGTTTAAACGGCAGTGTCTCCACGTTCTAGAGTTTGGAGGAAGAAATCAGCCTTCTGGGAATGCTATTGATACAGGGAGTAATCAGGGTGTCATATGGTTACAAAAAGGTCAACAAGTCTTATGGAGATGACAGTCAAAGTCAACAGGAGATTATCTCGTCTCAACGCCGAGTCTAACTCTGTGCCAATCTTGATTCAGGATCACCTCGACTAACTAGAACAGCACCTCCGTTGGCTAGCAACCAAGGTGATAAACTATTACTCGTTGAAGATACGAACAACGTAGCCATTATTCCCCTGAAGATGTGGGAAATACCGTCATTTAGTCCAGAAGAGGTGAGTAATGTATATGTAATAAACAAAAGAGAGAAAAGAAATAATTGCTTTCTTATTGATATTAGCATAGGCTAACAAGCTTATTTATACATATGATCAAATAATTATATAAAAAAATATTATGACATATATGATAACATATTACGGTACTTATGATAATAATAAATATAAAAATAATGATAAAGATAGTTGTGATTGCAATCCAAACATAGTAAACCATCAATAATTGAAATCAATTTATGATTCTATCCGGAACATAATAAATATTCTGATTATTATTCTAAACTGTTATCTTTATCATCATTATCCCCCGATAAATTCAACGGGATGTTCAACACGTTGATTGGGTTGTCAATCTATGAAACTGTTGTCCAGATAACGGTTTGATGAAGATGTCAACAATTTGATCCTCTGTAGAGATGTATGAGATTGATAGTTGTTTAGCTGTTACATGTTCCCATACAAAGTAAAATCTATCTCCATATGCTTTGTGGGAGCATGAAAAACTGGATTTGCAGTAAGATATGTTACTCCAATAAGCTAGCAGCAAGGTTGAATCATTCTCTGACCCATCAAGGGCTCTCGGAATGGACCTGGACTACTCTACTCTTTCAATCGTGGTACATCGTATCTTAGGTATAATATTAATAGAAAGATGTAATTCTGAGAGAAGGGATTGAAGTCAAATGATTTCAGACATTACATTAGCAACTGCTTTATATTCAGCTTCGATACTAGATCGAGATATAATAGGTTGCTTTTTACAATGTCAAGAAATAAGATTTCGTCCAAGAAATATTACATACCCTCCAGTAGAACGTCTGTCTTCAAGAGAGTCGGCCCAATCTGCATCACTAAATGCATTCAACTCCCGTGAGGAATCTGCATCACTAAATGCATTCAACTCCCGTGAGGAATGTCGATATAAAAAGAGACCATGAAGAATAGAGCCTTTGAGATAACAAAGGATCCTCTTAACTCCTTCCCAATGTTATTTAGTGGGAGAGTGCATATATTAACAAACTCGATTGATAGCAAAAGATATGTCAGGACGTGTGATAGTGATATATTGTAAGACTTTAATAATACTCTGATATATTTGAGAATCGGCCAAAGCAGGAGATGATGAATGTGCAGAAAAGTTGCCTATAACAGTCGGTGTTGAGACAAGACATGCACCATCCATCATAGCTCGTAGAAGGATTCCAGTAATGTATTTGCTTTATGAAAGGAGACAACCATCTGGATTTGAGAAAAGTTCAATGCCAAGAAAGAAACGGGTTGTACTAAGATGTCTAATAGGAAATTCTTGATTAAGAAGATGAAGTAGAGAAGCGATGCCTTCTTGATTGATTAGGCGATTAGGCGGGGCCCCACCCTGCTGCCGCGTGTAAGTCAGAGTCAAGATGGTCAACGGGTGGATGTTGCTGGCCGATCGAGCGAGTTATACGTTGATCGGGGGTTGAGCATCGACCCATCGTCTTAGGAACAAGGAGTAATCAAACCGACGCTCAAGGGAGGCGTAGGAGCCGAGCCGAGCGGCTCAGTCGCTCGGCCTAACAGCAAACTTGACATCAACTGGGTACGTAAACAATGAGATACTCGTCGAGCATGTAGATGAGGGACGTCATGCCGAGTGGCTATCTCGCTCGGCCCGACAGCGGATGACATGGACTGAGGACATTCAGCCGAGCGACTCTCCCGCTCGGTGCGACAGTGAGCTTTCAGCCTAACGATTATCTCACTCAGCGTGGCAGCGGATAACGCAGGGATATCAAAATTCTGGCCGAGCGACCATTCCGCTCGGCCAAGCAACAGACACAATGGGAAATATTTTGACATCCTTTTGGGAGCTAGTGTCGCTGACAGGCGGCGTGGTTAGACAGAGGATCGTACAGCGGAAGCTTCCACTGTCACTTCAGATATATGCTCGGCTCATTAAGGTGCTATGTCAGGGATACTTTATTGACATATTTTTTAGGGAAAGCTTGAGAAAGCGTGCTCGCTTTAAGAAGAGTGCACACATGCTATAGGAGCCATATATAAAGGGGGGCCCAGGCATCAGCAGAGGTATGCTTTTCTCGCTATTTCTACTGTTGTGCTATAGTTCTCACTTCTTCTTGCTCCGCCGGAGACTTACTTGAGTGTTAGAGAGCCATCGTCGGGGATCCCTTCTCTGGCTCAGCACTGGCGCTGCTTGTGTTGCAGGTGGGAGCGAAGTCCACCAGAGGTTAGCAAGAGCGACACGTCCCTAGCATCCATCTCTTCGACTTTCGGACAGGATCATTGATCATTGCCAGTTAAAAGAATATCATCCACATAAATAAGAAAAAAAAAGCATAGAGTCGGCATTGTACTTATAAAATAAAGAGGAGTCAGTTTTTGAGCCAGAGAACTCTTGAGTGTGTAGCCAACTAGAGAGACGATGAAACCATACACGAGGGGATTGTCGAAGACCATATAATGATTTCTTCAACTGACAAACATGTGTTGAGAGTTGTGGATGAATAAACTCAAGCGGCTGCTCCATATATACAATTTTCTCAAGATGACCATGAAGAAAGGCATTGGAAATTTCTAATTGATGTATTGGCTAGTTGGAGTTAACAATTATAGATAGTAATCATCTGACGGTTGTAATCTTAATAACCGAATTGAATGTATCATTAAAGTCAATACCTGATTGTTGATTGAATCCTTTTGCCACAAGATGAGCTTTATATCGCTCAAGAGAGTCATCAACACGATACTTGAGACAGAAGACCCATTTCGAACCCATAATATTAATGGAGGCAATGCGAGGAACTAAGCACCAAGTCTCATTGCGAAGGAGAGTATCAAATTCTGTAGTCATCGCAGTATGCCAATTTAGATCCTTAATAGCCCGTGTAAGCATGTAGGTACGATAGATTTTGGATAGACCACCAGAGCCCTTGGAAGGGGATATCGAGTGGCGTTTAGTGGACATCGTGCATAGATATCACTCAAGGGAAGTGTGCGCCGAGGAACATCTTCATCAAAACCACTTGTCGAAGAAGGCAAGGGGCTAGGCTAGGAATGCGAAGATGTGATATGTGGAGTATCCAAGGAAGGAAGTGTTGGTCCCTTGTGACTGGCTATAGGGGAGTGAATAGCCTAAAATCAAAAACAAATACCTTTCTCGAATTTTATAGCTTATTTAGCATGAACACTTGTACAAAAAAATAGTAAGTAAATTAAAAGAAGAGAGGCGCCGAGATTTTACTTGGTTTGCAATCAGAAGATTGCTAATCCAATACGTTGAAAATCCACTAAAGTCTCCTTCAGGCGAAGAAACCTCTTACAGCAGTCAAAGCATACAATTACAAAGCTAAACTCAAATAGAATTGACTTTAAGTGTTATATTTAGCTTCTAGGATCAAGGTTGTATGTATAGCCTTGATCGGAGCGCCTGAAAGCGTTTCATGCCCCTGGACATGGATATAATTTTATCCACGTCACACCAGATCGTGACAATGCACATTTCAGTAAGTTTTTTGGTCCGGGCCCTTGGACCTAGTCCAGGCGCCCAAATCAGGCTAAACCAGCCCACGACCGTGGGCTCACACCCTGGGCGCCTTGGCTGCCCCGGGTGATCCGAGCACCTGAACCAGGGTCAACTCGGAGTTGACTTCCTGTCTGAGTCTTCTGCTCCAGCTCCGCTCCAGGTGATTTCAGTCATCCGGAATAGGGCTCACCTAAACCCCTTTTCTTGCCTTCTCGAGCAGTCTTCCCCTCCGGCTTCTCGTCCCTCGGAATCATCATGCGTTTCCTTCTCGTCCACCAGTGTACGCTTCCGCAGCATCTCATCCCTCAGACACACCGAGCCTATCGACTCTCTCCTGTGTCGTCCTTCTCGTTAGCTATATCTTTCGCTCGACTTTTCTATGCTCCTAAGTTCCTGCACACTTAGACAAAGGGCATCAAAACATAACAGGATATAACTTGACTTGGTTGATTAAATTAAAACTACAACGGGGTATTTACAATCTCCCCCTTTTTGAAGTAAGCAACCCCAAGTTAAGTTAGGGTAAACCAAAAATAAATAGTAATAAAAATGACAAGTACATATTTTGCATCTAAGAAAAACATATACAAAAATTAACGTACCCTCCCCCTAGACTACCTCTTTGTACAAAAATGTACAAAGATTTACTTTCACTAATTTTTTTCTTAAAAATGGTTTCTGAGCTCAAATAATCATAAGAAATTTTCTGATAATGGAATAGAGGAAGTATTTTTACAAAAAAAAAAATGAACTTTCAAAAATTTAATTTTAAAGAATTTTGAAAATTTACATTTGGATAAATAATTCATAGAAAATTCACCAATGATCAAAAAATTTTAAAAATATTTTCTTAGATAAAGAAAATGATAAAGTTTCATAGAAAAATAAATTTTGTAAAAAATAGCACTACAAGATATTTTTAAATTGGAAAAAAATAAATTTTGTTACAAAAAATTATAGAAAAATAATACAATGGTCAAAAAAATTAAAATTTTTTCCAGATGAGTAATGAAATTTTCTTTCTTGAAAAAAATTAAATTCTAATACAATTTCTAACAGAAATCATGCAAAGAAATTTATTTGATAATTCTAAGCAAATAAAAAGTATGATATACAAAAAAAAATTAATTTATGCATGATTTTGGAACCCAAAATAGGTTCCTTCTAACCGGGTTAATTAAAAAAAATTTAAGAATGTGCTTTGGTCACAATTTTCTAATTTAGTCCTAATGATATCTAAAATGTCAATTTAATCTATTATAATTTCGAGCTTGTTGAACATGTGAGCATACAAGATTTTTTATTTCTATTTTTCATTTTTCATTTTTATCTTATCGAAATCCTCTAATCGATAAGATGTTGCTAAAGTTCCTTTTAACTCATTATTTCCTTTTAATAATTTTTTATTTTTTATTTCTAATTTGCAATAACTTTTTGACAACATTTTTATAAATTTAAATAATTTATCTGGAGGCAGAGATTGTACCTGACTTACCTTGTCGATCTTAGACGTTCTCTTTGAAGAGCTGCTTTCCTCATTGCTCCCCCTTCATCGATACTCTCGATGTTCATTTCTGATGAGCTTACTTGATGACCTTCTTCGTGACTTGACATCAGTGCAAGTCCGACGTAGGCTTCGATTTTTTATTCTGTTGAAGTTTCGTCCCATGTCACCTTTAGGTTCTTGTGCCTTTTCTCGGTCGACTTTTTGTCATTTTCCTTGTCTTTATTCTTATTCTTCAGTTTTGGGCAGTTATCCTTAACGTGTCCTTCTTCATTGCAGTGGTAGTATCTTACCTTTCTTTTCCTTCTATTACCTTACACTTGATTAAACCTATTAGTTTTAATTTTTTTTTTTTGAATTTTCTTATCATAAAGACTGTTTCATCATCATCAAGAGTCATTTTGGATTCTGATTCATCCATTTTTGCCCTTAAGTTAATGTTGTGCTTGGGCTCCTTCGTCAGATCTGTACATCTAGTTTCATGCATTTCAAGTGTAGAAGATAATTCTTCTAATATACTTACTTCTAGATCCTTAGATATGTAATAAGCATCTACTAAGGTTAATCATTCAGGATTCCTGGGAAATGCGTTAAGCGCGTACCTCAGTGAATCTCAATTGGTTACTTTTTCTTCGAAATTCATGAGTCCGGTGATGAGTTCCTTGATTCTTGAGTGAAGGTGTGCTACGATTTTGCCTTCTTCTAGTCGAAGGTTGTTGATCTAGTTCTGAAGCAGGTCTCATCTCACGAGTTTGGCTTTGGACGTACCTTCATGTAGCTCTAAGAACTTCTTCCAAAGCTCCTTTATTGATTCATATATAGGCGCTGATTCTATTGACTTCTTGCAGAGGTAACACGCTCAGTAGATCAAATTCGGCTCATCCATTTGCTAAGGAATATGCTTTCTCCTTCTTAGTCCATTGATATTCTTCTTTATCTTTTGGAACTATAAAATCATATTTTAATATTAGTAATAAATCAAAATCTATTTTGAAGAATACATCCATCTTTCTTTTCTAAATTGCAAACTCCCCCTCGAAGTTCGGAGTGTAGATACTTGGTCCGCCATTTCTTGTGCTTTGGTCGACGATTAGTCCTTCTGAAGCATCCTCGCTCTGATACCACTTGTTGGTCTCTTGTAGCCGGCTAGAGGGGGTGAATAGCCTGAAATCAAAAACTAATACCTTTCTTGAACTTTACAACTTATTTAACATAAATACTTGTACAAAAAATAGTAAGAAAATTAAAAGAAGAGAGGCACCCAGATTTTACTTGGTTTACAATCAGAAGATTGCTAATCCAAGACGTTGAAAGAAAAATAAAGTCTCCTTCAGACGGAAAATCCTCTTATAGCAGATAAAGCACATAATTACAACGCTAAACTCAAATAGAATTGATTTCAAGTGTTGTATTTGTTGGACTGCGTTGGCCTGCTAGAAGGGGGGTTGAATAGCCCTGTAAAAATAAAAAACAACCCTTCTCGATCTTTCAAATAAACACTTGCATAAATAAAGTAAATAAATAAAACAGGAAAGAAGAGACAAAGGGGTTTACTTGGTTACAACCGGGGAGGTTGTTAATCCAAGGAAGTTGAAGCGCACTAACTATCTCCTTTAGGTGGAGAAGTCTCTTACAGCATTTAAGCATAATAAATAAAGAAGATAAACTACAAATTAAGTGCACAAGTGTTGGAAATGCTAATTACTTGTCTGTTGTCTAGCTTCTGGATCAAGGTTGTATTTATAGCCTTGGTCGGGGCGCCTGGAAAGGTTCCAGACGCCTGGGAGGAGATAAAACTTTATCCCCGATGCATGCAACGGTTAGCGTCCACGTCATTCTGGATAGAATCAGCATTCTGGGCGCCCGAAATGGTTCCGAGTGCCTCGGGTTGTTCCGAGCGCCCCAGGTGGGGAAAGTCAACCTCGTTGACTTTTTCAGCCCGGGTCTTCTGCTCCGGCTCCTTTCGCCTCGGTCTGGGTCTTCCGTTCGCTTGGGTGATCTTGCCCATCCGGAATAGGGCTCACCCGAACCCAACTTCCGGCCTTCTTGAGCAGCCTTCCGCTCCGACTTCTCGTCCCTCGGAAACGTCGCGTGCTTCCTTCTCGTCCACCAGCGTACTTATCCACAGATCTTCGTCCTTTGGACGCACCGAGCCCGTCGACTCTCTCCCGTGCTGACCTTCTCGCTAGCTGCGTCTCTTGAGCAATCTTCCGCTCCGGCTTCTCGTCCCTCGGAACCAACATACGCTTCCGTCTCATCCGCCAGGGTACTCTTCCGCGGCACATCGTCCCTCGGACGCACCGAGCTCATCGGCTCTCTCCCCATGTTGTCATTCTTGCTAGCCACGTCTTTCGCTTGACTTCCTGTGCTCCTAAGTTCCTGCACACTTAGATACAGGGTTAAAATACGACAGAACCTAACTTAACTTGTTGATCACATCAAAACAACCTTAGGGATTCAACAGTATTTAGCTTCTGGGATTAGGAATGTATTTATAGCCTTGATCGGGTCGTCTAGAAGGGTCCCAGATGCGTAAACATGGATAGAATTTTATATGCATCATACCGGATAGAGACAGTGTGCATTTCGATAAGTTTTCTGCTCCAGGCGCCCGGATCGGGCTGAACTGGCCCGCAACCGTGATCTCACACCCGAGGTGCCTTGGCTGCCCTAGGTGATCTGGGCGCCCTGACCAGGGTCAACTCAAAGTTGACTACCTATCCAGGTCTTTTGCTCCGAGTGATTTTGATCATCCGGAATATGGCTCACCCGAACTCCTTTTCTAGCCTTCTCGAGCAGTCTTCCGCTCCTGCTTCTCGTCCTTCCGAATCACCGCATGTTTCCTTCTTGTCCGCCAGCATACTCTTCCGTAGCATCTCGTCCCTCAGACGCACCAAGCCCGTCGACTCTCTCCTGCGTCGTCCTTCTCGCTAGTTGCGTCTTTCACTCGACTTCTTGTGCTCTAAAGTTCCTGCATACTTAGACACAGGGTATCAAAATATAATATAACATAACTTGACTTGATTGATCACATCAAAACTACCATGGGGTACTTACAGAAAGCAAATTATCCTCATCATTGGATGATGTGTTAAAAGGATCAAAAGGGAATGCCTCAAAGAGTGACGGAGATGGAGCTGGACCCAAAATACCATTACCTCGAATATCATTTTCCGATAGGGGAGATAGATTTTGTATGCTTGTTGTAAGGGTGGGTGGTACCAAATATATGCTACTTGTCTTGGGAGGAGAGGATGAGCATGCTACTAAGAAAGGGAAGAGAGACTCATCAAAAATAACATACCGAGATATATAAATCTGCTCGGTCGATATATGTAAGCAACGATACCCATGATGCAAATTGCTATAACTAATGAAAACACACTGTTGTGAACGAGAGTCTACTTTATGTTTAGAGTATAGGCGTAACCATGGATAACATGTGCAGCCAAAGACTCGAAGAAAAGTATAGTCAGGAGTTCGATTATAAAGCTTCTCTAGTGGACACTTTTGGTCAACCAAGTGAGTGGGAAGATGATTTTTGAGGTAAATTACAGTGCTAACTGCTTCATCCTAAAATTTTCGAGGAACATATACATGATTAAGAAGAGCTAAGGTTGTTTCCACTATATATAGATGTTTTCTTTCTGCGTACTATTTTGTTTAGGGATATGGAGACAAGAGACTCGATGAAGAATTCCACAAGAAAAAAGATGGTGATGAAGAGCTTGATGCTCACCTCCCTAATCAGAATGAAAAGTAAGTATTTTATGACCAAAATAACGCTCAACTTGGTTTTGAAAATGACAAAATATGTCACGTAAATCAGACTTTCGTTTCATAGGATAGAGCCAAGTAAATTTGCTAAAATAGTTAATGAAAGTGACATAATATAGAAAACCTTGATTTGATAGATAGGTGTGAGACCCTAAATATCAGAATAAATTATTTCAAGTGGAAAATTAGAAATATGATTAGATGGAGAGAAAGGTAACTTGTGACTCTTGGCTTCTAAGCATGCCTTACATAAATGAGGTGATGAGGTATATGAAGTAGGTAAACCAAATTGATTTATAATTTGTTAAACAATACAAAAAGAAGGATGACCAAAATGAGCATGCCAAACTGGTTTATTAGTGTGTTCACAAATAAAAGCCTTAAAGGAAGGACATTGAATAGAGTAGAGATCATTTTTAATCTTGTCATGAAGTAAAATTGTATAGTCATTCTATCTTTTACAAGACAATGATCAGGATGAAATTCAAAGCAAACATTGTTATCAAGACTAAATTGACGTATAGAAAGTAAGTTTTTAGTAATAGTCAGAGCATGATAAATATTGTGCATGTGAAAAGTTTGATTAGATGACTGAAAATGAATGTTTCCATGGTTAACAATTTGTAAACCTGAGTCATCGCCTACCTGTACCATATCTGAGCCACAATAGGGTAAGATTTCTATAATGATGCAATGGTCTAGCATGACATGATGAGTTGCTCCAATATCAAGATATCATCCCATAGGTGAAGATTTTGTGGATAAAAGGATGTCAGAATAAATTTATGGTGCAATTTACATTGTTACAGACTTACTGAAAAATAAATAGGAGAAGTTCGCTCCTCTATTGATACGAAGAAATCCAGAAACAAATATGCTATAATAAACTTGGTCGGCACCGTGAAGGAGATGCTATGATGTTATTACTGTTGGTGGAAAATAGGAAGGACTACAGAAGAGAAGATCTCCTATAATAAAGCTAATTGCTGTTGAGAGGAGTTAGGATTGCTTGCTGCTGGGAAAAAGGGAGCCTTTTTTTTTTCTTCCTTCGTGAGCAACAGAGAACCGCAAAGAGAGAAAACAAGGAGATTTGGAAAAGAAAAAAAAAAAGCAAAACAAAATACGTATGGGGGAAATTTAGAATAAAAAAATAGAGAGAAGGACAATTGGGAAGAAAAGAGAAATAGAGAAATAGAGGAAAAATAATAGCAACCAGTGGAACGAAGAAGCGAAGGATTACCATTCTGATACCATGATAAATATGTAATAAACAAAAGAGAGAAAAAATAATTAATTTCTTATTGATATTAGCATAGGCTAACAAACTTATTTATACAGATGGTTAAACAATTATATGAAAAAGTATGGTAACATATTATGATATCTATGATAATAATAAATATAAAAATAATAATATATATAAAATAATAATAAATATAAAAATAATAATAAATATGGTTACGATTGCAATCCAAACATAGTAAGTCATCAATAATTGAAATCAATTTCTGATTCTATCTGAAACATGATAAATCTTCTGATTATTACTGCTATCCTTGTCATCATTAAACGTAGCCATTTATTTTCGGAAATATGGATAACGTCAGCATGAATCTCTGAGCACGTGGAGCATGGTCGCAATTCTATATAAAAAAAAAAAGCTTAATTCTATGGGCGTAGGTACGCGCACATACGTATCCACAAACCCTATACTACTATTCTTCTTTCTTTCTCCTCTATTGGAGACTTACTTGAGCGTCGGAGTGACTACGTAGAGGAACCTCTGGCCGTCATTCTAACAATCTCCTTCTCATTTTCTCCCGTTCATGCTCCTGCGAGTCTCTTCACAAGTCCTAATTGTTGTTAAGCGATTGACGACCAAGTCAACACCTACGGCTACTCATCGATGACTCATTTGTCGACGTTCTCAGGCAAGATCAAATTGGCATCATCTGTAGGATCATTGAGTTAAAACCTGAACTAAAATATTAAGATGGATGACACTGGCAGACCTAACGTCATCGCCATGGCAAAGGAGGAATTTGACAAGTTGGTTGCTATGATAGAGTATCCAGTGTTGCAAAGACAGTCTCAACAATCAACACCAATTGTGCCCAACCCTCCAACTAGACCCAACCCCAACTCAGAACCACCGGTTTAATGGTTCGAAACTGCCAGTTCGATGGTTCGAAATCGCCGATTCGACAGTTCTTAGGAGGTCAACCCTTAATCTTAACATTAACCATCCAAGATAGTTATAGTTCACATTTCAGAATAGTCGGTTCACTGTTCATGCACGGTTCATCATGATTCACGGTTCATTCACAGTTTATCAAGGTTCGCCACAGTTCAAGATTATTTATTTAAAAAATAAAAATGTAAATTCATAATAAAAACAGGTTTGCACTTATTTAAGTTTTCTATGTATCTCCTTGGTATAAGGAAATCAAAGTCCACGTAATTTTTTTACCTTTTTATTGTTTTACCTTATAAAGTAATGTTGTTACTTACTTCCATTTCCAGTTCCTGTAGTTTTTGTTCTTTCGATATCAAATTCTTTGACTTCGTCATCTGAAAGTTGCATTTCTTTGATTCTTTTTTCGACTCTAGTCCAATCATCGAGTAATGCTTAGACTTCCAATAAGTCGGGAGTCAAAGTCGATCGTTGTCCATCAAATATGTTACCATCAGCACTAAACGTCTATTCCACAGTAACTATTAATACTAGAAAAACTAAAATTTATTTGGCGATCATTGAGAGGACATGAAAGTTTTAAGTATTCTGTGAACACCACTTTAGGATAGTGAATTCTACTTCACTATTTTCTTCATTAAAATCAAAAGAAGTTATAAAATAATTCTTAAATTCCTATGTGAAACTTGAGGATCCTCGTGGGTGTTTCATTTATTCTTTTAATAAGATTTATGCTTTTATAAGTTTTAAATTATTACTACTAATATTTTGTGCTCAGAAATATTAGGGTTTAATTCAACTTCTAACATATTCCCTTAAACTTGAATCTTCCATACTCCAAGCATGAACCACAATCTTTAGAAATCATTAAATTTGAGTGGCTTTATAAAAATATCAATAACTTGATCCAAAGTCTTCACATACTCAAGTTCAACTTCTTTCTTTGCAATATATTCTCGAATAAAATGATATCTTGTGTCAATATGCTTGCTATGTACATGAAACATCGGATTCTTTCCTAAACTTTGAGCTGACTTATTATTAATCATGATTCTTGTAGCATCTTCTTGCTCCAAATGAAGTTCCTTTAACAATCTTCTCAACCATATAACATGACAAATGCAAGAAGTGGCTACAACATACTCTGCTTCACAACTGGAAAGTGTCATAATAGTTTGCTTTTTAAAACTCCACAAAATTACATTATTTCCTAAAAAGAATATATAAAACTAGTTATGATTTTTTATATCATCAATGTATCCTGCAAAATCACTATCATAATAGCCCGTCAACTTGTAGTTGCTAGAGGATGAAAAAATAATATCATAATCAAGAGTGCCTATAATATAACAGAGTATCCTCTTAGTTGCCAACATATTATCAAATTCAGTTGGATTCTTCATAAATCGACTCACAACTCCAACTATAAATAAAATATTAGGTCTTGTACAAGTCAAGTACCTCAAGCTCCCAATAAGACTTCTAAAAGCAGTTGAATCAATCTTATTTTCTCCTTTCTTCACTTTGGATAGTTGCACTCCAAATTTCATAAGGGTTGTAACGCCCGAAAATTCTCAAAACTATTTTAAAAATATTCCATGATTTTTCTGAAATTTTAGGATATTTTTACAGAATTTTTAGAATAGCGGAAGTAGCAAAAACAAATAGAAAGCAGCAACTCCTGAAATTAAACCGAGACCTATGGTTTCTGGATAATTCTAAACTTGATTGAACCCAATGAGGACGTCTTGAAAGAAGAAACATTTATATTTAAGTTTAAGTTGAATGAAATACCCTTAATATAAATAGAAAATTTAAGTGGGGTTTGGTTCATTGTTGTGTTGGTTCGACAACTTCTCCTTCACCCTAACCTCACAGCCACCTCTCCCTCTCTGGCCCAACTAGAGGCCTGGGTTCACCCCTAGGGCCAGGAGGACTTTCGTGACGACTTCGACATGAGGCTCCCTCCATGAGGAGGCATGAGGCCAGCGAGAAGATCGTCGAAGGATCGTCTCCTCCGAACCTAGCGATTAGAATCGTAAGAATTACGAACAAGAGTGAAAACCCCTCACCGGTATAAGTAGCTCTCGTGTGTTTATGCATTAGATTAGTTTTATGGAATTTTGTCAAGCAGTTTAAAACCTTGTTAGTTTTGGTTTCCCTGTATTTACATGCCATGAATTAGTATTCTATGCCTTAATCATGTTTAGTATGTTAGCCATTACCTCGTAGAATGTTTCCTTTAGCTTTTATAGTGTTGTGTAAAGGCTTTGGCACGCATCAGTGCTGAAATCAGACCCCTGGGCAAGAAATCAGAAACTCGAATCGATCAGCTGATCGATTCGAGAGTTTTCAATCGATTGAAGGATCGATTGGGCATCTGGTCTCGCGAACAGTAGGCATCTGGATCGATCCGCCGATCGATCCAGTAATTTCTGTCGCGAACAGAAGGCTCTGGGATCGATCAATGGATCGATTGACCATCTTGGATCGATCAGCCGATCGATCCAAATTATCGTCCCGGGCACAGTAGCATGCTGGATCGATCACTGGATCGATCCAACCTATGTTCCGCATACAGTAGCCGGCTGAGTCGATCACTGGATCGATCCGGCTATTCCAATCGATCCGTGGATCGATTGGGAGGTCTGATAACAGCTGGAAAACATATATTTCAGTTCCTTGACCATAGGGGATGTAGTATATGTTAGGTATACTTTAGATTACACTCCTTAGTACATGTAGCACCAAGAAATGTTAACAGCTTAGCAAAATTTTAATTAGTCCAGCTTCCATATCTAGTTCTAGAGATGGTCAGGGAATAGTTTAGCACAGCATAATGTGACGATCGACCTTATAGCCTAGTTAGTAGAAGGCGGGTCGTTACAGAGTGGTATCAGAGCAGTGTTCCATACTTCCTACACACACATCAGCATTGAGCCTACAGCTTCCAAGTAAGAATACCTCTACTTTATTTGTGTTTCTTGCTTTCTTGTATAGCTCATGTTTATAGATAAACTGCTGCATGATAGTATGTGATAGTATATAACATGATAACGATAGTTATACAATTATGATTGTAATAGTTATTCATGTTCTGTCCTCTACGTCTTTAGCAATGGCACGAGGACGCCCAGCTAGAAGGGCACTAGCTCGAGCCCCAGCAAGGGAGGCGTGATGCTCCCGGACCTTACGGCATTAGTGGCTCGATTTTAGCGGTAGCTGAGCGACAGCGAGGAGATAGCCACCCTCAAGGCTGAGTACCCCCACGTCACCCGGGCCGAACTGGCGACTCAAGTCTTAGAGGTTCCTCCTCACCCTCATGACCCCGGATCCCGGCAGGTGAGCCAAGAAAGGCTCTCGATCCGGTGGCGGAGTCAAGGCGGAGAACTTCTCGGGCACTAGTGAACCATGGGATGCACAAGCCTGGTTCAAAACAATGGAGAGCACGATGGAGCTTCTGGCCAGAACACGAGAAGGTGAAGTGTGCCTCCTTCTACCTGACAGGAGACGCACGCATGTGGTGGGAAAGAATCGAGCGGCGAGTGAACGGATGTTATGGGGCGACTTGAGAAGGAATTCTTGAAGAGTTCTTTCACATCTGGGTTACAAACCGCCACTATGACGAGTTCACGAGTTTCGTCGAGGCAACCTTCGGTTGAGGAAGTGAAGAAATTCAACAGGTTGGCTCGTCTATGCTCGGAGCTAGTCAGCACAGAGAAGGAGCGAATCCGGTTGATGCTCAAGATGCTGAGGCCGGAGATAGCGGTGAACGGGGCTGGTGGCATACATAGGCCACAAATCACGGAGGAGTTAGTGCTCTGACCACGAGCATTACCAGAATAGCATAAAGCAGCAGTCTCCTCGAGTCCGAAGGCCAAGGAAACTCACACTCAAAAGCAGCCAAGCCCAGCTCTAGCGGAAGGGACTCCAGCAGCAAGCGCAATCGGGGAGTGACCCAAAGGAGGACCATCTAGCGACCCGGTTATCCAAAGTGTGCTACTTGTGGAAATTCCACCTGGGTTTGTCGCAAGGGCACACGAGGATGTTTTGAATGTGGACAAGAAGGGCACATGGCCAGCGATGCCGAACAAGACGGTCTTCCTCGGCCGCAGTGATTAGTATGCAGGCGGCCCGGCTCGATTATATCGGATGAGGCCGCTCTAGAGGTCCACTTATCGGCCGGCAGATTAAAGCCCCTCCAGGTGATGGCGAATGCGGATCTACTCACTCACGGAGAGGACGTGCAATGCCTCGGCGGTTGTCACGAGTCAAATTAACATTTTACGGTATAGTGCTCTTTGTTCTATTTGATCTGGGGCCATTCATATATAGGATGTTCTCCGAAAAATTAGAAAGACCCTCGAGAGGAGATTTTCAGTGGCACTTTGAGGAGAGATCATGACATGCCGGAGGCGGTGGGGTCATTATAGCGAGACGAGCTCTTTGTGATTGGTGCTAGAGATGACCGACTATGGCGTGATCTTTGGAATGGACTTTCCGATCGGATACGGTGCTACCATAGTGGCGTAAGCGAGAAAGTCATCTTCCAACTGGCGGTGCAATTTGAATCTGATGAGGAACCAAAGAAGGCCAAGAAGTTTCTCTCAGCATGAAAGCATGAAGCTGGATTCGGGATGTACATGATTCCTAGCACACGTAGTCAACGCCACCAGGACAAGAACCAGCAGCTAGAAGAGGTTCGAGTCGTATGTGACTACCCAGCAGTCTTACCAGGCTTAGCACCGGACAGGGAGATTGACTTTGAGATAGAGCTCATTCCATGTGAATCCTATCTCCAAGCACCTTATCGCATGGCTCAGTGAGGCAGAAGGAACTTGAGCAACCACGAGGCTGCCTGCAAGGGTTTCACGCCCGAGTCACTCACCATGGGGGGCGCTTGTATTGTTCGTGAAGAAGAAGGACGGAAGCATCTCGTCATAGACTACAAATCAGAACCAAGTCACGATCAAACAGTATCCTTCCCGAATCGATGACTTTCGACCACCGAAGAACAGCAGTGTTCTCTAAGATAGATCTCAGATCATTATCAGGTGAAGGTTAAAGAAGGGATATACCCAAGACAACATTTAGAACCGGATACGGACACTACGAGTTCGTAGTCATGCCCTTTAGCGTGACCACTCCAGCTACATTCATAGATCTCATGAGCAGTATTCAGGGAGTATTTAGATAAGTTTGTTATTGTGTTTATCGATGACATTCTTGTCTATTCAGAACTCAGGAAGAACATTCAGCACCTGAAACTAGTATTGCAGACCCTTCAACACGCCAAGTTCACGAAATGTGAATTTTGGCTAGATCAGGTGTCCTTCTGGGTCACATCATCTCAAAGGATGGTATTATGGTAGATCCCGGCAAGATAGAAGCGTAAGTAGCTGGAAGAGACCTAAGGCGCCAGGAAATCGAGAGCTTCGGGATTAGCAAGATATTATGAAAGTTTAGAGGACTTCTCCGGATAGCCTCCCAATGGCAGCTCTTACAGAAAATAGGAAATTCGGTGGATGAGGGTGAGAACGACTTGAGTGAGCTAAAGGACCGATGCTCCCATTTTGGCTCTAGACAACACCTGACTTTGACATCTATAGTGATGCCTCTAAGTTGGGACTAGGAGATGGCAAGGTGATCGCCTATGCCTCCGGACAACTCAAGGATTATGAGAAGAATTATCCTACTCATGACCTTGAGCTTACAGATGATGTTCGCTCTCAAATTTGAGACATTATATGGAGCTCGGTCACGAGAGTGTATGTGATCATCGTAGTCAAGTACTTCTTCAGAAGGATCTGAACATGCGGCAGCGCAGAGATTGAGCTAGTCAAAGACTACGATATAGACATCCTCTACCATCCAGGGAAAGCCAATAAGGTAGCAGAAAATCCAATGCTACCTTGTTATCTCTTACGACCATGTCACCGCCCCTACAGGATTGTAGATTTCGGTCTCGAACTCATCGTTGGACAGCTCTACTATGACCTTAGAGTCTACCTTGCTGGTGATATTCAATCAGCTCAGGACCGCAAATTGAAAATCAAGCAAGGGCTGAGAATCAGAAAGTAGAAATTTCAATGTCCGATGGCGGGGTGTTGTATTTTGGTGACAGACTCTGTGTCCAGATCGGGAGGAGCTACGGAGACGGGTTTTAGATGAGGCTCACAAGACTCCTATGCGATGCATCCGTGTTCCACCAAAATGTCTCAAGACACGAAGAACCATTTTGGTGGCCGAATGAAGCAAGACATCGCCAGGATATGTTAGCATCCCTCACTGCCGAGGTCAAGGCGAACATCGGCGACCGAGAGGAGTTGCGGCCTATCTGATTCGAGAATGGAAGTGGGAGGATATCTCTATGGATTTCATAGTGGGACGCCCGAACCACGAATGGTTTTGACGCCATCCGGGTAATAGTCGACGGGTTGACTAAATCAGCCCTTCTTAGCTATCAAGATATCCTACTCCATGGAGAAGCTAGCTCGATTGTATCTCCGGAGATCGTGGACTACATGAGTCCCATGAACCATCATTTCGACGAGCGGTAGATTCATCACACACTCGGGAGTGTGTCGATCGGCGTTAGGCACTAAGTTAAAGTTGACCTGACATTCCATCCTCGACGGATGGTCGAGACGGAGAGAGTAATCGGTACTGAAGATATGCTCGAGCGAGTGCCTTAGACTTCAAGGAAGTTGGTGCAAATATCCGAGCTAGAATTTGCATACAACAACGGCTATCGAGCCACTATCGGCATGGCACCTTCGAGGCTCTCTATGGGCGGAGGTGATCTCAATCTGCTGGTATGAGAGTGGTGAATAAGCACTAGAACTTCAGACAGATCTAGTAGCGAGATACCACAGCCTATCATGATCCGCCGAGAGGATAGAGGCAGCTCGACCGCTGACTATCTTGATACAGCGCAGACCCTTAGAGTTTTCGGTGGAGATACAGTGTTCCTCAGAGTAGCTCCCATGAAGGGGTGATGCGTTTTGGGAAGAAGGGCAAACTTAGTCCTAGATATGTGGGACCATACCTTATCACGGAAAGAGTGGGCAAGGTAGCATATGAGCTAGAGCTACCCGAAATGTCACCGTCCACAACGTATTTCATGTCTCCATCGTGAAAAGCATACCCGATGCCACCCGGTGATTGAGCCTCGATCGAGTACAGATCCGCGAAGACACTATGATAGTCGGCCTATTGGATAATAGTTAAGTGCGGAACAAGGAAGTACCATTAGTCAAAGTCATTTGGCACAATCACACAGCAGAAGAGGCAACTTGGGAGACAGAAGCCAGCATGACTATTCTAAGTTCGAGGACGAACTTTTTATAAGGTATGGGGATTGTAACACCCGAAGATTCTCAAAACTATTTTAGAAATATTCTATGATTTTTCTGAAATTTTAGGATATTTTTACAGAATTTTTAGAGTAGCGGAAGTAGCAAAAACAAATAGAAAACGAAAACGGCCTAAGCGGGAATTGAACCCGAGACCTATGGTTTACGGATAATTCTAGTAACCAGTTGAACCCAGCAAGGCCGTGCTGAAAGGAAAGGGAAACATTTACATTTAAGTTTAAGTTGGGCCGAAATACCCACTTAATATAAATAGAAAATTTAAGTGGGGTTTGGTTCATTGTTGTGTTGGTTCGGCAACTTCTCCTTCACCCTAACCTCACCGACGCCACCTCTCCCTCTCCTCCCTCTCTTGGCGCCAACCACAAGAAGGCCTAGGGTTTCACCCCTAGGGCCATAGGAGGACTTTCCGGCGACGACTTCGACACGAGGACGCTCCCCTCCGCGAGAGGAACGCATAGACGCGAGAAGATCGTCGAAAGGATCGTCTCCTCCGGAAACCTAGCGATTAGAATCGTAAGAAATTACGAACACAAGGTAAGAAACCCCTCACCTGCAATATAAGTAGCTCTCGTGTGTTTCTTTTATGCATTAGATTAGTTTTATGGAATTTTGTCAGCATATAGTGTGTATTTTTAACTCTCCTCACAGATTTAGGGATTAGTGAGCATCTTTAGATGGGCTGAGCACGTGTATCCTCTGTAGATAGGGGTTTAGACGTTGCTGGGTGCCTAGAGGTGGTCTCCCCGATCAAGAGGAGAGTTAGAGAGCGCCAAATGCTCGACAAAATGCCTAGCACAGCCTTATGATACAGTGGGCATTTAGTTAAATGCCATAGAACATGTTAATTAGCATGATCAGTTTTATTTCAGCTTTTACGAGACTAGATGTCCGAATGGGTAGGCTCCCATAGTCGCCTCTAGGTTCAGACAACCTAGTTCTAGGTTCAGATAACCTAGATTCAAAAAATAATATTTCGATTTTTACTTTTCGTTGGCCTTTGCTTCGGATTAGACATCCATTGGGTTGGGCTCCCATAGTCATCCCTAGGTTTAGCTAACCTAGTAAACCCTACTAGATTCGGAACTTGCAATCCCGGATCTAGTTAGGGATGCGCGCACAGCAAGTACGGTTGCCAGGGCCCATCAGCAGCATGTTTAGTATTTTTACTTACTATATGTATATGGTTTTCAACCTTTCACAATTAGTTCGTGAATTCAGTACAGTCCTAGCAGTAACTCAGTATTAGCTTAGCTTAGTTTTTTTAGTATCAACTTAGTTCTCCATTGATACCATGTGATTGATATCATGTTCAGCTTTAGATATGCCATGATTGTATGCTTATATGTCATGCCATGTTTAGTTTATCCAGTATACTTAGCATATCCTTTCAAACAGCATGATTTAAAAATCATATTTGCATCGTATGCATGTTTTAGTGAGGTAGATGGTTTCTTACTAAGCTTTTTAGCTTACAGATACTATTTTCCTTATACTGCAGATACAGGAAAAAGGAAAATGAACTAGCAGTGGAGGCTGGAGGTCAATACAGATTAAGATGTGTGTGGAAGGAACTGGAATAAAGATACTAGGGATCTAGTTTTATTCTATTATGCATTAAAACATTTTCAGTATGCATTAGTACTCATAGCAAGCGTTATCTTATGTTTCTGTTAGTTGGTAAGAGAACAGTTTAAAACCTTGTTAGTTTTGGTTTCCCTGTATTTACATGCCATGAATTAGTATTTTATGCCTTAATCATGTTTAGTATGTTATCCATTACCTCGTAGAATGTTTCCTTTAGCTTTTATATTGTGTAAAGGCTTTGGCACGCATCAGTGCTGAAATCAGACCCCTGGGCACGAAATCAGAAACTCGAATCGATCAGATGATCGATTCGAGAGTTTCCAATCGATCGAAGGATCGATTGGGCATCCGATCTCGCGAACAGTAGGCGTCTGGATCAATCCGCCGATCGATCCAGCAATTTTTGTCGCAAACAGAAGCCTCTGGGATCAATCAATGGATCGATTGACCATCTTGGATCGATCAGCCGATCGATCCAAATTATCGTCCCGGGCACAGTAGCATGCTGGATCGATCACTGGATCGATCCAACCTATGTTCCGCATACAGTAGCCGGCTGAGTCGATCACTGGATCGATCCGGCTATTCCAATCGATCTGTGGATCGATTGGGAGGTCTGATAACAGCTGGAAAACATATATTTCAGTTCCTTGACCATAGGGGATGTAGTATATGTTAGGTATACTTTAGATTACACTCCTTAGTACATGTAGCACCAAGAAATGTTAATAGCTTAGCAAAATTTTAATTAGTCCAGCTTCCGTATCTAGTTCTAGAGATGGTCAGGGAATAGTTTAGCACAGCATAATGTGACGATCGGCCTTATAGCCTAGTTAGTAGAAGGCGGGTCGTTACAAGGGTATTAACTGGTTTGCAATTGAACATATTGAACTTCTTAAAAACCTCTTTCACATAACTTTCTTGTAAAATAGAAGTTTCATCCTCCATTACTTTACTTGGATTCCCAAGAAATATGGTATGAGTCTCATGGCAATCATCTCAAATTCATGACTCATGGCTATCTTGAATTCTTCAATCATTTTTTAGTTACTTCCTGTAAATATGAGATCATCCATACAAATGCAAATAAGTAAGAAACCCCCTAACCTAGTTCTTTCATATAGAGTGCATACTCATGGCTGCATCTCAAGAAATTATTTTTTTGCAAATACTTATTAAGTCGATTGTTCTAAGCTCTTAGCGCCGGTTTAAGACCATAAAGTGCCTTCTTTAGCTTCAAAACCTTGTCTTCATGCCCCTTAATCCAATAGGTTGCTCAATGTAAACATATTCATTAAAATAATCATTAAAATAGGTAGATATAATATCTAATTGATAAAATTTCCCATGATTTCGAATGGAAAGAGATATCAGCAAGCGAATTGTCTCCAATCAAGCTATCAGAGCAAATACCTCATCATAATCAATACCTTTTTTTTGCTTGTAACCTTTGGTAACAAGTTATGTTTTATACCTTTCTACTTCTTCATTGGCATTTTTCTTTATCTTGTACACTCATTTGACTCCAATAGTATCATGGTCTTTTAGAATAGATACTAACTCCCAAGTATCATTCTTCACAATGGCTTGCATTTCTTCATCCCTCGCTCCTCTCCATTTCTCATCCTCTTTTACTTCTTCAAATCTCAAATGGTCAACATCTGCAAGTAAATAAAACAAACTCATTTCATCAATAGCATGAGTTTCATTATAGATGTCATCAAGATTTTAATATTTTGGTGTCTTTTCTCTCGAAGATAATCTCAATGTGATTGATAACTTAGGTGCATGTGGAGTTGTTGGTGGAGTAGATTCCTCTTGGACTTCTTGTTCCATGTCAAAGTAAGGAAGAAAATCATAAAACCCTTCTTCTTCCTTAGAGCTCCAATCCCATAATGCATCTTCATTAAATTATACATCTCTGCTAATCGCAATTCTTCCTTTGTATAGATTGTACAACTTGTACCCCTTGGAATTTTCATCATATCCAATGGAAATAAGTTTCTAACTTCGATCATCAACCTTGGATCTTTCTTGTTCAGGGACATGTGAAAATGTAATGGATCCAAATACTCGTAGATGTGATATAGTTAGTTTCCACTCACTCCATGCTTCTTGAGATGTTACATTCTTCAAGCTCTTTGTTAGAGATCGATTTGAAAGATACACGGCACATGCCACAGCTTTAGCCCAAAACTCCTTACTCATGTCTTTAGACTTTAACAGACTCCTTGTCATATTAAGTATTGTCATATTCTTCCTTTCAGCAACTTCATTTTACTGGGGTGATCTTAGAACTGTGAAAAGACGACGAATTTCATCCAACTCACAAAAGTTGTTAAATTCATTAAATGTAAATTCACCACCCCTATCAATTCTTAATGCTTAAATTTTATATCTATTTTTTTTTAACAAGAGCTTTAAACTTTGTGAATGTACCAAATACCTCAAATTTTTACTTCGAAAAATAAACCCATGTCTTTGTATTGAAGTCATCAATAAAGAGCACAAAGTAATAGCTTTTACCAAGAGATTCGAGCTTGATAGGACCACAAACATAAGCATGGACAAGTTGGAGTGGTTTGGTTTCTCTTGAAATGGATTGCTTTGGAAAACTTTTTCTTGGATGCTTGCCTAGTAAGCATGCTTTACAAAATTGATCAAGGTGATCAATTTTTGGAATCCCTTTCACCATCTTGTGATCTCCCAAAGCTTTGAGTCCATCAAAATTCAAATGGCCAAACCACATATGCCAAATTCATGATGAATCCTGGATACATGTCTTCAAGCACATAGGTCCACAATTCTTCAAGTCCAATAAGAACATCCTATTCTTAGTCATAGACACCTTAGCAACGAGGTTAGAATCTTAATCTCATAGTTAAAGTATACAATCATTCATATGAATCTTGTAATTTCTTTCCAAAAGTTGACCAATACTTAAGATGTTACTAGTCAATTTTGAAACATAATAAACACCACAAAGTACTTTATGAACATCATTCTTTGTTTCAAGAAGAATTGTACCTTTACCTTCAATTTTTCACCTTTGTGTTGTCTCCAAAGCTTACAAAGTATTTATTGTTTGTATCAAGCTCCACAAATTTACTTTTATCACCTGTCATATGATTGCTAGCTTCATTATTAAGGTACCATGTGTTTACTTTTCTAATAAAGTCCTCCTTAAGTGTAAAAAAATAAGGATTACTCTGCATCATCTTCCTTGTTCTCCATTTGCCTCTTCATCTTCCATGTTTGATTGATACTCCCAAGCATAATGTCCAAACTTGTGACAAGCATAACATGCAATTTGAGATTTGTTTCTTCTATCATCATACCTCACATAGTTACCTCTTCCTCTTCTACTTCCACAACCTCTTGCAAATGTTTGATTTCTTTTATGAAACTACAAAGGTTGCTCATCTCTCCATTGACCACAGCATGTTTGATTTCTTTTATGAAACTACAAAGGTTGCTCATCTCTCCATTGACCACAGCCATGTACAACCTCAGCCTCTACCCTGTCCTTGGCCTTGACTTCTACTAGAACCACCTCCTTTGGTATTCAAATTGGTCTTTGCTTGTAGCACATGTTTTGATCGTTCTTGCTTTCCATGGTTCATCCTTTCTTCATGAACCTATAATGATTTGTTTAATTCATCAACAGTCATGATCTCCAAATCTTTGGACTCTTCAATTGCAACAACAACATGATTAAACTTTATGCTAAGAAAGCATAGTACCTCTTCAATTACCTGAACATCGGTCACAGTTTCTCCAAGTCTCTTCATTTGATTGATAATAGTAAAAACTCTTATAAAGTAATCGGAGATATGTTCACTCTTCATAAAGAGTGATTCAAACTCAGCTCTTAGAGTTTGAAGTCTACCTTCTTTACCTTGTCTACTCCCATAACATAGTTGTGAAGTGTCTCCCACGCTTTCTTTGATGTTGTCTCATTAGCTATTTTCACGAACATATCTTCATCCAAACCTTGATGGAGGATGTAAGAGCACCTTGATCTCTCTTTCATTCTTTCTCCAAAGCATCCTTTTGGTTTTGAGGTAGAGTTGTCACATCTAAGGGCTCTTTAAAACTATTTTCAACGATATCTCATACTCCTTGGGATCCAAGAATAGTCTTCATTCTAAGTGACCAATTCTCATAGTTGAGTTTGGTAAGTTAGGGATATTGGAAAAAAAAAAATTTTGATATCATTGACTCTTATACTACTTTGTTGAAAAGTGATGAACTCTCAAAAAACTTTTTAGGAAAAAAAAAGGAATTATACTATCATGACTTTATATTGAAAAAAATAAAAATACTTATCTTACAATTTCACATTATATATATATATATATATATATACACACACACAAACTCAAAAGCCATTTATGATCCCCGCAGATAGAACTCAAAACCGATTTTTATTAAATGGTATAATAAAATCAATCATATTTATCATCCCGTTTACATTTCCGTATACAATATAAAATAAAATGCCCAATTCACTGAGGGAAAGACAATAGTTGCTCGGGAGAAAAAATAAAAATAAAATAAAATAGGGGGATAAATCGCTGCGCAATTAAATAGAATTTGACTACTTCCAATTTACACTAGACAACTTCATTGTGGAGCAATAGTGGTTCTTCAGCTGGAGTCGCGACATTAGGCTTCCGTTTCCATAGGCTCTCCACAAAGCTGGACTGTCTCTTTGGGTCTGAGTTGGTGTAGTTGGTGTTGTCTGAGACTTTGGGTGTGGATGGATTCATGTTCTGTACGTGCTGAAGGCAAACCTGCACAGCATCATGCACTCTAACAAAGAACCATTCCACGCCGATCAGCTCTATGACTCTGGACCGGGACAGTAGAAGATGAACTCCTTGGTTTGGATTGGCAATGGCGATCTGAGAAGGAAACCTTAAATACTGAATGAACTTTTGTAGTAATACAAAATGATGTTTTGATAACAAATTATGATATGGTTTAGTAACCTGGATGCCTCTTGACTTGTACTCCTGATGCAAGTCCTTCAGAGTTTGAATTGCACTTGAGTCGATATGTGTAACAGCTGCAAAGGTTTATGGTTTGTTATATGAGATGATGGTAATTGACAGTGGCATGTGAATACACATTTTCCCTTCCTCATGCCATAAGTCAAACTATGAACCGCATCTCTGTTACCTTGAAAAAGCATCTCAAGCATTCTTTAATACTAAATGTAAGAAATAAGAGTATAAACTATAGTTTCCATCCATCAATTACTTTAGAGTTTAGGGGAGAGAGACTCATAAAGTTGCATAAGGAACTGCATCTATCTTTATCACTTTTCTTCCTTCCTGTCATATATTCCAAGTAAATAAGCCTTTGATGGTAACTTTCTTATTCCCTTCGAGACATTTGAAGTCCATAATTAGTGTGTTGACTTGAGTCATTCAATGATATTGATTGAATAGGAAAGAAAATTGTCCAGGCATATAAAATTATTTGGTCGAGAAGATAGAGAATATTAGTAGCAAATTAAGTTATTTAGAATTTTTGGAATAGCTAGATGGAGTGGTAAGGCTGATGGTGAATTGGCAATTATGCTTAATTATTATGAAAACAAGAGCAACGGTTCATGTATAGATGAGAGATCTTACGTGACATTTCAAGGATGATGAAATATATTCGTCCAACATCCGATCCACGTTTTGTGCTACCGTCAACATTTAGCTCATATTCACGTAATCTGGAAAAAGGTTGAATAATAATAAAAATTGTACTAAAATTTTTAGAGAGACTATAAGAAACAGAAGGCTAACTCCTTTCTGAAATTAACTTTTCTTGCAATTATAAATCTGAAAGAAAACTGGATCTCACCTGTCTTTAATATAACTTATATTTGCAAAATAGATTGGTGCGTCAATACGGATAACAACAATACCATTATACGTGTATGCTTCAGGGTATTGTACAACATTTCTATATACAGTGGTTCCAGGAAGACGTCCCAGCACAGCTGAAATAAAATACATCAACATATTAAGTACAAGTACTTGCAGCTACTTGTTAAGTCAATGCTTATATGGATTATTAGTTTAAAATCAAGTGGTTGCAACCATACTTATGTTTAACTAAACCTTATAGAGCTAGCATTATCCTACCTCGCAAGATGTTGGATTGAAATTAGCAAGACCAGATTAGTTAGTAACTGTGATGAAGAACAGCACTAGATTTAAGTGGGGAGAGAAGGGAGAAAGAGGGAAGAGGGGAAATTGGGAAGGGAAAAAAGGTTCATATATTCCAAAACATAAAATATAACCTGGTTCAGTACAATTAAAGCCTTCATGTCAGCTTATTCCTAGAAAGCATACTTAAAATTACTAAACTACTCTAAGCAACTACACTAAAAGACAACGTGCACAACGTAGCATACAAACAACTAAACTAAATTTCTGGTTCGCATAATTAAATCAATCTGGTTAAATCCAAAGCACGCTTAACCTAACATCATTATCTTTAGGGCCAGGTAAACCATTTAAAATTTCAAAAACAGTAGAGTAGTATGTTATTAACAGCCATTTTTTTAAAGCAAAAAAAAAGGTGTCCAAGGCAAGGTGATTTCCATAAGCCATGGATAACTCATGAAGATACTGCAAGTCTAAGAACCTGACCGAAAACCAAATAAGCAATTACAAAATAGATTAATATTAACTTCAAAAAAGAAAATCTGCACAAGTGGGTATATAAGCAATCAATGAACTGTGAAACATTCAGCAGATGCAAAGGTAATTTACAGCCTATCAATATCCATGTAACTTCTGAATATATAGTGAAACAAACAAAGCAGTGAATGAAAAAGTGATTCCTGTGTACCAAGACCAAATGCAAAACACCTATAGACGCTTAAACCAGAATGTGTTTTAAATGAATGTTTGATTCTTCAATAGGAAGTAGATAAACATAACTAATAGGTAGCTAGTTCCTCGCAGTGTACGATTTATAAGTATGAAACAGAGCCACAATATACAGAAGCACAAGTAATTAATTCAAAAATAAAACTCACCTATATGAGGATTTGCAGATTCGTAGATTACAAATGCAAGTGAGAAACCAACCTACAAAACATCAACTGTACTCAGTAGACATATTTCAGAACTTTTTTGTGTAAACTGCACTAATATGGACCATATGGTGATGGAATATTTAAGTCCTCAAACATATTAGGATGTTAGGGATAGGATGACATTAACCAACCACTATCTTAGGGGACTAATGACAGAAATCAGTTTTCATGTAAATCTATGGTATTAGGACTAGGAACGTAGAAAAGTTAGAAAGTAACTTCATGTTTAAGATAGGATGGCAAATATCACCTTTGACATCTAGTCACTCTTGGGCTTATTTTAGATGGTAACAACTAGCATTGTAAATTGTTAATGATTTACAAGAACCAGAGAATCTCTTGTTGAGTCCAAAAATAAGACAATTCTATTTTGGACAAACCAACAGTAAATTAATCTTTCAGATCATGTAGAATACATATTTTGCAAACACCATAATCTATCATTAACGATGCAGTACAGCTCTGACAAATCTAGTATTATTACCTTCCATTCTATGAGGTATTATTGGAGTTTCAGTTTGTGCTTTGGAACTGGTTCAATGATTAGGCATGCACAGACCATTATCAACACTTAGAAATGAATTTGTTTCACTCACACTGAATCAGATGCATGGTTTAACCAGAAGAAGTCATAGAAGTTAAAATATGATTTTTAAGTAACTATAAAACCAATAGTTACTATGGGATTCAGAAAATCCTGTATAATGGATTACATATATGAGAAAAAGTAATCAAACTATGTAATTATACAAAAGCTAAAACATGAATTGTGTATCTAAATAAACCAGATTTTAAAGATATGCCTGTATTCATATAAATCAGAGTTTAGAGAAATTGTCTACACTTGGATAAGCAGTGGAAAAATATAATAATACTCACCCCAACAAGAACGCCAATCTCAATGCTAAAGAATAATGTTATAATGAATGTAATCGACCAGAGACTAAAATCTTTCTTATCTACACGCCACAAGAAAATAGCTTCTTCATAATCCACCTAAAAAATATATATAAGTATGAATAATTCATTATAAATTTAAGCATTGGATGAATACTGAAGGTAGAGATATAGCCTACTAAGAATTATGTATGACTCTATGAGGCATGCATAAATTGTTAAAGATGACTCAGAACAGCAGTTAGACAAACCAATATTGTGACAACATTATTGTAACATAGTGGAGCATACAAGATTTCAACAGGTCATAAAAAGAACCAAACAAACATTCATAAAAATTAACTCATTCTAGGATGTTCTTAAAGCCCTAAGATTCTACTTAAACCACTACTTATTGGAACCTAATGAAAAACAAAGTTGGTTGGCAGGAGTCCATGATGCAGAAGTTATAAAGAAAAGGTTCTAGTCTAGCAATACAAATACCTGCAAATGTCAATAAATGCATCACAATATGCCACAAAGTGTTGCTAGTCATCTATGTTCATCTGGGAGTATTCTCCTCAGTTAAATTAAAGATTGAATGTAGAATGTGAAAGCAACACTAGTTAAAAGATGATAATATGTTGAAGAAGGTAAAACCAACAAGACCACATAATTACCGGCAATTCAAATGAAATGGTACATGCTAATGATTTAAGGGAAAAAACATGAATAATATACAAATATTATTCTTACTAGTCCCATGACAGCGGATATCACGATGGCAGCCAAAGCACACTGAAAAATAAGGACAAAAGGTTATGGTAAGCAAGAATATTCCCTAATGAAAAGTGCGCAACCAATACAAGGTGCAACTTAATGCATTTGATGCAGAAATTTCAACATTTATCAAATACAAGAATTGCCTATTTTCCTCTAAACAAAATTTTCAGAATAACAAATATACAATCAACAAAATGATATAAGCATTGGAAAATTATTCATTTGGTTGAGCAAAATGTCCATTCTGTTAAGCACATCATTCTTTAAACAAATTTCTACTGCTGACAACTTTAGAAAGATCCGTGACATGATCAAAACCAATTCCTTGAAAATTTTATGATTTCGTTCTAGGTATAAAGCAACAAATGCAGGGTATCAAAGCCCAACAATTTACCAAAGATAAATTAGAAGCAAAATAAGGCAGATTGTTTTATGTTTGTTCTAATAGCAATAGCCGGAGAGATCCTATCTATGCACCATCAGAAAGAGAATAATGAAAAAATAAGAAATTGACAAAAAAATGAAAATGAATAGGTACTTACTCTGACTATTGTAGCATATCATTTAACTCATACATCAGCCATATACTTTTTCTGTTCAATCAAGCTTACCATCGTAAGCAAGCTTATCTAGACCTAAAATCAGACTCAAGATAAAACTTTGCATAAAGACTAGGAGCATCCTCAAAATGATTAGCATAATTTCAACTGATCATCCTAATTATATGTCTGAAAAGGTGTCAAATACAAAAAAATACTCATTGAACTTTTTCAAGACTTGTGGAAATGAATAAAATTATGACTACCATCCTTACCAGTTTCTCAAGCCTTTTTTTACAACAATCAATTATATCCATTGCACAGATTACATTCAGTCACCAACATCTTCCTGAATATTTGAAAAGCTTGTACACAGGTAATCTGTCTAAGGATTAAAAAAGTTTCTCAGTTTTATTTGGTATTACTTGAGTTTCTTTAGATCTTAGACTTTACAAAATGTCTGTCCATCACTTTGCAAGGTGACGAATCTACCATCCAATTTCTTTGTTATTCGACAGATGGCAACATTTTTCTTTTCATACAAAAAGAACAAAACTCTTCTTTGGAGGTTTTCTACCTCATATCATGCAATTGAAAAACTCAGAATTGAGATCTCTATAAAACTAGATATCAATGGGAACAAGCTGAATCTAAAGATTTTGAAACAACACTGATACAATAATAAACAAGCATGGATCATAAACTAGAAAAATGCAATTCAAAAATGAATAGAGGTAAAGTACTACAGGGAGGAAGTTAGTCAGCAAGTCAATTTAGTTTTGGTACAAACTGTTACATGTCCTTTCAGTTATACATCCTTTTCTACTAACAAATATCTCCTTCAAAAGAACCCAAGCAAATCAAAATGCTCCAGTTGCTTCCTAATCAAGAAATACAACCCCAAATATATATTTTTTTTTATATTTTGGACAAATTAGAGCTACTGTTCCATTATAGTTAAAAATTCTCCAAGAACAAATTAGCTTGGGCAAAAACCTTCACGGTATGAGTACTTGTTGTTCTGTTGGTCATGCACCAGATGAAATAATTTATTTATTGTTCTTGTTGTAAAATGTAAACAACAGCAGAGATGATAGAGGTAGCTCTATGAAACTGTCATACCTGAGGGATCTCAGTGAAAAGTGGTGTCATAAATAAAAGAGCACATGACATTATAATTCCCATTACAATTCCAGATAACCCGGTTTGGGCACCACTCTCATTATTCACAGCTGACCTAGAAAAAGAACCTGTACAAATTTCTGAAATTTAATTCAACAAAAACAAGACTGTGTAATTTCATTGATATTAAACATATGGTAGGGAACAATGTCAGCTATGCCAGTTTGTTAGGGAAGAACAGTGTATCTTACCTGTTGAAGGGTATGAGGAGAAGAAAGACCCACAAATATTTGCCACACCAAGACCAAACAACTGCAAGAAAAATGTAGATTATGCATGAATAATGAAGCAATGTATTTTGTAGCAACACTTGAAGCTTCTAAATTACTTGAAAAAAATATATTTCAAATGCAACTTAGCAATGACAAAAAAAAACAAACACTACAAAATGTAGGTGGTGGTTGATAAAAGAAAATATAATTTCCACATAAGTAGTCAGTGATGATAAGTTTAGAAGTTATTATAAATGACTCTTACTTTAAATAAGCTTTTCTCCTTCTATTGATACATAAATAACCCAAAAAATTTCAAGTTACATGGACTTGCTTGCTCCAAATCTATATTCTCTGAGATCAATACTCTTAGTCTTATTGTAAGTCTTTTTCAACTGTCTACGCCGACCTTGAAGGTAAGCATCTGTAACAAAAAAAAGGGAGACAAAAGAAAGTGCATCTAGCCAAGGTTTAAATTTGTTGGTTTCAGTACAGGGAACGGTCTTGTTTTAGCGTCTACTTGCATTGAGACACATTACTGTTCAGCAAGGGTCACACTATGTTGACCTACTCTTCTTTGTTTTTCACTACTTCTTTCTTTTGCCTCCTCCTATGTTTCTGCCCTGTTCCTCATCTTCTTAAGCCTCATCTCTCTTCTCCTTACTCTATGTTGTCTCTTTCCCTAAGCCAAGAGAGGATGAAGAGAAAACAAAGAAAAAAAGGAGAGGAAGAATACTTTCTCTGGAGGTAGCTCATGTGCCCTTCCAACCACTGTCGGAGTCATTCTTCCCAGTACATGGCAAGTTAGGCACTCATGTGATATGGGGTGATGCAAGGCTGGTATAGTATAGCATGGGTTAGCCATGAAACATCTGATGTTAACAATTAGGAATTTTCCCATTAGTGGAAATGGCAGTATTTGTTTCCAAAGCACTTCACTTTATGTTCATTTCTTACATCTTCCAATTATTCCAATCTGTCTTTTTGCATAATAATAGCACTCTAGGAGATCTAGCCTTTCTGTGGCTTATGTTACATGACAATTAGTAACTAATTTTAAATCATAACTATTCTGGAAATGATCATCCAAGGTTAACCCCACAAATGAAAGAGTTACATTCAGGATCAACTTGTCATTTAAATTGAAGTACCCACCCTCCTATATTTAGTTAAACCAATAAGATTATATTGCTTGTTAATATATCATGAAGGCCGGATAACAATGCAAAGCAGCAATGTATTAGCAATTATTAGCATGAAGAAGAGATTGTTCTAGAAAGTATATAGTTGTCAAAGATCTTGAAATTCATTACAATGTGTCATGTGCAACTAATGAAAGTAGGCTTCATTGTTAATTTTCCAAAACATCACCTCTTGATTTGAATCTAGATCATATCCATTTTTCACAGCCAAGGCTTTAGCAATGCCCACAGATTCCTGATTTGCATTGTGATATTAGTTTTAAATAAAGGCATAATATAACTGGGAGGACAGAAAAAGATCTCAAATAGTGTTTACCAAAATGGCCACGCCGGTAATGAGTAATGCAGTTGGAATTAGGGACATTACATTCTCAAATCCTCTAGGAATGGAGAACTTCGGAAGTCCCTGAGGTATATCACCTACCTAATAAAGAGTATGCAATTTAGATACCTGTTTGTGATCTCACATTAATCATTTCAAAACATTAAGCTCAATCAGATTGTGCATAGTCAAGAATTACATGAAACAGACAAAAAGAATCATTAAACTAGTTCCAAGATGCCTTTTAACGCAATAAAATACCTTAAGTTTTTCCTCAAGCTAGTTTAGATGATAAAAATGGATATAAACTAGTAAGTCAAAAGAATATGGAATCTCAAAAGATAACTAAACTGAAGAAAATTAGAGTTTCAATTATTTCAATAAAAATTTTCTGTATCTGTTGAAGTTATAGGTAGTCTTCCTATATGCTTGAACCATTTCAGATGGCCTGTCATAGGGAAATTTGCATGTCTCCTTTTTCTACACAAATCCCTAAGGAATTAGCACTGCCATACTATTACTGAGAGAATAGAAGAATATAGCAAATCAAAATTAAATTTGACTGAAACCTTTGCACAAAAGTTATCTGATTATCTAATTTTGTGCTTATGCAGTCTTTTTTTTGTGTTGAAATAAATAAATCATGGTTTAAATTTAAAGTAATGTCAGGCGACACATTTGAAATTTACTGGTCTAGTACCAAAACTTGATGCTAATCAACATAGATAATTTCTCCTATATTGCCCATGCCACCCATTCCAACACTCATAGTCTCTGACATATGTCAAATCTTGTCGAGATTAATTCAACTTTTATCTGAAATTCTTTTTAAAAGTTATCTTAATTGCTATAGTTTTATTTAAAATAAAGTTAATAAATTTAATGGTTCAAGATTAAAGGAGTAGATTTTATCTCAATTCATCCCAGCATGCATTGAAGTAAAATATAATTTTTTAAAAAATTCAATTATCTAAGTGATATAGTCTTATTTTAAAAAATAAACAATTTAAGTGAAAGAATTAAATAAGTAAAATTCATTTGAATTCATTTCATGCTTTAACACATGTCAAAGTGTGTCGAGTATTAGCAAGTAAAATATAAAACATGACGATCAATCTTTTTAGATCAATTTTAAAAGCAAATATCCTAGGTTGAAGCGAATTAAAGAAGAAAAAGTCATCTAAATTCATCTCATCACACCTCAATGCGTGAGAAGCGTGTTGGGTGCCAACATGCTTCAATGTTAAAAGCATATCATTCCAGCCGGAATAAAAACTTAGTGTTAAAAGCAAACAATTCCAACTCAGGACAAAAATTTAGGCACATAATGATACTTGAAAGTTTGAAATGAATGATTGTGGGTTTCCTGATATCCTTCATCAAATAATACTTTGTTATACAAGGTGCTATTAGCCTTGGTCATTCATATCCAAGCGATCACTTGTAAGCACTACAGCTGATGCATAGAGATAATACCAGGTGCATAAGAAATTAGTCAACTTTGTCTTTTGACAAGATTGCATCCATTTGTATTCTCATAGGCCTAAATTGTCTAAGTTTACAGGGAGTAACTGTAAAAAAACAGATTATTGCACCATTTTAATCTGACTCTAACTTCCATGTTTTTACAACTAGCAACTGAAGTACTATTGCATTTTAGAAAGCTTCAAATGCAAGAAAATTTATGACTTAAGGCACCTTACCACTGAAATTGAATGTGGATGAAATATTTTGACAAAGATTGTGCCAACTATGACTGGTGTAAGTGGGCCAGCTGCTCTCACACTCCTAAATTTCTTGTTTGTTTTCCCCTGCATGTTAAAATTGTATCTGAATGGTTCTGAAATATATTATTGATATGGGCATATTGATTGCTATTAATCAGTAGGTGTCATATAAATTGTACTACCATGTGTTTCATCACAAGCAGAATTACAAGGAAAACAGATCCCATCACGAAGGGCGGCCATGAAAACTGATGATGAAAACAAACAAACAAACATTTCTCAGTGAGTAGAATTTAATGAATTTTTAAAACAAGATAAAAGGAAATTATAACAACAATAATAACAAGTCATGAGCCCCATAATTTGGGTACTCTGTGTAAGGTCAAATCTCTAGAAATATGTGCATCTTTTAGATACCTATATTTCCCTCAACAGAATTTGTAAATGGAGAAAGCAGTAAAAAAGAAATCATACATAAATCAAGAAACAAGCACAGCAGCAGGAAAAAAAGAACAATCAAAAACTGTTAGTGTCAACATGGAGTCAAAACAGCCGCATGATGTAGATGTTTCCTGTAAAATTATGACTTAACTAATGAAAGTACACCAGAAAGAATACAATCTAATTATACCGTTCAATCTGAGCAAAATTACAACAAAATCATAATATCATCCTGAGTCCTGATTACATTAACTATGATGAGCATTTATCACAAAATTTGGTAATCATGATTCTGATTTGTTGGTTTCCAGGGGGAATAAAGTATATCTATAATAATGCGCCAACTATATGAATAATTACTATTGCATGATTTTTATATATTTAAGTGGATGATAACAAACTATATTTTTATACAGATTCACATGATTTTTTCCCAAAGTATTAAAAATGTCTTGAACAAAATTTCTTCTTGTAGCCACTACCAGGTAAATCTTGGCATCTTAAATGGCTTTTGAATTGTTACATAAGCTAACAAATACCATCAAAAAGATAGGCTTCTAAACAAGTCAAAGACGACAAGAATAACAAGAAAACTACAAAAAGGATTTGATACAAAATTACCAAAATAAGTGGAAAAGAGCAATAATTAGGAACGTCTACTATTATTTATAACCAAGAAACTGTAAACTATTGAATTGAATACCAAGGTCAATCTTCAACTTATCATTCTAAATATATTATAGGTTTATTTCATGAAAAAAAGGGGGAAACAACTTGTGTATGTGAAGCAAAACAAATATCAAGGAGTTAAATGGGTGCCAATCCAGGTCAAGGGAAATTATGAAGTTCTGTGTTGAATGTGGAATTTGCTTCATAGAAGCATTTTATTAGCCAATTCATGGACTTCATACTCACAAACTCGCGTGGAACTAAATTTTCATTTGGCATATCACCAGCAACCGCTCAATCAACAACTTTGTTGCATGGAAGAACAATTTGAGTTCAAAAAATGGCATTCAAAATCCATATTTGCCACTAAATATGTATTATTCAATGAAAAAAAAAACGCTTAGATAAACATTTATAGTAAATCTCCCATGCAATGTTAGATGACCTTGAAATCATTGGTGTAATAAGCAAATGTTTATTCTGATGACTGTTAACAAGTCATCATAATTTGCAATACGTATGTGGATGCCTATGTTTATAGTGATTGGCCAAATAAAAGTAAATAGAGAGATATATGAAATCAGTTGGACACATAATAGTTGAAGTTTCACCTAATTAAATTCCACCAACTCTTAAATTTTGTTGGCAAAGAAAACAAAAAGGATAAAACAAGAGCAAGGAGAAGGGGTCATAAATATTAACAATCTCTTATCAGCATCAGCCAAACGAATCAAGGATAAAATAAATTCAAAAAACAATAGAGTAAAAAAGACATGGAATGATCAATTATCTTCTTTTGGTTGATTTTGCATTGGCCAAGAAGTTGGATGCATATATAAGAAGGCACATATTTCGCAAGTTGTAAATGAGATGATTCACCCGATTAACTGAAGCATCTGGTGATAGTATAATTCTTACAGAACACACATTGCCATATTACTCAACAAGAAATAAAAAAGTGATTTAAGAACAGATAAATCCACAAATGGGATCCTCACTTTACCAGCACCAGCAATTATGCTTTTGACTAGAGGTATTATTTTGCTGCTGAGAACTATAGGGTATCCGAGGAAGTATTTTAACTGGGATAATGCAATTACAATGGCTGAAGCAGTTGTGAAGCCTGATATCACAGAGTGATTAACAAAACGGATCAGCCATCCAAGCCTGTAGAATTACATATGTTAGTATTAATGAAAGCATTCTCTCAATTTCTATTTGGCGGACATGCCGATTTGCAGTCAACGCACACAAGCAATCATGTCCATTTTGCAGATGAAGACAACGGGATAGTTCAGTTACCGTAATAAGCCCATTAAACTTTCAAATACGCCAACCATGAGCGACATTAATATTGCCAGCTCCGTATACAACTTGTCTGAAGGATCAACGATGGGAGTGAGGACGTTGGACACTAAAAGGGAGGTCAAAGCCACCGGACCAACGGCAAGCTGGCGTGACGACCCGAATATGGCATACACAAATACTGGAACGAAACCACCATCTGCATAGAGCATTGTCTTAATAGAATAATTAGTGGACATCAATTGAGAGGAGATACGGTTGTGGTAACTACTGAACACTCACATAGTCCATAGATTGGATGAAGGCCTGCTAACTTTGCGTACGACATCGACTGCCATTTTCAAACAATTGAATCAAATTTACGAACGCTCAAAAGCAAATAGAGAGGAAAATGTCGAATTTCAATTAAGGTTACCCTTTCGGGGAAAATAACTATTCGATTTCCAAGAACGAAATGTAGAAAAATCCCCGCCTCGGACGATGTAGAAAGGAACAGCAAGGAAAGAAGATCAAACCTGCGGGACGAGCATGACGCCGACGGTGATACCAGCCATGAGGTCAGCTTGTAGGTATTCCTTAATCCGATACTTCCGCATCCATCGGGTGCAGGGGAGGAGGAGCTCCAGCCAGTCCATAGAGGACATGCCCCGGACCTTGGCCCCCCACCGCCCGTAGACGTCCGCCGACTGCGAGAGAGGGGAGGGCTCCGCGGGATGCTGCAGCGGGATCACCTTCACCGCTCGGCTTCCCCCCTCGCTGCCGAGGCTGCTGGCGCTGGCGACGCGAGTCACCTCCGCGGAGGCAGACGAGCCCTCCATGGCTCGATTTGCTTAGCTCGGACAACAACTGCCCCCAGCTCCTCTTCCCTAACTGCCAGAGACCAAGTCAAATCTCTCTCTCTCTCTCTCTCTCTCTCTCTCTCTCGTTCGCCCCACACATCCACCAATTGGCGGTCCTCTCCTGCATTTATGGACCACAATTTTGGTGCGTAATCTTAAAATCAACAAACATCCTGCCCTTTTTTGCAAACCACCGATCGTGTCAGACTTGTCCGCCTCATTTCCTCTTTTCCGGGGGGGCACTCCCTCACCCAACACTCCAACCGCCCAACGCGATTCATACTCATGGAAATACAAATAAAAATATAAATTGCATTGCACATTTGCACTTCACAAATTCGAAAACGATATTAATCTGAAATTTTATTTTTTTATAAAAAATAAGGACAAAATCAAGTTTAAGCTTAGACGCAAATCAAGCAAAGGCAATGATGAACTAATTATTAAGGTGATTTGCAAAAGGAAGCAGTTGAGTTGCTTGTTAGGTGAACATGGAACAACTTCGCACATCTCACTCAGGTTCCTTTCGAGTAGAAGCAGACTGATGCAAGGCCAAAAGCTTCAACCGCTAGCACAGGGATTGAAAGTGGCATGGTGCGAGAGAAAACTCTTTGAGCTCTGTGAAAATCTTGAGCTAAAATATTAATAATTTACACTGCCACGAAACTTATTGTAAGAAATATTTGGACTTGAAAAATTCGGCATTAGACAGGAAAGTTTGAATAAAAACATGTCATTTCGAGGAGCGCGTAGAAAGGCCAAAAACTAGCTTGCAAATAACGGAAACAGAAGGGCCTAACTAAAATTTTGGCATCCACGTGACGCTCGCAGAACAGGCAGGGGTCGCCCGAATTGGGTAACTAATGTTTTGGAGAGTTGGGGAATAAATGATCTGAGGGTCGTCCTCATTTGGATTTAAAATGTATCCAGATCGAGCCGCGTCCCCTGGACGGGAAAATGGACCAGATTCGTTAGAAGGGAACTCCGTATTATTGATTGAATCACCACTGGAAGTAATGAATGCGAGTTACGAAACATACCATCTGTGCCGTATTTAACGAATCACCTGCACTTACCGTTTCTAATTACCTAAATCGCCCCTTGTATATTTTATATGTACAAAAATCAAATATATATAATATTTTTTTATTTAATTATCACCAAAAGAGTGTTTCATTTTGAAAAAAAAAATATATTAAAAAATATTTAATCTCCATCTTTAGAGCTATACAGATTCTGGAAGTAGTTAATCGAGAGGTTTTTTTTTAAATTTCATGATCAAAGATCCTGAACTCGTTCCGATCTCCAAATTGGACATTGTCTGGGAATAAGAATGTCCATTTTATTTGGTCCGACTAAAAAAATCTGAAACAAATTTACTTTTTAATTTGGTTAAACGGGTTTACTTGAAATGCAATTAAGTTAGAGCATTTGTTATAGGAAAGGATGAAGTTATCAGTGAGCCGGATAATTGTAACGTAAAGCATTAGATAAATTTTTACTCTTAACTTGAAGTATGAAACAATTTTGAATAGATTTTAATGATTATATATTTAGAATTTTAATTATAAGCATGAAATTTATCATATTAGCGCTATAAAAAAATTGTTTTATTAAAAAATACTATACCAATTCAATTTAACTTGAATTTAACTGAGATAGATGGACAATTTCAGATTGTATTAGCTTAATTTATAAAGTTATTTAGTTTGAATCAATTTCTGAACGATAAACCAAAGTTAATTTATACAGATTCGAGTTAGTTTAGATTAATTTAATTAGATTGTAAAGCTCTCATCGTCCATGTGTTTCTGTTTTGGAAAAACGACAAAATTTACTTGAAGATATGATCCATGACACAGGTGATACACCACCTTTTTTTTTTGATGCAGTTTCTCCTACTATCTCCGTAATAGTTACAAAAGTCCAAATGCAGTTTCTACATGTCTGATATGAGATCAAAAACAAATATCACTATGAAATCAGAATTTCTCATATGAACAAGATGGTGTATTTCTTGATGCGCACACCTCAAGATGTCGTCTAGATGAAGCAAAGTCTATGTTTCGTTCATACTACAAACCAAACCGGCGTTAGAAACTAGGCATCTCTGCCTCTTCAAAGAAAAGACAATTCCTGAGCTATCAAGGGGATATATCTAATCAGGTAATGTATCTTTCTTGCTGCTCCTGAAGAAGCCTTGCAGAAGACTTAGCATCCAGATACAGAGTAGTTACTTCAACGAGATCAGCCTGCAAAAGTTGCGAAGGAGTTATTATAGTGAAACTACAAGTAAATGACTGATAGTGAGGCCTTCTTACCTTGCAAATCATGTCCCTTCCATTAGTTTTGGCCACAATGCTTGCAGGGGATAACAGCTGGATTGCATGCCTGAATACGTTGGCAGTTCAGTTAGTTTTATGAAATACAGATGGGAAACATAAATGATAGTGCAACGGAATGGCATGCACAAGGACCGTACCAAGGATTTGCCAAATGCCTTGAAATAAAATTAAAAGAAAAAAACAGAAACCAAAGAGATTCAATTTCAATATTGAAGCACGCTCCAAACTATAGATATTCAGCATATTGGGGCGTTCAAATATTCTTGCCGAATCATATTCAGCTGTTTTGGTCATGTCACTCATCTTGCATGATGAAGAGAACGAAATAAATGCACAAAGAAGTATCCAGCATATCAATTTATGAAGTGCTACAAAGAAAGGGGAAGAATAAAAGAAAGGAAAAAAGAGAACAAATCAAAGAAGGTGAACAAAGATAACAAAGAAGCTTGAAATTTATTTCAATATATAAATCCAAATATTCGCCATTGTAATATAAATAATACCAAATATTGGGGAAACAAATGTAAACATGACAAAAAATTAAGTTTTACCGGCTCATTACTTTTTACTTCATTATTTTAAATGAGAAGAAAAAGGAAGTAAAACATAAGTTGTACAGTTGTGTTGGCAAAATCCATCAACGTAAATGATTGTGAAGTGCAAGGAACCAGGAAAAGAGCATCCATATAATTGCAGACTATAGAACAGATGATATATTTATATTAAAACTGCACATTGGTGCTCTGCTATTCCAATAAGCATCATGCACACTAAGTATAGGAAAAAGGAATAAATTATATATACCTTAATGATGCTTGTTGGCCAATCTCCCCTAAGTAAGCTAGACTGTCTTCATCTATATCAATCTCTTCAACCTGAGCTCGAATAGCCAATATCTGTTCCAGATCACAAGCAATTGGAAATTGAAAAGGAAAAACAAGTTTAGTCCTCATCTTATGGCTATGTATAACGTCATTTTATGGCATTATGGAAGCAGATATAAAAACCTGGATCATTTCAGTGAGACCATAGGTTTCTGTCCTTATAATGACCAGTCGATCTAGCAAATCTACAGGAATGCCATGTGGACTAGTCATGTCAGTGCCCCTGAGCACAAGTAGAATCATAACAAATCAGAATGAGGCACTATAAAGGCCTAACGACATGAAAGGCCAAATGGCTAGGAAGGAAAAGTCTAAAAAACAACAGTGAGCATTCAAAGGACATGATGGAAATTCATAAAATATATAAAAAAAACAGGCAGCCCGGTGCACAAAGCTCCTGCCATGCGGGATCCCAGGGAAGAATCCATTAAAGGCAACCTTACCTTGCAAAGCAATAGACTGTTTCCAGGATCCGAAAAATATATAAATAAAAAATATGTAAATCAAAATTCACAAATTCAGAGAAAATGTGTCATTCTACATCAATATTCTCTCAATTAGTCAACAGTCATATAGGTCCTTATTCACCATAATAATAAACCAAAATTGGACTTGATGTTTTTTCCTTTTTTTACATCTACCTACTTTTTTCCATTATTATTCAGTATGTTCTCATACCTGACGGTACATATTCCTCTGTTGGTAGCAAAAATCACTATAGGTGATATTGTGCTCTCCAGAGCACGATTTAAGTAAGAAAAACATTCAATGTCTAGCATGTGAACCTGCACAAGAATTGCAATATTTCAGATGAAATTACTCAAGTCTAAGCAGCTGAGATCCCAAAAATGCAGAAGCAACTACCTCATCAATAAACAGCACACCAGGAACAAGCTCTGCTATGCCTTCATCAATATATTTATTAACAACCTGAACAACAAAAGTTTTAAATTCAGTTATTATTAAACATATCACCATATTAAAAGACATTAGGGAAAAGTTTATATGAATAAAAGGTAGGAAGCACAATATAAGAGTGTCATAAATAGAAACCTTATTAATTTCTTGTCGCAGTTTGTCAGTGATTTCAGTTTTACGAGGCTTCATCATCTGGCCCATAAGGGATAATATATCCTGTCCTCCTTGTGGACGAGCATTTGCAGCATCAAGATCATGTAGTGTAACATCCTATGAAACCATTAGAAAGAGTTATGCACTTGCTATCATGCTTGCATGACCTACTTCTAGAAATGAAACCACAAAATAGATGAAATTATTCATTGTGAATAACTGTGCTGCCATGACCATTAGAGTACATCATGTCTAGCAGTATGCAGTTAGCAAGGCCCTTATAACCCAATTACCACTACATAGTATTTGCAGTTACAAATAATTACTGTCAAAATATCCTCTTCAGAGATGTTCTGAAACAATAAAGGCTACATTGGATTCAAGCATTGCGATGCAATATGCCATAAATATCCAGGTCTGGTCAATGCTTATTTATTTTTGTTGCAGTTAGCAAGGCCCTTACAACCCAATTACCACTACATAGTATTTGCAGTTACAAATAATTACCGTCAAAATATCCTCTTAAGAGATGTTCTGAAACAATTAAGGCTACATTGGCTTGAAGCATTGTGATGCAATAGGTCATAAATATTCAGGTCTGGTAAATGCTTATTTATTTTTGTTGTGAAATCATTTATGTAAAACTTGGTTCTCTCCCTATCTTATGAATCTACATCTAAGTGATCTGTAAAAGATAGCATAATTAATTCAGAGAGTAGACAGTAGAACAGGGAGCTTCGAGTGAAACCGAGAGTATGGCCCAAGATCGACAGGCAGTTGCAAGCAGGTAGAGCAGCCGATGACAGCGTGGTCAGGTGTGTTGTTAACCAACCCTATGCAAAGACCAGGATAAAGAGAGGGAGAAGAAGAAGAGAGCGTGGAAGTTAGCAAAAGCCATTAGGGTGTGTTTGGTTCGAGATTATCCTTGATAACCTTGGTTATCCATCCAAGAATATCAACGAAGACCTTGTTTGGTTTATGTAATCGATGATTCTGGAGTAATGTTCCATACCCGACACATCTGCAAAAGGGGCATGCAACCCAGAATCGGAAAATTAAGATTTTTCTTGATTCCAGGGTTAACGAAATTTTTTTTACCCAAAATACCCTCGAATAAGAAAAAAATAAAATAAAAACTTTTAAAAAAATGTAAAAAAACATTAAAAAATAAAAAAACATAAAAAATTGAAAAATGTAAACAAATAAAAACATAAAAAAATATATAGAAAAAATTAAAAATAGAAAATAAAATAAAAACCCCTAAAAAATAAAAAAAATAGAAAAAATAAATGTAAAAAAAATTTAAAAAATTTAAAAAATAAAAAAAATGAAAAGAAATAAAAAAAATAAAAACACATAAAAATAAAGAAAAACATGACAAATAAAAAATAAAAAAAACGTAGAGTTTAAATAATAATAATAATAATATATGGTTGGTTTTGTAACTAAGGGTAATATAGTAAAATATTAAACTAGGTTATTTATTAATACCTTCAAACAAATAAATTTTTGTTGCATTACCTAGGTTGAACTAAACAACATTTGGTTATGCTTTATTCCCCATAACCTTGGTTATGTGATTACTTGGTAATCATATAACCAAGGTTATACATGATAACTTGAACCAAACGCACCCTTAGAGTAATTGAATTCTTGTGTGGTTATGCAGGGGGGCATGCAACTATAGCCTTGTGTAAATGTTAAGAGATTTAGGGTTGTTCATTATATGGTAATTTTGAACATATGGCAATTATACATATGTTGTGAATTGTAGAAGAGATATTATATGGTTTTATTATTTTGACTTAAGCTTGTGTTCTATTATTGAGTTACAAGAGACATAACATGTTTTAAGTATGCTAGAGTTTAAAACACATTTTTGTAATGTATGTATGGGCAAAATAGAGAAAAGGTTGTGTATAGCTGAGAAGGAATTGTGGTTTCCATTATAAACGAATATTGTAGTCAAAATTATAACAGATACAAAAATCTATTAACTCAAGTTTAGCTTAAACCTCATTTGGAGAAGTTAGCTGAAGGAAGCTGGGTAAGGAGAGTCTGGTCTAGTTGGACGATGGAACTGGCTAAGTATGGTAGAATTGCTTGGAATTCAATCAAAGTGCATTAGGTTTAACCAAGTGACAACCAGTTTGACCCAGGTAAAATTGAAGTGCAGTCACATTCAATGACTGGGATTGAATTAGCACTAGATTGTGAGATAAGGCGAATCAGGATTAATAGCTCCAGAATTGGCAAATTCTTAGATGATTGATCCAAAGTGGCCAGTAGTTTTTGCCCAGAAATAGCCTAGGTCACAGAGGTACTATAACAACTTTCTCTCGAAAAGTCTCATTCCACATGACTCTGGCTCCCTTTTTATGGGCCACAAAATATGTGCCCTGCCAATGGCAGCACTTCACGTAGCTTAGCGTTCAGATAGATGCTGAATGTTTTTTTGGTGGACTTTAACTATTCACACTCTTAACAAGCCATGTATCTCCTTCTAACTCGTTGCCCCTTAAGACACACAGATTAATCCTTGTTCATACTTTTGAACGCCTCAATTCACATGTGTTGTCCATCTAGTAGTGGCTCATAGAATTAGTGGCAATTTACCCATACCAGTTACCTCCTCACATAAATTTTAATGAAGTGTTTTTGCGTCACAGCCTCACTTGAGTCACAATCTTCTATGATAATTGTCATTTTTTAGTCACGACCTTACTTAACTTCTTTCTTCCTTTTAATGGCAATGTCATATTGTCATCTATATAAAACATTCCTAATTAAACAAATTTCGGCTGCAGAAGTTCTCTACCCAAGTTTTCTTTCAGTTAATTTTTTACCAGAGTATTTTTTCACCACCTTAATAAGCATTTGCTGTTCTTATTCCTTTTCACCACATCCTTGCTTAATTATTTACATAGAGTTTCATTTTCACATGCACTACACAACATGCACACCCCTTCCATGCGCCTGATTTTAAATCAAAAGTTGCTCTTGCTCTACTCTCCAACTGAGATCACCTCAGCCAAACTAAACCCTATATTTATCTTGAACTCGATCTCAGCTAAACTGAACCTAACTCAGCCAACTTGCACTATCCAATTCTCCCAAGTTCATCTTGTTGGAACAGCAAACGCCCATTCTGGTTCTTTTCTGCATCCAAAATCAATTGAAGCGAAAAATATTCATACAGGAGAAAACAGCTTCGAATGGGGCATGTTTCATAGCAGACCTTCCACAATAACTAAATCCAAGCTTGAAAAGATTAGAAGCAGGTTCATACGGGAGCAAAAAGCATCAAATGGGACAAGTTTTATGGCAGACCTTCCACGTTAACTAAATCCAAGCTTGAAAAGATTAGAATCAAGTACTGTATTCTAAAATTCCATGACGTTAGACCCTCATTCCCTCTTCATCTCATATCTTACAACTACTAAACAACTAGGATGCAAGCATTAGTCAATTTGCTCTCAATTCTTGGTGCCGCCTTGAAATCCTTTTGCCTAAAGGTGTTGTCTTAGGAATCTAAGTGACTAACAGAATATTCTGCCATGGGTATGGTGTCTACTTCACTCAGGGATGCCACATCTCACCAGAACAGGATGGAAAATAAAAGGAATAGCAATGTCTATCAAGAAATCAACACGGGTGGTTCACCATGATTCATTGCTCAGCATCCTCCTGGGACTCAATGTAGAGGAATAGTGTGATGCAAAAAAAAAAATTGTCAGAACATATTTGCACCCCACTTAAGACCTACTGTGAAGAAAACCTCATAACAACATGACTCTGAGGCTCCTCCATTATGATCCCTATACAAAGTTGCCACTTTGCCATGTCCAACTTGTTTTTATGATACTACCTTTTCATGTAGATATGGATGTCAATACAACAAATCTATAAAGGTGAAAATTACTTCAGTAGTAACAAATATTGACCCAAAAAAATTAGTAACAAAATGTCACGGTAATGTATAGCATATTATGGAGAAAATTAACAGATTATTTAAAAAATAATTAGTAACAAAATGAATATTATGGAGAAAATAAAAAGGAGGGACATCTGTTTTTTTATTTTTTTTCAAAACAAAAAAAAAATTAGGCAAAACTTGATACCTATTTCAATAATTTAGTTAATTTTAATCTAACTTCATCCGACTCTATTATCTTTTTAATTGTGCAGTTGGTAGATTGTTGTGATATATTCAGGTATAAAATTATCTTATTAATTGATACAGTGAATCAGGAGTTGAGGTGGAAATCAAGAAGATTAGCTAATAAGACGGTCAAGGTCAAGGAAGGGTCAACATCAAGAGTAATCATGCTACCCGAGTTCCTCCCATGAATATGAGACAATGTCGATCGACTGACTCCTAGTGGACGAACATTTTATTCAATCGGATGATCGAATCTCGAGTCCTCTTAATTTAATTGGATCCTGAGTCTTCCTGATTTAATCGACCCTCTATATCTATTACCCAACTGAACTCCTTGTCCTATTGAGACCAAGTCCTCAACAATCGGGGGTAATCATACTACCCAAGTTCCTCCCATGAATATGGGACAAGACCGACCAACTGACTCCGAGTGGATGAACATTTTATCTGATCGAATCCCGAGTCCTCTTAATTTAATTGGATTCTGAGCCTCTCTGGTTTGATCGTTCCCTTTGGACCTATTATCCGATTAAACTCCTTGTCTAATCAGAGGCCAAGTCTTCGAGGTGTCTAACCTTTCGTAGCCGACTAGACCCGTTAAAGAGTGAATAACAGAAGAGACTCGGCTAGCCCACCGTTGAAGTGCACCAATGACCCAAAAAAAATTAGTAACAAAATGTCCCGGTAATGTATAGCATATTATGGAGAAAATTAGCAGATTATTTAAATGTGGCATGATCAATAAAACTAACTTTATAACATTATACTATCTTTTGTTAATTATTGAAGCGGCATTTAATGTTTCTATTATTATGTCAATTTTTCATATTCTTCAATTCTATGATATAATATCTTTAATAATTTTACTAATTTATGTACTATTTTTAAGAAATATTTTACTGTAATGCAGGATAGATGTAAAAAAATCATTTACTTTCTGGATGGAAGACAAACTCCGAAATCTAATTGACAGCGAGGGCATTTTTTGATCATATAAGTGAATACTTGGCTAAAAGTAGCTTCCCCCCAATATCTCTTCTTGTCTATTTCCTTTTGATTCTCTTCCCATATGAACAGAATAGCACTTCTTTTCAAAATAAAAAAAAATCTCTGGTTACTCCCCTGAGAATGATCAAAATTTATCATACAGATTGGCAAGCATGCTGATTGATGGCTGCTTCCGGAGATGGCAAAAGAATTCGAGAAGATCATAAAACCAAATCATTTTATTAGCCAAATTATAGTAGAACAGTACTGGATTCTATATTTTAAATGATTCTAAAATAGACAAAGATGTAAAACTAATTAGCCATTGGCAATGTGAATGTCAACATTAAAACCCAAGCATTCTGAATGACATACAGTGTGGATATTAGTCTATGTAAATGATATCCATATAGAAGACATTCATTTTTCAGTCTCAAGATTACAAAATACGGAACTACATGTCGACTCATGTATAGTCAGCATAAAAATGGGTTGAGAGACTAGTAATGAAGTACCTGTACTATCTCTTTTTTTTTATGAACTTCCCCTTTAGGAATAGGAACATACTCTTCCGCCTCGAGATCATATTCTGTAGCAAAAGCATCACATCTACCTACTCTTTTTACTGCACCACTATTTGCTTCAATGTAGATAACATCACCAACAGAAACCTGCAAAGAAGTTAAAATAACAAGAAACTCAAATGAATGACAAATATAATCTTGGATAGCATGTATGATGACAGAATGATAAAGGAACCACTTAAGATATAGAGGAAATAGAATGTCTTGAACTATCTAAAATATGCCTTATTATGATGAAATAGAATACGACGGGATTTGAAGTTAATTTCCACATCTTTAAGCAGTAAAAGAGTCTCCTTAATAGGAAAAAAAAAATTGAAGAAGCTCGCATTTTCTGAACTATAATTATAGTGAAAAGGAACATTGTTTCATGAAATAACTAGAGAACAGACAAAAGAACAATAAATTCACAACATTCTTTTATAAAATTGCTAGAGAAAGGATAGAAGAAAATTCATTCCAAAAAACACTATATTACCTTTTCTTTTATCAAAGCATCATAAATAGTTGGATCTAACTTCAGCTGTTTGGTTCCCTTAACAGTCTTTAACCCAATGATTACATGACTAATGCTTTGCCCATACCCACCAGTTAAATTATCACTCTCTTCTGGCGAAAGTTCTGTTACCTGAAACAAGGATAAGATTGTCAAACAAGAAATAAAGACGAATTACAAATAAGAATTTGCAGTAAAGAAAAAAACCCAAAGAAATTAGAGAATCGATTATCCTAAGGAACCAAGTTGAAAATTATGGTGTCAAAATTAGTGAGCAGCACCTCTCCTTCATAAACTTCCTTGGTTTCTTTAATTCGAAGACCAATAGCCCTTCTAAAATTCTCCATAAGAACCTCAGTTTTCTTGACCTCGGATGAGTACACTTCTGATCCAACCATAGGGCAAAAGGGAACCTAAAAAAATCACGTTCAGTAAAAGAACAACATAAACCCTAAAAAAATGAAAGGGTTACTTAACTAACACAAACCATATCCAACATGAGTGTTTCCAAGATGCAAAAATTAGTAAAGATATCTCACTGACTATCTAATTGTGTTTCTAATTGGCATCAAAAACAGTCACATTTGAAGGCCCTAAGAGTATCACAAATTTCATATTATGATATTCCATTATAGACGCCATAAAACTGGATATCAATACTAAATGTGAAAATTGACCATTAGTTTGGTATAGTATTCTGAATCAAGGCAAACTATAGTTAATTTATAAATTATAACCTGACGTGGAAATTCCATGATGGTTCATGAGGAATAGGAAAAGATTAGCAGCGGAGAATACCTTGCTCCCAAGCTCCTGAGAAATGCCTAGAGATAGGGCAGTTTTTCCAGTGCTAGGAGGCCCAGCAAGCAGAAGTGCTCTTCCAGCCATCTTCTTCTGCCTTATCATATCCACCACAATGCCCGCTGCCTCTCTAGCAGCCACCTGCCCGACGAACCCGGCAGCCAAAGGAATTGCATTTCCAGAAGCCTAACAGGCATTAAGATATCAATATAAATACCATGTTTCGATCTCTCCGCCAATATTTAAGCAGTAAAAAGAAATGCAAGAGTAACTTCACTTAGCAAGACTACTACTCCTGCCAGATTCCGCAGTCCACCAACCAAAGGCGTAAAGTCGAAATCAGAAAAACTAAAAGTAAGAAACCCTAGAGCCTAAAAACCGGAACTAAGAACTAGAACAAGAAACAAAAGAGAGATTGAGATGCTAGAATAATACATCGAGGCCGAGGCCTTTGATGTGGGTGTGGGTAGCGATGCGCTGCTTCCTCGAGGTGGATTGGACCTCGTCGATCTTCATTTAGTTGCTGCTGCTGCTTCGCGTAGCTTGCGGTCGCCTCTTGACAGGGGTACAAAGAGCGCGCGGCCTGGACCGAGCGAGGTATTGAAATTCTAGTGATGCCCTACAAATTTGCACGACAAATGGAGTTGGAATTCCACCGAGAGAGATAAATAAACACTTCATGTCGATTGGGCCAAGGTAGCGCGTTCCTACCCGCTTAGCCCAGCCCAGCATGCCCGAGCTCCAGCACCAGGAGAGAGACAGTGCCAGACTCGAGTCCGCCGAGCCTGATACAATCCATGATGAGCATTTATTATATTCAATATGATCCTCTATGTTATTTGTTTTTTTTTTTATAATGCTAAATAGTCATAATTTGGTATATGTATATATGGACATTTTAGTAATATTATATGTATATATTAATTACATGCATTACAAAATTTATTATTTTTTTTTTACTACTTGGATGCCAATTTTTAAGGCTTCTTTAATGGTTAAAATCTTACAAAATCTTTTTTTAGTCTTTTAAGATAAAAAAAAAACACTTCAACTTTTTGTTTTTTATTTAATATTTCTATATATAATTTTCATGATTAATTTATATCCTCACATATATAGTTAATTTTGAGATAAAAGAGGACTTTAAAATTTAACTACCGTTCTTAAACTACAAAATTCATCTCCACAATGATTAAAACTTTTTTCATTTTACAAACATCTGTGAACTAAATATTTACCTTCGTTAATAAAGTTAAATAGTCGTTGTAGCAGGGCCAAAAGGATCGAATGGTTAGGAAATCTTCTTCATTGTTCACCAGCCGTGGGGCACCTTCTTTCTTTGACTTTAATCATTCCAACTCTTTCAGGGACATGTTTGCTTGATTTCTGGTTTAATTATATTGATCTGCTACTTTCTAACCAAGGAATCAGAATATTGTCCTCGAGTGAGCTCAGCCAATGATTTTTCAAAGCAAATCGTCTCAAAAGCAGGTTGTAGGCTAGTGCTGTCCTGATTAAACACTTTCTATATTTTATTTATACTGATCATTTAATCATATCAAACACTTTCTTTGATATTGAGCAATTACAGGTTTAGTATTAACATCTTGAATCAGATGGAAACTAGCTACACTCCGTAATTCAATATTTCAATGACTAAAGTTCGAAATCCTTAAGATTATAGTAAATCTGTTTTTGACTTTCTTCAAAACAGACAGACACACAAAGTCATAGTGCAATTCCAGTATTTTCTCACGTTCATTTTATTGCGGCCTAGCTAGATCATTCACGCGCCACGTTCTTCACAATCCATCCGGCGCAATCTTTGCGACATTAAGCAAACAAAATCCAACATCGCTCGAGCTCTTCCTCGAGGAATCCTTCTGTTGAGACTTCTTGCAGTGCGCAATTGCTCCCTTGATCGACGTCTCCGCGTCGGAGTTCACGCTGCTGCTCCTCTTCAGCACCGCCGAATTCACGCTCGAGAAGGACGAGGAGGACTCGGACCAGTTGCGCGATGAGGAGCTCCAAGACTTGCTCGGCGATTGCCAGATACTCGAACTAGAAAAGGACCGCCTGTGATCCTGCTTCTGTATTTCCGTGGCTTTCCCTTTTCTCTTCGAGCCCTCCTTGACTTTAGAGAGCCAAGATTTGTGGAGCAGAGACTTGAGATATGCTTTGGAAACTAATGCGGCAGCTTCTTTAATGGACTTGAGCTTCTGGCTCCACGACCTCTTGGACTGCGGTCGGATGAGCTCTTCCTGCCGGCAGTCATGGAAGAAGAAGTCCTCGAGGCCGATCTCTCCGCCGACGAAGCAGGCGGCGGCGGCGGCGGCTGGGGAGGCATTGCACGACATATACGGGGTTGAGCCGGCGCTTGCTCTGGGGGTTCTCGTGGCCTTCTTCTCCTCAATCTGATCGTGTATCAGGCGGAGAGGAAGTAGCTTGCCCTTGTAGAAGAGCTCGTCGGCAGGGGATGGCTTGTGTAGATTGGAATTCATTTGGAATTGGAATTCGATCAGCGAAGAAGATTTGAATTCCATATCAATGTAGCCTTCTTCTGCCATTGATGGATCATCTATTGCCATGGAAGAAGCCTTGGATTCTGAGGTACAAGAGTTATAAACAGCCTTTATAGATAGCCAACTGGAAGATTACAAGAGTGTTAACAAATAGCTAGCCAAATCATGAACACTTTGTCTCACCCACTAAGCTTGAAGAAATAATCATTATTCGAATTCTTAATAGATTTAGTTGGAAACACTTATTAATACCTTAATTTAAAGCTGGAGAATGGGCCATCAAACCTACCGTTGATTGCTTGTGCATGATTTGTTGTCGATCGGCTACTGCATGGATAAAAAGGCAATGTATCCCACATCAGATATTGGCAAACAAGCAGGCCAAACCTGCTGCGATTGAAGTGAATAGCCTGACTTAATAGGAAATCTGGAATCACATTCTGTTTAACAAGTGGCAACCTTAACCTCGAAGTAGCTAGCGTCGATGATAAAAGAATAGAATTCATCAGCCGCTGTTTTTACTTTCTACGTGGGCTGAGGCGACTTGCATGGCGTCTGATTAGTGAAAAAGATAGCAGAAAGCACACTCGATATATGGAGAGAAAAGCAGTGCGCAAACTTTGGGCTCGAGGAAAGAAAAGAAGCTAATGTGAGAAAAAGAGCCTCGGCCGAAAGAGTACGAGTCGAGCCCAGTATTCCAGTTCTCTTTAGTTTGGATGATTACGCAGGTTGATCTCTACGAGTTTTCAAATCTCCATACCACGCTGAAGGCATGATGAAAACACCAATTACCCTTTAGATCACATCTCTGCTTTTCGATTTGGGGTGTCTGTTTTGAAAAGAGCCTCGGCCGAAAGAGTATCCGCGGTCGCTGCCTCCGACGCATGTCACCGCCCTCCGATCCGCCGCCCCTAGCGACGCCGCCTAGCTTCTAGACTGTCCGCACTGTCATATGCAATTGACACCACCCTCCGGGCCATCCGCGTTGTCGTATGTTATCGGCCTTTGTGTCGTTGTTGTGTTCAGACCTTCAAGCCATCCAATCTGAGATCTATTGCCATGTTTCGACATCTGTGTCATTGTTTCTAACCTTCACACTATTGTCATGTATCGGCCTGCATGTCGTTGTTTCTGACCTACGTGCCATTGTTTTCGGCCTTCGCGCCTTCCAACCTGTGTGCTATATTCCGACTTGCGATTCCGACCTTAGAGTCATTGCTATATTTCGACTTGCGAGCTGTTATTATGTTCCAATCGCTAGATCCCTCTGTGCCATCCTCCGGCTCAGTGTCATCCTCTGACTCTGTGTCATCCTCCAGTTCTGTGTTATCCTTTGGCTTCATGCCGCCTCCGACTCTGTGCCGCCTCTACTTTGTGTCATCACCTCCGGCTCCATGCCACCTCCGGCCCACCTTACAGGCCTGGTAAGCTTTTTTACATTCATTCTTTATATTCTTGATTACTGTACTATTTACCTGCTTCATATACTCTATTGGAACCTGACTTGAGCGTAAAAGTGGATATGCCCGGACCACCCCCGACCTCCCTTCTAACCCCCTCCGTCGCTCTTCTACAACTCACAGGCTCTTCAGACGATTCGATTCCCCTTGCGGTTCACGATGACACTCTTTTATAGCTTTGCAAACAACTCATTCACACGATTTGATTCCCCTTACGATGCACGGTGACACTCTTCTATAGCTTCACAGACATCTCTGATGGCCCCACTATCCTCCAACTCACAGGGACTTGGTTAACATAGCGGACAGTTCAACCTCACATTCTTCCTGGTCGTGCCGACTTTGTCAACGTTCTAAACAACTCACCGGTGACTTGTCCTTCGGTCTCGGCACAGGATCAATTGCTATTTCACTTAATTTATCATTAGCATAACAAAGAAACATAATCATATAATTTAATAACTATCCTTATCCAACAATTCAAAAATAAATAACAAAAAAAATTGATAGCAAACAAATAACATACTTGACTAGCAAATAAAAATATAAATATATGAAAAATTAATACTATATATTTTTCTAACACTTAAATTCGTAATCAAAGAGATCAAGCAAGAAGACTTCACCTCAATCAAAAGGTGTTTATTGTGGAGCGTTGGTAAAGCGATGACATCGGCTTTGGCAGCAAACAATGGTAGTGTTGCCAACAATTGTGTATGGAGACAACAATGTGGGTGGCAGTGGCAACGACGTGTCATGGAGGATTTTGACGGCAAAATTGGGTTAGGGAAAAAACTAAGAAAGTGATTAAAGGAGGAAGAAAGCATAACAAGAGAGTGAAAAAAAAACGCAGGAGATAGGAAAAATACACGGGGGAGAGAAAAGACTGTAAAAGGTGAAATCGAGATAGGAAAAAAACACGGGGGAGAGAAAAGATTGTAAAAGGTGAAATCGCTTGCCCCCTGTGGTTCGACCCCGCATTCTCAGTTGCAAACGAAGCCACCACTTACCATCTTGTATAACCCCGTGGGGTAATAACTATTTTTAAAAAAATAAAAAAAATAAATTTTGGATATAAAAAATAAAGATAAATAAATGAACAGTGGAATCCACAAATAATGAGTATTAATGTTAAAATAAATATGAGTGTGCTAATAAAAGAGATGTGTTAATATAATGAGTATGTGACATGTGAGCTCTATGCATTTTGAAGAGGTGCTATATATTAATGTTCAAATTAATATGGATACCTAAAAGGTGGCCCGGTAAATGGTTTCCAAAGAAAATGAGATGAGATTTTGAAATCTATTTCATGAGAACTATTGAAGTGAGCTAGTGGAAGCATCAACAATGTTATTGTTGGAACTCCAAGGTTGTTTTGGTGTGATCAACAAGTTAAGTTAGGTCCTGTGTTGTATTAACCTTGTGTCTAAGTGTGCAGGAGCTTAGGAGTACAGGTACTCGAGCGGAAGACGTAGCTAGCGAGAAGGACGGCACGCGGTGCGTCCGAGGGACGAGGTGCTGCGGAAGAGTACCCGGTGGACGAGAAGGAAGTGTGTGGTGGTTCCAAGGGACGAAAGCCGGAGCGAAAGATTGCTCGGGGAGCAAGAGACGCAGCTAGCGAGAAGGTCGGCACGGGGTGTGACCGAGGGACGAAGACTGCGGATGAGTACGCTGGTAGACGAGAAGGAAACACGCAGCGATTCCAAGGGACGAGAAGCCGGAGCGAAAGGCTGCTCGAGAAGACCGGAAGTTGGGTCCAGGTGAGCCCTTTTCCGGATAGCAGAGATCACCCAATAGAGTGGATTCGGAGGAAAAGAACCGGACCGAGGCGGGACTGAACCAGAGAAGAGGTCCCGAACGAAAAAGTCAACATTTGTTGACTTTGGGCTCCGGGGCGCCCGGAACCCTTCCAGGTGCCCGGAACCTTTCCGGGTGCCCGGACCAGCCTTTTGACTAGAATCGAGTTTTCACTCGATCCGATCGTTGGGGGATAAAGTTTAACCCCCAGGATGCCCGGAACCCTTCGGGGCACCTCGACCAAGGCTATAAATATAGCCTTGGTCCAGAAGCTTTTCAACAATCACGAGCACTTCATTTCTAAACACTTGTACGCTTTAGTTGTAGTTAAGCTTCTGTTTCTGCGCTTCAACGTTGTAAGAGGCTTCTCCGCCTGAAGGAGTTTTTAGTACTTAATCTTCCTTGGATTAACAACCACATCGGTTGTAACCAAGTAAATACTGGTGTCTCATTCTTTATGATTTTCATTTACTGCTTTACTTCATATATACAAGTGTTAGCTTAAAGAGTTCGAGGAAGGTTGTTGTTTGCTTTTTGTGTTTACAGGACTATCCAACAACCCTCTCCTAGCCGGCCCAACGGTCCTATAGTTATGACATTGTGCAGAATCATAATGAACCGCTCTCTCCAAGTTCATTTGGGATTCATTAGTGACTCTAATCCTATTTACACTTAAAACAACATTAAGTTGCTATGGGAAAAAAAAGATGTATTAGCAAAATCAAATGGCTAATAATCCTATTATTTTGATCTGTAATATGGATTACCGACCAAAATAATTTTGTCAAGATTTGACTGGTAATCTATGTTGGGTCACTTCGGGAGCTAAAGGAGGGGTGAATAGCTTGTCTCGCTTCGATGATTATGATTTGCAGTGGAATAGACTCGAAGCAAGCTCCTCCAATGCTAATAAGATGGATTTACTTGGTATCCACCTCAAATGAGGTAACTAATCCAAGGATCCGGCCCTCTCTTACACATACACTATCAAAACACTCTTTCTCGAAAACACTTCAGCGGCGAAAAAGCCTCGTGCAAGCTCTCAATACAACAAGAAGAAAAGAGAAGCAAATATAATAGAAATCTTTAAGATTTACACAAATGAAACCCTAGCTAGCTTCTCTTTCTTGCTTGAAAACGCCTCTTGATCTTGGAAATGCAGTAGCACTTATCTTTAAGAAACTTCGAGGACTAGCGGTGATGATCTGAGCTCGGTGATGATCTGAACTCGGGCTAATAACAACTAGTTTTTCAACCTTAAGTAGTGACTTCTCTAATCACTTAAGGGTTCTTAATCAATTAGTCAAATTGATTAAGAACCTTTCTTTTCGATCCCTAGAAACCCCGTAAGTGATTAAGTCTCTCTACTTAATCGCTTACCAAACATTCTGTTTCCTTACAGAATAGAGTTTAATGATTAGATTAATTGATTAAGCCCTACTAAATCGCTTAAGGTAAGTGATTCAGCTTCCTTCCGTTTCTTGAGATTCAGAGCCATAAGCAATTAAGACAACAACTTAATCACTTAACACACAGTGTAATCGATTAACCTAATCGATTACTAAACTCTAACTTCCAAACCTAACTCTAGGGTTCCCTTCACCCAACATCCGATCAACTGTGACCTGTTAGGACTTCTTCATTAAGTGTCTCGTCAATCATTTGACACACTTAGATTTTTCTCTTTGTGCCAAATGTCTGATCAATCCTTTGACCCCACTTGAACTTTTCTCATTGTGCTAAGTGTCCGGTTAACCTTGACCCACTTAGACTTTCAACCTCGTGCCAAGTGTTCGATCCTCCATAACCCACTTGGAATTCTAAACACCAGATGTCTGGTCAACCTTGATCCACCTGGATTTCCGCATGGATGACTTCACTCACCAGGGCTTTTCATCACCTAGCTTCACTCACTAAGATTTTCAAACTATCCGGCTTCACTTACTAGGATTTTCATATAAAGTGTCCGGTCAACATTGACTCACTTGGATTTTCTTCTTCTGTCAACCTTCCAACTAGTCTTGTCCTTGCCTAACCTCCAGTTAGGACTTCTCAATCAAGTATCCGGTCAACTTTGACCTGCTTGACTCTTCTTTACATCGAACCCTACTTGAATCTTCTTCACATCGAACTGGTTAACCTTGACCAATCTCCCCAAACAGATAATTACACCTGCAATCTCCATATATTATCAAACATCAAAATTCAAACAGCATGACTCAAGGTTAGTCAAACTGGTCAAACTTGAGGTAGTAAAATTATACCAATAATCTATAGTCGGCAAATATCGTATTTCAATCATTATTTTAGCCGGTATTACTAACCACATTAAAATTTTTGGTCAAATTTAACTTTAGCCATTAAACATTTTAAAATTACTTGCCACATCTAAGTTTGACGAGTAAAACTTAATATTACACTTAGATCTAACTTGACTACTAAAAAATTAAATATTATCGGTCGAATTTAACTTTAACTAGTAAAGAATTATATATTACCAATTAAATTTAACTTTGGTCAGTAAAAAATTAAAATTACCAGCTAAAATTAAAATTAAAATTAAATTTTGGCTAGTAATTTTAAATGTTTATAGTCAAATTCAATTTGAATCAAAATTTTTTGCTAATAATCTAATGCAGGAGTAGGGGTGTCGAATTGAACCAAATAATATGAATGTATTGATATTTAAGTCGAGCGTCTTATGAACAATGGAATAAAATATTATAGGTTCGAATTTAGCTCGAAAAAATTATCGAGCATGTTTGAGTTCGGCTCAAATTAGATAATTTCAAATATGAATAAAAAAAAATTCAAGTAAGCTCAAAAAGTTGGCGAACATGTTTGATTCATTTGTACCCCTATACAAGAGGATCTGAATAATTTTCATACTATTTTTAGCATTTTTAAATTTTTTTTTGATATTTAAGATATTTTTGGTAATTTTATTCTTTTTGTATTTTTAGATTTTGAGTCAATTTAAGGATTTTAAAATTATTAATCTGTTACAAATTTTTCTTTTCTATTAGAATTTTTTTCATTTCTTTATAAGTTAGAATTTTAAATTTATATAAATGTTTTATTAGTTGATGTTTAGGATACAGTTTTTTTTGTTTAATAATATTTTAGGCACTGCCATTTATTTTTCTATTTCCTAGTATTCCTCTTCGAATCAACAAGTTATAGAAGATTACTTCTGGTATTCCTACGTGAATTGACGATTCAATAACTCGTAGGGTAATCACTATCCCGCCTAACTCTTATACCAAGTAACACCGAGCGAGATAATGATTATCCTGTGAACTGAAGAGAAGGAGGATATGTGGAGAAAACAAAAAGATAAATCGAAAAAAAAGAAAGAAAAAATGTCATCCTCTAGATTTTACCAAAAAATAAAATTTTATTCAATAACAAAAGGCAATCGCTATCACGCCTGGCATCAATTGGTATCAGAGCTGGAGATCCTATGAATGGTCATCATAGTCATAATTATGGTCATGATAGGCAGGTTCTGACTGAAAAAGTTTTGTACTGTAATCATAGCACCCAAGACGAGATATTTGAAGATCTACAGAGATAAAACCATATAAAACGGCATGATGCATTGCACATCCCATGCATCTTCCATATACTGAGAATAATATAATTGATTTTCCTGTGTAGCATCGGGTGTAGGCTCTTTTAGTGGTTCATCTTTGAGCACGTAAATTTTTTTCCCGTATCTTAAGACAATTTTTAGTTTCCTATACCAATCCAGGTAGTTGGAACTGTTGAGGGTATTCTCTTTCTCGAGAATGCTTCACAATAATAATGTACCTATGTTTATCATCTAAAATTTAAAGCAGAGTTTTAGTATTTATAGAATATAGTCCAACATCTCCCACTGTTAAAATCGAGAATTGGTTGGTAACAATTCCTATAGGATCGAGACTCTGAATCATATAGTATACACACAATTGAGTTGTACTTACATGCTACATTCACTACAAAAAATTGGACATTAGGACCGCAATATTAGCAGCGGTTGATTAACCGCTTATAAAAGTAGACCCAATAGAATCGGTCAAGTGTAATCGTTCTTAAAACTGCTTCAATTGACTTTTTTTGAAGTGGTTGGTAAATCGTTGCTATTTGACACATATAGAACCAGTTATTAGAACTGTTCCTATAAGTTTCTTTTAGAAGCGGTTTAGAATCGCTTCTAAAGGTTACATACGACCGCTTCTAAAGGGTACATACGAGATTAATAAAAAAACATGCTCGCATCTCATATTATTTTCACAATTCCAGCAAATCTTTCTATTTTGGCGACCCTCTTTGTTCCAGCGACCTTCTCTTTTCTATAGACCATCTATGTTCCAGCGATCCTCTCTATTCTAGCGGCACATCAAATTAATTGCACCCTAGCATCATCCTTCGACATCCACATCATAAATCGCGCCTTTGATTTTGTTTCTCAAGGTAATTTCTTGGTTTAGTTTTAGTATGGTGATAATGTTTTTATATGTTAGTGGTGATAAAAATTATAATTGATTAGGGTTTAATTTGTATTGGCCGGTAGATTTGTAATTTTTTCCAACGAATCCCTTAATTTAATTTACCTTTTTCTACAAGTTATCCGTATTATTTTTCAAGTTTATTATTGTAGTTTGCTTACAACAAGTCTATGATGCTAAGGTTCATTTTTATATTTAGGTATTGTATTTATATATATGTTTGTTGAATTATATTCTTTGAAATTTTATCTACGAAGTTTCTTTAATTTTGATAAATCTTACTTCATTGTGTTAACTTTTATAAATTATTTAACAGCATTAAATTATGCAGAAGCAATGGATGGTTGTGCCACATGGCAGTATTGAGTATCGGGTGGGAATCCTATATTTTTTACATTATGCATTTGGTGATGCGGCTCCAGATGTCACGAGACCATGTCCTTGTTGCAAATGCATAAACTCATTGAGTCGTGATCGTGAGACAGTACATGAACATCTGATGATAAATGGCATCTTACAAGATTATCGCATTTGGAATTTTCATGGAGAAAAACTAATTGTACAAGATCATGATAACAAAGAACTTCATGATTTCGTGTAATAAGTTTTTGAAGTAACTAGCCATGAACCCATGGTACAAGAAATGTTGCATGATGTATTTGGAATGCATGAAGGATCTACAAGTAATGAAAATTATATTGGAACATCAACGAGTCATACACCGATGAATTCTAATGTGAATGATTTCTATCAACTAATAGAGGAAGGGAAACAACAACTATATACCAGATGCACAGAGTTTTCTAAATTGTCGTTCCTTATTGAGTTATTTCAATTGAAAGTGAATGGAAAATGGAGTGATAAGTCATTTACAGCATTGTTGGACTTCCTTCGTCGAGTACTTCCATATGAAGCTCAAGTGCCTAAGTCATTTTATGAAGCAAAGAAACTAATTTCTAGTTTAGGACTTCATTATGAAAAAATACACGCTTGCTCAAATGATTGCATGATTTATTGGGAGGAAAGAGAGAATGAACAGGTTTGCAAAGTGTGTAACCTTCCAAGATGAAAAAATTTACAGAAATCATCAAGGAGATCATATAAAGGTGAAAAAAAAATGTCTCGAGGTTAAAATTCCAGCCTAAGTCTTTTGGTATTTTCCGTTAAAACCAAGATTGCAACGGTTATTCATGTCATCCAAGACGTTTGAAAATATGCAGTGGCATTTCAAAAAACGTGTTTTGGATGGAAATCTAAGGCATCCAGCTGATTCTCGAGCATGGAAGGAATTTGATGATCGTCATTATGAATTTGCATCTGATCCTAGAAACGTACGCTTGGGACTCGCTGCTGATGGGTTTAATCCATTTAAAAATCAAAGCACTTCACATAGTACTTGGCCTATTGTCTTGATGCCTTACAATTTGCCACCTTGGGAATGTTGTTGGTTAGTCCTAAGAAAATCGTACCGGTTCATGTATGACATGTGCATAACCTATTTGAATTCTAAACACACAGAGGCAAACCCTAGCTCTGATACCAATTGTTGGTTAATCCTAGGAAAACGTACCGGTTCCACTATACAAAATTTTTTTTGTACAAGTGTCAAACCTTTCTTTAAATAACCTATTGTGTTCTTTAGAAGTTAAATTAGGAATCACAGACGGAACTTAACATCATTGATTCCAAATTTAACGTATCTGTTCTTAATGGTTTAGATTTAAATCGCAAGCAGAACTTAACACTATTGGTTCAAATCTACCTAAGTTATTAATTTCATTAAATATTAATTTCCAAAATTGGCTTCCAGGACTGCATGGCGAGGTACATGGCCTTCTTAAATATGGGAGCAACCACCACCGCCTAGGCAAAGCCTTTTAAGGAAAGCTAATATTTAATTTCCTTAAATAACTCTAGGTTAACCAAAAAGAACAATCGAATCACAAATTCGAAAAAGAAGAAAACACAAACTCGAAAAACTAGATCTAATTGCCTCTTGTATTTAGAATTCTTACAAAGAAAATAACTAGTATGATGCGGAAGAAAACTACTAGTTATACCTTCTCTTTGTAAGCTAATGACCTCGAGATCTTCTGCCGTATTCCTCGCCTCGCCTTGGACGTCGTGTGGGCGACGATCCTCCAAGATGAACACCACCCAAAAGCTTCCTCCTCTTCTTCTAAAATCTGGCCACCAACACCACCAAGGAGAAGAAAGCAAAAGGGAAAAGAGAGAAGAGAGGGAGGGCCGGCCACTTGATGATCTCCAAGCAAGAGAATAAGAATTGTGTCTCATGAAGCCCCCTCCACCCCTTCTTTTATATTACTTGCCCAAGGCAAATAAGGAAAAACTCTTTACAAAAAATAAAATCATCCAAGAGTTTTTTCCTTTTCCCTTTTAATTTTTATTTTTCTTTCCTCTTGATTGAATCAATCACCAAAATTAATTTTTGTGATGATTTTATATTTTTAATATGGCTGGCCACTTGCTTGGGCACCAAGTAAGGTGGTCGGCCACCTCATCAAGGGAAAAAGGAAATATAATTTTTATAAATTTTACAAGAAGAAATCCTCTTATAAAATTTACAAGCTCTCTTTCCTAAAGTAGGAGTTTAAAAAGGAAAGTTCTAAAAATTAAAACCATGTTTTAAAATTTAAAACTTCTCTTATAAAATTTCCTTTTTTAACATGATGATAAAAAATTTAAATTTTAAAACTTATCTTCCTTTTTTCTTCTAAACCATGAGGATGGTTAAAAAAGGAAAGTTTTAAAACTTTTAAAACTCTCTATTAAAATATGTGGCCAAATTCAAATAAGGAAAGTTTTTAAAATTAAAATCTCTCTTTTAAAACTTATAGTTTTCTACAAAAAGAAGATTTTAAAAATTCAAAAACAACCCTCCTTGTTTGAATATTGTGGTCGGCCCCTTCATGCTTGGTCACCAAGCAATGGGTCGGCCCCTATAAAGAGGATGTGGCCGGCCCTTGCTTGGCCAACAAGCATTGGACCGACCAACTTCTTGGACACCAAGAAGAGCCTTACATTTGGATGGACTTGAGGCTATAATGAGGCTACGACAGGGACCTAGAGGAGAAATTAGTTTTGGCCTTCCGATGAGCTTGAGTATCCCGTGTTCGCCTCGAACACACAACTCAAGTTCATCGATAATAACTCATTCCACTAGAGAGTTATTACCGCACCAATCCCAAATTACATTATGGGCTCCTACTTATTATGAGTGTGTTAGTCTCTCTGTGTTTAAGATTACGAATGTCCACTAATTAAGTAAGTTACTGACAACTCACTTAATTAATATCTACCTCCAAGAGTAGTACCACTCAACTTTATTGTCATGTCAGACTAAGTCCACTTGCAGGGTTTAACATGACAATCCTTATGAGCTCCTCTTGGGGACATTCTCAACCTAGATAATTAGGACACAGATTCCTTCTATAATCAACAACACACACTATAAGTAATATTATTTCCCAACTTATCAGACATATTGATTTATCGAGCTAAACCTCACCCTTTGATAAGTCAAAGAAATAAATATTAAATATATGTGCTTGTTATTATATTAGGATTAAGAGCACACACTTCCATAATAACTAAGGTCTAGTTCTTTTATTAAGTCAGTACAAAAAGAACTTACCTAAATGGTCCTACTCAATACACTTAAAGTGTATCAGTATAATTTATTAGTCAAGATAAACTAATACTTAATTACACTATGACTATTCTGATGGTTTGTTCCTTTCCATCTTAGTCGTGAGCACCTGTTTATAATTTATAGAGAACCGACAACATGATCTTCTGAGTGTGACACCACACTCCATATTATCTACTTATATAAATTAATTGAACAATTACATTTAACAAATAAATGCAGATATTAACCAATGTGATTCTTTTATTTCAAAATAAATGTTTACAAAAATTAGGCTTTTAGTATATACTCTAACACCCAGCGCCCTCGTCAACCCATCCTGGAGTCAACACAGAGGAGACTATATGCTCATACATGAGCTTATGCACATGGTCGGTCAAGCTAAACTAAACTAATGAGTCTTATAGTTTTCCTTCATAGCTTGAATTATTGTACATATTAATTTATCATTCATCTGAAAAATTAATTTAGGTCGAGCAAAATAGGTCGTTTATGTCTCTAATAGATCACTTGATTACAAAAAACAAATTTCCAATAATCCATCTATAATTTCATCCATCTTTCTCTTAATTTTCGACATTATCAATCATTTCTCTTGTTCGTTAAAGTCGAAACTCTTTGTTTCCTATTTTTTGCTTACCCTTTTCAGGGCCACTATTTTCAAAATGATGTATCATATTAATGCATAATATTTGTTTACTTTGTACAGTACGTGTTTCCTTGACTATTTTATGCGACAATGAAAATATAAAACAAGTTCATTAAATATAACTAAGTCCCAATTTAATTATTATTCTTATATTTAGGTTTTAAATTTTTTAACTTGGGTTTAAAACGTTTAACTTAATTCACTTTATCTCATTTGAATGACTAAATCTAAAATATTTGTATTTGAGCTTTAAATATTTAATGAGTAAATCTTTGCCCCTAAAAGATCATATACTTTTTATGATATAGCAAGTTTTGTCATATCTCGTTAGAAATATAACTAGTGCAAATGTCTTTATATATATATATATATATATATATCTCGTTAGAAATGCATTTACTATAGCTTTTTAGAAAAATAATAATCTATTATTTTATTTATATTTGTATTTGTGTTTTAAATATTTAATGAGTAAATCTTTGCTCTTAAGGTATAAATCAAAATGACACTTTTAATTATCAAAATCGTTACACTTCATTTTAAAAGAAAAAAAAGTTAAACAGATGGTCCATGGTATTTTTCGTATAAAAAATATCATCATTCTAATATTATATTATCGTAACGACTAGGAACTAACCGTTAAAATGTGTTAAAATAATTCAAATCAAATTAGTCAAAATCATTACAACTTGATAAAAATCACTTTAAAATCTATTGTAGCCATTTAAAAAAATAATATAAATTCACTATATTAAAGACCCTCTTAGTGTGGACCTCACGAATATAAGAAATGTAAATACAGGTACACAGACGTTAGACACATGGTGGGGTAAACCTTAAGTCGTCTTTTCCTAAGAATCGACTCATGACCATTACACCAGCACTATAAGAAAACAAGATTTCAGAGGCAAAAATTTCTATCTCTAAAAGTCATTTTTTCGTTTCTAAAGAATATTTTAGACGGAATATTCCGTCTCAAATATGCATTACTGGAACCCCGTGGCTAATTTTGGGACGAAAATGTTTCGTCTTTAATTTTAAAATAGATTAGAAAATTATTTATAAATTCATTTTTAATTTGAGCAAATAAAATTAATTTCAAATACAAATTCATACAAATTCAGTTTCTCATTTTAATTTGAATACGTTATAAATTTGTATATAATTCCATTTAAATTTATCACTATATATATATATTTCTCATCTATGTAATATTTTACCAGAAATCATCACACATTTCAAATAAATTAAAAATAATTAATTTTTAATACAAAAGTATTAGATAATTAATTTTGAAATAAATAAAGGTTGACATCATCCAAATACATTGAACCATTAATCAAAATATCAAAATAAATTAATTTATTTTTATTTCAACTATCACGATGCTCACGGGGGCCAAATCCATATACCATCCCCTTACATGACAGCTGAGATCTTCTGGTCCGCTTTTGCGTATCAAAGGATGATTCCTTTGCCTGTATTGGTGAGATTGATGACCCCCACCTGTAAATTAGGTGGAGAACATCAATTTGCACCAATGCATATAAGCGGATCATCCCTTGATCCCTAAAATACGGACCAGAGGATCCGACCTCTTTAAATGGGTTGCTCACCAATTCATCACATTTAGCCCTCACGACGTTCTGCTCTAGAGGCATGTATTGTAGCCCCCGCGAGCAAGATCAACCGGTTAAGGCGTGGCATCCTTGCACAATGAGTCGTAGGGTCGAAGGTCCATGGACGCGCACTGGATGAATAATCTGGGCCGGCTGTGTTAAATTCCGGAGACACCACGCTTTACCCGGGCCAGCATTCACCGCTGATTTACCTCCTCCTAGGATCCCTGTGGTGCCAAGCCTAGGGGGCCGCTGGGCGACGGGACCCGCCTTTTTTGCACAATGTATAGTAAATTGTAATTAACTTTGTTTGAAGCAAATGGAATTTCCCCTTTCTTGAGTAGAGCATAAGCATCTCTCAGGCATAAGCATGTTGTAAACAAAGTCAAAAACCAACCATTGTAGTTTGAGACACCAACAACTTTGACAAGGACTTGTTCAACAGCATCCCTAAGGCCATCAATGTACCCTAAACCAAGTTCCGTGGTATGAATCAAAACATAAGCTGAGTTAGATCTATGAAGGGATAGAATTACTTCCATGCACATTGAACGAAAGTTAAAGGCCCTTCATTTCCCCATAATCCCGGTCTATAAATAATCGACAATAGGAATATCAGTGATAATGTTAACTTTGTCAAGTTTCACGAAATTATAGCAGGAACAAGCTTATAGGCACACCAATGCAGCTGGTAGGGATTCAGAACTAGAGATGTAGCAACAACAACTTCAATAGATGTTTTTTTTTTTGCTGCCCCTCCTTAAAGAATTTGTTTTACAATATCAATTCAAACCAAAGTAGGGATTCAGAACCCTTTGTCAAATGAAGTATATCAAAAATAAACAATGTTTATCATAAAGCTGAGAACTTCTAGGTCAGACGATTAAAGACGGTAGAAAGACTTAATTAGTTACCATTCAAGTAATAATTTAGAGCTCACGCCCCCATAACCTAAGAAAAATTACCTTGTTTTTAGCAAAATTATATTAGTTCAAGAAATCAAAATATCCATCAAACTAATTAGAGAACCAAATTAACCTAAGAAGTTCTACCTACCCGAGCGCTGTAAACTTTAGTTGTATCAAAGAAGGTTATACCCACATCAATGCTTGCATTGAAAACAACCTTAGCTCCCTTCAAAACATGAAAATTGAAAAACGAGTAAACAACAGAAGAAAACAACTTTATTATCACCTCAGATTAAGGAAGTTATGCTTAAAGTCACATAAATCCTATCATCATAGCACGAGTTAGTTCGCACTCCAACATTGCATGAATTATCAAATTATAGTAGCTTTGACAAAAATGAAACAAAACTCTTATACATTTAACTACATAAGACAATATCAAGATGAACATGAAAAGTCAGTAGATTCCGAATTATGCGAAAGTAATTTGTTTGTCAAACTATAAATTTAAGCATATGATCTTCTTTTATTAGAACCAATATCCTTTTATCTACTTGACATCCTACCTCAATGTTAAAATATTCAATCAATATATTTAATTAAAAAAAAGAATGTATGCTATAAAGAATTTGAAAAGACTAATTGGGTATTAATTAAGCTAAATAGGAATCTAGACAGTCAGGTTTTGTTGTTGCTTCAATTGGCCAACAATTTGTATGCACAATAAGAAAACAACAACTGGTGTTGAGCGTTGCAGGAAGGAGAAAGAACACCGGAGAAGAAGATTAGAATTACCTAAGTTTCGGTGGATTGTCATGCCTTGGTGGAAAGAATGTCAGAGAAGAAGATAGCTTGAAAAGATACATTAAGTCAAAGTCGTGTGCGTGCCTTAGCCATGCTTGATTTGAGAGAAAGATATGCAAACAAATAAAAATAGAATAGGGGTAGGGTTTTAATGAATTAAAATAAAATATATTTATAATTAATTAATAAATTTCTTTCTAAATTATATAAATTAAAAATGGATTATTTTCTGTTTAAAATATTTTTAAACAAAATTAGATAAATAATTTTTTTTATTAAATTTGGTTGCTATTCCATATTTAATTTTATTTATAAAAATTTATTTATAAATTTTGTTTCTAATTTATTTTAAATACTATTTTAATTTTTTTATATTATTTTTTTTTTAAAGTGAAACGGATTAGTAATTTCATAACAAATCTGTTTATAATTTATTACAATTTAAAGCATATTTTATTTCTATTTTAAAAATTTGTTTATGATGTCTTATTTTCTTATAGTACATAAATATAATAATAGCTACTATGAAGTGTAACAATTGTAGATATTATAGGTATTTGAAAGCTATTATGAAGTGTAACAATTGTAGCTATTTAAAACTATTAAATATAATAGTTATTCAATAGTTGATACACACTACTATTTGATAGTTGTTATAATATTATAACAGTAATTCCGATAGTTGTTACAGTGTTAGTGTTATAGTGATTTAGTAGTTGTGTGAACACACCCTTTTTGATGCTTCTGCCCCTTTAATTTTTGTAATATTTTTTTGATATAGAATGTCTACTCATCTCTATATTTATTAAACCATATTTTTAATATCAAACACAAGGTTTCTATAAATATCTCTTCCTTATTTTGAAAATTTTACCATATCATTTTAGATAGAATATCCTCACAAATTTGTTATATATACCACTAACCTCAGGTAGGTCACCAACATAAGTCAGCATCAACTTTGTAAGAAAAAATGGTGATTGGAACCATTCCTTTTCTTGCACTAACAATCTTAGTGCAATACATTTGTGGTATACATGGAGTGAGGGTGCCTTCAACTATTCTCAAGGGAGGAGTCACTCATAGATCTATGCTACAAATTTTAAGAGAAGCTCCTAGTGGCCAAGATCTCATTTACCATGGAGACGGAGCAATGCAGCAAGTTCAAGATGGTGAGTCATACAAAATCATTCGAGGAGCTCCTAGCGGCCCAGATCCCATTCACCATGAAGATAGTCTGAATCTCATTTACCATGGAGACAGAGCAATGCAGCAAGTTCAAGATGGTGAGTCATACAAAATCATGCGAGCAGCTCCTAGCGGCCCAGATCCCATTCACCATGAAGATAGTCCGAATCTCATTTACCATGGGGAAGGAGCAATACAGCAAGTTCAAGATGGTGAGTCATACAAAATCATGCGAGCAGCTCCTAGTGGCCCAGATCCCATTCACCATGGAGATAGCCCGCCTTCCTTTTACCATGGAAATGGAGTAATGCAACAAGTTCAAGATGGTGAGTCATAAAAAATCATGCGCACGGCTCCTAGCGGCCCAGATCCCATTCACCATGGAGACAGCCCGCCTTCCATTTATCATGGAAATGGAGTAATGCAACAAGTTCAAGATGATGAGTCATATAAAATCATGCCAAAAGTTCCGACGAACTCTGATCCCATCCACAAGTGAGGCATCATGATGGAACAAGTTCCTTGAATAATGTAGTAAATCAATACAATAAAATACATTCTAGTCAAAGCTGAAATAAAAACTTCAATGACTCATGTCAGATAATAAATGAATAGTTCTTGACTTCTTGTGAATCATTGCCATGAAGCCGAAAGTTGCATCTTTTATATATATCTTTATTTTATTAATGCTTTCTTGTCATTAAAATTGTCTCTACACATCTGCCTCTTCCAAAGCACATCATGTGGCAATTATAATTGTTGGTGCAATTTCCAGTAGATCAAGGTTGACCTAGTTGATCAAGCGTAAACCTTGGTCATGGTTTCGATGTTTGACAATACAGAAAGACATGTAGACATGGACAATGCATGTGCAGTTGTCCATGCGGAGAGATACTGATCAGGGTCTGATTAGGTTGGATGAAGAAGAGTCAAGTAGGTCAAGGTTGACCGGATACTTGACTGGGAAGTCCTAACTGGGATGTTAGGCAGTTCGGGAAATCCTGGTGAGTGAAGCCAGGTGAAAATCCTAGTGAGTGAAGCTAGGTGAAAGTGAAAGTCCTGGTGAGTGAAGCCAGACAGTTGGAGAAAGTCCTGGTGAGTGAAGCCAGGCAGATGGGAAACCCTGGTGAGTGAAGCCAGGTAAAAGACCTAGTGAGTGAAGCTAGGCAGTTTGGATGTCCTGGTGAGTGAAGCCAGGCAAGGGAAATCCAAATGGGTCAAGGTTGACCAGACATATGGTGAAAAGTCCAAGTATGGAGACTTGGCACGGAAAGTCGGAGAGGGCTCGGTAGCTCGTTCTCCGGACTGTGGTCAGAGAGGGCTCGGTAGCTCGTTCTCTGGACCGGACGAAGTCGGAGAGGGCTCGGTAGCTCGTTCTCCGGACTGTGGTCAGAGAGGGCTCGGTAGCTCGTTCTCTGGACCGGACGAAGTCATAGAGGGCTCGGTAGCTCGTTCTCAGGACCAAGTAGGGTTTAGGGCTGGAAGCTCTAAACCTGGATCGATCTGGTGACCGATCCAGTGATACGCTGGGTTATCTGATCGGTCTGGTGACCGATCAGTAACCAAACAGAAGTATTCTATTGCTTATCTGATCGGTCAGCAGACCGATCAGTGATCGATCAGTAGACGATCAGAAGGAGATCACCTTCGGGAGGGAAAGGACCTGATCGGTCATGGGACCGATCAGGGAAGGACCTGATCGGTCTCCATGACCGATCAGGAAAGGGCCTGATCGGTCTTGTGACCGATCAGGACCCCTGTGGACCGATCAGGATGAAGCCTGATCGATCCACATCCTAGCCGTTGCGTAGCAACAGCTAGTTTCTTCTGTGTCTTCTTCGCAGGCTATAAAAGGAGTTCGAGGGCCTGTACAGTGCTACTTCTTCTTCTTCTTCTGGTTCGAAGCTACTGCTTCTTCTTCTTCACTGCTGTGATCTGAGCTTTGCTGAGCTCGCTTCTGCTTGAATCTTCGTGTGAGCTTCCCCGGCTGGTCAACTGCTGCTGTTCTTCCGTGAAGTTGCTGCTTCGTCAACGGAAACCAGTCGAAGGCAAGCAAGGTGTTTTACATTCATATTGTTTGTATTTCTTGCTGTATTTCTATCTTTGTGTTGCAAGTTTCTGTGGCGAGGTTTCTCTACCCAGAAGGAGTGTTCTTATTAGCCGATTTTTCCGAGGACTCATCCACCGACGGATTGATAGGCTTCGTCCACCTTACGGACACGCCGAGGAGTAGGAGTTTCATCTCCGAACCTCGTTACATCGGCGAGTTTGAGGTTTGCTATTCTCCGTTGTCGTTTCTATTGTTTATTTCCGCTACGCTAACCTTGATTTGTAGAAAGAAACGAACGATTTGGGGTCGGCTATTTACACCCCCCTCTCTAGCCGCGATCATCGGTCCTAACAACAATCACAACGACACTATACACCAACCGAACATTAAAACATGATGGTCCGTCCATCGTATCCAGTGTTTCAATATTGTCTTTCCATTTGAGAAAATTAATTTCACAACGCGATACAGTTAAGAATTGTTTTACCATTGCACCATAGCACAGGACCAAAATATGCATCCATGAAACATCTACATACTGCACTTGAACATGAACACATGGACCTGTGCAAGGATTAAATTTATTTTTCCTAAAGGAAGCATTAAATTTCTATTTTATTTATCTGCCAATAATTGATTTTTTTCTCTTTTCTCTAACTTTTCCCTTTCTCTTTCCTTTAAAATTAAATTAAATTTTAATTTACACTTTTAAAATAGATAACCTTCTAAATTTATTTATTTTTAATTTTAAAATGTTAATAAAAGTTAAAAAATATATAAATGAAAGTTAATAAAAACATATTCTTTTCTATTGTTTAATATCTAATTATAAAATAATACAAAATTAAAATAAATTAATTAGTAAAATTGATTTTATTAATAAAAATATTTATTAAAAATAAAAAATCACTTTGGTATTAATTTTTTAAAAATAATTACCAAAACTTAAATGCAGTATCACCATGTTATTGTTTTTAAACACCAACACCCTACCGTGTTGATTTTTAAAAAATTAACATCACACCTTAACACACTAGCACCCACAACGATGCTAATGTTCAAAAATTAGTATCATAATTTAAACACCAACACTGTTGTGGTGTTGATTAAAAATGTAAAAAATAACATATTTAGATTTTGGAGTACTGAAGAAATCCACAAAAGTTAGAATAAGTCCAATCTAAGCTCATGGTTTAACCAAAACTCATCGATGAATTTAGAAAATTTGAATGTTTGAAAAGTTGACATGTAATGGAAGAGGGTAGTGCAGTAAAAGGATTTATAATATTCATGTCTGGTTCTGACATCCCTACGATAAATTATGTGTATATATCAATTGATTTAAAGTTGTAAATTTTGGAAACTTATGATCACTGTTGTTAATGACTTTAAGCTGATATCTTTGAGCGCGTATAAACTACGGGGCACTTCATATTCCTATAGCACTTGGAATGAGTATAATTGGAGCTATTTAGATTCATCAATAATGGATTTCAACTGAAATTCATTAATGGACCAAAGAGATTTGGATTTCTGAAAAGTTAACATGTAATGGAAGAGAGTAGTGCAATGAAGGTATGTATGATGTTCACGTTTGGTTCTCCCTACGATAAGTTATATATATGTGTGTGTCAATTGGCTGTGTCTGAAAATCATAACTTTTGACTCGGGTATCAGAACAAGACGTTCTATGCACCAAATTGAAACTCGTCTAGAAATCTACATTTGTTCATGGGTAGAACCCATAACAATCCATGTTTCGAGCTCAAAAAATATTATTTAAAGTCTTTTCGAAGGCTCCAAATAATTTTCAAAGCCTTTTCAATAAGAACTTATTGATGGGCCTAGAGAGACTCGATCAGACTCATCCCAAAGGCCAGGGTTGCTCTTCTATTAGATGACGACGGGGTCCACCAGCAAAGAAGGATTTGGAATCAGCCACCGGCACGCTTACCACTTATCACAGTGTCGGTCATACATTGTTACAGTGGTCCGACGAGCTCTATCATAGCAACAGGCCGAGAGGTAGTAGATGAAGGGATACTGGCAAGGATGATGCACCACAGGGCGAGTATTGAAGTTGTAGGTGGCGTAGTCAGCATGGTGATGCTAGTTAAGGAAGGTTTGTACCGACCTCTCCATCTCCTACGACGAGTTCACTCTCCACGACACTAGCACGGAGAAGCCCCATGCGATGGACACCGTCTACAGCATGTTGGCCTCATAGCATATGGAAATCTGCATAAGGCTAGTAGGGTCGAGACTAGCAAGGTCATCGAAGAGGTGGTGGAGCATGGCAGCGCAAGAGGCTGCTCGAGTTGAGGAGTCAAAATCCTTGACTCATCCGTCGAGCCACATGAACCCGCACATCTCGTTGGGGCTGATAAGGAAAGAAATAATCATACCAAAATCTCATAAAGATAAGGCAATGGCATGCTACAATCAAGCGATTGAGGGTCATTCTAGTCATGAAAATATTATCAAATATTTACTCATATTAATTAGGCTACAATTAAGGGATTGAGAATCATTCTCTCCTATGTAAACTATATATAAATATTGTCTAAATTATTCACAATATTGTATCTGATCAAGAAACCATTTCACTTTGTCTTCTTCCTCTTATACTCTTCTTCATCTTCTTTCTTATTATCAGAGCAAGTCAAGGAAAACTCCCAAATTTAAGTTCCTATGGAGAAACAACAAACCCTTCTCTCTAGCCTAACCATATCAATAAAGCTCGACTAGAACAACTATGTGTTGTGGAAATCACAGATACTTCCTGTGCTAAGGGGTTATCACCTTTACCAATTTGTTAATGGTACAGAAATAGTCCCATCTAAACTTATTAAGGAGAAAGACGACAAAGGCGAGATTGCCTACGCCATCAATCCAAATTTCACCGCCTGGGATACACAAGATCAGCGACTCCTCTCATGGCTGATGACGATGTTTCCAAAATCATACTAGGCCAAGTTATTGGCTACTTGTGCAAGACGTTGCGACACCTCTGGAAAACACTGGAGAAGTAATTTGCCTCTCGATTGAAGGTGAGAATTATGCATTTGCACTCCCAGCTCTAGACAGTGCAGAAAGGGGCACTCACAATTGAAGAATACCTACAAAATATTAAAAAATGGTAGATACCTTAGCTGCTGCTGGACAACGTATCTCCGACGATGACCTCATCTTCTACGTGCTTGGCAGCCTAGGACCAGAGTACGAATCTCTTGTCATGGCACTTACCAGGCAACCCAACACAGTGTCGTTCGACGACATGGTGGGAATGTCCTCTTCCACAAGTATCAGTTAGGGTTACTCACCGACACTCCTCGATGGCCAATCTCTCAATCAGCAGCAGCCGCAGCAACATGAGTCTAGGAGGTGACGATTGACTTTTTGAGCGACAATGGCAAACAAGCACCGAAAATCCTCCATCTCTCTCCCATGGGTACTTCACCCTTCAATGAATGGAGGACCTGAACAAATTGGGCAGCCCACATACGGTTCTTCTCCAAATATTATCAAATATTTACTCATATTAATTAGGCTACAATTAAGAAATTGAGAATCATTCTCTCATATGTAAACTATATATAAATATTGTCTAAATTATTCACAATATAGTATCGGATCAGGAAACCATTTCACCTTGTCTTCTTCCTCTTATACTCTTCTTCATCTTCTTTCGTAGTATTAGAACAAGTCAAGGAAAACTCCCAAATTTAAGTTCCTATGGAGAAACAACAAACCCTTCTCTCTAGCCTAACCATATCAATAAAGCTCGACTAGAACAAACTATGTGTTGTGGAAATCACAGATACTTCCTGTGCTAAGGGGGTATCACCTTTACCAATTTGTTAAAGGTACAGAAATAGTCTCATCTAAACTTATTAAGGAGAAAGATAACAAAGGTGAGATTGCCTACTCCATCAATCCAAATTTCACCGCATGGGAGACACAAGATCAGCGACTCCTCTCATGGCTAATGAGTGCAAGACGTCGCGACACCTCTGGACAACACTGGAGAAGTAATTTGCCTCTCAATTAAAGGTGAGAATTATGCATTTGCACTCCCAGCTCTAGACAGTGCAGAAAGGGGCACTCACAATAATAGAATATCTACAAAATATTAAAAAAATGGTAGATACCTTAGCTGCTGATGGACAACGTATCTCCGACGATGACCTCATCTTCTACGTGCTTGGCAGCCTGGGACCAGAGTACAAATCTCTTGTCATGTCACTTACCAAGCGACCCAACACAGCGTCGTTCGATGACATGTTGGGAATGTCCTCTTCCACAAGTATCCGTTTGGGTTACTCACCGACACTCCTCGATGGCCAATCTGTCAATCAGCAGCAGCCACAGCAACATGAGTCTGGGAGGTGACAGTTGACTTTCTGAGTGACAATGGAAAACAAGCACCGAAAATCCTCCATCTCTCCCATGGGTGCTTCACCCTTCAATGAATGGAGGACCTGAACAAATTGGGCAGCCCACATACGGTTCTTCTTCAAATGGGCCACGCTCTGATTGGGCTTCTATGCACAACCCTACTCAATCCCACGATCATGGTTATCGAGGCTCCCGAAATAGTGGTAATCATTGTCTTTGATGCATTTACTGCTCTCGTTTCGGTCATACTGCCAAAAATTATAGTTCTACTCCATATTGTCAAATCTTCAATGGAAAGGGGCATTCTGCAATAAATTGCTTCCGCTGATTTGATCAAAATTTTCAGCACACCACTGCACCCACCGCTTTGATGGTTGCACCATCTACTGTTTCGGATCCTTCTTAGTATCCTGACTTTGGTGCTACTGATCATATTACAGCAGACCTGGGAAATCTCCAAGATCACGCTCCATATCAAGGTACTGAAACTGTTGTTGTTGGTGATGGTAAGACACTTCATATTGTTAGTATTGGTAAATCTACTATTCCTAACCTGGACAGACCACTACACTTGGTTAATATATTACATGGGTCTGTAATTACCAAAAATTTATTAAGTGTCGCTCGATTCACTAATACTAATAATTTTTTCCTTGAATTTCATCCAACATATTGTGTTGTAAAGGACCAGTATACGAAGATGCAACACCTTCGGGGATTTCTTAAAGGTCGGCCAATAGTCTTCATCATCACCGCATGCCCCACAAACAAGCCCTTATTGGTACACGGTGCTCCACTACTATCTAGCATCAACGCATAGGCCATCCATCCACAAGCCCTTGAGTTCGGTTTGATCTAATACTCAATTTAACCTAAATCCATCTCATCATTTTCTAGATTTTAAAATAGGAAATCTTATAGATTTTATGAGATAGTTATTAATTTTATCTTTAGTAATTTAATTTAAAATCTAAGGATGATTGATATTTGAGTTAGATTAAGATTTAACTATTAGTTAGTTAAATATACATTTCAAAAATTAGCTTTCAGGCTGTGGCGAGACATAGGGACCTTCTTGGGTATCAGAGTAATGACTAATTCTAGACAAAGCCTTTTAAAAAATTATATATTTAAATTTCATATTAAAACACCTTGGTCTAACTAGTCTAGGATGTGGTGAGATAGCTTCGATTGGTTCCACTTAGCTAAGTAAACCAAATAGGGTACGTCTTACCCTACTTGACTCCAAAACCATGCTTGTCTAACATACTATCATTTCGTCCCACCCTGGTACTAGGTTGAGCAAGTCTCAATCAAGCCTAAGTCCTTATCTAACCATTCTAAGTTAAGCAAAAAACAAAAAAAATCCAACCAGCATGGAAGTTTATTTATTAACAAAAATAGTTTTCTATTAATTCCGCCTAGATTATAACCTCGATAAGGTCTATCTAGGTAATGAAATTGACCCTTAGGGATCTAATATTGATTTGATCCAACTTCATAAGTCAAGTTTGATTTAAAGATGCATGCTTGGACTTAGTTTCTATTTCGATTCATAACATGACAAGTAAGATTTGAAATGAGACTTAGCCTTATATCATAGTCCAGATCAATTGTATATGACTCTTTATTTTCTATGAATCATATTAAGATTTTTGGAACTCAAAATAAATCATTCCAATGAATCCTTAAGTTTTTTAACTTGAATTTTCAATGTGGAACTTTTTCCCTCAAGTTGTTGGACTTGAGTTGAAGTTCCACTTGGAACTTGCGTTAGTCAAAGAACTTGGGTTAGTTTCCTCCTTAAGGGTTATTACCTCCTTTTGGAGTGACTTGACCCGGACATTCGATTTAACTAATTTTTGTGTCAAATAATTAATTAATTTATGTAATCTTTCGACTGAAAGAGAGTATACCTCATTGTTTGGATTGTCTAAAATGAATACAAATCCGTGACTTCTCTCGAACTCAGCTTTGGATTCGGATCTAGTTTCATATTCAGATTCGGTCTCGGTCAATTATGTTTGCACCGATAGTGCCAGAAAACTCGATTGTTCTTCCTCGTCTGATTCGCCCAAAGAATCGAACCATGTTGCTTTCAACATCTTCCTTCTTCTTTGCTTCATGTTCAGACACTCTAACTTGTAATGTCCTTTCTTATTGCACCCATAGTAGGTCACTTCAGACTTGAGCTTCATGGTTTGATTTGTACCCATTTGGTTTCCCTTTGATTGGATCATCCTCTTCTTCTTTAGCATCTTTTGAACTAGGGTGACTAGTTTGGAGGTGAGCTCCTCGTCGTCTTTGGAATCCTATTCATCTTCGGATTTGAGTTCATGTTGGTACTTGGACTTTGGTTTCCTGTTTGTGAATTTTCCTGCAAGCTACACAATACCTTTCTCGTCTAGAGTAGCATTAGTTTGTTCATGAAGTTCAAATTCATAAAATAATTCATTTAATCTAATTAAGGAAAGATCTTTGGAAACTTTGTAAGCATCTACCATAGTTACCCACAAAGTATTCCTTAAAAAAACGTTTAGGGTGTACCTTATAATATAGTGATTCTCCACTTTTTGTCCAATCGAATGGAGTCCATTGTGCAGATCTTGGATCTGAGCATGTACTTGACTTGTCGATTCTCTATTATGCATTTTAAAATTATAGAATTTATTTAAAAACAAATCTTTCTTACATACCTTAGCGTCGGAGGTTCCTTTATGAAGCTTGATCAAATTTTACTAGATATCCTTTGTGCTTGTGAACGGTCCAACTCGATTCAACTCCTTTTTAGTCAAACCGCATTGTAAGGTTTGTGTGGCTTTAGCGTCGTCCTTGAATTTTTTTTTCTTGTTGGTATGTCCCACTTGTCACAGGCGATGAGTAGTCCGTCTTTAGTGGAGAGTGTGAATCTGGTCTAGATTACAATCCTCATTTCCATCTACCAATTGAGGTGGTACTCCATCTGACCATTCCAGTAGCCAAAATCCTGTCCAGAGGAAAGAGGCAGGCAGATGGTACTATAGCCTTCTTGATGGGACATTTGGAAAAAAAGATTAAAAAATGACAAGGAAAGTACCAATATTTGATTTTGGATTAGTTGTGCGGGAGAAGAAAATAATTAACTCGAGTAGTGTTGTACCAACATTGAGAAATGAAAAACACAAGCAAAAAAATGAACACTTTATCAGAAGGGGTGATTGCACCGATTCTGAATAACTACGAAAAATAAAAAAATCAAAAAAGGAAAAAATAAAGTCCTTGAATGGTGGTTGTACCAATTCAGAGCACCCCCACACTAATAACAATTGTAGTATCAAAAAATGTACTAGAGAGGGGGGGGGGAGTTTATAGCGCGAGTCACTTTTTACTTTTTCATAAAACATAAGAGATAAAGCAACGGAATTTAAACAAATAATGTTAACAATGTTCTTTTACTTTGTTCGAAATCTTGGACGACTTCTACTCCAAGCTCATATTCATTGAGTATTTTCGTTGGACTATTCACTAATAGCTAGAAGAATTACAAAATAAATCTGGACTTAAAGGTAAATGCAAATACAAAATTTATCGACAACTTTAAATGAATAGCAGCTTTGATGTTGGTTGTCGGATCAGTGTTCTGGTGTCGTAGTCAAAGTTTGGAGCAGAGCGAAGATCATTTGATCGTTATCAATGTTGTGTTGAAGCTACTACTCAAGACCTTCTTTTAGGAGAGATTTGATCCCAATTCATCCTCATTGTAGCCTATTCTAACCCAGCCACCTATATTCTTCCAGGTGCCTCAACAACTAACGTGGCGCTAATAAGATGATACTTCATTCGTCGAGGCATTATCCTATCCCAAGCACCTAGATCCCTTCCTGGTGCCTGGACCACCTTGGTCTAGAAATCTTATACTAGCATCACAAAATTAGCAAAACAAATATATGGAATTATAGTGCAGTAAGGTCAATCAAATTCGGACTGTCTGGTCCTAACTTTTAGATTTTCTATGAAACCTTAGATCATACTAACGTCTACTGTTTCCTTAACAGAGAACACGTCCTCACCTACCCTTCTTAGGAGAATATATCTACTGTCAAACATCTGGTCCTCAGACCAGTTGAGACTTTTGCTCAGCATCCAATTTTGACCTTCGGGACTTCTTGCTAGACGTCCGATCCTCGGCCCACTTAAACTTCTGCCTGGTGTTCACGACCCTTAGGGGTTCTGCCTGATATCCTCGATCTGTCAAGTCTTTTCCTAGTCCACATGACTAGAACTTTGTTGCCAAATTCTCTTGATCAGGACTTCTTGCCAATCAACTTGACTAAGATTTCTTTGCCTAACCTCAACTAGGACTTGTATGCACACTTAGGTAACCTTATTAGATCACAATAATCCTTAACTATGAACCTTTGCGAATATCAAAAGATTAGTTCGATTAGCTTGTGGTTCTAGCACCAACACTTCGGAAGTCACAAGTTCCACCTTTAGGAAAGATACTAGCCTTGCATGCAAAGACTAATTAGTGCTCCAATAGAGAGAGACCCCAGCGAAAGAGACACTGGAGATGACACCTAGAACCAGAAGCAACCTTTGTTGTCCAGTCAGTGTGAGGTTACTGCTGGTGACCTCTTGGCCGACAGCAGGTGGACGGTGTTGGTTCAGCGGGGTCGGCAGGAGGGGGGTGAATTGCTTGAAAAATTAAAGTATACCCTCCTCAAGAACTTTCAACTCAAAACTAAATTGTAACAATTAAAGTAAAAGGCAGAATTAAAATAAGAGACAGGGAATTAACTTGGTTACAACCAAGACAGTTATTAATCCAAGGCGATTGAATAGCTCCACTAGAATGTCTCATTCACTGTAGGCGAAGAAGCATTTTTTACACACTAAAAGAGCTCACAAGTTGCTAGGAAATCGAATGTTTGAATGAATGAAAAATTCCTAGGTCCAGGGGTCCTTTTATAGCCCCTGGAAAGTATATCCCGAAGGTCCAAGGCGCCTCCAACAGAGGTCCAAGGCGCCTCCAACCAAGTCAGCGGATAAAACTCTATCTGCACTCAAACGGTCGAGTTGACCAGCTTGGAGGCACCTCAAACAGTGTTGAAGGCGCCTCCATTGTTGAAGGTGCCTCCTGTTGGAGTGTATACTTAAAAGTTTAGCTTTTGTACACATTTATTTTGAAATAAAGAATCACATTGGTCAAATGTTTACATTTATTTGTTAAATATAATTGTTCAATTAATTTATATAGTAGATAACATGGAGTGTGGAGTCACACTTAGAAGATCATGTTGTCGGTTCTCTATAAATTATAAACAGTTGCTCACGACTAAGATGGAAAGGAACAAACCATCAGAATAGACGTAGTATAATTAAGTATTAGTTTATCTTGACTAATAAATTACACTGATACACTTTAAGTGTATTGAGTAGAATCATTTAGGTAAGTTCTTTTTGTACTGACTTAGTAAAAGAACTAGACATTAGTTATTATGGAAGTGTGTTCTCTTAATCCTAATATAATAACAAGCATGTATATTTAATATTTATTTCTTTGACTTATCAAAGGGTGAGGTTTAACTCGATAAATCAATATGTCCGATAAGTTGGGAAATGATATTACTTATAGTATGTGTTGTTGATTATAGAAGGAATCTGTGTCCTAATTATCTAGGTTGAGAATGTCCCCAAGAGGAGCTCATAAGTATTGCCATGTTAAACCCTGCAGGTGGACCTAGTCCAACATGACAATAAAGTTGAGTGGCTCTTGGAGCTAGATATTAATTAAATGAGTTGTCAGTAACTCACTTAATTAGTGGACATTCGTAATCTTAAACACAGGGAGACTAACACACTCATGATAAGGAGGAGCCCATAATTTAATTTGGGATTGGTGCGGTAGTGCGGTAATAACTCTCTAGTGGAATGAGTTATTATCGATGAACTTGAGATGTGTGTTCGGGGCGAGCACGGGATACTCAAGCTCATCGGAAGGTCAAAACCAATTTCTCCTCTAGGTCCCTGTTGTAGCCTCAATAAAGCCTCAAGTCCATCCAAAGAAAAGCCTATCTTGGTGTCCAAGAAGGGGCTGGTTCATTGCTTGGTGACCAAACAATGGCCGGCCACATATTCTCTAGAAATGGCCGGCCCTTGCCTTGGGCAGGGGGGTCGGCCGCAATATTTAAGTTAGGAAGGTTGGTTTTGAATTTTTAAATTTCCTCAGATATTTACAATTTGTAAAAAGAGAGATTTTAAAAATTTATAAAATTTTCCTAATTTAAATTAGGCCACAAGGTTTTAAAAGAGAGTTGTAAAATTTATAAAACTTTCTTTTAAAAATAAATATTATTAGAGATGTTTTAAATTTTAAAACTTGGTTTTAAATTTTAAAACTTTCCTTTTAATATCCACATTAGAAAAAAAGAGAGAGTTTGTAAAATTTTATTAGAAGTTTTCTTCTTTTAAAATTTTATAAAAAAATTTTCTTTCTTTTCCTTTTAATAAGTGGCTGGCCACCTTGCTTGGTGCCCAAGCAAGGGGCCGGTCAAATAATTAAACATCAACAAATATTTGTTTAATTAATAAATCAATCTAGGATTGATTAATTAAAAGGAAAGAAAAAAAAAGGAAATAGGAATGAGTCTAATTTTTTATAAAACTCTTTCCATAATTTTCCGTTGGGAAACTAATATAAAAACGGGGGAAGGGGAGGCCTTGAATAACATAACAATTGATATTGTGTTGTTGGAGATCATCAAGTGGTCGACCCCTCTCCCTCTCTTCCCTTTGCTATCTTTTGCTCCTTTGTGGTGGTGGTGGCCGAATTCTAGAGAAGGAGGAGAAACTTTCCGGGTGGTGTTCGTCTTGGAGGATCGTCACCCACACGACGTCCAAGAGGAGGCGAGGGATACGGCAGAAGATCTCGAGGTTTTAGCATACAAGGAAGAGGTATAACTAGTATTTAATTTCCGCATCATACTAGTTAATTTTTCTTTATATAAATACCAAATACAAGAGACATTCGATTCTTGTTTTTCGAATTTAATTTCGATGTTGTGTTCTTTTCTTTTTTTCCTTGTGATTTGATTGTTCCTTTTGATTAACCTAGAGTTATATAAGGAAATTAAATATTAACTTTCCTTAAAAGGCTTTGTCTAGTCGGTGGTGGTTGCTCCCATATCTAAGAAGGCCAAGTGCCTCGCCATGCAGTACTTGAAGCCGATTTTGGAAACTAATATTTAATTGAATTTATAACCTAGGTGATTTGGATCAAACGTGTTAAGTTCTGCAGGAAATCCAAATCTAAACCTAAAAGAACATATAAGTTAAACTTGGAATCAAACGTGTTAAGTTCCACAGGAGATACAAGTTTAACTTAAAAGAACACATGGTAGGTAGGAAAGGTTCAGATCACGTACAAAATTTTTGTACAGTGGAGCCATTGAGTTTTCGAGTAGCAACCAACACCTCCAAGGTTGAGGACCGCGCAGGTGCCTTCAGCACTATATTGAGGGTGCCTCCAGCTAGCTTTCCAGCTCCTTTTGCCTTCACTTTAGCTTCCGATGCTCCGATAACTTGGGTGATTGCGACCAACCGGCCCTTGCTTGGTGCCAACAATGACCTTCCGATTTTAAGAACTACAAACCTCTTTTTGTTTTTCTAGGATAACTCACAAACAAGTGAACTCATGTCCAATTTTTCAGTGTCTCTCACGTGCTAGACCACCCAAATCCGAATATGCTTCAGACTAGGCTCACGCCCATTCTGCAATTCTGTGGGAGTAGAGAGTTTTGACTTAGAAGGTATTATGTTCACTTCCGTTTCCAGTGTATATCCTTAAAACGAATTTGGTAATTTTCTAAATAACTCATTATCGATCTAATTATTCCATAAAAGCCTTATACCTTCTTTTTACTACACCATTCTGTTGGGATGTACCAAGTGCAGTTAGTTGGGATTGAATCCCTACTTCTGATAAGTGACTCCTAAATTCTCCCAAGAGGTATTTGCCACTACGATCTCACCATAGTGTCTTGATATTTTTACTTTGACATTTCTCCGCATCAGCCTCGTACTCTTTGAACTAATCAAAGCACTTAGACTTGCGGTGTATCAAGTAAATCTATTTATGTCTCGAATAGTTGTCTATAAAATAGATGAAATATTCGAAACTACCTCTTGTTTGGATAGTCATAGGACCACACAAATCATAATGAACCAATTCCATTATATCTTTGGCTCCATACCCCTTAGACTTAAAAGCTTCTCAGTTATTTTTCCTTCCAAGTAAGACTCTCAGGTTGGAAAGATTTCCACTACCAATGAACCCAAAAGTTCATCAGCTACCAATGAATCCTACTTAAGTTAAAATAACCTAGCCTTTGATGCCAAAGATATAATTGGTTTATTTCTGAAGGTTGCTTTCTCTTAATAGTTAGAAGATATGTTATTAATTTCCATTTATTGCATTATAGGAGTTATTGGATTTATAAATTGTCAACCAATGTACCAGAACAGATAATTTTCTTATTTTTCTTGATAACAAGTTTGTTATCAAAACAGACAGAATATCTATTCTTTGATAGTTTAGAAACTGAAATCTAATTCTTTCTAAACTTGGTATATATTCATTTTTATTCCTATCATAGGATTAACATCTCCCACTGCAACAGCTGCTACTTTTGCAGTAGTACCCATGTAGACGGTGATTTCTCTTCATATAGTTGTCGGGTTTCCTGAAGCCCCTGCAATGAATTACAGACATGATAGTGGCTCCCGTATCTACTCACCAGGTACCGGTAGATAACACCACTAAACATGTTTAAACAACTAATGAATCAAATACACTTATATTTATTCTTAGTTCTAAGAGGACAGTCTACCTTAATGTTCAAGTCTTATTTCCAATCATAATAATTGGGACAACTAAGTCTATTCTATAGTATAACAACTAGGGGATTGACTAACATTTGAAATCCTAAGAATCACAAAAATATTTGGTCAAGACCAACACCTTAAAATCCCCATGAATTTTGTATGCCACGATAGTGTGGACGTATACAAAATCAAAAAGGAGATTTTATCCATTAATTTTATTATCTCGTCAACTTTACTTTATGACGAATAAAATTAATAGTTGATCTATTTTTGATTAAATATTTGGTCAAAACTTTTGAATTTAAAATAACATTGATTCCTCAAACAATATTATTTAAATTCACCAACACCTCAAAAACCGTGAATTTTGCATGTCACGATAGTGTGGACGTATACAAAATTGAACATTTGTAAGAGAAGAGTTTTACCCATTAATTATCTTGTCAATAAGTCTTTATGACAAATAAAATTTCCTCAAACACCGTGAATTTTGTATGCCACGATAGTGTGGACGTATACAAAACCAAACATTTATTAGAGGGTTTTTTACCATTAATTTTATTTCCTTGTCAAACTGACAAATAAAATTACTTCATACATCATGAATTTTTGTATGCCACGATAGTGTGGATGTATACAAAATCTTAACATTTGTAAGAGGGGGTTTTAATTTTATTATCTTGTCAATCTATCTTTATGACAAATTAATAGTTGGTTTTCTTCGGTCACACAAATAATAGCAGTAACTCCGATGGGGCGGATACTATTAGACGTGCCTAAGTGTATACCACTACTTGACACTAAGTCCATTAATAAGATTATGCCCCTTCCGATGGGGAAGATCACACGCTCTTAATTAATTTCCTATAGTCATCTTAAATGGAAGTTTGATCTAGTGATTCGCAAACAAACTCATCCGATATGGAGGAAGACACTCAGAGCAAAAAGTTTGTTTGCATCACTTACAAACCAGTAATGGAAACCGTGGAATTTATTAAAATAAATCTCTCTCCCACTTAGTTATTTAAAGTGAGGAATTTTAAGTTATCCTAGCATACATCACATGCATACACACACATCACAGTAAATAAAGCAATAAATATGGAAATTATTTTCCAACTATTATGACCTTTTCTTGTTACCGTCCTCCATGTGCTCCAACCCTAGCTGCTGCCATCTTTAGCCACCGCCATCGGGTCGAGTTGTCGCATCCATCTTGCTTCTTATTCCACTGCGCCTCTGATTCTCCAAAAGTATCATGCCTCATAAGAATCCGATCTGCGACAAAAATAGAATTTTACATATATCGATCCTATATTCCACGAGAGAATGTACATGTAATCTAGATCGAAAATAAAATTCTAAAATCGTAGGACTAATACAGCTCCTGCTGTATTAGTTACATAGAAACATGCACACACAAAATAATGCCCTTGACATGTCCAAGGGTCCAATCACACACAACATCTATAAGTCATAATAGTTGGAGCCTGCAACCACAAAGTTAGCACATCCTACTATTATCCTGCCTAAATTATGTATGACATGTGCATAACCTAATTTGAAAACCAAACACACAGAGGCAAACCCTAGCTCTGATACCAATTGTTGGTTAGTCCTAAGAAAATCGTACCAGTTCCACTGTACAAATTTTTTTTGTACAAGTGTCGAACCTTTCCTTAAATAACCTATTGTGTTCTTTAGAAGTTAAATTAGGAATCGCAGACGGAACTTAACATCATTGATTCCAAATTTAACTTATCTGTTCTTAATGGTTTAGATTTGAATCACAAGCGGAACTTAATACTATTGATTTAAATCTACCTAAGTTATTAATTCCATAAATATTAATTTCCAAAATTGGCTTCCAGGACTGCATGGCGAGGCACATGACCTTCTTGGATATGAGAGCAACCACCACCGCCTAGGCAAAGCCTTTTAAGGAAAGCTAATATTTATTTCCTTAAATAACACTAGGTTAACCAAAAAGAACAATCGAATCACAAATTTGAAAAAGAAGAAAACACAAACTCAAAAAACTATTTCGAAAACTCTAGAATCATATGCCTCTTGTGTTTGGTATTTCCAAAAATAACAATACAAAGAAAACTAGTATGATGCGGAAAACAATTACTAGTTATACCTTTCTTTGTAAGCAAAAATAACCTCTTGATCTTCTATCGTATTCTTCTTCTAACCTCGGACGTTGTGTAGGCAACGATCTTCCGAGACGAGAACCACCAAGCAACTTCTTCTTCCTTCTAGGTTTCGGCCACCACAATTCTCCAACAGAAGTAGAGGTCCGACCACCACCACCAAGCTCCAAGGGATGCAAGAAACAAAAAACTCCTTTCTCTCCTTCTTCTCCTAGCTAGAACCGACCACCATCAAGAGCACCAAGAGGGGTTGCCGCCGGCCACAAGAAGAAGAGAAGAGGGAGAAGCTAGGGCCGGCCACCAAGGAGGAAAAGAGAGGAGAAGAATAATAGAGTCGTTCCCATGAAGGCACCTCTACCCCTTCTTTTTATAATCCTTGGTGTTGGCAAATAAGGAAATTTAAATAAAAAACTTCCTTAATTCTTTTGCCATGAAAAGGAAAATTTATTTAATTAAAAATATATTTCTCTTCTCAATATACATGGCCGACCACTTATTTCCCCAAAGCAAGGAGAGTTTTAATTAAAACAAAAATTAAAACTTCCTAATTTGTCTCCGGGAATTTATAAAAAATTTCTCCAATAATTTTTCCCTTCATGGTGGTTTGTAAAAAGAAAATTTTATAAATTAAAATCTTTTTTTTAAACATGTGGATAAAAAGAAAGTTATCTCTAAAAATTAAAATCTCTTTTAATCTACAAATAAGGAAAGATATCAAATCTTTTCTTAATCTTTTGTAGAAACTTATAAAAGAGAATATTTAATTTTTAAACTCTCTTTTAAATCATGAACATGGTTAAAAAGGAAAGTTTTCTCAAAATTAAAATCTACCTTTCAATCTACAAATAAGGAAAGATTTCAAATCTTTTCTTAGTCTTTTGTAGAAAGCTATAAAAGGAAATATTTAAATTTTAAACTCTCTTTTAAAACCATGATATCCACATAAGAAATAATTTTAAATAAAATCTTTTTTAATATGATGTGGCCGGCCACATCATGCTTGGACTCCAAGCATTGGCCGGCCAACAACTTGGCTCAACCTTTGGGTCTTGGCCGACCCTAGCTTGGGTTCCAAGCTAGCTTGGCCGGCCACCAAAGAGTGGGTAAGAAGGTGGGTATATGGTGGGTATAAATCTCTATATACAAGAGGCTACGATAGGGACCAAGAGGAGGAATTGGTTTGGGTCTCCCGATGAAATTAAGTATCCCGTGTTCGCCCCGAACACATAACTTAATTTCATCAATAATAATTCATTCCACTAAAGAACTATTATTGAACTACCGCATCAATCCCAAATTACATTTTGGGCTCCTTCTTATTATGAGTGTGTTAGTCTCCCTGTGTTTAAGATAATGAATGTCCACTAATTAAATGAGTTACTGACAACTCACTTAATTAATATCTTAGTCCAAGAGTAGTACTACTCAACCTTATTGTCATGTCGGACTAAGTCCACCTGCAGGGTTTAACATGACAATCCTTATGAGCTCCTCTTGGGGTCATTCTCAACCTAAATTACTAGGACATAGATTCCTTCTATAATCAACAATACACACTATAAGTGATATCATTTCCCAACTTATCGAGCTTATTGATTTATCGAACTAAATCTCACCCATTGATAAATTAAAGAAATAAATATCAAATATATGTGATTGTTATTATATTAGGATTAAGAGCACACACTTCCATAATAACTAAGGTCTTGTTCTTTTATCAAGTCAGGACAAAAAGAACTTACCTAAAATGGTCCTACTCAATACACTTAGAGTGTACTAGTGAAATTTATTAGTCAAGATAAACTAATACCTAATTACACTACGACTATTCCAATGGTTTGTTCCTTTCCATCTTAGTCGTGAGTAACTGTTTATAATTTATAAAGAACTGATAACATGATCTTCTGTGTGTGACATCACACACCATGTTATCTACAATATAAATTAATTGAACAACTACATTTATCATAAATATAGATATTTGACCAATGTGATTCTTATTTCTAGATAAATGTTTATACCAAAAGCTAGGCTTTTAGTATACACTCTAACAAATGCATGAAGCCTTATTCTATTATTTTATCCACTCTTATTCCAGGACCAAAAGCACCTGGAAATGATATTGATATATATTTGCGCCCCTTATTGATTGAATTGAAAGATTTATGGGAAAATGGGATTGCCACATTTGATGCTTGTGACAAAAAAAATGTTTCAACTGCAGCCTGCATTACTTTGGACAGTCAGTGATTTTCCTGGTTTATGTTATTTGTCTGGATGGAATACATATGCCAAGAATGTATGTCCAACTTGTGCTAATAATACAGATGTAGTGTACCTAAAACATGGCAAAAAGTGGTCATTCAGAGGGCATCGTCATTTTCTACCACAAGATTCAGAACTGAGAACAATGTCCAGTTATGGAAAACCAGAGCAACGTGAGTTGGATTTGGCGCCATTGTCAAGATCTGACATTCTACGAATGACCTTAAATAAGAATGTGATTTTTGGTAAGAGTAATGCATCAAAACCAATTGTGAGAATAAAAACAGGATCAATTGAACAAATGTGGAGAAAACAAAGTATATTTTTTATCCTTCCGTACTGGGAAGTTAATTTTATTCGACATAATTTTTGGACCTTATGCATATTGAAAAAAATGTTTGCGACAACATTATTGGAACACTTTTAGATGATTCCAACAAGAGCAAAGATAATTATGCAGCACGTAGAGATTTAAAGAATTTGGGTATTATGAAACAATTATGGCCCCGGGCACAATCAGATGGTAGAGTATTTGCCACCTACATGTTACTCTATGTCTAAAGATGAAAAAAAGATATTTTGTTCTGTATTGAAAGATATTCGTGTTCCTGATGGTATGTCATCTGATATCTCAAAGTGTGTGGACGTTGGACGTTGTAGGATTATGGGCTTGAAAAGCCATGATTGTTATATTATGATGGAACAATTCCTTCCAATTGCTCTTCGTCGCATGTTGTCAAAAAAGATAACTGCTCCACTTATTATTTTGTGTGAATATTTTAGAATAGTGTGTGCAAAGACCCTACAAGAAGAAGAATTACAGAAGGCTGAAGAAGGAGTTATTTTGGTTTTATGCCAATTAGAGAGAATATTTCCACCATCTTTTTTCACAATAATGGTTAATTTGGTGGTACATTTAGCGTATGAAGCAAGAATTGTTGGGCCTGTACATTATTGGTGGATGTATCCAATAAAAAGATATCTGGGGAAACTTAAAAATTTTGTTAGAAATAAAGCACGACCAGAGGTCAACATTGCAGAGGCATATTTAGCAGATGAATGTATTGTGTTTTGTTCTCATTATATAGATGGTAACATCTCATTAAACAATCCCGGAACACGACATAAAGAGACACCAAATGATGTGTTTCCCACACTACCGATGTTTCCACATGTAGGGTGACTAACAAAAGGGCTTCAAGTAGTTACCTTGGATGAAAAAACTCTAACTCAAGCTCATAGATATATTCTCTCTAATTGTACAATGTTGCAACCATATCGTGAGTAAGTATTACTATTTTTTTAATTTTTTGCATAATGTTTTATTGTTTTATGATCAATCATTTTTTCTAATTATATATTAATGTTGATATTGAACAGCGAAATAAAAAATGAACTGAAGAGAAGACATAGATATGGCCAACGCCCAAGTAATTCTTAGTTGGATGACATGGTTAGAATGCAATTTCCAGAATGGTTTGCAAAACGAGTAAGTCATATATGTGATTTATTTTATATTATAAATTTTTAATAAATAGACTTGTTAATTTTTTTTATGTAAAAATTATATGCGTACCTTACAAGTTGATCGAGTAAATGAACGGATCGATGACTTAGATCTTAGGGTGCTTTCGCATGGTCCAAATCCAGTAGCATTTAGTTATCATGGGTTCAACATATATGGGTTTGCATTTCACACGGTGGAATCTGAAAAAAAAAAAAAAACAAAAAGGTGTAGAATAGTGGAGTTATGGTGCAGCCGATGCATGATAATGATGATCATGAGTCAATCTATTATGGTCGACTAACTGATATCCTCTCACTTAATTATGGTGGTCGTGGATGAATTGTTCTTTTTCGATGCGATTGAGTTAACACTACTATAGGTTTCAAAATTGATCCATTTGGATTTTCAATGCTGAATTTTTCACGCTTGATACATACAGGAGAACGTGAGAAACATGAACCTTTTATTTTGGCTACACAAGCTCAAATGGTTTATTATGTTCATGATCCAAAGGAGGAGGATTAGTACTGTGTCATTCATCACACACCAAGAGATTGATGGATCGAAAGCGCTAAAGGGGGGGGGGGTGAATAGCGCTCATGGCTATTTTAACGATTTTAAAACACAGAGTTGAAACGCAGCGGAAAGTAAAAGCAAAAACATAACAGACGCAGATGTTTTACTTCGTTCGGAGCCTATGGCGACTCCTACTCGAAGGCCCGCGGTCCTTGACCGCTTTCGGTGGGCAACAACTATAATATCGAAAAGATTACAATTTGAATTACAATTAATGTAATAAAAAACTAATACCGACAACAAAAGATCGAAGAGTCTGAGCTTTGGGTTGTTGACGTCGAGTAGTAGCACTTCAAAGTCGTCTCGTTGGCAGCACTTCACAGAAGAAAGCTTAGAATTCGTTGTTGTTCTTTAGCTGCTCCCTCGACCCTCTTTTTATATGATATCCCGGGCGCCTGGATCCCTTCCGGGCGCCTGGAGTGTGACATGGCCAACCAACCAGGATGCTCCACGTGGCAAAGTCACGGCAGGGATAAAACTTGGTCCCGGGCGCCCGGACCTGTTCCGGGCGCCTGGACCTTCGGGCGCCCAGATCCATCCCGAGCGCCCGGACCACCTTTTTCCAGCAGGTTCCTCACCTGCAAACAAAGGTTAGTCCGAGCAAAATACCCTACAAGACAGTGTTAGAATCTGATAAAACACAGTAAGGAATAACTGACAGTCTTCGGACTGTCCGAGTCTGACTTCGGATTCCCAACCGAAAACCCTAGGTCGACCCGACGCCTACTGTTCCCTCTACGGGGAACGCGTCCTCACCTACTCCCCTTAGGAGAGATTACCTGATGTCAGTCCGGTCCTCCAGACCGACTGGACCTCCCGCCTAGGGTTACCACCCCCTAGGACTTAGGGTTACCGCCCCCTAGGGGTTTTCTCCACCTAGGGTTACCACCCCCTAGGACCTAAGGTTACCGCCCCTTAGGGTTTCCCTCCACCTAGGGTTACCGCCCCCTAGGACCTAAGGTTACCACCCCTTAGGGTTTTTCACTTGCCTAACCGCAGCTAGGACTTTCCTGAAACACTCATTCAAACATGTTAGATGACTCACTGACTTAACTTTGAATCCTTTGTCATTATCAAAACTAAGGTTCGATCGTCGGATGCTTCCCGCACCAACAATCTCCCCCTTTTTGATAATGGCAACCGAAATTCAATGTTAAGTAAAAGAAATATGCTGTTATGTATAAGCACAAAACACAGGATAAGCGTGATAGCAAGATAAGCATAAACATAGCTCCCCCTTAATACAAGCTCCCTTTAAAATATTTTTTGATTTGAATTTCTCTACTCTTTCTTTGAATTTGGATTATTTCTTTCTTTGAATTTCTCTACTCTACTCTCCCCCTTTGCCATATATCAAAAATGAGCTAGTTTTGAAAAACTTAATTTTTCAAGACAGAATTTTGCAGAAAACATTTTAACTTAGGCAAGGAGCAAGTGAAAGGTAACACCTTAGAATAGCAATATTTTTCAAAATTTTGTCAATTGATTTTGTTTGAAGTGATTTGCAAAGAGGAACTCTTAGTGTGTTTTAGGAGTTTCCAAAAACAAAATAAAATTTTCAAACAAAATTTTTAGCTTCAGAAATTTTCTGGAAAAAAATATTCAGGTTTTTAAGGAAAGTTGCCAAGGAAGATTTTCAAAGCTTTAAATAATTTTCAAAAAAAAAATTTAACTTAATTTTCGAAAAGGTTTCAGCTTAATTAACTTTCTAACAAGAAAAAAAAAATTCAGAATGGAGGACACTTGAAAATTTGGAGAAAGTTTTTGAAACAGTTGCTTTGAAATGAATTTCAAGAATACTTAAGGCAAAGGAGAAGCGATAACCTTATTTTTTAATAGCTTGCCATTTTGTTTTAGTAAGGTATCAGAGCCCTAAAGTCCAAGCATGAGTAAAGATTTGTTTTGATTAGGTATCAGATCTCTTAAGTACAGACATGCTTAAACCTATTATTTCCTTCACCAACTGTCTAACCGTTTAGCTACTTGCTGATTGCCTAGAGGGCAACAGTGTTCACTTGGTTAGTCAAGTCAAGTCAATTGATCCAGTTAGATTTGACTAAGGCTGGAAGACTTGATTTGATTACTTTTAATCACGTATTTAACGCCCAGACTCATAGTGATGCACAGAAATAAGCATTCTCGAGTCCAGGCTGTACCCTATGTATCTCACACCGTTCTATGTTTTACAAACACAATCAAGGTATACCTAGGTGTTTGTGAGATGCTCTGGCTGAGTCCTGGGGGAACATGATTTCTAGGGGGAAATCCTAGGCTAAATCCAACTTTTGAAAGTCTAGTAAACTGGGGATTGTGAAAAATCAGTTTTGCCTAGAATTTCAAAAAATGTGATTAAGAGACTGATCTATTGGATTAAGGTATAATCAATCAAGTCTGAAGTAAAAAGTCGACATAGATAAAAGAGTCATAATAGTGAGTCATAATAGAACTGCTACATGCTGCTACATGTTGTGCTAGAGTCATAATAGAGCTACAGTCGGAGCTACTGAGATGATGAGGGAGGTGGTCCGGAACCCAGCGACCGGAGTAGTGTCAGGAGCTCAGTGTGACGAGCCCGATCGTCCTCTCGTAGATCTCGGCGTAGGTCGGAGAGCTCCTGTCGTACGTCTCGTCGTAAGTTGGAGACCTCCTGTCGGACCTCTCGTCGAAGATCGGAGACCTCTCGCCGCACGGCCTGATGAAACTCGGAGCTCTCGTTCTGGAGACTCGACATAGCCCTCTCTAGTCCGGAAACTCGATCAGCTAGAGTACGGGGAGCTGGGTGTGGTGCTCGAGGTGGTGGTGGGGCAGGAGCAGCCTCCTCAGGAAATAGTGCCAACATGAACTCATCATGCTCTGCCTCCTCCGCCTGCTGGTGCTGTGCCCCCCTTCGCCAGGACATGGTACCCTCATCGTCTATATAGATATTTGCTAGGGAAAAGTTCCTAGCTCCTATGATGTCAAACTCGGTCATGTGGCGGATGTCACCTCTGGTGACATCAATGTGCAATGAGGACATGTAAGCTGTCAGAATGTGACAATAAGGCATATGTACTCGTCTGCTGGTCACGTATCCAGCTGCGTAAATAATAGTGGAAAAGATGTGTAGGCTGATGTCTATGTCTAACCTATGGCACAGGGCATAGAGAAGAAAGGAGTGAAATGGACGCATCACCGCAATGTCGTGAGTGGTCAGTGGTAGAATACAAAGCACTAGAACCCTATAAAGGGCGTAGTCCTGAATTCTAAGGTTAAGTGACCTAAACTGGGTCTCAGTGGGATCACGCTGGTCCTCAAAGAAATACGAATAGATCGTATCGAGGGTAATATGTGAGTAGGGATCTCCAAAAGGTAGCTCCCTAGGAGGATAGCATAAAAAGGTGCAGGGTGACTCTCGTAACCCTAGAAACTCACGAATGGTAGTGGGAGATAATGTGATATCCGTGCCAGCTGCCCTAGTGGTATAAGAGTAATCGTCTACTTTCACTAGGTTGTTGTAAAATTCGGCACATAAACTTATGTTTACTGGGCTGGTGCACTCAACAAGGTTTCGCAATCTATAGTGGTTTATAGCCTCGGGGACTGGAATACAAGAGCGTAGAAAGACAGATCTATCTATACATTTGGTTTTAATAGCCATGTAATTTGTTGACATAAACTTAATCCTAAGTTCGTCGGTGGGAAACCTAGGGTCAATGCTAGGTGTAGAGGGCCCAGCACCAGATTTAGTACGCTTCCTAAATTTCAAACTAATATTACACTAAGAAAAAATTATAAGAAATAAAGTTTAAGAGGGGATAGAAATTTTACCGAGGAGCCATTGTAAGAAATTTTAGAACTGACGACCTCGGTTGAGTCACGACTCCGTATCAACCGTGGAAAAAATTTTAATTTTGAAAGTCTTCGCAGGGAAGCTAAGAAGCTTAAGGAAGACTTGGGTGCGAGGGTAGGGGGCGCCTCCTGCCCCCTATATATAAGGGAGTCCGGGCGCCCGGACCTATTCCGGGCGCCCGGGGTCGTGTGAGGCGGAGCGCCCGGGTTCTTTGCGGGCGCCCTGAGTCCGAATACTGGGGGTGCCCGCCCCCGGTTTTTGACCTTGTTTCGTTCGTTTTTAAGTTAAGTTATTAATTTAATTTATTAATAATATTTAATTTGATTAAATTTATTAAAAATGTTTAATAAAAACGTTTAATTTAATTTGATTTTAAAAATGTTTAAGTTAAGTAATTTGGAGATTTTTGAGTTAATTTAATTTTGAAAAATGTTTAACTTAACTTAAGTAAGATTTAAAATTTAGTTTGCTTAGTCATCTCACCCGATCTATGTTTTCAATCAGGGGCTCCTATTCTTCTGTGAGATGAATTAGTTCAATTTATAGGATTTTGTTTAACTTTATGTTAGATTCGGGTTTAGCTTTGGGTTCAACAAGTAAGCGTTCTTTGGATAAACTTCTGGGCTATGGTGAGTCACAAGGAGCTCATTAAAGTAACCATGCCTTCGAGGTTTCCCAAATAGTCCTACCCATAGAGCTTAATACTAAACCTTGGTCTAACTAGTTAGGATCCATTTAAGGGTAGCTTCGGTTAGTTCCACTTGGCCAAATGCACCAGGTCGAAGCCATATCTTCCTAGACATGCGATGCCCAAGTTTTCCCAACGTACTATCATCCAAAAACTTCACCAGTACTGTGCTTCAAGTTAAAATTTAACCCTTTTTAATCTATCCTTATTTACCCATCCGGGTAATCTACTCTTGCTTACCCATTTCGGGTAGATTAAGTTCGCTTACCCTGTCGGGTAAATAGATTTTGGAGTTGCCAGCTATTCTGGACCCTCCTTCTATTTGATTTTTGAGTTTTGAATTTTAAATTTTAATCCCGAATTTTGAGTTTGAATTTTAAATTCTGAATTTTGAGTTTTGAATTCTAAATTTTAATTACGAATTTTGAATTTGAATTTTAAATTTTAATTCCGAATTTTGAGTTTTGAATTTTTAGATTACTTTCGAATTTTGAATTTGAATTTTAAATTTTAATTCCGAATTTTGAGTTTTGAATTTTTAGATTACTTTCGAATTTTGAATTTTGAATTTTTAAATTAATTTCGAATTTGAGTTATAGATTAATTTTGAATTTTTAATTTTGAGTTATAGATTAATTTTGAATTTTTAAATTAATTTCGAGTTTTTATTTTTGAGTTTTAGATTGATTTCGAATTTTTAAATTTGAGTTTTAGATTAATTTAGAATTTTTAAATTTGAGTTTTAGGTTAATTTTGAATTTTTAAATTTGAGTTTTAGATTAATTTAGAATTTTTATTATTTTGGCTCCCCCTGGATCATAGCCTCGATAAGGTTTATTAAGGTAATGTATTTGATCCTTAGGAACCCAATAATGTCCAAGTCCAACTTGATTGATCAGGTTGGATTTGGCAACCCATGCTTGGACCACTTTTCTATTTGGTTTGTTTATTAAGGATAGGTAAGATTTATATTTCTTTTTATATCCTAGTCCAGTTCGATTGTAGATTGTCCTTTGTGTTCCAAGAATCAAGTCAAGATTCTTGGATCCCAAGGAAAATCGTTCTAGGGTAGTTTTCAAATCCTTTACCTGACTTTTCAGATTGGAATTCTCTTCCTCAAGTTTTTGAACTTGAGTTGAGGCTCCAGTCTGAACTTGATCAGTTAAGGATTCGTTGTTTGGTGTTTCTTTAAGGAGTGTTACCTCCTTTAGAAGCGCTTTGATTCGAATCTTGGACTTAGCTACTTTATGCATTAAATAATTAATTAAACTATATAAACGACTTTTACTTACAGAGGGGTTCGGCCCTTCGAAAATGGATGCGGATCCGTGGCTTCTCTCGGACTCGGCTTCCGATTCGTCCTCACTCCCAGATCCGTTGGTGTAGTCCTGGGCTGTCAAGGCGAGAAAGTTCGTCTGTTCTATTTCTTCGTCGTCGGATTCCTCGGAAGAAGACTCGTCCCATGTTGCCTTCAATGCTTTCTTTCTTTTGGGTTTCTTTGGATCCTTCTGGTTCGGGCAATTTGCCTTGATGTGACCCTTCTGATTGCATCCGTAGCAGGTTACTTCGAATTTAACCTTCGAGTTGGGTTGGGCTTCTTTAGACTGAATGGCCTTTCTGAGATCCTTTTTGTTGAAGCCCTTCTTTTTGCAGAGCTTCTTTACTAGATTGACTATTTCGATTGTAAGTTCATCGTCATCTTCTGAATCTGGTTCTTCTTCTGACTCAGGTTCGGTTCTCCGCTTGATTTTTGACTCACGCGATCTGCCTGTTCCTACAACCAAAGCCAACCCTTTCTCGGTCGGGCGTGCATTAGTCTGTTCATGAAGTTCGAGTTCTGCAAACAGTTCATCTAGTTTTATGGTAGATAAGTCCTTGGAGACCTTGTAGGCATCTACCATGGATGCCCACAAGGTGTTCCTTGGAAACGCGTTTAGAGAATACCTTATGATGTCCCGGTTGTTTACCTTCTGTCCAATTGCATGAAGCCCATTGAGCAGATCTTGAATTCGGGCATGGAGTTGGGTAGCTGTTTCACCTTCCTGCAATTTGATGTTAAATAATTTATTAAAAATTAGGTCTCTTTTACTTACTTTGGTGTCGGATGTCCCTTCGTGAAGTTCAATTAGTTTCTCCCACAACTCTTTGGCACTGTTGAAGGGGCCGACGCGGTTGAGTTCTTCTTTTGATAGGCCACACTGGAGGGTGCAGGTTGCCTTGGCATTAGCTTCCACTTTCTTGATCAAAGATGCATCCCAGTCCTCGTACGGTAGTGGTTTGCCGGCGCTGTCAGATGGTAGTTCGAATCCGGTTTTGACAATCATCCAGACTTCAAAGTGAGTATGGAGATATGCCTCCATCCGACCTTTCCAGTACCTGAAGTCGTCTCCGGTGAATAGCGGAGGGCGGGCAGTACTGTAGCCTTCTTGAAGGGCCATTTCAGTTTTACCTAAAGCGAAAAATAACCGCAAAAAAATGTCCCAGGACTTGGTCCTGGCTTAGTAGTGCGGTAGGAAGAAAAAAGAGGATCACGAACTCGGGTGGTGTTGCACCAATTCCGAGAAAAATCGATTCGAGGGAAAAAGAATTAGAATATAGCTATGAGGCTAAATTCTAATCGACTCCGAAAAAAATACCACAAAAAATTATTTTGAATGGTGGTTGCACCGATTCAAAATGACCCCCTCTGATACCAATTGATGGATCGAAAGCGCTACAGGGGGGGGTGAATAGCGCTCATGGCTATTTTAACGATTTTAAAACACGGAGTTGAAACGCAGCGGAAAGTAAAAGCAAAAACATAACAGACGCAGATGTTTTACTTCGTTCGGAGCCTATGGCGACTCCTACTCGAAGGCCCGCGGTCCTTGACCGCTTTCGGTGGGCAACAACTATAATATCGGAAAGATTACAATTTGAATTACAATTAATGTAATAAAAAACTAATACCGACAACAAAAGATCGAAGAGTCTGAGCTTTGGGTTGTCGACATCGAGTAGTAGCACTTCAAGGTCGTCTCATTGGCAGCACTTCACAGAAGAAAGCTTAGAATTCGTTGTTGTTCTTTAGCTGCTCCCTCGACCCTCTTTTTATATGATATCCCGGGCGCCTAGATCCCTTCCGGGCGCCTAGAGTGTGACGTGGCCAACCAACCAGGATGCTCCACGTGGCGAAGTCGCGGCAGGGATAAAACTTGGTCCCGGGCGCCCGGACCTGTCCCGGGCGCCCGGACCTGTTCCGAGCGCCCGAACCTCCGGGCGCCCGGACCCATCCCGGGCGCCCGGACCACCTTTTTCCAGCAGGTTCCTCACCTGCAAACAAAGGTTAGTCCGAGCAAAATACCCTGCAAGACAGTGTTAGAATCTGATAAAACACAGTAAGGAATAACTGACAGTCTTCGGACTGTCCGAGTCTGACTTCGGATTCCCAACCGAAAACCCTAGGTCGACCCGACGCCTACTGTTCCCTCTACGGGGAACGCGTCCTCACCTACTCCCCTCAGGAGAGATTACCTGATGCCAGTCCGGTCCTCCAGACCGACTGGACTTCCCGCCTAGGGTTACCACCCCCTAGGACCTAGGGTTACCGCCCCCTGGGGTTTTTCTCCACCTAGGGTTACCACCCCCTAGGACCTAAGGTTACCGCCCCTTAGGGTTTTCCTCCACCTAGGGTTACCGCCCCCTAGGACCTAAGGTTACCACCCCTTAGGGTTTTTCACTTGCCTAACCGCAGCTAGGACTTTCCTGAAACACTCATTTAAACATGTTAGATGACTCACTGACTTAACTTTGAATCCTTTGTCATTATCAAAACTAAGGTTCGATCGTCAGATGCTTCCCGCACCAACAGAGATACATACAATATGGGCAATGAAGATGATATGGATACGATGCATTTTATTCACAATAATTTTTCTAATATGGAATCGATATTAGGTGATGTAAATAGAGTAGATGTTGAATTAATTAGAACTGATGTAGAGGGCTCAATAATTGATGTTCTTCCGGTTGTGAACAATGAAGCAGATGATGAAAGCTTTAGTTGATTTTTGTGTTGTCATTCATTATGTTGAAACTATCTTTAGAATTCTAAAGCTCTATCAACAGGAATTGTTACTTAAAAAAAAAAGAAGATGAATCTTCACTTCATGTGTTAGCTCTCTTAGGTTCTGTGCCATGTGCTAGTTACAAGTAATTGATCATAAAAAAAATCTAAATGAATACATGTGCTGTCAATTAAGAGAGTTGACAAATATATTGACTAACAGTAAACTCAGAATTCAGTCAAAGAGTTCTGAATCTGTGTTAAGAAAGAAAATTGGATTTCATATGAAATATTCATTTGTCCAATCATAGGGAAAGCAAGTGTACAAATCATGTGCATTTAGCCCAACAATTATGATTAAAAAATTTTTATTTTGAAATACATATCAAACTCATTTCTGAAAAACCCTGTTGAAGTTTGTGTTTGGATAAGAGTTACTATTGCATAGTTGGATACAAACTTACAAAAATGATTGAAGGTTTAAACGATTTCCAATTACATGCCAATCTTCGGACACAAGAACCATTTTCATTAAAACTTAATTTTCCCTAATCATAGAAGACATATGTAGTGTCTACCCAAAATTTTATGATTTTTGGATTAGTATATAATTAGTGGTGCATTTAAGAAACTCGGAGCTGAAAATAATCAGAACTGCAGTCTCAATCATCGCTGAATCGATCACTTGATCGATTCATCAGGTATCAATCGATTTCGCGATCGATTGAGACGCAAGTCCGAATTTCACATAACACTCCTGAATCGATCAGTCGATCGATTGGAGTAAACCAATCGATCGGTTGAACGATTGATGAAGTTTCTGAGCAAATCACAGAACGATCCTGGATCGATCAGCCAATCGATTAGTTTACTCCAATCGATCGCCTGATCGATTTATGAAACTTATGCGAAGCACAAAACGTTCCTGGATCAATTAGCCGATCGATTGGAGGTATCCAATCGATCGACCGATCGATTCACGAAGTTTCTACATTTCTGCGTGAGAGCACAATGCGTCTGAATCGATCTGTTGATCGATTGATAAATTCAATCGATTGAGAATGTTGTCCCAATCGATTGAGGTTTGAACCAAATGATCTACACCGTTGATCTTCACGTTAATTTCGAACCCAAAATTACCCAAAATTTCTCGTTCCCGCTATATCTCCCTCCCCCTTTTCTTACTCCCGCTATTTCCTACCGATTCTGCCAAAGTGTGTTCGTCGCTGTGCTACTGTTGTCGTGTCCTCGCTTCCACATAATCCATCGCTGACGAGCCTCCGACCTCCACCTCCTTCTGCCAGGAGAACCTCCGTCTCCTCCCAGGTACGCAGCTAGCATAAAATCCTCCTGCTTCAAGGTTAGGTCTTGCTTTTCTGTGTCTTACAAGAGCCAGGAGAACCTCCTACTTTAAGGTTAGGTATGCAGCTAGTATTTATTTTGTTGTTTTTTTTATTTTGGAAGCCTTCTACAGAGGATTTGACCTATTTCCGATTCCTATATGATGTTAGGGTTTTTAGGTCTTGCTTTATGTGTCTTACAAGAGCCGGTGATTTCTTGATTTTTCATTATCCCACTTGAACTTCAAGTATTCTTCAAGTATTCTTGATTTTTAGGTCTTGTTAAATTTTTTGTCTTTGCTATATAGACGACACTACCACATGTTGTTTCTTGCTCTTCCCCATCACAAGGTTACCACTAAGAAAGGTACAATATTTAGTGGTTTACCTCCTTTCAACCATTGATCCAGTATAATTAATTAGCATTTGTGTATGACTTCAATACCAAACCTTCATTTCTTTTAAACAAAATATCCTTTCTTTGTTTCCCTTTGAGATAACACTCAATGAGTTGTTTGTAGATGAGCTTTTTTTAAGTTATGCATGAATTGACTAACCATACTTCTACAATGCTATGTTTTGTATGAGATGGATAAATAAATTTTTCTACTAAATATTGATTCATTCTCTTATATACTATAACATCTTCCTTTGCTATATTGATTCATATTTATATATTGTGTTATGTAGGTAACTTTTGAAAATGGCAAACAAAAGAATGCAAAAGCTAATCCAAAATAGCCAAAGACAATCTAGGAGAGAAGAATCAAGTAACAAAGGAGTTGATGATGAAAACGAATTGCAATACACAACATCTCATTCACCATTGGAGATACAAAATGAGGAGGTTAATGAGCAAGGTGAAAAATATTTTTGGATATGAACAGTAAATGCGACACTAAGTGCAAATTACTTTTTTTTCAGTTGAAAATGAGGTCATGTCTTCATCCCAAAGTCAGCAAAGAAAACGTGGCAAGAGAGATATTCATGCATTACATCCCGATCATGTGCTCGTAGTTGAATTCAATGAAAGGGGACAACCTTACGGTGATCTACAACCGACGCTTGCAAATTTTATTGGGACTATTACACGGAATGGACTTGTGTTGCACCTACACTTTTTAGATTGGAGAAAAATGCTGACAAATCACTTGAATGATGCATGGAAACTTGTTATTGTAAGTTTACAAGTGTTTCACTTCAATTTTAAATTTAAAGCATGAACATATTTCATTTTATATTTATAGACACGTTTCTATATCCCCAATCACCATAGAAGAGTTATAATGCAAATGATGGGGGCTGCATGGAGATGGTGGAGGACTGAAGTGAAAGTTACATCTTATGATTCGAATACTCCACTAGAAGAGCTTGTTGCAATACAACCCATTCCTCATGGATTGACACCTCAAACTTGGGAAGTTTTATGTAACTATTGGAAGTCTACTGAGGTATAACTAGTATGAATTATTTTTGACATAAGTTTATAAATGTTATAATTTCATTATAAATTTTTGTGCCAGAAAACTTCGAAAATCAATAGAGAAAATGCAAATAAAAAGAAAGGGACTCATGCACAGGGGCGCACTAATATTCCGTCATTGGAATATAAATTTGTAAGAATCAAAATTATTTATTTTCTTCTTTATAATTAGTTTCTCATTGTTCATTTATTGTTTTACACTTTAATGCTCTTATCCTTGAAGTTCCAAGGTTTTATGAGATTCTAAATATTGATTACAAGCAATGTAATGTATATTAGTTAGCTTTTGATGGAATGTGTAAATTAGCAATATAAGTTGTTGCACATATAGAATAACTTATTCTATTAATATTTGATGTTAAATTTGGATTTCTTATCTTGTTAGTCTCAAGAGAATGGTAGAAAATCAAGTTGTATTGAAATACAACAATTGAGTCGGAGAAGTAAAAAGAAAGGAGGTGCCGCTATTGACGATGAGGCAATACGAATTGAGGTAATAATATTTTACTTTTTAAGATAACTTTTATATATTTTTTATTTATAGTAACAATTTATTTTCTTGTTAGAATTTACTTAAAGAGACTGTAGATTGTCTCCTCCAAGATAAACTTGAAGGAACACAACCATTGGAAGTCCATGAGGAGACATTTTGGTAACAATTTACTTATAATTTCATTTCATTTTTGTAAAGTTGTTACATATGGTTGGACTTTTATTATATTCTTTATATAGTGAGGTTTTTGGACTTGAGTATTCTGGTAGGGTATGATGTTTAGGAGCTGGTGCGCTGCCTAGCCAAGTGTTCCCAGAGCAATGTAAATGTAGCTCAATGTATTGGCAAGATTATCACTCAAATTCAAATTTGACAGAGAAATTTAACGAAATGAGAGAGAAAATTAAAGATATGGAGTTGCGAGAAGCACAACGACAAACAAAAATAGAGCAGATGAAAAAACAAATGCAAGAAAATGATCAGTTTCAGAATTTTGCACGAGTAATGTTAAGTATGATGTCGGGAAGTGTTGGGGGCTCTCATGGATCCGAATTATTACTGACACAAGTAATAACATTTCTCACTAAAAAAATAATTGTTTAAAATTATTTGTATTTTTAAGTACATTAATAGCAAATTTATTTATTTTTGTAGATGGCAGCTATGTTTGCAAATATTATGCAACAACAAGTTCCATCACCAGCAGAAGAAGATAGGTGTAGATCCTCTCCATCACCAGAATTAGATAATAACTAGAGAGGTAGGTTTTGAAATTATAGATGTTCTTATTAGAGTATTTCTGACTTTCTATTTTTTTTAACTTAATGTTTAAAATAAGTTAATTCATAATCCTAGGCATATGAGTTTTTTTTATGCTATTCGTGCATGCTTGTTCCTCTGAATCTTACATTTCAATAATCCTATTGATTGAAAAGTATATATATGAAGAGCAAGTCAAACTTGTCACAACCTCAACCCTTAAGAATTAATTGTACATGTACTACTTGATCTACATCTATCTAATAATTAATTCATTTCATTTTCTCTTCTGAAACTACCAATTAATGTTTCTCAATATCTCTTGATAGCTTGCAATGAGAGAGGCTTGAAAATATGTTGAAGAAAAGCTTTCTGTAAAGGTATGAACCTATTAATTTGTTTGTCAATGTTGTATTCTTTCTAAGTACTAGTACAATTTTCAATTTCCTCTACAAGTAAGGATGTCATGTCCACATTCATGTCCTCAAAATTAATTGCAATTGACAGTGACTTTTTTGCGAATTTGGTAAGATCAACACAATTACTTGTCTTCTTATTTAACTTGTATCTTACAATGTGTTGAATGAAGCTAGAACCTTGAGAACCAATATTACAACATAACTGCCATCTACTTAGATTTTGATGTTTTGAGAACATAATCTTGTACCATTGAAGTGTGATCATACAAGTTTCACAATTCTGCTATTTCTTCAGCATTTCTTGTCTAGTTGATAGTTTCATAGCTTTTGATGTTTTAATTTGGTACAAGCTTTTGTTAAATATTTTTTCATTATATATTGAAATATGTTGATAGAATATAATTTGGTGGTTCTATTGAAGGTTGCTATTGAAGGTTGGAGCAAATGTCTTTTGTCACTTGAAGCAAATGTCTTTTGTCGTTTGGAGCACATGGCTTTTATCGTTTGGAGCATATGCCTTTTGATGTTTTTTTAGTGGAGAAAACTTATTATTGAAGATTGTATATATTTTGGAGATTAAAGAAAATATTGTGTTTGTGTTATAATGTGGAGTTAAATGTTATATGTTATGAATGTTTTGAAATGAAATACAAATTGTATGTGTTGATTTGGTAATCCAATTTATATTTATACGTTATGGAAATAAATTAGGTTTGTGAAATGAAATATGAACATTATCAATTAATTTAATTTCAGCATTTGATTTGAATTCTACATGTACAATAGAAAATAGGATTTTTTTTGTAAAATTGGTAATTCAATAATAGCAACGGTTTTAACCGTTCCTATAACTAGACCTCTAGAACCGGTTATAACCGCTTCTAAAGGGTAGTTATCTAGATTGGAAACTTCTATAGAGGCGGTCATTAATCGCTTCTATAGGTATCCATCAGCGTCGGTCAATAACCGCTTCTATAGGTATCCATCAGCACCGGTCATTAATGTTAGAGTGTATACTAAAAGTCTAGTTTTTTTGTATAAACATTTAAGAATCACATTGGTCAAATTATCTACATTTACTGCTAAGTGTAGTTGTTCAATTAATTTATATTGTAGATAACTCACGACTAAGATGGAAATGTTGGATCGAGAAGCGCTAGAGGAGGGGGGGTGAATAGCGCACGTGGCTTTCACTATTTTCGAATTCGTAAATCGTACGAGTTAAAGCAACGGAATAAAGTAAAGAAGACAAAGCAACACACAAAGACATGAGGAGTTACTTGGTTCGGAGCCTGTGGTGACTCCTACTCCAAGGCCCGCGATCGTTGATCGCTTCCGGTGAACAACAACTATAAGCCCGAAACAATAGTACAGAATATGAGTTACAATGAGTGCAATAATGAAAATGATACCGAACGACAGAATGTAAAATAACGGAGCTCTGGGTCATCGGAAACTTGAAACAACACGTCAAGGTCGTTACGTAAGCAGCGCACAGGAGGAATAGCTCTTTGGAATTGTTGTAAAAAGGTGCTGCTCGAATCCCTCTTTTATACAGTGTTGGAGGCGCCTCCAATCCCTGAGTCCGCCGTAGTGATAAGCGCTGATCTGGTCGCGCCTTATCCCTTTGAAGGCACCTCCAAGCTGCTCCAAGGCGCCTCCAATGCCTGGTCCAAGGCGCCTCCAGCGACGTCCGAGGCGCCTCCAAGTCTTCTGCGCAGACTTCTGCTGGCTCGCACCCGAGACGCCTCCAAGCCCCATGTAGGCGCCTCGAACACTGTTCATCCGAGGCCAAAGTTGCTTCTTTGTTCCTGTAAAATATGTTAGTCCCAAACACATACCCTGCAAAACAAAGTTAGCACAGAAGCGATATAACAAATGATAGTCGACAGTCATCGGACTGTCCGGGTCTGACTTCAAATTTCCAACCAGAAACCCTAGGTCGACCCGACGCCTACTGTTCCCTCTACGGGGAACGCGCCCTCACCTACTCCACTCAAGAGATTTATCTGTTTCCAGTGCGATCCTCCAAATCGACTAGACTTTTGCTCAGCGTTCGAAGCTTCCGGACTTTCTGCTGGACTCCCGCTTCCCGGCCCGTCCAGTCTTCCACCTGGTTTGCGACACCAGGACTTTACACCTAGGGTTACCACCCCCTAGGACTTTTGCCTGAAGCTCTCAACCCGCCAAGACTTTCCGCATAGGGTTACCACCCCCTAGGGTTTTCCACCTGCCTAATCGCAACTAGGACTTTTACCTAAGTACACTTAGGACTTTTCCTACAAGCTCATTCAAACTGTTAGATCACAAGACGACTTAACTTTGAACCCTTTGCCATTATCAAAACTTGGGTTCGATCGATGCTTCCCGCACCAATAGGAAAGGAACAAACTATTGGAATACTTATAGTGTAATTAGGTATTAGTTTATCTTAACTAATAAATTACACTAAGTACACTTCAAGTATATTGAGTAGGACCATTTAAGGTAAGTTCTTTTTTATAATGATTTAATAAAAGAACAAGACCTTAGTTATTATGGAAGTGTGCTCTTAATCCTAATATAATAACAAATACATATATTTAGTATTTATTTCTTTGACTTATCAATGGGTGAGATTTAGCTCGATAAATCAATAAGTCTGATAAGTTGGGAAATGATATTACTTATTGTGTGTGTTGTTGATTATAGAAGGAAACTGTGTCCTAGTAATCTAGGTTGATAATGTCCCCAAGATGAGCTCATAAGGATTATCATGTTAAACCCTGCAGGTGGACTTAGTCAGACATGATGATGAGGTTGAGTGGTACTACTCTTGGACTAAGATATTAATTAAGTGAGTTGTCAGTAACTAATTTAATTAGTGGGCATTCGACATCTTAAACACGGAGAGACTAACACACTCATAATAAGAAGGAGCCCAAAACATAATTTGTGATTGGTGCGGTAGTTCAATAATAATTCTTTAGTGGTATGAATTATTATTGATGAAATTTAGTTGAGTGTTCGGGGCGAACACGGGAAGCTTAATTTCATCGGGAGACCAAAACTAATTCCTCCTCTCGGTCCCTATCGTAGCCTCTTATATATAGAAATTTATACCCACCGCATACCCACTCCTTACCCAACCCAAAGGGGTCGGCCAAGCAAGCTTGGAGACCAAGCTTGGACCGACCAAGCAAAGGGTTGAGCCAAGATGGAGGGGTCGGCCAATGCTTGGAGCCCAAGCATGATGTGGCCAGCTCTAATAAAATTAAAAGGATTTTATTTTAAAATCTTTTCTTATGTGGATAACATGGTTTTATAAAAGAGAGTTTAAAATTTAAATCTTTTATTTTATAGTGTCTACAAAAGATTAAGAAAAGATTTGAAATCTTTCCTTATTTGTAGATTGAAAGAAAATTTTAATTTTGATAAAACTTTCCTTTTTTAACCATGTTCATGATTTAAAAAAAGAGTTTTAAAATTAAAAATACCCTTTTATAAGTTTCTACAAAAGATTAAGAGAAGATTTGATATCTTTCCTTATTTGTAGATTGAAAGGAGATTTTAATTTTAGAGAAAACTTTCCTTTTTGGAAATCATCCACATGTTTTAATAAGAGAGATTTTAATTTATAAAATTTTCTTTTATAACCAACCATGAAGGGATAAATTATTAGAGAAATTTTAATTTTAAAATTTTCGGAAACAAATTAGGAAGTTTTAATTCTTGTTAAAACTTTCCTTGTTTGGGATTAAAAGGTGGTCGACCATGTTAAATAATGAAAAAGAAATTGTTTTTTAATTAAATAAATTTTCCTTTTTATGGCAAAGGAATTAAGGAAGTTTTTATTTAAATTTTCTTATTTACCAAGACCAATGATTATAAAAGAGGGGTAGAGGTGCCTTTATGGAGAACAACTCTATTCTATTTCTTCCTCTCTTTTCCTCCTTGGTGGTGGCTGGCCCTATTGCTTTTCCCTCTTCCTTTTCTTTCTTCTTCATTGGCCGAACCTCATCATCTCCTGGAGCTTGAAGGTGGTTGGATTCTAGCTTGGAGAGAAAGGAAGCATCCCTTGGAGCTTAGTGGTGGTGGTCGAACCTCATCTATTCTTGGAGTACTTGTGGTGGCCGAACCTTGCAAGGAGAAGAAAGCTTTGGGTGGTTCTTATCTCGGTAGATCATTGCCCACACAACATCTGGGATAAAAAGAGGAATACGGTAGAAGATCAAGAGGTCATTGCATACAAAGGAAGGTATAACTAGTAATTATTTTCTACATCATACTAGTTTTTCTTTTGTATGAATTCCAAACACAAGAGGCATTAGATTCTAGTTTTTCGAATTGTAATTAGAGTTTGTGTTTTTCTTTGTTTTTCGAATTTGTGATTCGATTGTTCCTTTTGGTTAAACATAGAGTTATATAAGGAAATTAAATATTAGCTTTCCTTAAAAGGCTTTGTCTAGGCGGTGGTGGATGCTCCCATACCCAAGAAGACCATGTGCCTCGCCATGCAGTCCTGGAAGCCAATTTTGGAAATTAATATTTAATTAAATTTATAATATAGGTTAATTTGGATCAATAGTGTTAAGTTCCACTTGCGATCCAAGTCTAAACCATTAACAACAGATAAGTTAAATTTGGAATCAATAATGTTAAGTTCTGTTTGCGATTCCTAATTTAACTTTTAAAGAACACAATAGGTTGTTTAGGAAAAGGTTCGACACTTGTACAAAATTTTCGTACAATGGATCCAGTATGATCCTCCTATGACCAACCAACAATTAACCGCTTCTATAGGTATGCATCATGATCGGTCATTAACCGCTTCTATAGGTATCCATCAGGATCTATCATTAACCGCTTCTATAGGTACCCATCAGAATCGGTTCTTAGTCATGAACCACCGGTCAGTTTTACCGCATCTGTTGACTTTAGCATCGCCAACATCTGCACCGATTTTGAACCGGTGCAATAGATTTAGCAACGGGTGAAAACCGTTGCTATAGGTGTCTTAAAACTGCTTCTAAAGGTTTATTTTTTTTGTAGTCATTCATCAAGTATATCTGAACTTGTCAATCACAAATCTATGCAACTTTCGGTATATTCTTATTGAATCTTATATTCTTAACATTTACCCCTCAAATCAATTGACCTTAGTTGAGCTAAACAAGTCAATAAATTCGAGTTAAGTTAATTCGTTAATAATCATAATAAATTATAGATGTTTTAACACAAGCCCACGACTGAGTTATACCGGCTTATAAAACAACTCTAACTATTATCATAGTTATTAGTGGAGGGCATTTAGCAAATCTTGACTTTAATATATTTAAGGAATTTTATAATTATTAAAATGTCTCACCATAATTAACTTCTTGTGCATTTGCACAATCTCATTACGAAATTCATCTTTATTAATCCTTATAGTCTTTTAAGACAAATAGGGCCTCGGAGATTTTAACATATTAATATACTTATGTCAAAAGGAATTTTTATCTAAATTACAACATGTATTACTTTATAGGTTTTTAGATAAAATTTATTTCTATCATGAAATGTTAATACATATAACTTGAAATAAAGAAATTAAGTTTCTTTGAAATATCTCGAAACACAGATTCCTCGAATAAATTTTGAAGAAGAGGCTTCACACTATATGATCCAACCATGAATTAGCTCTGATATCACTATTGTGCTTAAAGGATGTTCACATATCTCTACAATGCATGATACTGTCCACTTTGAGCCTAGGCCCTCATGGTTTTGCTCTTGAACTCTACCCAAAAGGTCTCGTACTAATGAAGATATCATACATCCTTTTAAACTCATGATCTTTCCGAAATTTTTTCAATGTGGGACTTTGATTGAATCCCAACAACCCTCCCCTCAAACGAAGGACCATCATTACTCTAATGGTCTGGGCCTCCCTATGAGCATTCAGTCACTCTTGACCTGTTCCGGGCCTCCCCGCAAGCACCCGGTTATCCTGGCCTACTCCAGGCCTCCCTGTAAATATCTAGATCCGATCACTCTTGACCTGCTTCGAGCCTCCCTGAGCATCAGTCACCCTGACCTACTTTGGCCTCCTCGCAACTTCGTTTAAGGCTCTGGGCCTCCCCACGAACATCTGGTCACCTTGATCTGCTCCGAGCCTCCTCACAACTTCGTTAAAGGTCATCCCACATGACATCTGGTCTATATAGGCATGAATGATACCACCACCGGTCTGCTGCTTGGTATGGCTTGCGACCATGTCTCGGCTCCTAGAATGCCAAGTTTGCCTCTTGCAAGACTTGGGCTTGGACATCCCCGCGTCGCCCAAATGCTCCGTTGCTTGGCATGGCTTGTGCCCATACCACGTTCACTGGAATGCCAAGTCTGCCTCCTATGGACTTGGGCTTGGATAGTGCCCCGCGCACTGCTAATCCACTTCTTGCCATGGCTTGCACCCATGCCACGTCTGCTGGAATGCCAAGTCTCCTTCCTGCAAGACTTGGGCTTAGACAATGCCCCGCGCATTGTTGGTCCACTGCTTGGCATGGCTAGCACCCATGGCGCGCTCACTGGAATGTCAAGTCTGCCTCCTGTAAGACTTGGCTTGGACAGCCTCGCGCTGCCCAAAGTTAGGGGGCTAACAAACCACCCCCACCAGAAGAATTCAACGCCCTCATCGAACGCTTCCAAAGGTAGGCCTCCCGCTCTAGCATTGCCCCCATGAACTTGCTGGAATTCTTCGGTGAGAACCTCCCTAATGGAGGACAAATTAGCATTTTTCTGCTAATGTAAATATGTTCATCCATCAGAGACTCACGAATTTGCTACATTGAAGCCTCCCCCTTGGCAATCATTCCCATCAGATTGTAATCAACAACTTTCTCCTTGAAAGAATCGATTAAGACTACTTTAAATGCCATTCATTCTCTGATTTCATGATTTCTTCTAGCCATATTTTATTGAATTTTGCTCAAACTTTGGCTCCTTTCGGCTAAACTTTGGCTCTAATATAGTTGTCACAGGGGTAAATTTTCACCTTAGAAAATTCCCTGCGCAGCAATCAAGTCTTGCACTTGACTCAGCCTACCAACGAATGCACCACCGAGGTGCGAAGAATGCCCAATGCAAAGGCACAATAAAAGCCTCAAGCAAGCAAGCAACACCAACAAGTATGGTAGTTGAAGATCTACAAAGACAAATCAGGGAGTTATCCTAATGTCTAGTGGCACAAGATCGTGAGGTATGTGATTAAGGTCATGACAAGTAAGTTTCGACTAAGGAACTCTCACACTTGATCATAGTGTTAGGGAACTTGTGGCCGACTAGAAGGGGGGTTGAATAGATGTTGTCTCTAATTCACTTTCCTCCCTACGTATTCATTAGTGCACAGCGAAAAACAAAGAATACAATCACGAATACAAATATGAAAGCTAAAGACAAAGGAAGAGCAAACCGCTAACATGTTTCCTTTAATGCGGTTCGGAGATTAAGGCTCATACTCCACGACTATCCGTAAGATGGACGATCATAATCCGTTGTTGGATTAGCCCCCGACAAACTTCGGCTATCTCAAGTCTCCTTGTGGGTGGAGAAACCTCACCACAACTCCTACCAAGACCTCTTGGAACACAAAGAACTATTGAGCACCTACTGACTACTAATTAGGATTAACCACCACTAATTTCGTCAACCTTAACCAAGCTCCTAAGCCTTAGTTATATAGGCCGCAGGTTGAAAAATCCTGTTTACCAGTCAACTGCCCTCTGTGGAAATTCGACTGTTCCAGCCCAACGACTCAATACCAGTCAACTGCTCCACACTGGCCGAACGAACAGAAGCATTCTGTTCGCTACCAATAACTGCTACAGTAAAATTCTAAACCTAGGATTTTATCCTGAGTACAATCTCTCATACACTCGTACTCTCACGACTCACTTGACCCTTCCTTGCAGCTTTGACCTCTTGCCTTCAAGCCTTCTTCTTTTGGCTCTCGTCCCTCGGATGCATTCAAGCCCGCGGCTTGTCCCAATGTCATCCTTCGCATATGCTTTGAAGTGTGCTTCCCTCGGCTCTTGTCCTTGCTGCCTTGTCCACAGTCTCTCGAATGTTACATCCTTCACCAGACCTGAAGCCATCAAGCTGAGTCATATGTGTATCCTGCAAACCTAAACACTCACATACACATATCAAATAGCAAGGGTAAACCTAACTTAAACCCTTCACCCAAATATCAAAATACATGGTCACATCAGACCATCGGGATTGCTCCAACACATAGTGTCCGAGATCTTAAAGGTAGTAAGTTCTTTTATTTTAATTTGGATAAAAATTTTCTTGAGAAAAATATGGATGATAAGATCAAAATAGTTGATAATCCAATTTACGATGAAGACGGGACAAGTCAGCTAGCGAGCCAATATAGGACAAGGTACTTTATGGTGATAATGTTAGTGTGTGCACTTATGTGTCAAAACTGTTAGAGTGTATACTAAAAGTCTAGCTTTTGTAAATATTTATTTTTGAAATAAAAGAATCATATTAGTCATATGTCTATATTTATTTGTTAAATATAGTTGTTTAATTAATTTATAAAGTAGATAACATAGTGTGTGGTGTCACACACAGAAGATCATGTTATTAGCTCTTAATAAATTATAAACAGTTGCTCACGACTAAGATGGAAAGGAACAAACCATTGGTATAGTCGTAGTGTAATTAGGTATTAGTTTATCTTGACTAATAAATTACACTAGTACACTCTAAGTGTATTGAGTAGGATCATTTTAGGTAAGTTCTTTTTATACTGACTTAATAAAAGAACTAGACCTTAGTTATTATGGAAGTGTGTACTCTTAATCCTAATATAATAACAAGCATATATATTTAGTATCTATTTCTTTAACTTATCAAAGGGTGAGATTTAGCTTGATAAATCAATAGGCCCGATAAGTTGGAAAATGATATTACTTATAGTGTGTGTTGTTGATTATAGAAGGAAACTGTATCCTAGTTATCTAGGTTGAGAATGTCCCTGAGAGGAGCTCGTAAGGATTGTCGTGTTAAACCATGCAGGTAGACTTAATCCGACATGACAATGAAGTTGAGTGGTACTACTCTTGGAGCTAGATATTAATTAAGTGAGTGGTCAATAACTCACTTAATTAGTGGGCATTTGTTATCTTAAACACAAGGAGACTAACACACTCATGGTAAGAAGGAGCCCATAATGTAATTTGGGATTGGTGCGGTAGTGCAACAATAACTCTCTAGTGGAATGAGTTATTGTTGATGAACTTGAGTTGTGTGTTCGAGGCGAACACGGGATACTCAAGCTCATCAGAAGGTCAAAATCAATTTCTCCTCTAGGTCCCTGTCGTAGCCTCATTAGTGCCTTATAAACCACTCATTAAAAGCCCTTCTTGGTGTCCAAGAAAGGAGGTCGGCCCATTGCTTGGTGACCAAGCAATGGCCGACCACCATCTCCTTAAGAGGGTCGGTCCTCTTGCTTGGTGACCAAGCAAGTAGGGGCCGACCATAATAAATTCAAATAGAAGGGGCGTTTTGAATTTTTAAAATCTTCTTTTTGTATAAAACTATAAGTTTTAAAAGAGATATTTTAATTTTAAAAACTTTCCTTATTTGAATTAGGTCACATGGTTTAATAGAGAGTTTTAAAAGTTTTAAAACTTTCATTTTTTTAACCATCCTCATGGTTTTAGAAAAAAGGAAGAGAAGTTTTAAAAATTAAAATTTTCTATTCATGTTGAAAAGGGAAATTTTTGAAGAGAAGTTTTAAATTTTAAAATATGGTTTTAATTTTTTAAAACTTTCCTTTTTAACATCCACTTTAAGAAATTAAAATAGAGCTTGTAAAATTTTATAAAGGCTTGTAAAATTTTTACAAAAATTATTTTTTCTTTCCTAATAGTGGTCGGTCACCCTTGCTTGGTGCCCAAGCAAGGGGTCGGCCAAGATTAAATCAAATCAATCATTGATTTGGTGATTCATTCAATCAAGAGGAAAGAAAAGGAAAAATAAAAAGGGAAAAGGAAAAACAAGAGGAAGATTTAATTTTTTGTAAAAATTCTTCCCTTATTTGCCTTGGGCAAGTAATATAAAAGAAGGGGTGAGGAGGCCTCATGAGATAACAATTCTTATTCTCTTGCTTGGTGATCCTCTTGGTGTGGCCGACCCTCTCCCTTCTCCCTTTCCCTTTGCTCTCTTTTGCTCTTTGTTGGCGGTGGCCGAATATTAGAAGAAGGAGAAGAAGGCTTTGTGTGGTGTTCATCTTGGAGGATCGTCGCTCACACGACGTCCAAGGCGAGGCGAGGAATACGGCAGAAGATCTTGAGGTCATTAGCTTGCAAAGAAAAGGTATAACTAGTAATTTTCTTCCACATCATGCTAGTTATTTTTCTTTGTTAGAATTCCAAACACAAGAGACATTAGATCTAGTTTTTTGAATTAGTAATTCGTGTTTGTGTTTTTCTTTGTTTTTCGAATTTGTGATTCGATTGTTCTTTTTTGTTAGACCTAAAGTTATATAAGGAAATTAAATATTAGCTTTCCTTAAAAGGCTTTGTCTAGGCGGTGATGGATGCTCCCATACCCAAGAAGGTCATGTGCCTCGCCATGCAGTCCTGGAAAGCCATTTTAGAAATTAATATTTAATTGAATTTATAACATAGATGGATTTGGATCAATAGTGTTAAGTTCCGCTTGCAATCCAAGTCTAAACCATTAAGAACAGATAAGTTAAATTTGGAATCAATGATGTTAAGTTCTGTCTCGATTTCTAATTTAACTTCTAAAGAACACAATAGGTTGTTTAGGAAAGGTTCAACACTTGTACAAAATTTTTGTACAGTGGAACTGGTACGATCTTCCTAGGACCAACCAACAAAGACACTCTTTATATATTTTATCGATAATTATTTCATAAAAGTAAGTATTTATTGTTAATTATTTACTTTTTTGTACGTATATGATTAATGATAAAATTTCACAGATTAATGGGTATATTAATCTAAAAATAGTTCTTGATTGGATAGATATCTAAAGGGGGCATAGATATCTAGATCAACGCTGAGTATAACTAGGTTGAGATAGACCGAGGGATAGATATCCAAGTTATACTTGAGAGTGCCTTGAGCTTAGAGATACATTGGGCACGACCTGCTTAAGAGGAGACGACATATTAAGCATCGTTGGTCATTCCTCTTATGAACGAGTGTAACTGATCTTTTGACTTGAGACCTTCATTTATTCTATACATGGAGCTATGCACTTTGGCGCCGTTAAAATAGTCTTTAATTAGATTGTGAGTAATACGGTAGTTGGGTGTATAACAAAGCATAGAGAGAATAGTGTTGTCAATAGAGGATTCATCACTCTCTTGAATTATGAGTTAAGATCATGGCCGCTTGATAGAGATATTAGTGACTCAAAATTCATGGACATGGGAGGAATGATTTAATCATTCAAGAAGAGTCTATTATATATTGGACTTCAAGTAAAATAATTAATTTGATAATGATGCATAATGTACCGAATTAATTGGGATATAGGCTTAGATGAAGAAATTGAATTACACAGTAATCGATTCATAGTGGTTTATAGTTTATGACTAATATTAATTTTATCACATTAGGTGGCTAAAAACCATTGCTAGACAGTTACCTTAGTTTATGTATGAATTTACACTACGTTCGTGTATAAAACCTAGAGGGTCGCATGCATAGCATGTAGACATAAATATTATCTATAATTGATTATTTTAGTAGATATTAAAATTAAGTAATTGTTTTTTTAGAATAAAAATTAATTAGATTATTAATTAATTCAAAATTATTGGAAGCTAATACGGGTTAAGATCAAATATGGTCTTATTTGATTCAAAGAAGAGGGAGTAAAGAATCATAACTCTTTATCTTCCTAATTAATGGAGGTCATAAATGAAGAATTTATGGAAGTCATAACTTTTCATCTTCCTAATTAATGGAGATCATAAATGAAGAATTAATTGAGACTTTAACTCTTCATCTTCCTAATTAATGGCGGTTATAAATGAAGAATTAATGGAGACCTTAACTCTTCATCTTCCTTGGAGGCTATAAATAGTCACACTTGGAAAGGTTGTAAGAAGTTCTTTTCACTTCTCTACTTCTTCCATCAAAAGAGATCGAGAGTATTTCCAAGGTCTTATCAATCCAAGAAATTAGCACCTAACGGATCGTGTCAAGTGCGTGATTTAGTGCGAGTAGATACCGCTAGAAGAGTCACAAGTAGGGCTCTTATTTGTTTGTGATATTATTCACGTCTATCACGGACTCGAGATATATTTTATGTTATTTTGTTTAAAACTATATGTACCATCAAAAGATCTATGATTTAAGAGACAAATCTGATTTTAATATATGTATTCCGCCGCGCTCTAATTCCAATAGATAACCTTAAGATTTTAGTCGTTCGCAAGAGATTGTTGATTTCTTAAGTTGAATCAAGGGATACATCTCACCCAACCTGCACTGATTATGGACAATTAGAGTTTATATATGGTGGTTGGTGTATGCTTGATGAATCCACAAAACATTACATTGATACAATTAATCAAACAATTCTTGGGATCAAGAAGTTCCTTAGGTTGGTTGGCAAATAAATCCTTTTGATCATTCTGCTATACATGCTAACTTGTTAGAAGCCTAGAATGGTTTTGATTTTGTACACTCTGTGAGAATTGATTATAGACAAAAGCTGCAAGATGATCCTATTCTATTTAATTACTATTGATACGGGTTATGAAGAATGGATATATTTTTCTAGTAAAGAGGGAAAGAGGACTAGACGAACAGCGATGTTCATATAGGCATGACGGGCAAGGACCGACCGAGAGAAAAAGGCCGACCGAGTATCTAAGTTCGGCCGGCCGAGACAGGCCGAGCAAGAATAGTTGGTCGAGCAGAAGAAACATATGGACCCATAGCAGCCAAGGCACATTGTGCTCGACAGGAGAAGACCGGCCGAGCGAAAGAGGCCGACCGAGACAGGCTGAGCAGGAACAGCTGGTCGAGCAGAAGAAGCATATGGACTCATAGCAGACAAGGCACATTGTGCTCGACAGGTAAAGACCAACCGAGCGAAAGAGGCTGACCGAGTATCTAAGTTCGGCCGGCCGAGACAGGCCGAGCAAGAACAGCTGGTCGAGCAGAAGAAGCATATGGACCCATAGCAGACAAGGCACATTGTGCTCGACAGGTAAAGGTCGACCGAGTCTCGCACCGTTTGACTTCTCACAAACTCTGACATATATGAATCATACGGAAATACTTTGTGATTATATGAGAGCTTAACTAATTTGGCGGGAAATGTCTTCTAGAAGCTTGTACAGGTTTGCTAAACGACAAAGAAGGTACATCTAGGGTACAATAAAGATTCCTTAAGCTATTTTCGTAAATGGTGCTTACGTCATCTCATAACCAACTTTAACAAATCGGGGTCCACCTCATGATTATAGAGGTCAAGTGAGGTGGTAAAAAAAGGGGAATACTCTCCACTGGCAAGGTAAGTAATCATTCCTACACAACGCAAATCCTAATTTTCATCTTCTTCCATTACTTCTTTTCCTCGCCGGAAACTAACTTGAGCGTCGGAGGGCCTAGCCAGGGATTCTCACCCCGGTCTTAGGTCACTAACATTTTGTTGGTTAGTCTCATTGTATGCAGGATCACAAGATCGCTTCATCCATGGGACTGTCGGTTTTCTGCTGACTCTCAAAGCCATCTCACCGGCATTTCCTTTCGTAAGGTATCATTCATAAGATCCACTTTCGTTTTCTCGGATTGGCTATTCTGTCTCCAAGCGTGAGTAAGGTCCGCGGTGGTTTTCTCGAATCTTCTCTTGTTCATCGGTGTCCGAATATGCCGTCATCCATCGCCTCCCAGTGTTTCATCAAGCAAGCTCTCAAACAGGATCAACTATATTGAAAAACTTAGTAAATTTGAACTTGAGAGACTTACTAAAGTGAAAAGAATTTTCACTCAAGACCTGACATGATCTGATTTGCATTTATATTGATGTTCCAACACCTGATATGAGGATTAATTAATAGATAAAAACTTGGATACTAATAAAGTACTCAAAGTTTATGGTTATCCATCAATAATTATTATTGAAAAAGTTATTGATCTTGGAGGGAAACTTGTTGATCTCGAAGGAGCTTTTGGTAAAAGTACTATTCTAAATTTGAGGATGAATTTTTTTTTTCAACTCGAGGCTACTAATGCAGGCGGATCCGAATATCTTTTATACTATTTTTAATACATTTTTAGTTTTTTTGGTATTTAAGGTATTTTTTTAATTAAAATATTTTTGATAATTTTTATCTTTTGTATTTTGAGTCCGTTTAGAAATTTTAGAATTTTGAATCTATTAAGAATTTTTCCTGGATATCTTTCCTTTCTTTACCTATTAGAATTTTTGACTCTATATAAGCATCTTGTTAGTTGTATTTCGATGAAGATTTTTATTCAATAATATTTTCAACAGTATTATTTATTTTTCTATTTTTTGATATTCTTTTTCAAATCAACAGATTATACAAGATTATTTTAATATTTATACAAGAATCAATAAATTAAGTAGCCCGCATAATAATTGTTAGGCGACTCGACATCATAATCCTATTTTTTTTTCTCGTAATATTATTCTTAAATAGTTTGAAAGTTTATTAAAAATAAAAGAAATTTCTTCCTTTACATACTTATTTATTTTGATAGAGGAATATGAATACATGTGATGTAATTAAAAAATAATGTATCATTTTTTTTTATATATATATGGTATAATTTTGTGAGTTAAAAAAGTTACATACATCATTTTTTAATATATGGTATAATTTTATAAATGAAAAAGGATGTATACATTATTTTTTTTCATTTACTATTTTATATTTGATTTTGATATGATCAATTTTAGTTTTAAAATTATCTATTAATAGATTATGTTTTTCTTCCTTCTAAAAACTTTAAAAAAAATAGACGACAAAAAATTTTCTACGTATCAAAACTTTTTTTTAATTTTACTTTCTACTCTTCAAATAAACTGATGATTAATCTCTACTATATCGCCAACATTATGCATCATAGCGGTATTAATTTTAATAATTTATTAAAATAATATATTTTGATCGTTTCATTAGCATGATAAAAAATTGTAAACCGCATACATAAAAGTAGACGATCACATGGGCCTGAAGCTAGCCGCATACATTAAAAAAAAAAAAGCCTAAGGTGACACAAACGTGCAGGTGGCTAGTGCAATAGGACGCATACGACCCACACCGATCCGCGCAACCACGTGGTAGTCCGTTTGGCAAGCCCCCACGATAGCCTACAGGTGGGCCCATAGACCATGTGGCATGCTCCTTCATCGGTGTAACCTTTTTATCTTAACTTTTGAATTAAAAAATATACTTTTTTTTTATTATTATATAATGTTTTTAATAATCGATGTCCGAACTTCGAATTCTAAAATGAATTACCCTCCCTTATATATTCATTAGGTACATTAAAAAAATAAGGTCGCGGGGTCGAAACTCAGGGTAGTCGAGGCGTAAATCCTAGGTCCTTGTGTAACTCATCCCATCTACCTCGCTCAGGATGCTATGATTTACCTCCCTTGTGATGGCCTTGGGTCGGGTGCGGCGGGGGTGCTGGGGGCGAACGATTTCACCTTTTACCACATTAGGTACATTCAAAAATATTAAGGATATATTTAGTTCAAGTTATCATGTATAATTTTAGTTATGTGATTATCTAGTAATCATATAACCAAGGTTATGGGGAATAAAACATAATCAAATGTTATTTGATTCAATTTAGATAATGCAACAAAAATTTATTTGGTTGAAAGTTTTAATTAATAATTTACTTTAATATTTTACTATATTACCCTAAGTTACAAAACCAACTATACATAATAATAATAACAATAATAATAATAATAATAATAATATTATTATTATTATTATAACTTTACATTTATTTTTTACTTTTTCTTTTTCACGTTTTTCTTTATTTTTATATATTATTTATTTTTTTATTTTGTTTGTTTTTTTATGATTTTTATTTTTTTGTTTTTTGTTTTTTAATTTTTTAAGTTTTTTATTTTTTATTTTAATTATTTTTTTACGTTTTTTATTTTTTTAAATTTTTTTTATGTTTTTTACATTTTTATATTTTTTTATGTTTTAAACTTTTTTTATTATTTTTTTATTTTTAAATTTTTTTCCTATTTTTATATTTTTTTTCTCATTTTTTTTTATGTTTTTTTTATATTTTTTAATGTTTTTTTATTTTTTTAAAGTTTTCTACAAATTTTTATTTTTAAAAAAAAATTATGTTTTTTTTTTTAAATTTTATTTTAAATTTTTTTTCTTTACGTTTTTTCTTTTTGCCACATTTTTCTCTTATCTGAGAATATTTTAGGTAAAAAAAAATTCATTAACCCGGAATTAAGAAAAACCTCAGTTTTTCGAGATTTTTCGATTTCTGATTGCATGTCCCTTTTACTGACGTGTCGGCCATGGAATATTACTCGAGAATCATCGATTACTTAAATCAAATAGGGTTTTTATTGATAATCTTACATGGATAATCAAAATTATCAAAAATAATCCCCGAATCAAACGCACCCAATAATATTACACCAATAGCCAACGTCTGTAATCTTTGGCATTAAAGCCGTTTCAATCTTGAATCAGGTACTTGTACAATATTGTTTTGCATATGGATAGTTTAGTCCGCGATCATCTCAGCATAAGTTTTAAATTTTATTTAGTAGACTTGTACATTATTGTGCAAATAATAGCATGATTTAGAATTTCCATAAGAAAGATATATTTCTAATGACGTAAGGACAACATTCAATCATTGTGAGTGAAGGGGTTCTTCATTCAAATTTGATCCATAAATTGCATCTATACCCAACATCATGATCGGACATTAATTATGGTCGTGGGACTGATCATGTAGAATCGTTGGAGTGTCGAATTCCAACTTTTTACTATAATGATTGGACATTAATTATGAGTGAAAGAGAACAACACCTAAGTTTTATTCACAAATCACATCCATGTCTGACATTTTAGTTGGAAACTAATCATATGCATAGTTCATATTATGAAAATTAATAGATAAATTTCTTAAAGAGCCAACCTTTCATGATATGTGTAATAAAATGATTTATACTCTGGATCTGCAAAAAAAAAATCAGCTTAAAATAGTTACATTTTAATTGACTCCAATCAATTATTTCCTGTATGAATTTTTCTAATTTAAATTGGCTTGTTTTCATTAGTCAGTTTATGATAAAGCACATTAATAGCTTAAAATAAATTATTTTGGCCAATAAATTCAATTAGTTACTTTTTATAGGAGTGTCATATGTGATGTTCAATTATAATGTTTTTAGATTGAAAAAGATATTTATTGGTTAAAATGATCAATATAATATCTAATTATACCTCTCACTGTTATGAATCCTAGATGATCATTTTTTTTTTTAATAAAATGAATAGGTTGAATTAATCAGGATTATTTTGGATATGTATGATTTAAGTAAAATAAAATAAAAATGAAACGTTCCTTTGGTAATCACAAGTAGACTTACTCTGCATGATTGTGTCAGACAACGACAACAATTAAAAAAAGAAGTTATTTTATTATTATTATTATTATTCTTATGTAGTTATTAACATTATTCTAATACCACGACATTATTCGGAATAATATATGATTGTGATAGTTAACGGAAAATAATAATAATTTTTTATAATAATTTTTTTTTTCTTGATATGCGATCGATCTAACTGTTTATAAGGAAGATGATTATACATTTTGTATTAATTACTTCACTATTTTTATTTTAAAAGATCATATAATTATTTATATTTTATACCAGTAAACCTAAATCCCTAATTAATCTTTTTATACGGTCTGTCATTTATTATGTTATCAGTAGGGAATAATTTTAATATTAATTGATAAATATCATTCTAAAAAAAAAAATGATGTTATACCTTATGTTTCATAATTTATTGTAATTGATAGTTAGAAATGATCAAAAAAAAAATATTTTCTTGCGCTTATTTTTTATTAACCTTTAACATGTCATATAATTCTAAATTTAAGATATTGGTATTTTATCAACATTTTTTATTTTTATGATTGCATTCATATATTGTTCACTTTAGACCCAAGTTCTCAAAAAGTTATTTTTATACTCTATCCAAAATGTCTCATACTAATGGAAATATATTCATCCTTTTAAACTCATAATATTTTTTATATCTTTCTAATGTGAGACTTTTAATTGTATTCCCGACAATCCTCCCCCTTAAACGAAGAATTATCATTACTCTCATGGTCTAGGCATCTCCATAAGCATACGGTTACTATTGATCTAGTCCGGGCCTCCACGTAAGCATCTGATCACTCTTAACTTACTTTAGGTCTCCCCGCAAGCATCAACATCCGGTCATTCTTGACCTACTCTGGGTCTCTCTACATCTTGGTTCAAAGTCATCCCACATGGCATCCGATATGGAACATGCCTCTGACTTTTGCTTCTTCTGACGGTTAGTCAGGCAAAGAACAACCTTGCTATGATACCACTTGCTAGTGTCAAAAGAATTCACATATGTCTACGATGCTATGCTATTGTCCACTTTAGACTAAGCCCTCATGGTTACTTTTCAGCATAAGATTCTCCATGACAGTACCGATTATAATAATTTGGAATAAATCATTTTTTACATAGATGCACTTTCACGATATCCTTGTCACAAAAGTTGTATTTCTACATTTACAATGATTATACAAACAATGTAACTTGTCGTCATCTATACAGTTTGGATAATGCTTAGTAAAGTTTACAGACTCTTCAACTTCATCAAAAAAATTTATTAGTAATAAACTCATTTTCTAATCTATTGTATATCTAAACTTTATTCATATACATTGTAACCTAAAGAATAATAAATTTGTAACATTATTAAACGTGTAAAACTAAACATGTATCTAATTATAATATAAACTTAATTAAATCATTAAAACATAATACCATCAATAATACTTAAACTAAATATGAAATATGAACCTCAACAGAAATAGTACCACTACAATATTTGATCTAGCAAATGAGTTGGAGATAAGTGTTTAGAAAATATAGTATACCTAAGAAAAAAAACAATTACAAATTAGCATTAGGATCATTTTTGGATCATTTTTGTAAGACGATGGAGGGATTGAGAGAGATGTCTTACATAGAATACAAGTAGGATAGTTGAAATAGAGGGAGCGTCGAGTGTTTTATGTGACCGTAAAGTACCTCTTAAATTTAAAGGTAAGCTCTATAAAATCGCAGTTAGACATGCTATGTTATATGGAATTGAATGTTGGGTTATGACTCGAGCACATGAGCAGAAGATGAAAGTTGCAGAGATGAGGATGTTAAAGTGGATGTGTGGACATACGAGGATGGACAAAATAAGAAATGAGAGCATTAGAGAGAAAGTCGGAGTTGCATCTATTGAGGAAAAACTCTGAGATACGTTTAAGATGGTACGGATATGTACTTAGACGACCAATAAATGTTTCAGTTAGGCGATGAAGAGGAAGACAAAAAAAAGACTTGGTTAACAATAATAAAACAAGATAAACTTTATTTAAATATAGATGATGATATAGTAGGAGATAGAGCTTAATCGTGTAAAAGGATTCATACAACTGCCCCCACTTAGTGGGAAAATGCTTGATTATTTTGTATTAGTCACATTACATAATGTCTTAAGTACAATAATGAAAGCCCCCAGGGCGTAGCACAGACGGTGGGTATATGATATCTCTAGCGTAATGTCCAGGGGTCGATCCTTAGGAACTAATGACCTGGGGTTTACCCCACCATGTGTCTAGCATATGTGTACGTGCATGTACATCTCTCCATATTCGTGACGCTGACACTAAGGGGTCGTTAATGTAGCGGATCTACATTTTTTAAATACAACAATGAAAAACTTCTTCCGCCCCTAGTCATTTGATGGTCGACTATAAGCTAATCCCGTGATTTATCTCCTTTCACATAACCTAGGGACGGATTGTGAGGAATGCTTGAGGGGAACACAATCACATTTTACTATATTTAAATACAACAATGAAAAATTTTCAATATACCACTTATTCTTTTAGACTTAATTATGAAACACGGATCTAGTAATCAATTACATGCATATAAGAATATAAAAATTCTGGTTGCATCACATTATCCCTGCGGCTGAGCTTCCAGCCTATCTAGCTTGTGGACAGGGCTGAGGCCATGCCCGAGCTCAAGGCCAAGGCTAAGGGTGTGGCTGTGCTCGCGACCAGTCGATACCCTAGGGGGCAAGGCTGAGATTGCGATTATTCGGGGTTGATGTTGCGACAACCTAGGACAAAGGTCGCGGCTAGCCAAGTTGAGCTTGCAACCAACCATGCGGGCAACCACGCAGCCAGGTTGGCCCAATATCATAGCCAGCCACACAGCCAACCCCACGGGGCGACCAGGGATGAGCTTAGGCCAACCCCATGCTCGACCGGGGACCAACTCGAGGTGAGTCATGCTGCCACACCCACGATGATCGGGCCCAAGCTTGTGGTGAACCACGTGGCCAGCCCCGCGCTAGCCTGTCGAGGACGAGCTCACAATGAACCACGTGGCTAGCCCCATGGATTATCGGGGTCAAGCTTGTAGCTAGCCTTACAACCAACCCCATGGCTAGCGTCGTGCTCGACCCCGTAGTGAGGCTATGGTCGAGGCATGGTTGAGGTTGCACCCACGAGGGTCACAACACCTTACAGTGATGAGAGGGGAGAGGAGAGGTAGAAAATCTTACCAAGGTCGGAGAGATCACGTCGGAAAGGATCACGCGAGAGAGGATCATGTCGTAGATCGGAAGGGTTTGGAGGTAGTAGGGTTCGGGGCAATGGAGGGGGTGCGTTGGGTTGATTTCTAGATTTTAGGGTTAAATTAGTGATCAAATTATATTTCAGCCACTAATTTAAGGGGGTGTATTCAACATTGGACTTTTAATTACTTTGAATGAATTTTATAGATTTTAAAAGTTTAAGTGTATTTAATCTAGACTTTTATAAACTTTATAGAAATCTAGTGGTATCCAAATTAGATTTTTATAGAGTTTTAAAAAGTCATGTGGTATTCAAACTTGACTTTTTAAAACTCTATGAAAATCTTTTTGTATCTAAAGTTTAAATAGATTCTTTTAGAAATCCTTGAATATAAATTTTAACCAATAAGAGCTCTCCAAAACACTTGGTATAATTTTAAAAATAAAAAAGTCTTCTTCTCATCCTTGAGATTTCTATAAACTTCAAAACACTTTAATTTTTTACAAATAAATCCTTTATCTTTCCGCCCCTAGATTTTAATTATTTCTTTGATCTTAAAAGTCATGTCCTTTTCCAATCGCTCAGTGGTTTCCATCAACCTCTCAGCATGCATTTCATGTGAAGTTGAGAGTCCTTTGAAATATCGTCCTCCGACGTTATAACGGCAAAAGAATTGATCGGAATGACTGCAATGGAATAGCAGCCGCTTGCAGCCTTTTCTCCGGCAGTGACTCATGGCGGCAGGCTGTAGGCGGAGATTTTTTCTCCGGTTGCTTGTGATGGGAAATAATGAGTGTAATCCGTTGAAGCCTGCGGTGTGTCGGAAAGGAGGAAAATAAATAGAAAAATTATTTGAGGCGGCCGGTGATGCTTCCGTCGATTACTTGTCAGTAGGTCAAAGTCGAAGTGAACGGCGACACTATGTGTAGAGGGAAAAGAAACTTGAGATAGTAGATTTTAATATAAAATATATATCAATAAATTAAATTAATTCTCAACTTAATTAATATATAATTTAATAAAATCTAATGATATTCGACCTAAAAATATTCTATAAAATTTATTAAAATTTAAAAATTCCTAAATTATATATATATATTTATATTTATTTATTTTAATAATATTATTACTAATCAAATTAATAATAATATTATTAATTTTATTACTAATCAAATTTATCAATTCAACTTTTTTATTAAAAGTTTGACCAAATTAAAGGGTTGACCAACATTTAATATTAATTTGGATCAAAATTATAAATAAAAATATTATAATATTATTAGATTTAAAATTATATTATTACAGTTTTTTTAAAGTGAGACGTTATCTTTTTTTTTTAGTCAAAATAAGATAAAAGTATAAAAAGTTGAAATTTTTTTTTATAGACAAGTATGCTATTTATTATTTTATGAAAAAAAAATAAATTTAATTAGGTATTTTAGGTTTTGTTTGAAAATAAATATCATGCGAGACCATGACCTCCTATGCTTTTCCAAAATTGAATACATCCCCTTAAATCTATAAGTTTTATGTTGTAAAAGTCTTGTAAAAAAATCTATAAAACTCTATGGAATTCTTTTCACAATTATATGAGATTCTATAAAAGTCAATAAAAATCTATCAACTCTACAAAAGTCTATCATTAAAAAAGAGTCAATGAAAGTCATCAATCTCTTGATTGAATACATCCCGTTAGAGTTTAGGGGCGATGGAAGAATGTGTTGGGCGCTGATATTGAGATTTTATAGCTAATTTAGTGACCAAATTAACTCCGTTCGTTATTATTGGCGGCTGAAATAAAATTTGGTAGCTATTATTAGCGACTAAAATATATTTCGATTGATAGTTTAGTGTTTATGGGCGGAAGAGATTTTAGGGCTTATATCAGCAGTGACCAAATTATAATTTGGTCGCTAAATAACGATCAAATTATCATTCGGTCGCTAAATAGCAACGAAAGCGACAGAATTTAATTCGGTTGCTAAATAACAATATAATTTAATTCGGGGGAAAATGATATACACAAGGAAAAAATCTTAAGTAAAAGCCAAGAGATATACACATAAATTGCTGAGCCCATAAAAAATAAAAATAATGGATTATGAATTTATATGTCAATCATCTATGATTTATCTCTTTATAGATGGTAACACTACATGCTACATGTAACGCTATATGAATTAACCTCTAGATCTCTTAATGGTAATGCTACATTAAATGACCATATACCTGTCATATAGAGACTAAATATAAAATTTTCTACATCTATATTTAAAAATATAATGGTCTCTGATCCTGTCCGAACCAGGAGTCAACGAACGCTGGGGATGTGGCGCTCCCTGCTGGATCCTCGAGTGCTCCGGCGAACCTGCAACAAAACCGAGCCGGGAGGGGTGTCCCGGCGACTGCCCTTCGACGCTCAAGTCAGGCGAGGAATAACAAAGAGGTGACTTCAGAGATTCAGACCAGCGTACCTCCGGTGAAGAAATGGAGACCTTATATAGACCTCTCGAAGGAGCCTGGGCGCGCCAATCAAAGCAATCACGCCCAGGTATGGGTCTGTCAGAAGGGCATCCATAAGGTCATACCGCTACTGTATCAACCTCTCCATGATGTGACGGCAAGACCCTCTATCGTGAAATCTTGTGTACGGCATAATCATCAGACATGCCTTTGCTGACATCCCATATCCCGAGCCGAACGAATAGGTTGCTCGGCTAACCTTTGTATCCTCGCCCTTATCCTGGCCGAACGGACCACCCGCTCGGCCCTTCGGTTCCAGCCGGGCAGACACCCGCTCGGCCATTCAGTCCTCCCGCCTTGGCGTCGGAAACCCAAGCCTATGGCTGGGTTATCTCTGGCTCCGCTCGGACCTGCTCAACTACTTGACGCGGCCATTACCCGCTTAGTCAGCCCTCCATCCGTTCTCAGGCTGGGACCCTTTAGGAAGTGGGTCCCCCATTCTTACCGCCGGATCACTTGCCTCCCCTTCAAGTCTAGTCGAAGGAGGCAGTGAGTCCGACTGACTGGACTATGTGTCCGAGCGGGCGGTCGTCGTCTTACCGTCGCTTATAATATCTCTTGAGCCGTTCGGCCCTTATGCCAAATTCAGCCGCTCGGCTCTTCGTTTTGGATGTCTTGGTGCTCAACGTGGATGTTTGCTTGTCTAAATCTTCTCGAAAATCATGCAAATCCTTTTCATTAAGTCGAAGCATGCGCGGTATGGGCGCATTAATTACGTCTGGTGACAGAGCGCCACGTGGCTCTTCTCGCGTGGCGATGATGATCCGTACGATGGGACACCGATTGTTTTGAAATGGACGGTTAGATGATGACCTCGTCTCTCGTGACCTGCATCCGACGGACGAGGCCGACCAGCCTCGTTTGCATAAAGCCTTCGTCTTCGCCCTTACGCTGCATTCTCTGTTTCATTGCGCGTCCTCCGTCGAAGGTGCCCGCGGCTGCATCGTTCCGGCTGTCCTAGTCCTTGCCTCTTGGTGGTTTTCGGCTTTCTGGTGATCCTCTCCGTTCATCTTCCCTCAGTAAGCTTCTCCCTTCCTTTCGTTCGGCCTTTCCCTTTCGCGGGGAACTCCTTTCGTCCCCTTGCTTGCGAACTTTTATCTATCCTCCGTTTCCAAGTTTCTTTCGGCTTCCTTCTTTCTTTTTCTTGGTACTTTAGTCATGACGAGCACTTCCGTACCTGCTGTTGATGTTCATGGTCCCTGGTATATGACCATGGAGAGTAAATTTGACGAGGAGGGCGCTCGGCGTCTTGTTCGGACGTACGGGATCCCGGACGACCATGAAATAGTTGTAGCCGACCCGACCGACCGGCCCCATAACCCGCCGAGCGGTACCATTTGTTTTTTTCTGGACCAATTCCAGGGCGGCCTTAGATTTCCTACCCATCGTTTTGTTTTGGAAGTTTGTAATTATTTTCGCATCCCGCTCGGCCAACTTGTGCCGAATTCCTTTTGGCTGCTGAGCGGGGTGGTCATCCTCTTTAAGCTGCACAGTATCCCACTCGACCCCAAAATATTCCACTACTTCTTCTACCCCAAACAATCCGAGTTGGGTACTTTTATTTTCCAAAGTAGAATAGGCTTCAAATTTTTTGAGAATATGCCGACCTCCAATAAGCACTGGAAGGAGTTCTTCTTCTATATACGACTTCCCGAGCGGCCAGCATTCAGAACCAAATGGCAGACCGCTGTGCCGACCCAACCGGAGCTCGGCAAATTCAGAAGCAATCCGGCCTACCTTCATGCGGCAAACTGGTTGTCCGGTCAGCGGTACAAAATCGACCAGTTGCTTCTCAAGGGGGTGTTGTACATTTTTGGATTATCTCCCGTTCGGGCCAATCTTCCCTACCGCATGGGTAAGGACTCTTTACTCACTTCGCCTTTTTTGTCTAACTGATTTTAATTTTTTCTACTGCAGCTGAAGTCATGTGGCGCTCCAAGGCTACTGATCATCTGAATTGAAGCGGCTACCAAAAAAGAACTCGCCGAGCGGGGTCTAATCCCCAGCCGCCCGGCAGCTACAGGAGAGGGGGGACGCAGTCCGCCCCTGAAACAGAAGTTACCCTAGCCGCTTCAACGGAGGTTGAGGCGAATCCTATTTCCTCTGCTCCAGCAGAGCTGGGAGTCCCCCAGGCCGGGGATTCACCACTGGAAGTTCGGCGGAAACGTCGAAGGGACTCCAGCCTTCCGCCGACCCCAGAGGGCGAACCACAGGCGCCGATCGAGACCGCTTCGCCAGATCGCACGCCGTCGCAGATCAGGACCCCCGTGGCCTCGCCCACCGCACAGCCCTCTGGCTCTCCTCCACGGACTCGTCGTCGCTTACGACGGTTGGGCGAGACTTCAACCATAGGGGAGTCCTCGGGCCAGGCGACTGCGGCTGAGGAAGTGCCGGCCGGCCACCCGACCATCAAGACTACCCTTCGATTCCCATCGGAGGAATATTTATTGTCTGCCGATCGGCCATCAAGCCCCGTTCATGAAATAACCTTGACGGGTCCGCTCGCCAAACTTTTCGAGGACGCCCAGATTCGGGTGGCCCTCATGACGCCCAAGCAGCTCGGCGATAACCACATGCAGCAGGCCACTCAGGTAGGTTCATTTTTCTTCCTGCGCCATGCTACTGTTTGGTTTCTGATTTTATTATTTCACTTACAGCATTGGGCGGAGCAAATCGCCACTAGCCATCGGCTGGCCGAGCTGGAGGATCTCATGGAAAAACTCCAAGTCTCGGGGGGTCCATCGGCCGAGCGGGAGAAACAAGCCCGTGAGGCCGAACAGAAGAAGGCCGCCGACCTGGCTACAGAGGTGGCTCGACTTGAAGGCCTGGTGAAGAAACGCGACGCAGACGTGAAGCGCGCCAGTAGCCGGAAGAAGCGGGCGATCGCTGATCTGGACAAGATGAAAGTTGAAGTCCGAGCCCTAGATCAGCAATCTAAGGATCTGGAAGCCCAATTAACTGCCGAACGGGATGGGCGCTCAGCTGAACGCACTAAAGTAGAGGTGGACCAAAAAGTTTTCCAAGATTCACTAATTGCCTCCCGAGCGGCGCTCAGAAAGTACAAGGAGGGAGAGCCGAGTCGCCTAGCAGCAGCGCGCCAAGAATACCTCCGCTCGGAGCGGTTCGGCGCAAAATTTGGTGGCAACGTCTCCTCAACTTTCGCCGAGGCGGTCAAGGTCACCACGGCGTACTGGAAGAAGGGAGGGCACCTTCCTGCTGACCTGAGCATTCCCTCTTCAGATCTGGCGGCTATGATTGACGATATCCCGGACGCCTTTTTTAATTTGAGGACCCGGAGTGAGGCGAGTTCTTCCAAGTACTTTCTGTATTTCATCCGCTTTGCGGATGTAAAATTTTTGTACGCGTCGTTCGGTATAGTTGTGTTCCTTTGCTTGTATTTTTGTTTGCCCTTCATTGCCCTTTTTTTTGTCTGTTTGGTGCTTATCCGTAGAGTCAGTTAAGCTCCACGTGTTCCCCACTAGGCGACCGATCAGGTTAATCAGTTGACTTGTTTTCCTCGAAATCGTTTAGCGCTTGGCTATGCTGTTTGCATTCAGTGAATGCGAAGTATTGGCAAACTGATGGCCGATCAGACTTAATCAATTTAGTACTTACGAACGCTCGTTATTTGGCGTCCTTAGTTTCGTCCAGTAAGCTCACAGTCGCGGGTTCGACTCTCGATCTTTAACGACGGAGCTCGTCGGCGCGGATATTTATAGCCGGTCGGCGCGGCTCTCGATCTTTAACGACGGAGCTCGTCGGCGCGGATATTTATAGCCGGTCGGCGCGGCTCTCGATCTTTAACGACGGAGCTCGTTGGCGCGGATATTTATAGCCGGTCGGCGCGGCTCTCGATCTTTAACGACGGAGCTCGTCGGGCTTTTAAGCCTAATTTGGACAACATTTACCTGGCCGATCGGCACAGGGTCTTCGGAATCGAGCCTTGGGCTCGTACAATATACCTCCGGCTGAGCAGCTCGGGGCCTTCGTCGTCGAGTGCTTGGCTCCGATAATTTACCTACGGCCGAGCGGCACGGGGCCTTCGAAGAACTAACCGTTCGGCTATGAACACAGAATACCTTGGGAATAATTTGTTTCCTGCGATAAAAGGAGTACAACTATTTTGAATTTACACAAAATAGAGCGAAAGTGCACCTCTCACCCAGCTCTATATGGCTGAAGGTGATTTGCACTCCATGGCCGATCCAGCATCCGACCTTCCGCATCCTTGAGGTAATAAGCGCCCGAACGGAGCTTCTCGACCACTTCAAAGGGTCCTGCCCAGGGAGCTTCCAACTTGCCGACATCTCCGACTGGCTTGACTTTCTTCCAAACTAGGTCGCCTACCTGAAAGGCTCTGGGGATCATGCGCCGGTTGTAGTTCTGTTTCATATGTTGCCGGTACGCCATTAGCCGGACGGACGCTTTAGCTCTTTCCTCTTCGACGAAGTCTAGCTCCATGTTCCTCCGTTCGGCGTTATTTTCATCATAATTTTGTACCCGAACGGACTCCACCCCAACTTCAATCGGGATGACTGCTTCGCCTCCATATACCAAGTGAAATGGGGTGACGCCCGTTCCCTCCTCTGGTGTCGAACAAACACTTATGAGGATTTAGCTTGACCCCATATTTTCTGAGTGTACGGAAGGTTTCTTCCATGTCTTTGCATAAAGTGGCCGCTCGGAAGGATTTGATGAGGATGCCATCTACATAGACCTCCAGGTTGTGTCCGATTTGCTCGCGGAAGACCCTATTCATCAATCTTTGATATGTTGCTCCGGCATTCTTCAGCCCAAACGGCATCACCGTATAGCAATACGTCCCGTCCGGTGTAACGAAGCTAACTTTTTCCTGATCCTCCGGGGCGAACGGCACTTGATGATAGCCTTGGTAGGCGTCCAGCATACATATAAGCTCGCATCCGACTGTAGAATCTACGAGCTGGTCGATTCGGGGCAAAGGGTAGAAATCCTTCGGGCAAGCTTTGTTCAGATCTCTGAAGTCGATGCACACCTTCCATTTGTTGCCCAGCTTGGAGACGAGCACCACATTTGCTAACCAGCTTGGGAATTGAACCTCCCGTATGTGGCCGGCCTCTAAGAGTCTTTCTACCTCCGCTCGAATGATAATATTCTGCTCGGCGCTGAAATCTCTTCTCCTTTGTTTTACTGGCCGAGCGTCCGGCTGGACGTGAAGCTTATGTTGGGCTATGCTGGGGGAGACACCGGGCAGCTCATGCGTCGACCAGGCGAAGACGTCATGATTCATCCGGAGGCATTTGACCACTTCTTCTTTCTGTTCGTCCTCCAGGTCGGCGGCAATAAAGGTTGTAGCCTCCGATTGGCTCGGATGGATCTGAACCTCCTCCTTTTCATCATAAATTAAAGCAGGAGGTTTCTCGGTTATGGCGTGTACCTCGATCCGTGGAGCCTTTCGCGCTGCGCTGGATTCGGCTCGGACCATTTCCACATAGCATTTCCGAGCGACCAACTGATCTCCTCGTACTTCACCGATCTTGTCCTCGACCGGGAATTTGATCTTCTGGTAGAACGTCGACACAACAGCTCGGAATTCGCTTAATGCCGGTCGCCCCAGTATCACGTTGTAGGATGAAGGGGAGTCGACCACCACAAAGTTTGTTGTCCTTTTTCTCCGGAGCGGTTCTTCCCCTAAGGAGATAGCCAGTCTTACCTGTCCGACCGGGAGAACCTCGTTGCCCGTAAACCCGTAGAGGGGGGTTGTCATGGGCAGCAGCTCGGCTTGATCGATTTGTAGTTGATCAAAGGCCTTTCTGAAGATGATGTTGACCGAGCTGCCAGTATCAATGAAGATACGATGGATGATGTAGTTGGCTATCACCGCTTTGATGATAAGGGCATCATCATGCGGCACTTCAACTCCCTCAAGATCCTTGGGCCCGAAACTGATCTCGGGCCCGCTCGCCTTTTCTTGGCTGCAACCCACCTCATGGATTCTGAGCTGCCGGGCGCTTGCCTTTCTTGCCCTGTGTGAATCTCCTCCGGTCGGCCCACCCGCAATAATATTGATTTCTCCCCGGGAGGTGTTGTTTCTGTTCTCCTCTTCCCGAGCGGACTGCCTAGGTCGCTCATTGGACCGAGAACGATCTTCATGCCTTGGAGGGAAGCGTTGTTCGGGAGATCTCCTATATGTTCGCCGACCGGACTCTTGATGCCGCTGCCGGCGGTCGGGCGAAGGCGGTCGACGCGGGCCACCCCGTCGTACGGGATGGGTGATTGAAGGCAGGCCCCGACAGTCGCGGGTGTTGTGGGAGTCAGTATTATGGAAAGAGCAAAACATTGGGGTCTATCCCCTCATCTTTGACCGCTCGGCCGCTACCTCTTGGACCACCGGGACTTCGATGTGCCCGGGATGCCTCAACTCTTGGTCCTCTTGGTGGCTGATGGGCAGCGGGCTGCTTCTGTTCGGCATGAGTTCCCTTCCGTTGGGCAGCCTCCGCCTCTTCCACGTTTATATACTCATTCACCCGGTGTAGCATGTGGTCGTAGTCTTTGGGCGGTTTGCGAATGAGCGCGCGGAAGAAGTCCCCTTCCACGAGGCCTTGCGTGAAGGCATTTACCATTGTCTCCGAGGTGGCTGTGGGGATGTCCACCGCTACCTGATTAAATCGCTGTATATACGCCCGGAGAGATTCTCTTGGTTCTTGTTTGATGGTGAACAGGCTGACGCTTGTCCTTTGATAACGTCAGCTGCTCGCAAAGTGATGAAGAAATGCCGTTCGGAACTCCTGGAAACTAGTGATAGAGCCGTCCGGCAACCTCCGAAACCACCTATGTGCAGATTCCGATAGAGTGGTGAGAAATACCCGGCACTTTACGCCATCGGAGTACTGATGCAAGGTGGCGATGCTGTCGAACTTCCCCAAATGATCGTCGGGGTCGGTCGTCCCATTGTAAGCTCCGATCGGCGGTGGTGTGTAGTATTTTGGTAACGGATCCCGATGTATGGCTTCAGAGAACTGTCGGTGAACCTGCTCGAGCGGTGCGTTCGCTCGGGGAGCTTTGCCCTTCCTATGATCCCGAACGGGAGGCTCATCAGATGAAGATCCTTGCTCCCCGTGAGCGGGCGCGATTTCTGGGGGAGTACGGAAGAGTGCCTGAGGGAACCCTCCTGTTGAAACATATTCCGGGCGGTCTGCTTGCGCCGCCCGGCCTGCTGAAGCCGAGGTTGTTTGCTGTTGCGCTCGCTCAGCTTGTGCTTTCTCCTTTTGCTGCGCCACTATCTTGGCTGCCCTCGCCTCGACTATAGCGTCCAACTCTTCTTGTGAGAGTACCACGGTATGTAGTCTTCCAGCCTCGTCCATTGCCTCTGCTCGGATGCAGGTGCGTTCCCACAGACGGCGCCAAATTGATCCTGTCCGAACCAGGAGTCAACGGACGCTGGGGATGTGGCGCTCCCTGCTGGATCCTCGAGTGCTCCGGCGAACCTGCAACAAAACCGAGCCGGGAGGGGTGTCCCGGCGACGGCCCTCCGACGCTCAAGTCAGGCGAGGAATAACAAAGAGGTGGCTTCAGAGATTCAGACCAGCGTACCTCCGGTGAAGAAATGGAGACCTTATATAGACCTCTCGAATGAGCGGGGCGCGCCAATCAAAGCAATCACCTGCTTCGAGG